>NC_090933.1:342728069-343353069 GCF_040938575.1 Ambystoma mexicanum
GCCTTAATCCCAGCGCCCACCACGAAATGGTTTGATCTACTTGGGGCTTTATGATACAGATTAATAGGTGTTGTTTCTTCATTGGATATATGCTACAGGGGGACTTAGGACCGTGGTGGGTGCATGCTCTGGTCACCTCAGGGGGTTAGATGTGTATCAGCATCAAAGGGACAGAGGGGTCTGGGCTTCGTGAGCAGTGGGTGCGAAAGTGGGGGTCGAGAGGGCACAAGCGGGTTTGTGGAGATGGATGAGTACACAAGTCAAGATTCGGCCCCGTCACACACAGGGCAATGAGGTCAGAGGAAGAGAAAGATACAGGTGAGTTACAACAATGCATGGCTGTACTTCCGTGAGAAAAGAGCATGTGCGGCACAGACAGGGGAGGAGGTGGAAGGGGTGTCTGGGCTGGCTGTGCGCAGCGCTGAACAATGGGAGAGATGACTTTTTAGAAATCATTGTGTGGCCTAGTAAAAAGCTGAAGTTCTGGGGTGGCATAAAATGGAGTCTGTATGTGTCATTCAACGGCTTCTTTCCTCTGTCATCAGAGGACAGACAAGGGGACGTCTCCCCGCGATGGGATGAGCAATAGATCCATTCCACGCAGAATGTACGGGGGCAAAAATACCCTTCCTCCCTTACACTAGGCATTCATCGGCTGCCAAAGAAAGTATGTTTTTTGAAGAAAACAAAGTCCCCAGGAATAAAGGAGCCCTTCCAGACTGCTTGGATGGTCTGAGCGTTAAAGTCCCAGAGGAAAAAGGGGTGAAACCTACATGCTCTGAAGATGTCTGTTTAAAACAAAAGAGGAGTTACTGAAGTGTTTGGCAAATTCTAGGATAAATGGTCTGATATTTTCAAACACAATTCCAAAAAAATGAAAGAAGAGGTAATTTAGTCAGTAGATGGCATCTGTATTGAGGGATGTATACTAATTGACCTTTTCACAATTGATCACGGGAATATTTACCTTTTGCACAATTGATCATGAAATGAAGGTCAATTAGGACATATGTGCAGGGGAACCCCCCGCAAGCAACCACTCAATCCAAAACCCCCCGCAACCACCTACCCAATCCCATCATATTATCTATTTCCCCAAACCTACCCCACACATATATATAAAAAGTTAAATAAAGATAAAGGTCAATTGTGCAGAAGGTCAATTAGGACCACTATTATTAGGTCAATTAGGACAAAAGGTCAATTGTAAAAGGTCAATTTGGGTAATAATGTATTGAGATCCCGAAAGTATGAGACAGAAGTCATTCCAGTAGCAGTTGGCTGCAAGAGCAAGGCAGTGTATGCAATAATGGGATTATAACAAGGCATTGGAGGTGCAAACACAGCAACATTGGATACATCAGGAAGGAAGATTAGGAAATATAGTCTCGAAAACATAACTTGCATATTCACAATCTAAACTAATGTGGAGAGAAAGAGGACACAACCAACCACAATACTGTGCATTGAGAAATACAGTGAGAAGGAGCTGTCAAAGAGGTAGTCTTAAAAAAGGGCCAAAAGAATGCTTTGTGTAAAGAAGAGACAGAGGCAGAGACATCCTGACAAACATGGCCTCCTTTCATTTCATCATTAGCTAGAAAAGTACTTATATAATTAACAAACACGTGCCTCCCCCATACCTGGGCCCATGCTGTGCGAGGCCACCAACTTGATAAGACAAATGTCAGTCACAGAAATCCTGTACACATAGCATAACAATAATAACAGGAGATATGTATATATTATTCGACATTAGTAATTGTAAGCATAATTATTATAAGCTACAAGGTCCATAGCCTCAATTTCAAATTTGCTGCAATGGCTGTTCCTGTGGGATAACACATGTTACGTAGCTAAACATATCAATAATAGTAACAGAGTAATAACACAGCACAACCTGCACGCAAGCACTGTAACAGAAGCCACAGAATGGTAACAGTGGCCGGGAAACACATACTCTGTTCACTAAAAGTTAAACATTTTAGGCCACAGATCACTCTCTCTAACCTGTACCTGTTACACTTTTGGCAACTTAGCACTACCTTAAGAGCATAATGCACAGGCATGTTTTGTGGCTGCTAGGTCCTTACATATGGTGACAAAAGTACTTAAACATCATCAGCAAGCTGGCATCCTCTTCCCCAATGTTACTGATCCTTGCAATTCAGAGTCAACTGAAGACAAAACTCCTCTTGTGTCCTAGCGTAACTGGATAAACCCACAGTACCTAGCTATAGTTAAGGAAGTCTTGATTCTTAACATTAACTTGTATGTCGACATGGGCTATCAGGCTCCCAGACAAAACACAACCATTGCAGGAATCGTATGCCTTAATAGGCCTGTAATGACAGACACGTGCACTCAATTTAATTAGTCCACCTCTGTCTGGTGTAAGGCAGACATGGTATCAACAGTAAAACAGACACAAGTGACCACAGTTCAAGGGTGTTTATTGAACTTCAAAAAGGGTTTGAAAAATGCCTATCTAATCCTAAATCTAAAGAGGGAGCGAGCTACGACCATCAAATAATAATAACGCAATTCTAGTGGTGTCTTGTCAAAACAAAAGCACCTATACTAAAAAACCTATTGCCAATCCTTACCTCTAAATACAAATCATGTGGGAAACAATGTTATGAAAAAGAAAGAAATGTTCAAGAAATTATATGTCAGGATATTCAGGCCGTTGACGAGGCGGCACACTCGAGCTTAGCACAGTCTCTGGCTTTTCTAGCACATGAGTGCAGTTCAAACATTAGCATCAGGGTCTTCTGTGCCCAAGAATCTTTGCCTTTCAAAGTCTCTTCTTTCAGAAGGCCTGATGCGACAAACAAATAATACGTTATTTTCCTCTCAGGATTTCACACGTACTCAATTTCTCAGGTGATTCACTGTTCACTTCGGATCCTCCCCAACCAGGCTCAGATCCCCTTTAGCATATTGCTCAAAGGATTTTCATGGATCCAATTTCTCGGGTGATTCACGGCTCACCCCGGAACAATTCAATTCACTCTAACACAAACTTGCTTTAACCCAAAGCTTTCAATTGATCTCCCTCGCTCTAACTCAGACCAACTTCATCTACTTTGTCATCAACTTTCTTGATAGTGTCAACATCGAAGACTTTCGATTGTGCACAGGATTTTGCTTGACCCATTGCAGGACCACTTCGATGTACAGTTCTTTGCTACTCTTTCACCTTTGTCAACTCTCAGTTGGATACCTTACAGAGACCTTCGAATGAGCACCCAAGCAGTGGCGGATCACTCTGTCAAAGGTATCGTATCTTGGTTTCAAAGTTCAATCACTCATCTGTTGTTCAATTTTACTCGTGTTGGTTTTTCATATGCATTTCATACACTGTTTGCTTCAGCGCTCACTATACAATGTTGCCACTTTGGTTTCACACAGACCTGTTTGGTATCGGTCTCCCCAACCCACGGGCTGTGTTGATGTCACAGGTGCTGCTTCGGTGTGGGAGCCAAGGACAGTACCACGGCAGCAGGCGATTCTCCCCGCTTTGATTATCGACACGGGAGGGCCCCGGGTACCTCCAACACACAATGCAGGATTCTTCAGCTGAGTTTCCTGGTCTTACACTTTCTTTTCTTGAGGTTTCATGAAAGTAACAGTTTCTTGTCGAAAAGGTCAAGGGCACTTCCCACCCCGCAATCCCCTTCTCTTTTCTCTGTCTTTCTCCTGTGTTAAACTGCCATCTTGTAACTGCTGTTTCCTCGTGTGCTTTGCCTCGCTCAGAGTGTTCTCTCATGCTCCACCTTTTATCCATGTGGGGAAGTGTAATGGAAGTCAGGTGTGCGTGATGGTCGGTAATTGCCTGACTCTGCCTGGCCATTGTATTGGGCCATGTCAGGTATACAGCTCGGGTGTTAGTCCCTTTTCTCTCATAGCGAGCTGTCCGTGAGAAAGTGTGCATGTTGTGAAATGGGGGGGTTGAGTTTCTAAGTATCCTACCTGGTAGGATGGGGTAAAGCTGTTACAGGGAAGGGGATACTGCATCTCGCCATGCGGTGTCCCACTCCCCAAAAACCCCTCACCCGGGTGATCCTCCCACACTGGTCCACCCCCAGGAACTGGATCCAACAGTGATGGCCGTGTCCTGGCTACCTGGATGACAGATCCCCGGGGACGAGCGGGTGAGACACCTTCGGGTGAGGCACCAGCCTAGCCAATTCTATGACTGCACACCTTTCAGAATTCCTTTGGGGTGGTCATGGTCCATGGACATGCAAAATCCTTCATTTTGTGTGCGTGCCGGCACATACGCAACGTGCGTCGCCTCTTATGACATTCAAATATGCAAGGCGGCCACATATACGTGGCCACCACATTGTTTACATCATCATTCAGGTGCAAGGTTGTCGGCTTTGCCTCGGCTTGGGGCTTCCCAAGCAGCTGTCCTCTGCACTGCGCCACATCAATGAGGACGCAGACTCGGATAAGAGTATGGCAAGTCTTTATTCACTGGCATCCAACTCTACAGTGCTTGCCCTTTTTCCCATCACTTCCTTTCTCCACCTCACTCCCCAATCCCGCTCCACCCAAGAACTAGACCACTTCAACAGTCCTGATGCTACAGCCCCCATTCCCAATTTAAAAACCAACTTGTCACTTTACCCCATTTCTTCAATGAGTCTGTTGGGCCTCATTCTTGCCCTCTGAGGTTGTTCATACCTCACCTATGATTGTCCTGGTTGGGGCACTGGTTCAGGGTCAGCCTGGTCAGCCCATTTCATATCTTCTCCATTGCCCTGGTAGGATTTATCTGAGGAGTACCAGGTTTCTACCTCACAATTCACACTCCTCTGGCTCTGGACCGCTGTCGGTAATCTCTTGAAGTGCAATGAGTTCCGGATTACCTGGTGTTGATCCCCTTCCACTGTAATCATGGAACCCTTGTGTCCTGTGATGACCAACGGTTCCTCATGGATAGTGACAGTGTTCTTGTTGGTTCTTGACTGCTTCACAACCACCACATCCCCCAGTACCAACGGTGACTCTTTTGCCCGCTGTCTGGTATCAGTTTTCCATTTCATTTTGTCTTTCACTGCCCCATCACGGGCCATCATGACATCATCTTCAGCATATCTGTCAGACTCCTTCCTGTTTTGGGGTAACCTTGGGCGAATACTGCAGTCCAGTCAAATATTACTTAGGCCGGACACTTTGCAGTGGAGCTGTGTGTAGTACCGAAGCAGCTGGTGCAGCACCTGTTCATATGGCTGTCCTGTCAGGTGGGATATTTGAAGGCCTCTCTTCAAGTTGGCTATGAACCGTTCAATTGTCCCGTTCACCTGGGGTCATAAATGGGTCACCTTCCTGAGGCTGAACCCATGTACTCCTCGAAGGTCTTGAAGTGTTGACTTGTAAATGGAGGCCCATTATCAGAATTTACATTCCTGGGAATGCCATAGGCTGTGAATATCCTGTCCAGCAATGGTATCACATGGTGTGCTGCTAAGGAGACCACTATCTGGGCTTCAGGGAACCGTGAATATTCATCTATCATGGCTAGCAAATACACCCCCCCTCAATGGATCCAAGAAGTCGACTGCCACTTCCTCCCAACTGCCTCTGGCAGCTCTTTCATCTTTAGTGCTCCTGGATGTCTTGCTGAGGCAATCTGACAGCATGTGGGGCACTCCTTTAGTAGTTCCTCTAACATTGCATCTAGTCTGGGAAACCATATGTTCTGCCATAGCAGCCACTTCGTTGACACAATCCCCTGATGTCCCTCATGTGCCAGTTCTACCACTTGGCTCCTTAAGGATGTAGGTGCCACCAGCTGAGTAGAAGCATCTCGTCCGAGACGGCTAATTCGTCAGTAGGAGACTGTCCGCGGTCTGCTGTACCTCCTTCGACTTGAGACAGCTTCTCTCCTTCCCTCTCCTCCACCTACCTGATTGCAACCCTTCAATGATTTGTGGGGCCACATCCTTCTCTGCCTCCTGCATGAGATTCACCGGATCTAGCCCTCGTGGGACTGCTTGTTGAACAATCTATCTGATATATCTATCAGCCATGGAGGGCTCTGGCGAATCAGCTTTTCTCGGGTGGCGTGACAGGAAGTCAGCTGGATTCTTCTCCTTCCCTGGTCGATTAATGATGGTGAACACATACTCCTGCAATCGCAGACCCCACCTGGCTATGCAGGGTGGCATGTTCGTTTGGGGGTTGTCGTATAAGAAGAGTAGTGCCTGGTGATCAGTAACGATTGTGAAAGGCTTCTTGTACAAGAGCAAATGAAAGTGCTCACATGCCCAGACAACGGGCAGGCTTTCGTTCTCCGTCTGTGAGTAAGATTGTTCCATCTTTGACAGACTCCTGCTGGCATATGAGATGATGTGTCTTTGTTGTGAGCTCTCTGGGTCCTTCTGTACCAAAATGGCACCCACGCCCACTGGACTTGCGCCCACAGTGAGTTCTGTGTCCCTCACAACATTGAAGTATGCCATGTTTTCAGCTACTGCAATCCGGTCATGAATGGCTGTGAATGCTGTCTGACACGCTGTTGACCTGTAGAAAGGTACCTGGTGTTTTGTGAGTGCCCGCAGTGGTTCAAAATCCTTGATGTACCTCGTGCAATAACTTGCTAGCCCCAGGAACGATCGGAGCTCAGAGACGTTTGTTGGAGAAGAAGTTTCATTTAGCGCTGCCACTTTCTCAGGATCTGGTCTCATTCCTATTCCAGAGAAGATGTGCCCAGAAAATTGTAGCGTGCCCTTCCTGAATTCACATTATTCTCTGTTCAATGTGAGGTTTGCCGCTTCCAAAGTCATGTATAGCAGAGCATGTCATCATGTTTCTCCACGGTCGTACCAAACACCAAAATGTTATCACTGTAGTTGATGCAATTGGGACTGTGCTTTATCACATTATGGATGTCTGCTTGGAATATTTCTGCTGCCGAAGAGACACCAAAGCTCAAATGTTTATACGTATACAGGCCAAGGTGTGTCACAAATGTCTTGATATATCGACTCTCCAGGGTTAGCACCAGCTGATGGTAGCCCTTGTTGAGGTCCAGTTTGGAAAAGACTTGGGCTCCGTTCAAGAGATTTATCATGTCAGTGATACGGGGGGCCAGATGACGTTCTCTCTTGATGGCTTGGTTTGGTTGCCTCATGTCTACACACACACAGATGGGATCTGTGCCCTTTGTTGGCACTGGCACAATAGGTGACACCCATGAAGTGGGCCCCTTTGCTGGTTCAATAATGTCTTATTCTAGCAGCTTGTGAAGTTCTGCCTCCACCTGTCATCATATGTTGATGGGAATGCCTCGGTAATGTTGTGCCAGCGGCAGGATTTCTTTATCTATGTGGAGCTTTTTTTTGCCTGTTCTTTAACTTTCCAATTCCTTTGAATATCGCTAGGAACAATTGGTCTATCTTGTCCACTGTGTCTATGTATTTGATTACCATCAGTCTATATGGCACATGTATTAGAGCCATGTCAATGGCCGTTTTGAAGCTTAGAATGCACCCACACTCATTTGCCGTCAATATCACGTGCACCAGAATATTTCTCTCCTGTGTTTTGGAGCGGCGGCTCGCCTCGAACAGGCCTATGCGCTTCAATGGAGACTTGGGCCCATAGGGGTAGATGCCCACTTCTGATGGGCGAAGTCTGGGTGCTTGTGGCAGGGATGCATAGGTTTGTTCACTTATTACGTTTACTGTGGCACTTGTGTCCGCTAGAAATTCAACCTGCCGTTCATTTAGGTGCATGAGCAGGGTAGGGCTATGTTCCGTGGCCTGTTTTCTGACGAGGGCATATAGGTATCCTTTCCTCCGCTGCTCACCTTCTGATGAATTGAGCTCTGTTTCTGATGGCAACTGTTTTACTAGATACCTAACATGACATCTTGACCTTTTGGCCGACTTTGCTGTCGAAAGGTTGTAGCATCTGCGATCCTTTGCTTTCTTCTCTTCACCAGATTCGTCTTCCGGTCATCCCCTGGGGTATTTCGCATGGATCTGCGCTGCGACGTGTGATGCCGCCAAGGCACTGGTTGGGGTGCGCACTTTAGGTCTGGCTGTGTTGCAGCTTTAGTATTCTCCTTTCACCGGGTTCCTGGACATTCTGCGGACTGATTTAAAATGATTTTCCCCACCACATGCCGAACAGCGCTGGCCCAGGGCTGGACACGTGACTTTGTGGGGAAACTTGTATCCGCACTGGTAACAAAATGGCTCCCATTATCTTTTGGGTGACACCCCACTAACTTTTGCACTGACTCTGGTTGTGTTGCAGTGCCATTTGGATTTCCCATTGCTTCCACCTATGACTCTACGGCCAATTACGCCCTGGCCAACATCAAAGTCTCCTCGAGTGTCCTGGGCTTTTGTAGTAATTTCCTCCTGATGTTTTGTGACTCCGGCAATTAACTGAGAACATAGGGCCTCAGTGTTCGAGTAATTATTAAAGTCACAGTGTTTTAGTTTAATTTGTAGCCTCATCACAAATGCATCCACTGTCTCCCCTTTTAGTTGTTTAGTGGTGTGAAACACATGTCGCTCATATTCCAACTTTGTGTGTGGTGTGAAGTGTGTGACAAGCGCAGCCTTCAGGCCCTGGATGGTTTCAATGAAATCTGCGGGCAGTTCATCTATAATATCTCTGGTGGCAGAGCCTGCAGCCAGCTTCAGTTGCCTGTTGCCATGACCCCCACATAAAGGTCAAAATCCCGTACCCACCTTGCCCACCTGGGACCCATGTTACTGTTGTCGGTGACATAAAAGATCCCTGGCAACTGCAGCGCCAGGGATTCCTGGACTCTTGGTCGCACTTCCACTGGGGGTGTGATAGGGACAGTGGCTGGAAATGTCTGGGTCAGACATGATGTCTGTGTTTTTTTGTCTTTTCTCTCTGTACACGTCTGTTTGCCCACTATAGTCACTGGTGCTGCCTAGTGTTCAGTGGCAAGATTTGGTCTACCAAACAGTCCTTGCAGGACACTGGGCCACCCACCTGCGAAGAGTGCTGCACTCCAAAGTCAGTCCGTGCCCCCAATGGTGTAGTCCCTTCAAAATGGCAGCCGCCTTGTAGGTACGAGCAACGCTGTGAACGTTTTGTGATGGTCACCGTCTCCATGGGTCCCGTTGTCAGTGGAGTCAGGTCGATCCTCTGAGGCCGCTCCAGGAAGCCTGCTGAGATTTGGAATGCCTGCGGTGCCTCGTGCAATGTGCACAGCTGCCCAAGCACGGGCGAGTGCCTCCATCACCCACGTCGTTGCCAATGTCGACTTTGCTTTGAGTTGGGGGCTTCCCAAGCTGCCCTCCTCCGCGTTTGTAGGTCAATTGGTCGAATCTAAATGGTCGACAGGACAAATGGTCGACACCAAAAGGTCGACAGGTCAAATGATCGAATTTTTTTTTTGTTGGTTTTTTTCACATTTTTTTTTTTTTCGGGGGTCCCCCCCAACCCCATTTTTTTTGCTGAAAACCCCTTTTTTTCCCTAAACGAAAACATAAAAAAATATATATAACTAAAAAAAAAATTCGATCATTTGTCCTGTCGACCAAATTGTGTCGACCATTTGTCTGTCAACCATTTGCCGGTCGACCATTTGACTAGACACCCTCCTCCGCACTGCGCCATTAATGAGGATGCAGACTCGGATAAGAGTATGGCACATTTTTATACACTGGCATCCAACTCTACAGTGCTTGCCCTTTTTCCCATCACTTCCCTTCTCCACCCCATTTCCCGTTCCCTCCCCCACTCAAAAACTAGACTACTTCAACAGTCCCAATACTACAAAGGTACGGAGCAAAGCAGAGCTCTGGAATGGCATACACAATGTCTGTGGAGGCGCAGCTCTGTCCGAACAGCTAGCATGTTCCTTGGAAAGACACAGCAGGGGCACCGACAGGCACATACATACACACACAACGCCTCACCACAGAGCTGATTTGGTAAGGCCCTTACTGCACAATTATTTCTGGTACACACAGGAAAGTAGAGGCATTTCTCCACTTGAACAGCGACAATGCACATCATTGATACTGCACTGCCATGCTTCAAAGGCGCTGCTCACCTCTCAGATGCAGTAGGAAGGTGTCAGACATTAGGCAGCACAGGTTACATAGGAAGCAGAGCAGGCGCCGGTCTGTATGCTTGGTCCCCACTGTTGACAGACACAGGCTGCAAAATTGGCAGCTTCCTTGGAAGGCTGTATAATTGTTTTCTGGAGAAGGGTACTTTCTTAGTTGGGGCGGTGGATGTCACTGGCTGTACCCCCAGCACAGCACAGGCAGCAGGCAGGAAGCAGTTGGAATCCTTGCCGCCAATGTTATGTTCTGCCCAAAATATGATGACAGGAGTCACAGGTACAAAGGGAAACGTCTTTATTTACTTATTTCCAGGTAACAGACAGGCCACATCAGTGACACAATATATACAGTAAGGGAAAACTTCCACTGGCACACCCTCTCACTCAGCCAGCCTCTCTCCAACTGCCATACATAGAGCATTCAGCAGGTCAGCACACACACACATACACACACACCATCCCACACTCATAGCTCTCATGATATCCTGCATACAGGCAGCAAAGACATAGCAGATAGAAAGCATATGACAACACACCTCTTCACTCTTTATATAGTGCTAGATGGAAACTGCACTGCCCCATGGCAAGCTCATGGTGACTTGCTGTGCTTGGCTTTATGTATGCCTGAATTGTATTGTATTGTACTTGTCATTTATATAGCATATTTTACCATTATTATAGTCTCAATGTGGTGTTAGTCAGAATGCCCTCGGAGGAGCGAAATCCTGTGTGATGGAGGTAACGGAGGAAGATTAGGATGCAAGTGTGCATTTGGACAAATAAGGCTTAGCAGGGCTGGCCAGGCTCCAGTAGAGAGCAACCCGTGCGTTCAGGCATGTGCATGGGTGCCGAGAGGAGTCAGGAGATGGCGTGAGTGCTAGAAACTCGCTATGTGTTCAGCGTGCCCAAAGTTGTCATATGTCTACGCTGCGTTCTGATGTCGGAGGTGTTGAGGCAAAGTCTGGTGTAAGTAGGCGGGGAATGGATGTCAAAGCCACAGCATTTGTTTTATTCCTTACAGGTTTGAGGGCTAGTCTAAATTTTGCCTTTGATTCCCTTTCTTTAAAATTACCTTTAGTTAAATCAGTTTTTGATTGACTATTGCAGATCAAAACAAAAATAGTAATAATTAAATATCCTGTACATTTCATTTATTTCTGGAAGACCTTAGGCTCTCACCTACGATCCATGACAAGAACCCGGAGAAGCATGTGTTGCATGCAGAACAAAGGATCAAGACAGGCAAGAACTTTGAAGCCTGGATGCTCATGAATTGGACATCCATCATGCTTGAATAGTTCATCAGGATGACTCTTCCAATGAGACGGTGCCTGTGTTGCAAAGCACAGCCGAAGTACCCAATGAAACTCCACATTTGACGTGTGTGGTAAGGCTGAGCAATGTCACACTTTGCATAACGTTTAAGGTTGCAAACATATTGGCTTTTATTCTTGGTTGTTTAAGAAAGTGTTGGACCAAACGCCAACTGGTGATTAAGGTTTTCTCTAGAAACAATAGAGTCGTTTTAATTAAAGCAGGTCAAGGAAGGGCCAACATGAAGTGGGAGCTCAGGTGCTGGTCAAGCTGTTGGTAAGTAAGTGTAGTCATCATCATCAGGTGTATGTCGGCAAAGCCATAAAACCACACTATATTCAACAGGTAAAGCATTCCATTATCAAATACCAAGCATGTATTTAAAAATACATACAAAATTCTAAAGGCCTGCGCCTCACCCAGTTAAATAGAAAAACATTATAACTAAAGCATAGTTCTTACACAATGGATATATCCATTCTTAACACTTCATCTTCACGAATAAAATGATGTATCGAATATCTTGATGCTAAATCTAGTTCTGGCTCATTGAAGCTAGTGGTGCTTTTACCACTTTAAACACGGGGGCCAGATTACAGAAACCTTGCACCAGTGCAAGTGCAAAAGTGCAAGGTATTGGCACTAGGGCAAGGTTAGCCCTATTTCAGCATGACAAGTGCAGTTTGGCATGGTATAAACAAAAATTCCCATAGTGCAAAAAAGATACATTTTCGATGAGTTTTTTCACCAGGGAAAAGTTTGCCCTAGTGCTCATACCATTCCATATTAGCACTAGGGCAAACTTTGCATTGTTTCAATAATGTAGCGAAAATGTATCTTTTCTGCCCAAGTGCAATGTTTGCCTTGGCGCATATACCATGCACTTGTCATGGAGCTATAGTTTACTAATATCTCCCAGTGTTTTTACTTAGGCCCTAGTGCTAATACCGTGCAACTTTGCACATGCACTGGTGCAACATTTCTGTAATCTTGCCCTAGATGAGTCATCAGATTGATAAAACAACTGGAGGGCTTTTTTTCATGTTATTTCTCCTAAATATTGGAAGCAACCATTTTTCCCTTTGGGTACAGTATGCTAGACAAAAACACAAAAAGTGCATGATAGTCTCTCTTCTATGTTTATATTTCCAGCATAAATCATTCCCATTCTTTCCCCATTCTGATGTAAGATTGCTAGTGTCACAATTCCATGCCTCAACTTCAAATACAGGATATTGGCAAAATACAGTTCTGTATAATTCAAATAGGGTTTGAAACCAGCATATTGTTTTCTTGCCAAATATGAAATATGAATCAGTCCGCCATCTACTGATGTCTTGCCCAGTTCTACGAGAAAAGAGACAGGCATATCTTTCCTCAGATCTAGACGCCTTTTCCATCAGAGAGGAAGAGGTATGGTGGCCGCGTCTGATAAGTGGCCGAATAACTGCATGGTCAATTGCTACCGCAAAAAATTTACAAATTGCTCTAACGCAGATCGAAAATCAAAGACAACAAGAAACAGTTTCAACTGTATAACAACCTTTAAATGTCAGCTACTGAAAAAAAAAACTTCGAACCTGCCTTGTAAAAGCAAGAAACCTTGGTAAACACAAGTAAATAAAAAATAAATTTAAAAAAAAACACCAAGCCTGCATGAAAAGGGCAGGCTCTGATGCTAGATACAGTTCTTAATATGATGTTAGCAATATTGTCTTCATAAGGTAACATTCTGTGTCCGAATGATTCCCTAAGAGTTCTTAAATTCAAATCATGCACTTGGTGCTCCATGGACAGCAAGCAAGGGAGCAAACTTAACACATCTTCAAGGGCTCAACAATAAACTCTGGGTACAATGACCGCAGTGCACACAATCCAAACACACTCAGACACAGACATCAGTTTATCCTGGTTCTACAATCACCAACAGAGGAGCACAACCTCTACCCTATACCTTTTTCCTCACTAACCTACCCAACCTATTTTCTTACAGAGCCACGTGAGCACCTTGAGACTATGCAAATGGTAACGGTGCATGGTATAAGTCAATTTACCATTACATAACGTCCTCCATGAACCCCAGTCTGCCACCTATCATCCACAAAAACTTGTCAACATCACCAAGTCACTCTCCAAACTAGCAGACATGCATTCCAAGTCCATTCCACTTCTGTATGCAACTCACTCATATACCACTTCAACACTAAAGTACATAATATCCGACAAGCCCTCCCCTCTGCCTCCCACTACCACCATTTACCCTTAAACCTTCCAAAACAATGGACACGTTCCACCCCCTGCTCAGAGATACCATAATTACCATCCCCAACAAAACCAAACATGAACACTTCCTGGATGGTGCATGACCACCTCAAGCCACATCAACTGCATCTCCACTCTGGCTCCACAGAGGTCAAAATCATCAACCCCTGTCTCACACATGGCACAATCCCCTCTGCACTCAAAACAGGACAAATATCTCCCTTGCCCAAAAGAAACCATCCCTCAACTGCACCCTCCCTGGAAACTACTGCCATATGTTGCCAGAATCATGGAACACTACAGTACAATCCAACTCCGACAACACATCACCACAAATGACCTACTTAACTCCTTCCCATCTGGCTCTAGACCTGGCCACAGCACTGAGAACACAACACTTCACATCTGTAATGAGCTCCACAACATTACTGACAAAGGACACACAGTACTACTCATACTCCTCGATTTGTCTGCTGACTTCGACACCATAGGCCACACCATTCTTCTTAACATCCTATCCCACTGAATACAACTCTCAGGCACCTTTCTTGACTGCTTCACCTCCTTCCTCACTGACAGCACACACATTGTCGCCATGGCCCTGTAACGCAATACGCTGATGAGACACAGATATACTTCTAAATCTCATCCTCTTTACAACTCCACACGCTCAAAAGCTATTTCTCCACCATCACTATATGGATGGGGACTCACCTCCTTAAACTCAACTGATCAAAAACAGAATACCTCCTCATCGGTCCCCCAGACACAAACCCAACCTAACCCTTTGGATCTAAGAACTTGCCACAGACAAAATGCACTCTCCACACCTGTCAAATCTCTAGGCTTCACCATCAACCCCCACCTTTCCCTCACACACCACATAGTTGCCATCACAAAAACATGCAACCTACAACTACACCTCCTCCGTAAGATATCCTTTCTCCTGACGACTTCCACACCACAGTCCAAGCCCTGGTTCTTTCACAACTGGACTACAGTAACACTCACCACACTGGACTCCCCAACCACACCTTTGCCCCCCTGCATGACATACAGACAGCAGCAGCCAGATTAATCCTCGACATACCCAAAAACTGTGACACCACCCAGCTCCTCACCAGCTCCACTGGCTCACCATACCGCAGATAATTGTCTTGAAATGTGTTTGCATTGTATTAAAAACCATCCACTTCACAACCCAATCATACCTTCACAACAAACTGAAACCCAGAAAAGCTAGCCAGCACATTATGCACATTTCACTCTGCAAGCTTATGTACCCACATAAACAAACATTTACCCAGTTAGCACCCACAACCTGGAACACCCCATCACTTCTCATCAACAGCACACCCTCCATCACCATCTTATAAGAAACCCTCAAAACATATCTATTTCCTAACACCTGATCCATCGTCACCGCCTCCCCTACCTTCACCTGTCTGTCCTAATCTGTACATCCTGTCCTGAAGGAATTATGGAACCTCTGTTTCACCACCCAAATGTTGAACTTTTTAACATTGTTGACACCCCCATTAGGGACTACCATTGATGTTATGTTGGCCTCACAATTAGAGATGGCCTGTAAGATCTTTACCTGTTCTCATAGTAATTTACCAGTATGGGGGGTATATTTATGTCTTCCCTTATTGATCAAATCTTGGCCGTCGGATTTGCTATCAAAGCCTTGTTAATGGCCTTTTCAATATTGTTCTTTATGTATTCTATATCTTTTGATATATGACTTGTAATTTTTGTAATCTCTTGTACCGTTCCTAAAACACTTCCAATTTTAGAAAAAAAGCCACTTCAATGCTCTTCCAATCTATGACATTCAGAACTTTTTCACTGTACATCTTCACTGTACTATCTAACAAGACTTCCTGTCTAATTTCGCTTTGTCTTCTTAAGTGTAGGGGACTCTTCTAATAGATCTACCAGCATTGGTGATTGAACACTTAAAATATTCTTATTGTTATTGTGATTAATATCAAAGAATCAGTCTTCCTTAGGTCGTAATAAAGCAAAGCGAATCATCATTACAGGTGCATATACACTTTGCTCATGTGAAATGGCCAAAAGTATGGTTAATAAAACTAGTGGAGCTATAGCAGAATTCCCTTTCTCTAGCTCAGGAGATACCTTTGTTGGACTAAACGACCTTGCTATTACCATTTCTTCCTGATTACCCAACCTGCCCTTTACTGTATCAAGATAAAAAATTCCAAGGGCCGCTACCAAATCGTCTGGTCTTTCCTTCTCCTGCTAAGGATGCACCATCACTGGCACAACATCATTCTTACCCCAGATTTGTTTTGGGAATTATTCCTTCTCTACAAGATGGGGAGGTGAAGAGACCTGGCGATTGATTGTCTTTGATTTCTTTTAGACTTGAGGAAAAGCTAGTGCATGGACTAAATTATGAAATTATAACTTTTTTTGTTTCAAGCGACCTGGGTTCCCATTATCATTTATTCTTGAGGGTTTGTCCTTTGTACTTACAGTGGGGGAAGCTATTCCCTCAAGGTGGGCTGCAACACTGCCCAAGTCCTCAAGGAGAGATGAATCCTCTTTGATAACATCATTAGTTTCAGCAAAAGGAGCAGCTATTTTTGTTGACTTTAACCTATAGGCTCTGGTGATAATTTATTTGATGCTTTTCTTTTAACCATTTTGGACACACCTAAAATACCATTAAAAGAACTAGTATAAATGCAAATTAACAGAAAACAAATGTCACAAAAATCCAAAATAGACTACAAACATGATCGTAAATTGCTGCAAAAAAGGAAACAGGTGAAGATAAAATAATTAACAACTCAAACAAACCACCCTCAATGTAAGGAGAACTGAGAACAAGTTAGACAACAGAAAAATGCATAACACTGCAAGCAGAAGGCAATCCTCAATAACTTGTTGGGTACAGAGAAACAATAGCTAGGAACAAATTACACATAACCTATTTGCAGCAATTGACCCATTCCTTCCAGGTCGAAATATTCAAGTGATTAATTGCCTGGGTCGTGATGAATAATAGGATTAGATCAGATCAATCATAAAAGAACTAATATAAGACTTCAAAATACATATAATTGTATAGTTTCTTCTAGTCTTGAAGGGACTTGCATAATTACACCCATGGTTCCTTCTAGAAAACAAGTTCCTCTTAAACTGTTACATGTAAAATTGCACACAAAATATCCTTCTAAATAAAGAGAGCTTCTTGTCTGTTCCTTTAGCAAAACCTTTGACAAATCTCAAGCTGCCGTTATATCATTCGTTCAGCATATCATACGTGGTTGGTTGAATAGTCAAGCCTTGCCTCACTATGCGGCCTCCAAGCCACAAAGGCATCACAAGGACAGCGCCTCAGTCCGCAACAACTGTATGTGCAAACAAAGGGCTGGAGGGTGGAAGATAAATAGATGTAGCAAGACAAAGGTCATTTTAAAACTCACTCGCTGATTCCTCCATAGCAAACATGAACATTCGTAGTCTGAAGATAAATCCCTGGTGAGCGCAGATTGTTAACACACAGCCCCAAACCCTCAATGATCACACACCATTGCTGTAGTTTAACTCACATATGGACTTGACTCTGCTTTCTGATCATTCTTTAAACCCCCTCACTTCCGGCTCTAACTACCCTTCCTGCGCTCCCCTTGCTTTTCTGGAGCGTGTGACTGCAATGCACTCCAGTCATGCAGCCCACCCATAAATCCCAGATTGTCGCTTTACTGCTGCCCCACATGCTGCCACGAATCCCAGCTGACTGTCAATTGGGCCAGGCCTGTCCAGACTTTCACAGCATTTAATGTTCCTCTCCTCATCGCTTCTCCTTGTTTGGGGGAGCCTCTGCTTAAACTTCTGCTTTACTACTACGGTGATTAGTATTAGTGCAATTATAAAGATGAACCTAGTCTTAGAGTGACGTGGTCCACCCTAGTCTACGATGTTCCAAAAGAGTAGAAAGGTTACAAGCCTAATCTTAATGAGAATTTTAGTCTCCTGGTTACCCCAGATTAATAACACAAATGTTCCAGGATTTATCCAACAAAAGAGTTCTCCAAAAGATCTAAAATGTCCGTCCTAAGGCTATGAAGAACCAAGGAAAACAGCTGTTGCTGGGAAGGCACATTTTGGAGTTACAGTCTGGACTTTCCTTCATCCTCTCTGCTTTTACCACATGGCTTAGAACCATTCTCAGGTATACAGATTCATGCCTGTCACCTCTCCTGGGCTATGCAATAGTCACTTATAGGCTTCTCCCGATCCTCAGGTTTTCAAGATGCATGGGAGGCCTCTCTTAGACTGGGTATCTCATAAATCACAGATGTTGCTCCCTGTACCTTGCTTTTCTTAAGATTCACAGAAGATCTCCCAAAGATTTTGGGTTCCTCATGATTCACAGCAGGTCCCTCCAGGATATAGTGTTTCACAGGATCCACAAAAGGTCCCTACTGGACTATGTGTTTCTCAGGATTCACAACAGCTCCCTCCTTGACTTTGGATTTCTCGGGATTAACAGCAGTATAATGAGTATTTCTACTATCCATTCAGAGTATTTTCAGGTAGTTTATATTATGTCAACCTCCTGGTGTCCTGAACGGGAAAGTATGAAATGGAAGGGATGCCCTCTGTATCACACTCAGACATTATAGCAGATAGAGGGAGGCTTAGAAACCAGGTCCTTTTGGCCTTGGTTTGAAATGTCTCTATTCATATTGACGAGTGACAAAGCTCACGATATACCATTTCCCCAGATGCAGAAGTGTGAGCTGAATTATTTTGATGGGAAATCAGAAAAAACACATTATTACTGTCTGAACGGCACTTTAGTGATCATTAATTCATTCATCTTAGTGCAACCCTTAGTGGGGTAACATTTCAGAAAGTTGCTGATAAGTGCACCTGTGCTGGAGTCTGCAACCTGTGGTTCTCCAGATGTTTTGGTCAACGGCCCCATGATGCCTCACCATTGGCTTTGCCGCATAGGGCTAATGGGAATTTTAGTTTATAGCACCCGAAGAGCCAAAGGTTACTGACTCTTAAAATGATTGGTTATAATCCTCTATAAAGTGTGCTAACTGTCTGATTTAAAATGTCTCCTTCTTGGAGGTACAGAGTCTCATTTACTAGGCAGGGTCTTTTAAGGTCTAAGACAAGCTCCCGGAATAGAACTGGCCCATTCTCTGACCAGGTCACTAGGATCAGTGCAACCAGCCTTTAAGCAAAAAATGAATCACTGGGAAATCTGTTTCAAGCTGCATACCTTCAGTGAAGAAGCAAGTGCCAGGTACCTTAATGATACACTAGCCCGCTAGTTATTTTTTCATTTTATTTTTATTTTCTTGTATTATATAATTATAATTATAAAAATTATATATATATAGTTAACTAGCCCCCTAGTTATGAGGATGTGGAGACATCAGCAGTTTTAACCATCTATTTATTATAATAATTATAATAATAATTATTATTATTGTTATTATTGTATTTATTGAGCACGGACCTAGCTTCGAGAATCAACAGAGCACTTTACAGAGGTTTGCAACAATACAAAAGATACACAACAGATCACTTTACAGAGGTATACAACAGTACAGATGCATAACGGACAGATATACCGTGGGAGGGGGGGTGAAGACTGGAGCGGGGTTATCTGTACTCCTGCCCTCTATATGGCAGAGTAGAAGCACAGAGCACCCCAGCCACGATTCTCTATAGGGTAGCAATGGACGAGCAATCAAGGCTTAAGCTCAGGTGATGCGGGCTGGTTCTTAAGTACAGTGTAGTTCCCAGGTCCCGACAAAGGAATGTCCACACACTATGTTAGTGATAACACAGTTCTTTATATAAATAAGGTTAATGTTATATACACACACAATAACACACTTTGTACTCAGACAATACTATAATGATACATATGTACAATATCTATGTGTAACACAATTCATTATTGACTCCTTTAAAATGCACCAACTGTGGACAGTTGTAATGAAATGGAAGTCTAATAGCAATGTGAACCAACACCAGACATTGGAGGGAAACGAGTGGTTAAACAATTGGCAGAATACTGGCTCTGTTACCTAGACATAGTTCTGTGTGAGGATCCCCCCACCTAGGCAACCTGTAAATAAGATATATTGACAAGCCCAGTCCATATATTGTTTAGAAGAGTCTTATTGAGTACTATAAATGTTCTACTACCCCAATGTACCTGGTTTAGCAGAGTTCGACGACGGCTCGTCGACGGATCCTTCTTGAGTGAAATCCCTTTATGGCAGGAGCCAGGGATCGTCGAGATCTCTCGAAGAAAAGGGTGAACAATTGGCGTCAAGGCAGCAGCTTCGGTCCTTGCAGTACTCGTCAACGATCGGTTGTGGACGTCCTGAGAAGATGAGGCGTGTGGTGCACCTCAACGTCGATAGTTTGTTGCCGCAAAGAGTCAATAAAGAACTTTGGCCCAGCAAAGGCATCAGGTCGTCGCCGTTTGGCATCAGCGATCAGGACTCGACCATGGCTGGCTTTCGGGTCCTCATCAGCGTCTTTCAGGACTTCGGGTGGTGGGAAACACACCGGCAGATTCTCCTCAGTTCGTCGGCGACCTTGACTTTCTCCCGCGGGACAAAGCGGTCGAGGATGATGAGCAAGGATGTCCTTGATTAAATGTCTTAGGCAATGGAGTGTTGCAGCTCCGCTCGGCGATGATAGTCATCAATGGCGATGGACTTCAATGTCTGGGCACTTCGCTTCAGATTCCTCAGCGGTCCCCATCTCTGGTCGGCAGCATTTCGAGGACTGACTTCCAGGGAGCTTTGGTGAAGGTTAGCTGGTGCACAATGTTCCCTCGTAGCTCAGGAAGAGATCTCCTAGCCAGGTCCTCTCTTGAATCAGTTCTTGGCGACACGACAGCTTTCGGATTGCGGCGAAGGAAAGCAGCAGCAAAGCCTTCTTCTTCCAGCTGGGCTTCAAGGTAAGCTTCAGGTTTTGACATCAGGACTCTGCTGGGTCACACTCAGTCAACCAATCATTCAGAAGGGCATTCAGCAGGCAAGCAGCCAGAAAGGCTCACAGTGCATTCAGGCCATTCTTCTCCATCCAGACACTCACAACAAAAAATGTGGATTCAGACAAGCACCCAGACATTCAGCACTCCACACTGCATTCATACTAGTTTCGGGCAGGGCTGTCTCAGTCATTGTGTCAAACACCAGAACTAGACACCCATAACATGAAATGCATATCTGTCACACACTCCATTCACCCAGGTCCCACCCCACGGGCGTATCCACAACATACAGTCATTGGGAAGGCTCCAGCCAGTCTGGCCTGGACTTCCCCACAATACCATATATGGAACTTCCACCCAACAGCCATTCAGGGGAAGGGACAGAGTCAGGGGTTCCCAGGACTTTGGAAAAACAAGGTAACAGGCAATAGAAAGCAAGACACCACAGGGGCCATCTTGTCTCCTATCAGGAATCAACCGATTCCAATGGCAATGGAGGATACTCAGGGCACCTGTCAAATTCAGCATGGAGCTTCCACCAACCCATACCCTGCTTTGTGGGCCACACATGTGCCCAAAAACATACACTAGGGGTACAGGGTTATACCCCCACCGATGGGTGCCATAAGGGTATCCCAAGGGTCTGTTAACCAAAACAAAAAGAGAAAGAGCTGCACTGCCAGGAAACCCGCATGGACTCCTGTGCAGAAAATAACACAGAACACACATGATAAAAGTACTACAGGACAAGGACATGAAGGCCTTGTCCCTCCAACGCATTTCCAGCTTCACAGAGGGTAGGATACAGAGGGGCACAGAGGAGGGCTACAGTTGTACAGGGTGTCAGGGAGGAGAGGGGAGGACAGCGTCTAGCGAGTCAGGTGTCGTGGGTCATAGAAGACAACATTTAAGATAAAACAAGCTGACACCAAACATTGCTCTTATGGCAAATATCGGTAGCCTTTGGCAGCCCATCTATAAAGGGCGACAGGGTGGTACCCTCCCATTATGGAGAGGCCACCACTGTCATGCAGTACACTCAATCAGCCAACCTGAGGAGGAGTGTTCAGCATGACAGTGTCACCTTCTGACTGCAGAGACAGTGGCTCTGCAGGCAAATATGGATCACAGTGTACCATTCGGAATGAAGTCCTGCAGGTACTCTATCAGGAGGGCATAATGGAGTTTGATTTAGGTTATCCGTGGCTTGCCATGAACTACACAGTGGTGGGCCTTAAGAAGGGAATTTGCAGTCACCTCACTCTGTTCTTCCTCCTGCTGCCAGAGTGGCTGAAGAGAAGCCGCAGAAAGACACAAAGCTGTGTGGGCAGTGTAAGGGTGCAGAAGGAGGACACTGACACAGAGGGCGGCATAGTGGTTGCTAAAGACTTTTATTCACCACAAAAATAAAGAGAAAACTTAACTTTCCCTATCTCTATGAGGGGTTTCCCTACTTCAACTAAAGTGCTAATGGGTCTGTCAGAATGTCCTTGTAAATTAAAGAGTCCACCGTCATGTGTCAAAATCTCTAATTCTGTCCTTTACACTTATAATTAAACTAGAAGGTTGCATCAATGTTCTTGGTCCAGGAGAATGTCTCCCTTCTGGACTGCATAGCACAGTTCTTGTTGCAAGTTCTTAACCGGGGGGAATGACTCCCTTCCCCTGGCCCCAATACTTCCCAGTCAAAGGACTGTCAACCCTATAACACTCTGTATCAAAGGTTTCTCAAGTTCCTCACCCCATGGGGAATAACTCCCTTCCCCTGGATCACAATATTCTGTGGTTTGATCGTTTTTGGAGACTGAACTACCAGGAGAATGACTCTGGTCCTCGGGCTTTCAGTGCTTCTCACACAAAACTAGGGAAAATTACTCCCTTCCCCTGGCCTCTTGGTTACGTTGCCCTTTTCCTGTAGATATAGCACTACCAGGAGAATGACTCCCTTCTCCTGGTATCTTGGATTCACAGTTGCTTCACACTCAGCGATACCCAGAGGGAATGACTCCCTTTCACACTTTTCTTTCTTTCCCTAACAGTTCATTCACAAGTATGGTCCTTGACCCAGGTGTCCCCAGTATAGCCCACTTGGCCTTCTGGCTTGCCAGGTACTGCCCCGAGAAGAGGGTAGTTCTTGCTTGCCTTCTTTGTTCATGGGTCCCAAACCCATATTCCTCTCTTCAGCTCGTTGGACAGACCTGGTTCACTATCCTGCCAAGTACTGTCATGGAGAAGATGATTTGCAAAGTTCTCTTGACTCCCTCTCTAAGGTTGTGGGGTTATGTACTGTCCCCTCTTCTGGAATTCATCCCCTTTTCAAATCACAATATTTCTCTCTTTCTCTGGGGTCTTTTGCTACCACTATTCTTATGGTGGGTTTCTCTGATACTTCCCCTTAAGTGCCAGCACACCCTTTGGTCCCCACCAGCCAGATTCTTCATAATTCCGCTCCACCTCCTTGTCCCAGTCTTTGTGATACAAGTCTTACTTGTAGTCTGGGCTCTTCTTCGTCTCAGTGGATCTTATGTCACTGGCCCTACACAGGTACATGGGGTGATTGGGTAAAATACTGGGCTGTACCATAGGTGTAGGTTTAGGAGGGGTGATTGGGAGAGGGTAATTCTGCGTTCTCCCTAGATGTCTATCCCCATCCACAGAGGGGGAGTCTCTCCCCATGAGATCCTCCTGTTGTGCACCACCCGCAGGGGGACTATCAGGTAGCGGCCTCACCTCCCTAGCCTCATGGGAAGGGGCTCCCCTTAGGGGAGAAGTGACGACATATTGGGGTTCTTCACAGCAGTCTAATATATCAAAAGGGCCAGCCTGGCTTTTGTAGATGTGCAGCCCTTTGGCAAAAACTCTTGCACTGCCCTTAGCAGATCTATTTCCTACTCAAATGTATTTATAGCCCTGCCTCCCACAAACTACATTAAATTCTCCCAACAAGAAACCTGTACAGGCAAAAACAATGGTCTGCAGTCAAAGGAGTCTCCCGACCCCATATTAAAAACAATACTTCCAAACTGTCCAACAAAACCCGCCAACCACCACACTTCATTCATTATTCTGCAAAACTACAAATATCAGAAATTGCCCTCCCAGCCTGCCCCTCTGCAGAATTGTCTATGCTATTGCGACTTGGGTTCCCACAAGGCTATGTGCAGTCATGGAGGCTTGGTGTGCAGTTATGGCACACGTTGTGGAGGGAAAAAACATGAATTGATGCTACAGGCGCCGTGTGTCCTACTTATAAAATCCGATGACGTCACCCTCGACGGAGGCCTTCGAAGGACATTGACCCGACACCATCGGCGCAGTACTCACTCTGCCGAACAATTTCAGAAGCAGCACAGCTGTGGACATTACATGCCAAATATGTGGTATACGTTGGAGGAACATCCAGTTGAAAGAACGTTACCAGTTGTTAAGTAACTTGTTCTTCTGCACAATCCTAATCCAGTGAGTACACCAAAATCAATGTTTTTGGTTAACCCTGATGTTGCCAGACCAATGTTTACAGCATAAGCTAGTATTTATTTTATATAAATGTACATGCCATATGGAAGGAACGTGCATCCGACTTTCAGTCGAAACAGGAACTTTGCTTTCCATTGATGGAAGGTCCAGGTTTATTATTTGCATGACTGTGACAAAAGACATGAAGGGTCCCCTAATCTGCATTTCCATTGACATCCCTTGAAGTGATGTCACAGAAAATGCCATCACATGTAGTCTTTGATGCTCAATAGGATCATAAGGTTCATTACGTGCAACATAAGTTAGTCAAGAGACAAATAACTTGTGTGCAGTATATCCAGTTGTACTATCAGTTTATATGACTGTGGAGGGCGAATGACTGTGGAAGTCGGACGACTGTCGAAGGCAGAGGACTGTGGAGAGCGGATGACTGGGTAGGGCGGACGACTGGGCAGGGCGGATGTGTGCCCAATAGCATCTGTGAAAAGTAGAATTTAGAAGTGTGCCCAATAGCCTTTGTGAAAAGTTGAATTTGGAAGTGTGCCTAATAGCCTCTGTGAAAGTTGAATTTAGAAGAGTCCTCAATAGCCTCTTTGTTAAAGTTGAATTTAGAAGTGTCCCCAATAGCCTCTGTGAAAAGTTGAATTTAGAAGAGTCCTCAATAGCCTCTTTGTTAAAGTTGAATTTAGAAGTGTCCTCAATAGCCTCTGTGAAAAGTCGATTTTAGAAGTGTGCCCAATAGCCTCTCTGTTAAAGTTAAATTTAGAAATGTGCCCAATAGCCTCTATGAAAAGTTGAACCTAGAAGTGTTCCCAATAGCCTCTCTGTGAAAAGTAGAATTTAGAAGTGTCCCCAATAGCCTCTCTGTGAAAGTAGAATTTAGAAATGTGCCCTATAGCCTCTGTGAAAAGTTGAACCTAGAAGTGTTCCCAATAGCCTCTCTGTGAAAAGTAGAATTTAGAAGTGTCCCCAATAGCCTCTCTGTGAAAGTAGAATTTAGAAATGTGCCCAATAACCTCTGTGAAAGTTGAATTTAGAAGTGTCCCCAATAGCCTCTCTGAGAAAGTAGAATTTAGAAGTGTTCCCAATAGCCTCTTTAGAACATTTTAGAAAACACTTGAATTGACCATATAACCCACCATATGCTTACTCTCTCCTTTGCACCACCACTCAACTAGAACACAGAGATACTATGACACCATTCGGTATAACTGTTCTCATACCAACATCCGTCTCATACTCCACATCACTCTATGTAAACACTGCTGGTTACACACCCCCAGCCAGGCGTTCTCCTCAGGCCTAACGCAGCCACATCCGGTCTGGATTAATCCTGCCAGAACGAACACATACTCCTGACCCCTCAACCGCCACACCTACCGCTAAGAAGCAGCTATTACACGAATACCGCACAAGCTGCACACATACATGGTGCCCACACGCACCTTTGACTCTCTCTACTCCCTCTACTGATCTGAACTTCGGTTCCCAAGGGCGTTCAACCTACCAGCGCCTTCAGACCATACCAATGGTATATAAGGCGCTATATAAATGCAAAATAACAATAACAATAACATCAGTCCCATTTTTGTTAACCATATCAGACATGTCCCAACCTCTCAATAGACTGGTTTTACTTTTCTTAAAAGGTGATCAGTCTTAAGATATGGGAGCAAATCATCAGACTTTTGGTGCTTTAAGTGCAATGTTTCTGGTGGTAATGCCTTTTTTCACTATGTAATGCTCTAACAATTGCAAGAATGTGCTTCTGATGATCAGCAAAATACATCACTTTCTGAAGCAATTTGTCTGAAGCTTTAATTGCTTGTTATATGTTAATGTTAAAGCTGAGCTTTTCCCAGTGAGAATTGCTATCTGTGGACCTTGGAAATGTAACAATAATTCACATTTGTGTTCCTTGACCCCACTGGGATCCCACTGTCCCTCATTGTCTTATATTGTGGTAGGTTGTTAGGCAGAGAATTCCTCTTTGGGGTATTCTCTTATTTTTCTGACCCTCACCCTAAAGAGCAGAGAGTACCACTACAGAGATGAAAAACGGAAACTAAAGGGTGGAAACCATAACTTGCATCTCTTCCCACTATGTGCTTCCTCGGTCTTGTGGTTATAAGGAACTGGGAGGATAACTCAGGGGCAACATGCTCGCCTTGAAAGCAAGACGACGTGCAGCAACACAGGTTCGATCCCTGAGTCCTGTTTAGAAACCTCTGGGTATTAAGCGTGTTATAAATAACCAATGATATGTTATATATATAAAGCTCAGAGAGGGGGCACCGTCTGATAAGCAAGACCTGTTGGCAGGCTCTCCCAGAGCCTGCATAAACATCCAACTGTATGTATTCCCAATTTAACTCAAACACAAAATAACGACTGACCCAAGTATAACATCACTCCACACGCGATCCTCAGGTGGGCAGGAGCCCAGCCTGCTCCGTCCACACCACAGCAGGAAGGAGGCACCGGAAAGCAGTCACCGTGGCGAACATGGTAAGGTGTCCCAAGAGTGCAGTCTAAGCACCCCACACCTTACTCCCACCCCCTGGAGACCCATCCACCCCTTTACGCCGAAATAAGCATCTTATTCGGCTTCACGGAGCTCCCGACACGAGGAGCAGGCATGAAATGGTGGCCGCACGTGCTGTGCTTTTGGTCGCCTAGCAGCGCCTCTCGAGCTTGCTGCTCATTGGTCCACGGCCCTACATCCCGTCCACGGCCGTGCCGGAAGGCGTCAGCCGGCCCTCCACCGAAGGCACCCAGCAAAGGCACAGGCCTGTCCGTGCCGTCCACGCCGTTAGCCAGGAACTCTGGTCAAACCCACTTATGGACACTGTGCCAGGTACGTGAATGCCAACCCACATTAGTATGCCCTGGCAATTTGCTAGGCATCCATACAACCAATTGCTCTATCGATTAAATGCTACCATCTAGATCTTACAAACGGCCCGCCTGATAGAAAAGATCTCCGGGTCATTCAGTGACTTGTCTGCTCCAACGTTCGACCACCCATGCTGTTACTAGCCTATATCTAAGAATATCAATGTGCTTGGCCATACCCGGTCATACTGGCCCAGACATACTTACCCTTCAATGCACTAAACCATTTGCAAAACTATCGAATCGCCCTGCATCACGGCTGCACCAACGCTGCATTTACCAACAGCTGCAATACCACTTGATAGCGACATATTATACCTAGCCCTCACATTGCATCGCCCTGCTAATGAGATCTAGGGTCACCCACCAACACTGTCAAAATCAGGCACAGCCGGCCCGATGTACCTCTGTCTAATCACCATGTTTCACATTTAGGTGTTGCCTGCCAGCTGTATCTTAGTCTAATGGCTATGTTGCATACTTAAGTGTTGCCTATCCGTTGTATCCTATTCCAACTGCTATGCCTCACACCTAGGTGCTACCTGCCGGTTGTATCTTAGTCTAACTGCTATGTTGCACATTTGGTGCTACATGCCCGCTGCATTCTAGACCAATTGCTACGTTTCTCACTTAGGTGTTGCATGCCGGCTGTATTCTAGACTAACTACTATGCCTCACATTCAGATGTTACCTGCCTGCTGTATCGTAGCCTAATTGCTATGTTGCACACTTAGGTGCTACCTGCCTGCTGTATCTTAGCCTAATTGCTATGCTGCACACTTAGGTGATACCTGCCCGTTGTACTCTAGATCAACTGTTATGTTTCCCATTTAGGTGTTGCCTGCCGGCTATACTCTCGACTAACTGCTATGTTTCACATTTAGGTGCTGCCTACCCTTTGTATTTTAGCCCACCTGCTATGCCCATAACCAGGCGCGGTCCTGTGTACCTTAGCCCAAATTGAGTCATTTCTAATCTAGGGACCAGGTCATTCAACGCTCATGCCACTAGTATCGAACATGTGTCCACTAATTACCAATTCACTTGCATGCACCTTGATCCTCTCCAACTTTGTACTACGGCCTAGTATGGCACCTCAGCTACCTCAGCCAACTAACAGGCCTTACTCAGCTATCCCTAATACCAAGTCCCCAAACCCAGATATGTACAACCCTCTATCACTGCAATGCCCTGGTCTCCCTAGACCAACTATCGATCGGAACCTAGGACTTAGAGCCAGATTAGCTAAGATCTATGAGCCCCTTGCCCGCTCACTGCCCACCTCACAGAATGCCAAAACCCTACTCACTTCCTCGACTAAAAATCCAACCCACCCCAAAAATTCCCAACCTAGACCATTACGCAATTCCCCCATGCAAAACGCCCCTGACTCCACACGGGACAAGGGCTTCACTACTAAAAACCTATCCAGCCCCAAAATAAAGGGAGCCTTGATCAACGCCAGATCATTAGTTGCTCACGCTACAGAAATTGCTGACCTGATCCTTAAGGATGACCTTGACCTTCTTGCCATTACTGAGACCTGGCTACACCCAGCAGCAGGTCACATGCCTATGTTGGCAGTACCTGACAACTACTCCATCTTGAGACTTGATCGCCCTAACTCTAGAGGAAGAGGCATTGCCATCATTCACAAATGTAGTCTTACTATGAGACTAGCAACACCTATAGAGGTCACATCATGCGAAATACTCTCAGCTAAAGTCCCACTAACCAACACACAAACCCTCAACATCCACCTGATCTACCGTCCACCAGGCCCCATTGGCACCTTTGACGAAGATATCAACACTATCCTCTCCAGTAACCTCACTAGCTCCACCCAGGTTCTCATCCTGGGCGACTTTAATATGGGCTATAATGATCCTGAAGACCACTCCGCCAGCACCATAGTTAACACACTTGCAGAATTAGGCTTCACGCAAAGAAGTATGTCACCTACTCACACCAAAGGCAGAAAGCTCGATTGGGTGGCTGACTTCAACTGTCTAGCGAATATTACCAATACCTCAGCACTAGCCTGGACCGACCACCACCTGGTCTCGTTCCTGCTCTCGACTGACAGACCCCCACCCTCACCAATTACCAGGGCCCCACCCACCCGCACAAGAAATAAGAAGAATATGACAGCTGAAAGACTTATCCCGCACCTACTTCCCACACTTAACGCACTCCCAGACAACCTGGACCCAGAGACCTTGGTCAAAGAATATAATAAGATTTTGGCCACCTCACTGGACCAAATTGCCCCCCTCAAACTTAGACGAAGCAAACCGAATACACACCTAAATAAATGGTACACACCATTCCTTAAAAACCTTAGACAGCAAAAAAGGAACTGCGAGACCACCTGGAAAAAATCCCCTTCAGCCGCAAATAAACTTAAACTCTCCAAATTAACCACTCTCTATAAAAAAGAAATCTACCTAGCTAAACGAACCTCCTACGACTCCCTCATATCCCAGGCTAAATCAAATATGAAGGAACTATTTGCCATCCTTAAAGAAGTAGAAACCCCCATAACACCTCCTGATACCAGCACCAAAGACAAAAACTGGTGCGCAGAAATCCAAATTGCATTAGCAAGCAAAATTGCGACCCTTCAAAGTAAAATCACCCGTAAAAAAGCATCCCTTATCGACACTCTTCCCTCAAAAACTCCAGATAAGCCCATGCCTACAGATCTCTCTCGCTTCAACTTCTCTAAAGTCACAACTCTTGAAGTAGAAAAAATCATCCTATCCCTGAAACCCTCCAATTGTCAGGGAGACTTGTGCCCGGCACAGCTCATCAAGGATGCTGCCCGAGACCTTTCCCCCTTCATCACGAAACTAATTAATGCCTCCTTCACCACTGGCTCCATCCCCTCCAATCTGAAACAATCCTGGGTACTTCCACTACTAAAAAAACCACACTCGACCCAGCCACGCCCACAAACTACAGACGCATAACGACCGTCCCTTTTCTGCAAAAAATCCTGGACAAGGTTGCTTACGTACAAATTCAGAAGTTCTTGAAAGAACACCACCTACTAGGCTCCAGACAATCAGGGTTCCGCCCTCAACATGGGACTGAAACTGCCATCATAGACCTGAAAGCACAGATTGATACACTCAGAGATAACGGCCAAGTTGCCCTACTCCTCCTCCTCGATCTGTCTGCAGCTTTCGACCTGGTCGATCACTCAGTCCTCTGCACACATCTCTACACATCAGCTTACTTCTCAACTGAAGCCATCACCTGGATTACCTCCTTTCTCAACGGTAGAACCATGAGGGTCTTCTCTCCAACCGTGGCAGCAGACCCCATACCAATCACTTGTGGCGTCCCACAGGGTTCCTGTGTCTCTCCCACACTGTACAACATATTTACCAATCCCCTTTTCGATGATTTGGATCATCTCGGTATCACCTACACTAACTATGCAGACGATACCCAGATCCTCCTTCCGTTTTCTGGAGATTATGGAAAGGATTTGGCCTTGCTAAACAGGGTGTACATCATCATCCAGGCATGGATGGCCACACATGGACTATGCCTGAATGATGATAAAACGGAACTCATCATCTTAGACACCACGGCCAGCTTAAAGAAGCTTGGCCCCACCTACAACTCCTTTATGATCGATGGCAACAACATCAGGGTTGGTCAAGAGGTCAAAACTTTGGGCTTTTACTTGGACTCTAATTTCTACTTTAGAAGACAGGTGAGCTCCCTGGCGTCCTCCACGGCCTATACGTGCAAATTAATCCGCACAGCCAAACCATTCTTGTCCGACACCAGCTGCCTTACCCTGGCCAGAGCCCTCATCCTATCCCACCTGGACTATTGCAACGCCCTTTACCTGGGCTCCTCCAAGGCTACTACCAGTAAACTTCAAACCCTTCAGAACAATGGTCTTAGAGCGGCTCTGGGCATCTCCAGAAAAGAGCATATCTCAGGATTCAACCTACATAATAATTGGCTCTCCATTAACAACAAAATCCTCTTAAAAACTGCTTCACTCACACACAAATCCCTCAACAACGCGGCCCCTATCTACCTGATCAATAGATTCCATAGACAGTCCTCCCTGAGACCCACTAGAACTGCCTACAAAGACTGCCTCTCTGTCCCTCACTTCAAACGAGCCACCATAGGGGGCAACAGTTTCCCAGTGAAAGCAGCCAAACTGTGGAGCTCTCTACCGCCTAATCTCAGAGCGGACCTGCCCTTCCAGTACTTCCGTTCTAAAGTTGTTTCATAGCTGAAAACTTAGGCTACTTAAGACACTACCGATGTCCATTGATCGGCCTATCTTTAGGTTACCAGCACACACTGTAACTTCGTGTGCAAATTTGTCTATATGTATATAACATCTCTGTACTACCCTGTTGAAATGTATATAATATCATTGTACCCTTTTGTCACTTTGTACACACTGTAACCAAGCTTCGCAAATTCGTGTAACGGCTGCGCCCTGATACCCTCGGGTATGCTTGCGCATTATAAATAATAAAACAAACAAACAAACAAACATCACTTGAAAATTATTGAAGGATTTATGTTCGGACTGTTTTGATGTGTATTTTGACTATGCTTATTGATTTGGAGCTTTCACACTTGAACTCCTAGAGAATATGTGTGAAAATATTGTTTCACGTGGGGTGACAGAAAGTGCTCTCCTCCATGATGCCAAAATGTTGTATCCTAGTACAATTGGCTGACGTTGGCAGTAGTATACTTAGCACTGAGCACTTACGGGTCAATAGCAGCAGACCCTGATTCAAGCATCCCTTGGCTCTGTCCGACAACCCAGGAAGGCCAAGAAGACTCCTCTGATTCTGAGATGGTGTATGCCCACCCTCCCAGAACAGCTGCGTGCAACATTTGGCCCACAATGAACACGGTGCCAACATGCCCCCAACCACTATATCAACTCCCAGGGTTCCTTCACCCACTGATATTCTATCAGATTCAAAGTCTAATCCTCCTACCTTTACCTTCTGGAACCTAGGGACCTTCTACATTTTGGATCATAATACACCGCGGCAAGGCCAAGGAGTCCATTAACATAGACAGCACTACACACTGATCATTTGATCAGCGTGCATGAGCGGTGAACAACAGGCAGAAGTTGTATTAGCTAGGCAAACATGGTATGCCCTTAGTAATGAAGAGACGATGAACTGGCTACTCTCATTGTCGCTCTTATAATTATATTTTATAATGGTACGATATGATAGGTTATTTATAACGCGCTTAATACCCAGCGGTTTCTAAGCATGGACCTGGGGATCGAACCTGTGGTGCTCTGTCTCTGTGTCGCCTTGCTTCCACGGCGTGCACGTTGCCCCTGAACTATCCTCCCGAGGCTGGTGATAATAACAGTATTTTTGCTGCTGCCTGTAATGTTTCACTAACCATACAAAAAATGTACAAGACTTAGGAATAAATATTCACTGATTGGGATTTGGAAGCAGATAGTCATGTGATAATTGGAAGGTGAGCTCAGTGGGCAAGAACCCAGCTGCAGATCTTCAGGCCACAGATTAAAACCCTGGCAAGTCAGGCTCTGCGTTACGTATATGCAAGATTGAAAAAATACATAGTATTAAATTAACACCTATTATCTGATTGCTCACATGCACTGTGGGCTATATGAATAGTGATTATTTTGTAATATGTGAAAAGAAAAGTAGGTCCATCAACTTATTTTGGGCACCACTGATGATGATCATTGCACGCTCACCTACGTAAGGACGTAGCGTAGTTCAAGAAGAAAGCTCTAGGCGTGAGGTCAGGCAAGGATACCGAGCCAGATTGCTTCCTTAAATCTGGACCTTGCTACACAGCTCTTACAGAATGGTTTGGCTCTTGAGTACATCATTTAAAATATGATCCAATGTGCTGGCTCTGGTCTTATAGTTTACCTCTTAAATATAGAGCACGAGGTTCAAATGGGATTAGCGCGTGATAGGGGGACGTGACTTAGTCTTACGGGACCCGTCCTGCTAATGGATGTGGTGGCAGGTCGCCCAGATGGCCCGATGATGGATGTAACAGATACCACATCATTTAATCTAAGAAGACCTCATCTAATAGCAGCATGGCTTTTCATTAGGTACCCTGGGGGGCACCTCAGGGCAATTATGTGGGCATTTGGAAATGGGCCAGTATTTAAGGAATGGGAGTCCCTGCAGCATAACTCGCCGACAGCAGCATTAAGGACCCATGTCAAGATTGTGGCACCTTTCATTTTATGGCGAGAACTCTTCCTGACCAGCAGTCGCTATTACTGCTCACTTGATATTTGATCCCACTAACACAAATTATTTAAAACTCATTAGGGTTGTACAGGATCATGAAGGAAAATAGGAGGGCTTACTACATTGTATAGATTTCTGTTTAGTATGTATGTCAAAATCTCCAAAAACGCTAACTGCTGTCCTGGCAATTATTAGAGACGACAGAAGAGAGGAACCCGGGGCGTTAACTTGTAATAACGCGTCTTGATGGAATCTATACGTGATTTGTGACAAACGAATAATTCAGTGGTTCAAATATTTGATGATTATGATTCCCAAAGAAGGGGAACTTTTCAATGTTCTAGTGCATGGTTTCTTTACAGAGGCAGATTGGTGTTTAGGGCAATAGAGTAATGCCCCCAGGGCTGGTCATATCTCTTATTTGGGCCACTTTTTGGCCACCAAAATGGGCCCCTTTAATGAGTTAGTGCAATGTGCAGCTGGTAGTTTTTAGCAATGTTTCTAACCAAAATCACTGTCTGCAACTCATGTTTAACAAAATGCCCCCTTTAGGTAGTATTCAAAGAGTCAATTGCCATTTGTGATGCCATTGTGGACCTGTTCTTTTACCGGTGTCCGGTCCTAACTTATGTCCCAGTCTGACTCTGCTTATTTATAGAACAGATGATAACTGTCTACAGATTATTGGCTTTACTGATGAAATTTGGGCTCCCATCAGTGCTCCGAAGATGACCACGAAAGCCACGCGTTGTACCTGCTCCATTTGTACCACACAACCTGAGCCACCTGTTCAGCAAAGAGCTGAAGACAATGGTGGACTGGCCCACAGAGAACTCCCCAGTGGGACTCTACATCATGTGCCCCTTGTATGTGGGTACCTTGCTTTTCTGCTTCTCTTTGCCCCCAGCCAACATCGACCTTCCTTCCTTCCATCTCAACTCCCAGCAAAGAACCGGCAATAACGCTTCCAGTAGGATATTCATCACACCCAAGGAACGTCAGTGTTTTATGTTTAACGCGTTTTTAACCCCTGTATATGATAGTTTATTTATATAGCGCCTATACACAATGGCCCTCATTACGACCCTGGCGGATTTTTTCCGCCATCGGCGGACTTTTCCGCCATGGCGCAAAGTCCCTTTACGCCATGGCGGATGGCGGACTTACCGCCCCATTCCGAGGTCGGCGGGGCGGTAAGTCCCCATTGACCCATTTACCCTTCCCCATTCCCATTTCGGCCCCATAGGGCTCAATGGGAGTGGGGAAGGTGTTAATTACGCCACCGTACACTACGGTGGCGTAATTAACACCGAGGTCCCATAGCGCCATGGATTTTTACGCCCGCAAAAAGCGGGCGGAAAAATGACCATGGCGCTATGGGAACTCGTAGTTGGCGGTAAGGGGTCGGCGCAGCTAACGCTGGCGCAAACCCCTTAGCGCCAGGGTCCTAATGAGGGCCAATGTGTTTCAAAGCGCTTATTAGTGACACACGTGCTTTCAAATTCATTATTTGGACCCATTTTCCCACATTAGTTTGAGCTGGGCGCACCCAACTTTACTTGGATTGGTTGGGCTTGCTGCCCACTTTTAATTGGATGGCACCACTTTGAAAAGCACTTCGAGGGACGCTTTAGGTTCCCCGTCCACCCATGGCTGAAGCAGTGCCTGCCCAAAGAAGTGCCTGCCCAAGGTGCGCTCAGTAGGTGCAGCTCCCCCCGCCCCACCGCCCCCTTCCGCGCACCAAACAAAGGGAACCTTGCCTCCAGTTTACATGACACTGAGCTGGAGGCTCCAGCTCAGTGTCATGTAAACTTAAGTACACACTTTACAAGAACAGCTGGGGACTCCGTTCTGTTGTCCGGCTGATACTTGAGAACAAGTATCAGCCGAACAACAGAACTGAGCCCCTGCGCCCCCTGCTGTTCTAAATGGATGGCGGGATGGTGGTGAAGGCCGGGGCAGACCTCGCATGGGGCGCTTACAGACCTGCGCCTCTACTGGGCTGAAGCAGCTGGTTTAGGACTTCATTGGGAAGAAGGAGTCCATCATGGTGAGCTTGGAGATCCCGATGAGGGCAGGTGATTGGATCGCCGTAGCGGCTCCTTTGTGAGCCAGCAGGTCCCAATTCTAGTGGCCATGCCCATTTCATCGATGGAAGATGTGTTCGCAATTTTTGAAGCACATTTCCACGCAAATACACAGGGGCGGGTAGGTATTTAATTGGGGTGGGGGCGCTTGATGGGTTTGCGGCGGTCTTCCCTCGCACTTTATTTGTGAGGAAATGTTACCAAAAAAAGGGGGAGAACAAATCTACCTCGAGCAAATTGCCACTGGAAAACAAGTTAGAACCAATTCTGCTTCCATTGGCCCGATGACGCTTTGTGAATGAGCACCTGTGTTCGTGTCTGAGCAGAGTGACTAACAGGCTCCAATCACTGCGGAGTTGTAAATACATCTTGTGTCAGTTGTATTGAAGATCACGTTATTTACTTTTTAAGATGTATTGGCACTAAATCTGTTAGCGATTGTGGCGGGTAAGGATGGGAAGGCCTGGCGAATCACTGCAAGGCAGGGTCAGTTATTTCATGTATCAAACTATATAAGCCACCCTGAGCATTAGTCTTTAGGGGGGGGGGGGCGATTTCTGGCAGAGTGGAGGGAAATATGAAGCTGAATTATCAGCATGAATACTCGATACAATGTCAGCCAGGCCTCTAAAAGTGATTTGCAGATGTCATTCAATATGAAGAGCGGGTGAGATGCCAACAATTCAGTCAGTCTGGGGTATAAATAGCGAGCACTTCACCATTGCTGTAGTAAGTTCAGCGCTCAGTCCGGATCTAAACATAAAAATAACACTGACACCTGGTGGCCAGCACCAGAACTGCTGCCGAAGCTGAAAATAAGTGATGTCAAATGGTGTGGTGTGTCACTGGGTTTGCAGGCCGATTCATGGAATAATTAGCGCGGCGCAAGTGGCCAAAAACGTGCGAATCGCAGTGGAATAGCGAAAATCGCAGTGCAAGTGCGAAAATCGCACGAAAAGCAGCGCACATCGAATCATGGAAGGCCGTGCGTGAGAAAACCATCGGATGTGCGATAAAAAAGTGCGCGGCGTACGTTGGCGCACAGGCCATCTAACTGCGTGCGCCAGGTCACAGCGAAAATCGCACAGGCCACAGCGAAAATCGCACATAGCGCGGCGCACGCAACAAAAGTAGGCGGAACACAGGGCGTAACACTCGGAATGGGGAACAACTTGCCAAAATGTGGGCGTCACGGGGGAAGTACAGGGTACAAGTGCGCGGAACGCCCACACTCTCGCCTACAACACGTATTCATGGAATAGAATAGGGCAAAAAAGCGCACGCTCAAACCAGCGCACAGGCACAAACACGACCGCCACAAGAAAGCAGGCGGTAGCGTCTCTGCGCCTGTAAGAAATGTGCGCCAAAAGGTGCGCCAACAAATAGCACCTATATACAGCCATGATGAATGTCCTATACTGTGGCCCTCCAGGACAAATGACGTGCAAAGGGGTACCCACAAACACGGACACCCGCTGACAAAAAATACGTGTGCGTGTATACCGGGGTGCGCGGGAAGTCTCACACGCTAATTGGCAGGGCATGTGAATTCCAGGGGTTTGCGGGAAGTTCCACACGCGATTTGTCAGGGTACGTGGATTTCAGGGGTGCGCGGGAAGTTTCACACGTGATTTGTCAGGGTACGTGGATTGCAGGGCTGCGCGGGAAGTTCCACACAAGATTTGTCAGGGTACGTGGATTTCAGGGGTGTGCGGGAAGTTCCACACGCGATTTGGCCGGGTACGTGGATTTCAGGGGTGCGTGGGAAGTACCACACGCGATTTGTCAGGGTACGTGGATAGCAGGGGTGCGCGGGAAGTTCCACACGCGATTTGTCAGGGTACGTGGATTTCAGGGGTGCGCGGGAAGTTCCACACGCGATTTGGCCGTGTACGTGGATTACAAGGGTGCGCGGGAAGTTCCACACGCGATTTGGCCGGGTACATGGATTTCAGGGGTGCGCGGGAAGTTCCACACGCGATTTGTCAGGGTACGTGGATTTCAGGGGTGCGCGGGAAGTTCCACACGCGAATTGGCAGGGCATGTGAATTCCAGGGGTTTGCGGGAAGTTCCACACGCGATTTGTCAGGGTACGTGGATTGCAGGGGTGCGCCGGAAGTTCCACACGTGATTTGTCAGGGTACGTGGATTGCAGGGGTGCGCAGGAAGTTCCACACGTGATTTGTTAGGGTACGTGGATTTCAGGGGTGCGCGGGAAGTTCCACACGCGATTTGGCCGGGTACGTGGATTTCAGGGGTGCGCGGGAAGTACCACACGCGATTTGTCAGGGTACGTGGATTTCAGGGGTGCGCGGGAAGTTCCACATGCGATTTGGCCGTGTACGTGGATTACAGGGGTGCGCGGGAAGTTCCACACGCGATTTGGCCGGGTACATGGATTTCAGGGGTGCGCGGGAAGTTCCACATGCGATTTGTCAGGGTACGTGGATTTCAGGCGTGCGCGGGAAGTTCCACACGCGAATTGGCAGGGCATGTGAATTCCAGGGGTTTGCGGGAAGTTCCACACGCGATTTGTCAGGGTACGTGGATTGCAGGGGTGCGCGGGAAGTTCCACACGTGATTTGTCAGGGTACGTGGATTGCAGGGGTGCGCAGGAAGTTCCACACGTGATTTGTTAGGGTACGTGGATTTCAGGGGTGCGCGGGAAGTTCCACACGCGATTTGGCCGGGTACGTGGATTTCAGGGGTGCGCGGGAAGTGCCACACGCGATTTGTCAGGGTACGTGGATTTCAGGGGTGCGCGGGAAGTTCCACACGCGATTTGTCAGGGTACGTGGATTTCAGGGGTGCGCGGGAAGTTCCACACGCGATTTGGCCGTGTACGTGGATTTCAGGGGTGTGCGGGAAGTTCCACACGCGATTTGGCCGGGTACGTGGATTTCAGGGGTGCGCGGGAAGTACCACACGCGATTTGTCAGGGTACGTGGATAGCAGGGGTGCGCGGGAAGTTCCACACGCGATTTGTCAGGGTACGTGGATTTCAGGGGTGCGCGGGAAGTTCCACACGCGATTTGGCCGTGTACGTGGATTACAGGGGTGCGCGGGAAGTTCCACACGCGATTTGGCCGGGTACATGGATTTCAGGGGTGCGCGGGAAGTTCCACACGCGATTTGTCAGGGTACGTGGATTTCAGGGGTGCGCGGGAAGTTCCACACGCGAATTGGCAGGGCATGTGAATTCCAGGGGTTTGCGGGAAGTTCCACACGCGATTTGTCAGGGTACGTGGATTGCAGGGGTGCGCGGGAAGTTCCACACGTGATTTGTCAGGGTACGTGGATTGCAGGGGTGCGCAGGAAGTTCCACACGTGATTTGTTAGGGTACGTGGATTTCAGGGGTGCGCGGGAAGTTCCACACGCGATTTGGCCGGGTACGTGGATTTCAGGGGTGCGCGGGAAGTACCACACGCGATTTGTCAGGGTACGTGGATTTCAGGGGTGCGCGGGAAGTTCCACACGCGATTTGTCAGGGTACGTGGATTTCAGGGGTGCGCGGGAAGTTCCACACGCGATTTGGCCGTGTACGTGGATTTCAGGGGTGCGCGGGAAGTTCCACACGCGATTTGGCCGGGTACGTGGATTTCAGGGGTGCGCGGGAAGTTCCACACGCGATTTGTCAGGGTACGTGGATTTCAGGGGTGCACGGGAAGTTCCACACGCGATTTGGCCGTATACGTGGATTTCAGGGGTGCGCGGGAAGTTTCACACGCGATTAGGCCGGGTACGTGGATTACAGGGGTGCGCGGGAAGTTCCACACGCGATTTGTCAGGGTACGTGGATTTCAGGGGTGCGCGGGAAGTTCCACACGCGATTTGGCCGTGTACGTGGATTTCAGGGGTGCGCGGGAAGTTCCACACGCGATTTGGCCGGGTACGTGGATTTCATGGGTGCGCGGGAAGTTCCACACGCGATTTGTCAGGGTACGTGGATTTCAGGGGTGCGCGGGAAGTTCCACACGCGATTTGGCCGTGTACGTGGATTTCAGGGGTGCGCGGGAAGTTCCACACGCGATTTGGCCGGGTACGTGGATTTCAGGGGTGCGCGGGAAGTTCCACACGCGATTTGTCAGGGTATGTGGATTTCAGGGGTGCGCGGGAAGTTCCACACGCGATTTGGCTGGGCACGTGTATGACAGGGGTATGCGGGAAATTCTACACGCGATTTGGCTGTGTGCTCCCAGGTATTCCCTGTACACCCTCCACGGCCCCTGCAGGCAGCACACACCACAGGGGACTACCCTGCACACCTGCTCATGTCACCCAGCACCCCCACCCCCCAGCATCCAGGGCCTCTCTCCTCCAGGCCCCCACTCATGTCTCCCACCACCCCCACCCCCCACCAGTGCAGGGGCACCCTCCACCAGGCCCCCACCCATGTCTCCCACCACCCTCACCCCCCAGCCACCAGGGGAGCCTCCACCAGGCCCCCACTCATGTCTCCCACCACCCAGCAGTGCAGGGGCACCCTCCACCAGGCCCCCACTCATGTCTCCCACCACCCCCACCCCCCAGCATCCAGGCGCACCCTCCACCAGGCCCCCACTCATGTCTCCCACCACCCCCACCCCCCAGCCACCAGGGGCAGCCTCCACCAGGCCCCCACTCATGCCTCCCACCACCCCTACCCCCCAGCCACCAGGGGCACCCTCCACCAGGCCCCCACCCATGTCTCCCACCACCCCCACCCCCCAGCCACCAGGGGCAGCCTCCACCAGGCCCCCACTCATGTCTCCCACCACCCCCACCCCCCAGCAGTGCAGGGGCACCCTCCACCAGGCCCCCACCCATGTCTCCCACCACCCCCACCCCCCAGCAGTGCAGGGGCACCCTCCACCAGGCCCCCACTCATGTCTCCCACCACCCCCACCCCCCAGCAGTGCAGGGGCAGCCTCCACCAGGCCCCCACTCATGTCTACCACCACCCCCACCCCCCAGCCACCAGGGGCACCCTCCACCAGGCCCCCACCCATGTCTCCCACCACCCCCACCCCCCAGCCACCAGGGGCAGCCTCCACCAGGCCCCCACTCATGTCTCCCACCACCCCCACCCCCCAGCCACCAGGGGCACCCTCCACCAGCCCCCCACCCATGTCTCCCACCACCCCCACCCCCCAGCAGTGCAGGGGCACCCTCCACCAGGCCCCCACTCATGTCTACCACCACCCCACCCCCAGCCATCAGGGGCACCCTCCACCAGGCCCCCACTCATGTCTCCCACCACCCCCACCCCCCAGCAGTGCAGGGGCACCCTCCACCAGGCCCCCACTCATGTCTCCCACCCCCCAGCCACCAGGGGCACCCTCCACCAGGCCCCCACCCATGTCTCCCACCACCCCCACCCCCCAGCCACCAGGGGCAGCCTCCACCAGGCCCCCACTGATGTCTCCCACCACCCCCACCCCCCAGCCACCAGGGGCACCCTCCACCAGCCCCCCACCCATGTCTCCCACCACCCCCATCCCCCAGCAGTGCAGGGGCACCCTCCACCAGGCCCCCACTCATGTCTACCACCACCCCACCCCCAGCCATCAGGGGCACCCTCCACCAGGCCCCCACTCATGTCTCCCACCACCCCCACCCCCCAGCATCCAGGGGGACCCTCCACCAGGCCCCCACTCATGTCTACCACCACCCCCACCCCCCAGCCACCAGGGGCCGCCTCCACCAGGCCCCCACTCATATCTCCCACCACCCCCACCCCCCAGCCACCAGGGGCACCCTCCACCAGGCCCCCACCCATGTCTCCCACCACCCCCACCCCCCAGCAGTGCAGGGGCACCCTCCATCAGGCCCCCACTCATGTCTACCACCACCCCCACCCCCCAGCCATCAGGGGCACCCTCCACCAGGCCCCCACTCATGTCTCCCACCACCCCCACCCCCCAGCAGTGCAGGGGCAGCCTCCACCAGGCCCCCACTCATGCCTCCCACCACCCCTACCCCCCAGCCACCAGGGGCACCCTCCACCAGGCCCCCACCCATGTCTCCCACCACCCCCACCCCCCAGCCACCAGGGGCAGCCTCCACCAGGCCCCCACTCATGTCTCCCACCACCCCCACCCCCCAGCCACCAGGGGCACCCTCCACCAGCCCCCCACCCATGTCTCCCACCACCCCCACCCCCCAGCAGTGCAGGGGCACCCTCCACCAGGCCCCCACTCATGTCTACCACCACCCCACCCCCAGCCATCAGGGGCACCCTCCACCAGGCCCCCACTCATGTCTCCCACCACCCCCACCCCCCAGCAGTGCAGGGGCAGCCTCCACCAGGCCCCCACTCATGTCTCCCACCACCCCCACCCCCCAGCAGTGCAGGGGCACCCTCCACCAGGCCCCCACCCATGTCCCCTATCACCCCCACCCCCCAGCAGTGCAGGGGCACCCTCCACCAGGCCCCGACTCATGTCTCCCACCACCCCCACCCCCCAGCATCCAGGGGCACCCTCCACCAGGCCCCCACTCATGTCTACCACCACCCCCACCCCCCAGCCACCAGGGGCAGCCTCCACCAGGCCCCCACTCATATCTCCCACCACCCCCACCCCCCAGCCACCAGGGGCACCCTCCACCAGGCCCCCACCCATGTCTCCCACCACCCCCACCCCCCAGCAGTGCAGGGGCACCCTCCACCAGGCCCCCACTCATGTCTACCACCACCCCCACCCCCCAGCCATCAGGGGCACCCTCCACCAGGCCCCCACTCATGTCTCCCACCACCCCCACCCCCCAGCAGTGCAGGGGCAGCCTCCACCAGGCCCCCACTCATGTCTCCCACCACCCCCACCCCCCAGCAGTGCAGGGGCACCCTCCACCAGGCCCCCATCCATGCCTCCCACCACCCCCACCCCCCAGCAGTGCAGGGGCAGCCTCCACCAGGCCCCCACTCATGTCTCCCACCACCCCCACCCCCCAGCCACCAGGGGCACCCTCCACCAGGCCCCCACCCATGTCTCCCACCACCCCCACCCCCCAGCCACCAGGGGCAGCCTCCACCAGGCCCCCACTCATGTCTCCCACCACCCCCACCCCCCAGCAGTGCAGGGGCACCCTCCACCAGGCCCCCACCCATGTCTCCCACCACCCCCACCCCCCAGCAGTGCAGGGGCACCCTCCACCAGGCCCCCACTCATGTCTCCCACCACCCCACCCCCCAGCAGTGCAGGGGCAGCCTCCACCAGGCCCCCACTCATGTCTACCACCACCCCCACCCCCCAGGGGCACCCTCCACCAGGCCCCCACCCATTTCTCCCACCACCCCCACCCCCCAGCAGTGCAGGGGCACCCTCCACCAGGCCCCCACCCATGTCTCCCACCACCCCCACCCCCCAGCAGTGCAGGGGCACCCTCCACCAGGCCCCCACTCATGTCTCCCACCACCCCCACCCCCCGGCAGTGCAGGGGCAGCCTCCACCAGGCCCCCACTCATGTCTACCACCACCCCCACCCCCCAGCCACCAGGGGCACCCTCCACCAGGCCCCCACCCATGTCTCCCACCACCCCCACCCCCCAGCCACCAGGGGCAGCCTCCACCAGGCCCCCACTCATGTCTCCCACCACCCCCACCCCCAGCCACCAGGGGCACTCTCCACCAGGCCCCCACCCATGTCTCCCACCACCCCCACCCCCCAGCAGTGCAGGGGCACCCTCCACCAGGCCCCCACTCATGTCTACCACCACCCCACCCCCAGCCATCAGGGGCACCCTCCACCAGGCCCCCACTCATGTCTCCCACCACCCCCACCCCCCAGCAGTGCAGGGGCAGCCTCCACCAGGCCCCCACTCATGTCTCCCACCACCCCCACCCCCCAGCAGTGCAGGGGCACCCTCCACCAGGCCCCCACTCATGTCTCCCACCACCCCCACCCCCCAGCATCCAGGGGCACTCTCCACCAGGCCCCCACTCATGTCTACCACCACCCCCACCCCCCAGCCACCAGGGGCAGCCTCCACCAGGCCCCCACTCATATCTCCCACCACCCCCACCCCCCAGGGGCACCCTCCACCAGGCCCCCACCCATGTCTCCCACCACCCCCACCCCCCAGCAGTGCAGGGGCACCCTCCACCAGGCCCCCACTCATGTCTACCACCACCCCCACCCCCCAGCCATCAGGGGCACCCTCCACCAGGCCCCCACTCATGTCTCCCACCACCCCCACCCCCCAGCAGTGCAGGGGCAGCCTCCACCAGGCCCCCACTCATGTCTCCCACCACCCCCACCCCCCAGCAGTGCAGGGGCACCCTCCACCAGGCCCCCACTCATGTCTCCCACCACCCCCACCCCCCAGCAGTGCTGGGGCACCCTCCACCAGGCCCCCATCCATGCCTCCCACCACCCCCACCCCCCAGCAGTGCAGGGGCAGCCTCCACCAGGCCCCCACTCATGTCTCCCACGACCCCCACCCCCCAGCCACCAGGGGCACCCTCCACCAGGCCCCCACCCATGTCTCCCACCACCCCCACCCCCCAGCAGTGCAGGGGCACCCTCCACCAGGCCCACACTCATGTCTCCCACCACCCCACCCCCCAGCAGTGCAGGGGCAGCCTCCACCAGGCCCCCACTCATGTCTACCACCACCCCCACCCCCCAGGGGCACCCTCCACCAGGCCCCCACCCATTTCTCCCACCACCCCCACCCCCCAGCCACCAGGGGCACCCTCCACCAGGCCCCCACCCATGTCTCCCACCACCCCCACCCCCCAGCAGTGCAGGGGCAGCCTCCACCAGGCCCCCACTCATGTCCCCTATCACCCCCACCCCCCCGCCACCAGGGGCAGCCTCCACCAGGCCCCCACCCATGTCTCCCACCACCCCCAGCCCCCAGCCACCAGGGGCACCCTCCACCAGGCCCCCACCCATGTCTCCCACCACCCCCACCCCCCAGCCACCAGGGGCAGCCTCCACCAGGCCCCCACTCATGTCTCCCACCACCCCCACCCCCCAGCAGTGCAGGGGCACCCTCCACCAGGCCCCCACTCATGTCTCCCACCACCCCCACCCCCCAGCAGTGTAGGGGAAGCCTCCACTCATGTCCCCTATCACCCCCACCCCCCCGCCACCAGGGGCAGCCTCCACCAGGCCCCCACCCATGTCTCCCACCACCCCCACCCCCCAGCCACCAGGGGCACCCTCCACCAGGCCCCCACCCATGTCTCCCACCACCCCCACCCCCCAGCCACCAGGGGCAGTCTCCACCAGGCCCCCACCCATGTCTCCCACCACCCCCACCCTCCAGCAGTGCAGGGGCACCCCCCACCAGGCCCCCACTGATGTCTCCCACCACCCCCACCCCCCAGCAGTGCAGGGGCAGCCTCCACCAGGCCCCCACTCATGTCTACCACCACCCCCACCCCCCAGCCACCAGGGGCACCCTCCACCAGGCCCCCACCCATGTCTCCCACGACCCCCAGCCACCAGGGGCAGCCTCCACCAGGCCCCCACTCATGTCTCCCACCACCCCCACCCCCCAGCCACCAGGGGCACCCTCCACCAGGCCCCCACCCATGTCTCCCAACACCCCCACCCCCCAGCAGTGCAGGGGCAGCCTCCACCAGGCCCCCACTCATGTCTCCCACCACCCCCACCCCCCAGCAGTGCATGGGCAGCCTCCACCAGGCCCGCGCTCATGTCTACCACCACCCCCACCCCCCAGCCACCAGGGGCACCCTCCACCAGGCCCCCACCCATGTCTCTCACCACCCCCACCCCCCAGCCACCAGGGGCACCCTCCACCAGGCCCCCACCCATGTCTCCCACCACCCCCACTCCCCAGCCACCAGGGGCAGCCTCCACCAGGCCCCCACTCATGTCTCCCACCACCCCCACCCCCCAGCAGTGCAGGGGCACCCTCCACCAGGCCCCCACCCATGTCTCCCACCACCCCCACCCCCCAGCATCCAGGGGCACCCTCCACCAGGCCCCCACCCATGTCTACCACCACCCCCACCCCCCAGCAGTGCAGGGGCACCCTCCACCAGGCCCCCACTCATGTCTCCCACCACCCCCACCCCCCAGCCACCAGGGGCAGCCTCCACCAGGCCCCCACCCATGTCCCCCTGCACCCAGGTCCTCACAATCACCAACCATGTGCGTAATGGTCAGCCTCCACAGCCAAAAGGCCCTACCAAGTAACCCATTCACCCACATGGAAATGGAAATTACATGTTACACCCCCAACGTACATAAAGCAAATGAACCCATGTCTGTCACACACAATGGTTGCAAATGAATTGGAAAACACCCAACATGACATGCATGAAACCAATGAGATGATACCACACAGTGAAGTATGAAAACAAAATTGTATTAAAAAAATATGAATGCAAATGAAATGAAACAAACTACAATGCCAATGAAAAAAAGAAAAGGTGCATGTCCGTCCAAAAATATTAAAAACACCAAATCCAAAAAAAATGTACTTCAAAGTCACATTAAAAATGAAATCAATCCGACAGAAAAAAAAAATCCAAACACCATTGCTCCATGGAGAAGAAATAAAATATTAAAAAATAAAACAATCCAATGAAGAACAATGTACAAAATATCCAAGGAAACCTACAAAAAACCCTAACAAAAATGCAACTATATACAAAAAGTGGAGCTGTGTCCGTCGACTCCAAATCATAAGAATAAACAAATGAAACCTAAAACTAAAGAACTATATACAAAGGCGGCGGGCAAGTCCAGCGGCTCACTCCGTAGTGTTCCGGGCCAGGACATCATCAAACTCCTCGTCTATGTCCCGGAGGCGGTCCTGTTCCATGGCCCCGAGGGTCCGCAGGGACGACGCCATCTGCTCCTCCAACCCCCTGCGGATTGCCTCAAGGCACTCGGCCCGCCTCAGGGCCCTCCGCATGGAGTTCTCCGCCCTGACCATCGTGAGCCGCTCCTCTTCCGCCCGCCGCCGCTCCGCACCTATCTGCTGGCCCAACCGCAGCCACACGGAAGACACTTCCTGTCCTGGGTCCTCCTGCCCTCCGGCCGATGCCTGCCCCTCCGATGTTGATGGCCCCGAGCCATGATGCCTCCCACGTTGACTCTGCTGCTGCCTCCGACGCAACTGCCTCTGCCAGCACGACGGCATCCAGGCTGATGGAATCCACCGACGCCGTCGTGCACGTGCCCTGCCTGATGATGCCGGCACATCCTCCATCTGCTGGGGTACAGTTGCTGTGGTGTCCACCCCTGCTTGACCTCCGACTCCCGACTGTGGCAGGGATGGGATCCCCACCGAGCTGGCTGCATAGGTCAGGGCAGGTCCACAGGGGGCCCTGGTGGCATCTGGGCCGGAAGACGGCAAGGAGAACGACCGGCGTATAGCCTCCACAGAGGAGGAGAGGGCCGCCAGATTGGCCGACACATGCAGGAAACCCCCGAACATGGAAGATCCCAATTGGGCCACGTCGGCACGGTGCTCTTCGTGATGATGTGCGTGCTCCTCCCGGGAAGCACGCACGTCATCACGAATTGCACCCGCGCGCATCGCAACCCCAATCAGGACCTTCTCCATACGGACACGGGTCCCCTCGTCCGCAGGTGGAGGGGAGTCAGGTGACATGGACATCCCCTCTACCTGCGGACGGGCCTGGGACGGGGCATCCCTGCTGGTGCATGGTGGTGCACTCACAGGGTCAGGGACAGCGACATGCACAGGCCCCTCCACGGTGACCTGTGCTGCCTCCTGCCCCTGGCCCTGGACTGCACCACTTGCACCAGCAGGGATGCCCCCACCAGGCCCCATGTGTGCCCCTGTGGCGGCCTCCTCCTCCTCTGTGGAAACCACCAACCTGGATGGCTCCTCACCGTCTTCCACCGTAGCAGGCCCCTGTGGGGGCTCACCCACCCCTTCCGCTGCAGCCATGGGGGCATCCCCGCCACCTTGCTCCACAGCGCCGTTTCCGCCCTCTTCTTCACTAGCCGCTGCGTAGAGGGAGACAAAGAACACAAGCATCAGGGTACTGTACAATGGTCCCCTAGACAGGAAGCAATAGCAGATGAGTACCACTGTCAAAGTACACTTCCATCATGTCCCTCCACAACACATGGGTCAGTCCAGGCAAAACACACACAGTAACAGGCATGGTGCATGCCATGGACATTTCCATACATGTCCAATGGACTCTTGAAACATACAATGATATGGAACTCACATGCATCATGGGTCATGCCTATCACATGCACACACTTCACCTCAGTCACATCCATCTGGCCCCATACACCCCAAACACAGCGGATACAAGGGTAACTAGGCTGCATCAGTGAATCTGTGCATTGTCACACACATGTGTCATGCATCCATGGCATGCACAAGTCACAGACACGCAGGTCAGGCACACAGACATGGCTACCATATATGTACCTGGCATCAGCAACCATCCCTCACCCCCCACCCATGTCCAGGAACAGAGACTGGCATGCTCTCATGTTTAAAATCTGCATAGGGCTCCCCATGTGGCATTTAAACACATGCAACAACCATGTGGTTCACATATCACTGGTCGCACATGCATTACCATGATGTCCCTGCACACATACATGCATACATGGCCTATGTCACACATACAGGCAAGTATCAGAGAACCAGCACACCGCAACATGCCCTGTCTCACACAGCAATGTTTGGACACTTACCGCTCAACTCCAGACGGGTCTCCCTCTCAAGGATCTGGGCGTGGAGCGCTGGGCGTACGCGTTCCAGGACCCTCATCTGGATGGAACTCATGCGGCCCCGGCCCCCCTCCACGAGGCGCCGGGCCTTCACGAGGGTCCTGGACCTCAAGTCCTCCCAGCGCTTCTTGATCTTCTGGACGTCGCGGGTTGCCACCCCCTCCGCGTTGATGGCAACCACACAGTCGGCCCAGATCCTCTCCCGTCCTTCCTTGCTGGCGCGGGACGATCCAAAGAGGGCATCATACTGCCCCAGGACATGCTCCACCAGGACACCAACTTCGGTGTCAGTGAAGCTGGTGCCCCTCTGCCCCTCTGGCCTGGGGTTGCCACTGGTGCCAGATGTGGAAGTGCCCGACATGGCAACTCCAGAGGCAGGTGTGGGTGGGCAACTGGGTCCTGGGGCTGGGCTGTGGAGCGATGTAATCCCAGTCGGGAGTCTTCAGTTCCAGCAGGGGTGGACACAGCAACTGGACCCCTGCAGATGGCTGATGTGCAGGCACCAAATGGCAGGGCACGGTGGCAGCAGGCAGGCAGGCAGCAGCAGATGGCACGTGGGAGGCTGCTCGGGGCACTGGGGGGGCAGTAATTCGGCCTTCTGGGCAGGAGCGTGGTCTTCCGTGTGTTTTCGCGTGGCCAGCTTGATACGGAGTGATTTGGCACGTGAAAATCCTGCACGTCAGCGTGAAATTCGAGGAAAGGCCCTTAGCGCGTAAGCGCGTCAGCACGCATACGCGATTCTATTGGACCAAAGGCCCTCACCGCGTAAGCGCGTCTGTGACGTGACCCGCACGGGTGTTTCCCACACAGCACGTGATGACGGAGCACACGTGGAAAGACTGCACGTCAGAGTGTCATCGCGTGTAATTGGACAGCACGTCAGAGTGTCATCGCGTGTAATTGGACAAAAGTGCGCGTACACGCGATTGGCCTATGTACGTGTATTTCAGGGGTGCGCGGGCACTTACACACACAAGTACGTCAGCGCACCTGTATCCCGGGGTGCGCGGGAATTTCCACACGCTATTGGACTGGGTACTGGATTTCAGGGGTGCGCGGGTCACACGCTCGCCTACAACAAGCGCAAAGCATAAATTTGCGCGCTAACAAAATAACAAGCTCAGACCCAGGATGAACATACCGTTCCTAGCAGCAGTGGCCGTGGGCTACCAAAGGAGGAGGAGGAGGATAGTCAGGGCCAGAATATTCACACCCAGAACCAGCCTTTTCGGGACGCCTGATGACCAGGTGTATGGGAGGTACAGGTTTCCACCACACATAATACTGGACCTGGTGAGTGAGTGGGAGGATGACCTCACATCACCCACCCTGTGCTCCCAAGCACTCAGCCCCCTGGAGAAGGTCCTCAATGTACTGCACTTCTTAGCCACTGGATCATTTCAGCGGACAAGTGCCATAGTGGGTGGAGTATCACAGGCCACCCAGTCACGCTGCCTACACCAGGTCTTGAACATCATCACTGCACGCCCATCAGTCCGCAGGCACATATACCTGCCCAGAACACCTGCAGAAAGGCATGCTGCCGCCCTGGATTTTTACGGTGTGGCACGATTCCCCAAAGTGCTAGGTGCCATTGACTGCACCCATGTGGCTCTACGTCCCCCCAGGGCATCAGAGCACATCTATAGTAACCGCAAGCACTGGCATTCCATCAACGTGCAGGTAGTATGTAATGCCAAGGGAATCATCACCTCAGTATATGCCAACTATCCCGGGTCCACCCACGACAGCTTCATTTACCGAATGTCCACCCTAAGCCGGGACCTAGAAGCTGGGCGGCATGGCGATACATGGGTGCTTGGTGAGTATGAATGCCACTGCACATGCATGCATGTCAGATACTGAGCAAGGTCACAACCCCACCAATGATACCAATCACCACCTCCACAGGGGACAGTGCCTACACTCTCAGCCCCCACATGATGACGCCAATTCGGAACCCCACCACGCCACCCGAGGTAAGATATAACACAGCCCACATTGCAACCCGGGGCATAGTGGAGCGCACATTTGGAGTGCTAAAGTCACGCTTTCGCTCCCTTGACCGTTCTGGCGGGCAGCTGTTATACGCTCCCCCAGTAGTGTGCAGGATCATAGTGGCAGCATGTGTCCTGCACAACGTTGCAACACGCCGGGGCCTGGCCGTGGACATGGTGGTGGCCCCACATCCCCAACCACATGCACAGCCGCTGCGCATGGGAGGGGAAAGGGCACGGGGGGAGGCAGCCCGTACACAGCTAGTGGCTAATTACTTCACATAGAAATCACGCCCCTGTGGAGTGCACACTGCCCTGGCACATTCCATCTGACAATCAATGATGACTCAACCTGACACTGATCCTGAATGTCTGGAGAATGAACCGTGAAAACCATATCAGCCTGAGATTGTTGACCTGGAAGTGTTACAATGTGTGCATCCCTACCCACACAGACACCACCAATGCAGTTTTGTGATGAAACACATTCAAGCAGCTAAAATGAATACCCACTTGCAAAATGCAACAAGAGGACAGTGCCATGTCAGCCAACCCATCCCCAGCACCGCCACATGACACACAGTGCCATGTCATGCTATTTGCAGGTAAACAAAGTAATCCCCACAACATGACACAAGTGTCACAATGTACAGTGTCCCTAATTGAAACTTGCAACACCTGAAATGCTCACAGTAATGCAGGACCAACAACAAACTTGAGCAGGTACTACCATTAACATGACATCACAAATGTAATAAATTAGTAGTCTCACCACCTGGAAATGCCTGCACTCCCACCACTTCCAACTGTACAGTGTTGGCGCCATGTAGAGTTGTAGGTGCACTGCAGCCAACATGGACCCCATCTCCAAACTAGAGGGCCTTGTGTAGACATGAGGAAGGGACCTGCAAATTGGAAGGTAGACACAGATGATGAGTTACACATCAATGCAACATGCAGTGTACAACACAACAGCAATATGCACTAGGAATGTATACACAGTATTGACTAGACTACCCACACATGTAGTGGAAGTCCAATGTCACCATGTACGTCAATGTCACTTGGGCACACCCTTTGCAAGTCCATGGAAACGGGAAGCAGGAGGGGTGTGTGTGACTCAAACCCAAGCATCTGAACCAAATACATGACAAGCCTGCATGTGCCCAGCCACAATGCAGCGTATGCCCACAGGAACCACGGAAGGCAACAAATTGTCCCAAAAAAATTGGGAAAAATAAAAATAAAAATAAAAAAAAATAAAAAATGGCCATTGATGGGCCCGGGGGGGTTGGGGAGGCCACCCAGGAGGTCCGAGGACAGGGTGCACACCAAAACCCACCTGTGTGGATCCTGGGAAAAAAAACACCTCCATGGGCTCATGGCCCACATGGCTACCCTATTGTGGGAGTATCACTGCTGTCGCTATTATCACCCTGTGCAGCTGCATCCGGAGGTGGTTGCACTATGGGAGGCAGCCCACGCAAGGCCCTAGTCTGCTCCTCCATGGCTGCAAGCATGCGGGTGTGGTAGGTCTTGTTCTGGAGGATGAGTGTGCGGAGGTCCCCATGCAACAACTCACGGGATGCCCGGACCTCCGCCCTCGTTGCCTGCATCTCAGCTGAGAGCGTACGGGTGAGACGCTCCAGCTGCTGTTCTGTCCTTTGGTGTGTTGAAGCCTCAATCTCAACAAGAGTCGTCCTGAGGTGAAGGAGCTCCTGCCTCAGGGCTTCCCTGTGGCCCTGGGACTCTATGGAGATGGCCTCCTGCAGAGTCGCCAGTGCCGCCCGCCTGTCCCTGTTGGACGCCAACATGTCCTCCCTGTGTGACTGGCAGATGGAGTCGGTTGCCTGCTGTAGTCGCTCCATCAGCCTTTCAGGGGGGACAATGGAAGTGGCCACCCTATCCATGGCCTGAGCCATCATCTCGGATGATGCTGCCTGTTGGGTTGCCATACCGTAAATGGATTGCTCCCATGCGGTATTGCCAGGTGGCGTACGGCCACCACGTCGGCGGGCACCACACCTGTCTGGGGCAAGGCGAACTGCGCCTTGCTGTGCCGGCACTGCCTGAGGCTGCAGGACTGCATTCCCCCTCTGATCTGCTGGCCCAGGAACAGGATCAGATGTCGCGGAGTGTGACCCTGCATCCGTAACCACCAAAGGCGTAGCTGCCAACACTGACATCCCCATTGAGGGTTCTGACCCTGGTGCAGGTGGGTGGGACAGAACAGAATCCCTCCCTGGAACACTCACCTGCGACGGCACGTAGGTCTCATCATCCGAATCAACACCTGAGTACAGCTCTGGGGAGGTGCAGCCAGAGACACCCCTTGAGAGCACGACCTGTAGCACTTGTGGGTTCTCACCCACCACCACACCACGTCCCTCACTGGTGGTTGGTCGGCCCTCGGACCCCTCCTGGGTCTGCACCATCTCCACAACCCCAGCAGTATCAGGTGCGTCTTCCCCTGCAAAGACATAAAAACAAAGAAATGGAAACAGGCATTAGCACCATGGCACACAATGAGGGCTGAGAAGCAAGAGAACCAGTACTTGATTGACACATGTCCCACATGACTAAAACCCCCCCATGCATACACCCTCACTGCATATGAAGGGCAGGCAAATGGCACACACTGATGACACCAAGATGGAAGATGAACACATTTTCTGCATGCTGCCTGGCAGTGGCATCACACATTGGCCTGTGATTGCCAGGTGAAACACACATGCCATCACACAGATGGCATGTACCATTGCTATTGAGTGAAGATGGAGAGGAGGGCAGCACCTATTCATTCAGTCCAGTTCCCGCATGTAATAGCTTTTCTAATTCAAACAGGTCAGATTTTTCACCTGGAGCTGCCAGTCCAAAATGGTCCAATTGCACAGGGACATGTGTGAACAAATGATATCCAGGTAACAAAGTCACTCCACTTTACCATAGCCATGTCAGACATGTGACTAGAGGACTGAGAAATGCCTAGTAAAAGTGGTGGAATGCAAACTATATGCCTCAATGTGTTAAGGTGAGAATCACGGGAATGTTGCGTACCTGAATTCCTGGTCGATCTCGACGGGGCAGCCAGGCTGACAAGAAGTTTGGGTGACGCAAGCAACCAGCCCCTCCTCCACCCTGAATGGATACTGGGTAGAAGATGGACCGATTTCCAACGCCACAAGCTGGATTCAGTGGCGACGGAACTGTGCAAGCACAGCCAGGTGAGTAGAAGGAGATAATCCTTGAAGAGGCGAAGCTCCGGAGTACAAAGATGAGAGAGTAGTTCTCCAGAAACTAGCACGGGCTGTCTTGAGAAGTTGAGAGTCCCAAGTAGTGGGAGCGTACTCCCGTAGCTGGCAATGGGTGTTGTGGTGACGAGAGTCCGAAGGTGTGGGAGCCTACTCCCATAACAGTCACTGGAGGCTGAGGTAATGAGAGTCCAAAGGTGTGGAAACTGTACTCCCGTAGCTGGTACTGGAGGCTGTGAAGATGAGAGACCAAAGGTGTGGATTCCGTACTTCCGTAGCTGGTACTGGGGACTGAGATGATGAGAGTCCAATAAATGGGTAAAGTCCCAAGAGAAGCACTGGAGGGAACCACAGAGAGATGGCCTGGCCAGGAGGTTTAGGAGGGAGTAGGCAGGCAGGAAAACCAGGGTTGGCAAGGGAGAAGAACCAGGAAGGGAAGGGAGCAGACTGGAACCAGGGGAGAGAGATCAGGGGACAACTTGCCCAAGGGGAGACCAAAAGGCAACAGGCAAAGGAGAAGGGGAGCAGGTCAGGACACTGGGGAAAAGGCTAAGCAGAGCTGAGCAAGGGAGAGCGAGGACACGATCCGGAACAGAACGCGTTGAGACGCGATCTGCTCCCGACCGCGTCTCTCCCTTTATGGGCCGCCGGCACCTGCGAGGCCCGGAGCGCAAGCCTGATGGTTGCCAGGCGCCGGCGGACCCAGAATGAGGCTTGAGCAGCAAGCTGCTCCAATCCTGGGTGACTGCCCCACGACGCATGCGCGGGACCGTGACCGTGGTCCCTGACGCACGCGCCGAGGAGCCGCAACCCATGTCCCCTGAGCTCTCCCCCCGGCGCCACCCAAGCGCGAAAGCGCGAATAGAGGCGCCAGGGAGGAGGAGCGCGAGCAAAGAACCCCGGTCTCCCGGTAAGCGTGACACTATACCCCCTCCCAGGAAGGGCCGGAGTCCCAGGCTTCCAGGGAAACCGGTGATAGAACTCGCGTACAAGACGCGGAGCGTGCACATGCCGAGAGGGTTCCCAAGTGCGATCACAGGCCGGGTACCCCTTCCAATCCACCAGGAAATGGAGCACCCCCCTGCGATAGCGGGCATCACAGATCTCCTGAACCTCGAATTCTGGAACCCCCTGTACCAGAACAGGGGCCGGACAAGCACTGGTACGACCATAAGGATCTACCACATAGGGCTTCAGGAGGGAAACATGGAAAACAGGATGTACATGCCACGAACGGGGCAGCTGGAGACGAAAAGCTACAGAGGACAGGCGTTTAATAATCCTAAATGGGCCAAAGTACCGAGGAGCCAATTTAACAGGAAGGTTGCGAAGAGGCAGATTCTTAGAGGACAGCCAAACCCTATCCCCAACCTGGAAGTCAGGTTCCACCCGCCTCCTACGGTCAGCCTGAACCTTCATATGGTCACGAGCAGCCTTCAAAGAATTACGTGCCAATTCATGCTGCCGTTGGATAGTCGAAACCAAGGCATCAGCGGAAGGAACCGTACTGGTAGGTGCAGGGCGGAAAGGAAACAACTTGGGATGTTGTCCCATAGAGCAATGAAAGGGGCTGGTCCCAATGGAGGAATGAAAAGAATTATTGTAGGACACCTCAGCTAAATCTAGATAGGAACTCCAATTGGATTGCGTGGCATTTGCAAAACTACGGAGGTAGGTTTCCAGTGTCTGGTTTGTTCTCTCCGTGAGACCATTGGACTGTGGATGATAACCCGAGCTTAAGGCTCTATGGATACCAAGATGACCACAAACTTTACTCCAAAAGGAAGAGAGAAACTGAGCCCCTCGGTCAGAGATGATTTTCTCAGGAAGACCATGTAAACGATAGATTTCGTGTAGAAAAGCTGTGGCCATTTGGACCGCGGTAGGTATCTTCACGAAAGGGATGAAATGGGCATATTTCGTAAAACAGTCCACAACGACCATAATACAAGTGTGCCCTGCAGAGGGAGGAAGGTCGACAATAAAGTCGGTAGCAATTGAGTGCCAAGGGTATGGTGGTAATTCAGTAGGAGAAAGCAACCCCAAAGGACGTTGTCTGGGAACTTTGGATTGAGCACAGATCGGACAGGCCTGTACATATCTCCGAACCTCTCCAGCCCAGCCAGGCCACCAAAATTGTCGTGATAGTAAGTCTTGTGTTGCACGAATCCCTCGATGACCTCCAATGGGGGAATCATGAACACCGTGCAAAATGCCATCACGTATCTCTCCTTCAGGGACGTACAGTCTTTTCCGAAAGAATAAGAGGCCATGATTTTCAGATATTGAGGGCCGTCGAAGCAAAACTGACCTCCAAGAATCAGACCGGGTGGCGTCCGTTATTGATTGTAAGAGTGGTGATAAGGTCGATAGAAAATGATGAGGAGAGATCAGTGGTTGAATCTGACTGGAGTTGTCTTCTTTCTTCTCTATCTCCAAGGACCGAGACAAGGCATCTGCTCTTAAATTCGAGGACCCAGGGATGTAAGTAATATGGAACACAAACGGAGAAAAGAAGAAGGCCCACCGAGCTTGCCTGGGTGTCCGACATTGCAAGGAGCGCAAATACTGCAGGTTTCGGTGATCAGTACGGACCTCAACCGAGAAGCGGGCTCCCAATAGGTGGTGTCTCCATTCCTCAAACGCTATCTTGATAGCCAACAGTTCCTTCTCAATAACTGCATAATTCCTTTCGCTAGGATTCAACTTGCGAGAAAAGTAAGCCACGGGATGTTCAACCGATGTAGCGGGATCCTTCTGTAGAAGTACTGCCCCAACAGCAAAGTCCGAAGCGTCTGCTTCAACAATGAAGGGCAAGTCATCCTGTGGGTGGCGTAGGATCGGAGCGGCCATAAAGGCTGACTTCAAGGCATCAAAAGCTTGTGTGGCAGAAGAGTCCCACAGGAAAGCAATCTTGCTGCTCGTCAGTCTAGTGAGGGGTGCAGAGATCTCAGAGAAGCGTGGAATGAATTGGCTGTAAAAGTTGGCGAATCCCAAAAAGCGTTGCAAGGACCTTACATCATGAGGCTGTTGCCACTCTTGAATTGCTTGGACTTTCTTGAAATCCATCTCAATACCAGATTGACTTATTACGAAACCTAGGAATTCTATCCTGGATTGATGAAAGGAACACTTCTCCGCCTTGACAAACAGATGATTGTGGAAAAGCCGATTAAGGACCTCTCGTACATGACTTATGTGTTCCTCCTTTGATCTGGAAAAGATTAAAATGTCATCCAGATAAATCCAGACTGAGATTCCGATTACGTCTCCAAAGATGTGATCCATGAGCCGTTGGAAAACCGTAGGGGCATTGCACAGACCAAAAGGCATCACCCTGTATTCGAAATGCCCAAATGGTGTCTTAAATGCTGTCTTCCATTCGTCTCCACTCTTGATGCGGACCAGATGATAGGCCCCTCGAAGATCAAGCTTAGTAAAAATCCGAGCCTGATGTAGGGTCTCAAGGATACTACGGATCAACGGTAGTGGGTACCGGTCTTTGATGGTAATATCGTTTAATTGCCGGTAATCTACAAAGGGTCTTAAAGTGCCTTCCTTTTTCTTTACAAAAAACAAAGGAAATCCAGCGGGAGATTTGGATGGTACGATGTACCCCTTACTCAAACAGTCTGATAAGTAATCCTGCAACACTCGTCTCTCCTCCCGAGACAAAGCGTACAGTTTGCCATGGGGAATCTCAACCCCAGGAGACAGTTCTATGGCACAATCGAACGACCGATGAGGTGGCAGGGGTATGTTACTTGGTTCAGCAAAGACTTGTTCGAAGTCGGCATACTCAGGAGGAATCAGTAATGCGGAACAAAGGCTGGTCCCCTTGTCGCGAAGTTCCAAATTAGTTGAAGAAACCAGAGTCTGGACTGGCAAGCTGCATTTCGAGGTACAAGAAGTGGAGGAGAAGGTCAAGGTGTGCGTCCTCCAATCAATAACCGGATTGTGATGCTGGAGCCAAGGTAACCCTAAGACCAACTTATAGGTAGGTGACCTTATAACGTCCAAAGCAAGCCTCTCCACGTGATCGGCGATCCGAAGACTTAATCCCACAGTGTGCAGACGAACCGGTCCAGAAGACAAAGGAGTGCCGTCAATAACCTCCACAGGAAGGGCTGTGTGTCTGGGCAAAAGAGGAATCTTGTGGCTGCTAGCAAAATCCTCATCGATGTAATTGCCAGACGCTCCACTATCCAACAGCCCAAAGACTTCAAGCGTCCGACCGGGCAGTTGAATCTGAACCCTCAATGTTTGTAGAACAGCAGGTTGCATGGGAAGAAGAATCGAGCAAAAGGTGGAAAGGTCTGAAAAAGGGGTGAGACCTGTCGTTGCCTTTCCTCCACACGACAGGTCCTCTAGTTTCCCGACTTCTTCTTCTGTGGCCGTAAAGGACACATTCCCAAGTAGTGTCCAGCAGCACCACAGTACAGACATAGGCCTAAAGTTCTTCTTCGTCTTCTCTCCTCGTCCGATAACGGCCCTCTCACTGCTCCCAACTGCATAGGTTCTGGTCCAGATTCTGTTGAACCAAAAGCCCCAGCGGGAAGACTGGCTGTTCTGGGATCGAATTTCTCCAGCCGACGTCTCTCAGCCTTTCGTTCGGCCAGTCTCTGGTCAATGCGAAGCACCTGATTAATTAAGAGTTGGAGACTCTCAGGTTCGGGGATGTGAAGTAGTTCGTCCTTGTATTCCTCCCTTAACCCCCGGCGAAACAGGGTCTTTTGCGTGACTTCTGGCCATTGTGAATCTGTAGCCAGCAGGCGGAAGCGACTGATGTATGTTATTATGTCGGAACCGCCCTGCTTGATGTCCATTAGCTGATTCTGTGCAGCGGCAGCCAGATTGGGTGTCTGAAAAACCTCCAAGAATGCCTTCTCAAAAGCAGCAAAATCATTCAAAATAGGGCTATTAGTAGCCACAAAAGGTGTAGCCCAGGCTAGGGCATTCCCAGTTAAATTTCCCAAGATATATCCGATCTTGGCCTTATCATTATTGAAATAGGTAGACCTGAAAAGGAAGTGGATACGACAGTGGTTGCAGAATTCCGCCACTCGACGTGGGTCTCCATCGAACCTGATTGGGGCAGTATGGGCCAAAGAACTTTCAGCCTGCGGAGCACCTCCTGTCCCCTGAGTTATCATCTGACGTAAGACTTGATTTTCTTGGTGTAAGGCAGTCATTTCTGCTCTGAGGGCTTGCAACTCGTTTCGCAGGTCCTGTGTGTCTTCCATTTCCAGATCGGAAGGTAGGCGTCTCAATCTGTTAAGGTGAGAATCACGGGAATGTTGCGTACCTGAATTCCTGGTCGATCTCGACGGGGCAGCCAGGCTGACAAGAAGATTGGGTGACGCAAGCAACCAGCCCCTCCTCCACCCTGAATGGATACTGGGTAGAAGATGGACCGATTTCCAACGCCACAAGCTGGATTCAGTGGCGACGGAACTGTGCAAGCACAGGCAGGTGAGTAGAAGGAGATAATCCTTGAAGAGGCGAAGCTCCGGAGTACAAAGATGAGAGAGTAGTTCTCCAGAAACTAGCACGGGCTGTCTTGAGAAGTTGAGAGTCCCAAGTAGTGGGAGCGTACTCCCGTAGCTGGCAATGGGTGTTGTGGTGACGAGAGTCCGAAGGTGTGGGAGCCTACTCCCATAACAGTCACTGGAGGCTGAGGTAATGAGAGTCCAAAGGTGTGGAAACTGTACTCCCGTAGCTGGTACTGGAGGCTGTGAAGATGAGAGACCAAAGGTGTGGATTCCGTACTTCCGTAGCTGGTACTGGGGACTGAGATGATGAGAGTCCAATAAATGGGTAAAGTCCCAAGAGAAGCACTGGAGGGAACCACAGAGAGATGGCCTGGCCAGGAGGTTTAGGAGGGAGTAGGCAGGCAGGAAAACCAGGGTTGGCAAGGGAGAAGAACCAGGAAGGGAAGGGAGCAGACTGGAACCAGGGGAGAGAGATCAGGGGACAACTTGCCCAAGGGGAGACCAAAAGGCAACAGGCAAAGGAGAAGGGGAGCAGGTCAGGACACTGGGGAAAAGGCTAAGCAGAGCTGAGCAAGGGAGAGCGAGGACACGATCCGGAACAGAACGCGTTGAGACGCGATCTGCTCCCGACCGCGTCTCTCCCTTTATGGGCCGCCGGCGCCTGCGAGGCCCGGAGCGCAAGCCTGATGGTTGCCAGGCGCCGGCGGACCCAGAATAAGGCTTGAGCAGCAAGCTGCTCCAATCCTGGGTGACTGCCCCACGACGCATGCGCGGGACCGTGACCGTGGTCCCTGACGCACGCGCCGAGGAGCCGCAACCCATGTCCCCGGAGCTCTCCCCCCGGCGCCTCCCCAAGCGCGAAAGCGCGAATAGAGGCGCCAGGGAGGAGGAGCGCGAGCAAAGAACCCCGGTCTCCCGGTAAGCGTGACACAATGAACAGAGAAAAATAAGCAACACTGTTGTGGCAAGGTGACACTTCAAGGGCAACTGGCGTGCTGTTGGGCTAGATGTCTACTGTTGGCAGAAAGGATACTGCTATGGCCAAATGCAGCTGCGCAGGATGTATTGCATGAAGCACATGGCTGACCCATACGACTTAGGCGCACACACTCTCACCTGGCACACAAACAGAAGCCCTCACACACACATCATGCACATGGATGACACACACATGCATGTGCACTCACCGGACAATGCCTCGTAATCAGGCAGATCTCCCAAGCCTTGGATCTGTTCCTCCGTGACGTAGGTCCCAGCGACTGACTCATGTGGAGTGAGTTCCATGTCTACTACTGGAGACCCACCTCCAGTCACTAGAGTTGCGGCATGACTTGAGGCCAGCTTATTCTTTGCCCTGCGCTTTAGGTCATTCCAGCGCTTATAGCAATCATTGGCTGTGCGCCTCACGATTCCAAGGGCACTTACGATGTCCGCAACGGTCTGCCAGTGTGCCTGGCATTGTGCAGGTGTGGTCTTGGATCCTGCAACAATGACCATCTCGTTATCATGTCCGGACACATACTCGACAAGTGCATTCAGTTCGTCAGCCGTGAAGCTGTGCTTCCTCGACGGGCCGGACTGTGTAGCCGTGTCTGGGGCATCAGCCTGTGCCGGACGAGCACTCTTCCTCTTCCACTTGGATGGTGCTGGTGATCCTGAGTGTCCTGCGCCGCTCTGGACACTAGGGGCAGGAGCCCTGGTGGACTCTGTATCAGGAGTGTGGGATTGCACACTCAGCATGGGAGTTGGTGCAGGCATTGGCTCAAGTGTAATTGTGTCAGGGGAATGTCAGCAGGATGGACTAGGACCGACACTGTCCTGGCTGGGTGTGTGAGAGCTGGGGTGGATGGAGCCGCAGCTGCCCCTGCAGCCTCTCCGCCCTGCCTACTTGGGGCAGCAGATGACCTTGCTGCCCCAGATCCACGTGGCATGATGACATCAACGTGCACCAGCGCACGTGTCATAGGCCTGCTGACCTGGAAGTCAGCCATGGAGTCAGCCAGGTCTGGTGCCACAATGGGCTGGTCCAACAAGGGCTGAGCATGGATGGTGTCAGCCACATCAGCCTCAACGGGACGGGGTGGGGGATTATGGGTGCCCTTGACTGGTCCTCCACACATGGGGGGACAGGCTCACCCTGCAAGTAACGACCACGTCCCCTACCGGATCCACCACGGCCACCACTTGTGGCTCTTCCACCTTTGCCACCCTTACGGAATCCTCGCCTCCCAGCCATGGCACTGATGTTAATGTGCGTATGGGAGTGGCTGTAAACTATTGTCCTGGGCAATTGGGGGTCAAAGGGGTTGGGTACCAGATGGTAATTGTACCCTAGTGCTCTAGCAAGGCTGAATGTAACCCCTGGGGAAAGATGACGGGTCACGCTACACACAGGAGGCCCAAAAAAGGGAGATGACGTGCACGCAACCCCTCTTAGACCACGTGTGCAGAAAGAAAAACCTGCACTACGCTGTGGCACCCAGTAACACAAGAATGAACGTATGCGTGTCACACACAGCCTAGAATGACCTCTGAAGGGGTAGGCTACACACGGGGCAAGCACAGATGTTAGATACGTGCGTGACTCACCATCTGCCAGGTAAAAGAGCGTGAAAAAGGAGCACGTTTGGTTGGCAACACCCCCGCCAAAAGAAGATTTGTACGCTGTCTGAGGAGACAGGACAAGAGTAGAAGGGAACACTGTTTGAGGGAACAGGCCCAGGTAAACCAGTAAAAGAGAAAAAAGAGAAAAAGCTGTCAGAGGTAACAGGGAGTATGAACTTGAAACGCCGTGAAGTAAATCGCGTGTGAAACAACAAGAAGTACAGAATTCACCCACTCGCTCTCCACGAAAAGCACGTACAAGGAAATGGTGTTCTACACGTACCTTTTATGCAGGCCCACATGTCCAGCGTCACTTACGCGGCGTGTACGCGCTCGGGCCATTTCCACCAATTACACGCTTTGTCACTTCTGCGTGTAGGGCCATTCCCACCAATTACACGCTTTGACACTCGGACGTGTCTTTCATTTTTTTCACACGCAACATTTTCCAACGTGTGCCCAATTCAACATGCACGTGACTTCATAGACGCGCATACGCTGGCGACGCGTTTACGCGCTAAGGGCCTTTCCTCGAATTACACGCAGACGTGTTGGATTTTCACGTGCCAAATCACTCCGTATCAAGCTGGCCACGCGTTCACACACGGAAGACCACGCTCCTGCCCAGAAGGCCAAATTACTGCCCCCCAGAGCCCTGAGCACGCTCCCACCTGCCATCTGCTGCTGCCTGACTGCCTGCTGTCCACGTGCCCTGCCATTTGCTGCCTGCACATCAGCCAGGGGTGCTGTTGCTGTGACCACCCCTGCTGGAACTGAAGACTCCCGACTGATTTTCCATCGCCCCACAGCCCAGCCCCAGGACCCAGTTGCCCACCCACTCCTGCCTCTGGGGTTGCCATGTCGGGCACTGCAACATCTGGCACCAGTGGCAACCCCCGGCCAAGGAGGCAGAGGGGCACCAGCTTCACTGCCACCGAAGTTGGTGTCCTGGTGGAGCATGTCCTGGGGCAGTATGATGCCCTCTTCGGAAGGTTGCGCGCCGACAAGGAAGGACGGACTCGGATCTGGATGGACATCGTGACTGCCATCAACGCGGAGGAGGTGGCAGTCCGCGACTACGAACGTGTCAGGAAGCGCTGGGAGGACTTCAGGTCCAGGACCCTCAACAAGGCCCGGCGCCTCCTGAAGGCAGCGGATGCTAAGGGGCGCCGGGGCCACTTGTCGGAAGATCAGATGAGGGTCCTGGAACGCTCCACATCCAGGTCCTTGAGAAGCAGACCCGTCTGGAGTCGAGCGGTAAGTGTACATGCATACTGATTGTAAGCTGTGTGTAATACTTGGTTGTGTCTTTGGGCTGTGGTGGCTGGCCAGGAGGCACATGCTTGAGGATTGTCAGGGCCTGTGGGCAGGGGGACATGAGTGGGGGCCTGGTGGAGGCTGCCCCTGCACTGCTGGGGGGTGGGGGTGGTGGGAGACATGGGTGGGGGCCGGTGGAGGGTGCCCCTGGTGGCTGGGGGGGGGGGGTGGGAGACATGGGTGGGGGCCTGGTGGAGGGTGCCCCTGGTGGCTGGGGGGTGGGGGTGGTGGTAGACATGAGTGGGGGCCTGGTGGAGCCTGCCCATGCACTGCTGGGGGGTGGGGGTGGTGGGAGACATGGATGGGGGCCTGGTGGAGGGTGCCCCTGCACTGCTGGGGGGTGGGGGTGGTGGGAGACATGGGTGGGGGCCTGGTGGAGGGTGCCCCTGGTGGCTGGGGGGTGGGGTGATTGGAGACATGAGTGGGGGCCTATTGGAGGGTGCCCCTGGCGGCTGGGGGGTGGGGGTGGTGGGAGACATGGATGGGGGCCTGGTGGAGGGTGCCCCTGCACTGCTGGGGGGTGGGGGTGGTGGGAGACATGGGTGGGGGCCTGGTGGAGGGTGCCCCTGGTGGCTGGGGGGTGGGGGTGGTGGGAGACATGAGTGGGGGCCTGGTGGAGGCTGCCCCTGGTGGCTGGGGGGTGGGGGTGGTGGTAGACATGAGTGGGGGCCTGGTGGAGGCTGCCCCTGCACTGCTGGGGGGTGGGGGTGGTGGGAGACATGAGTGGGGGCCTGGTGGAGGGTGCCCCTGGTGGCTGGGGGGTGGGGGTGGTGGGAGACATGGATGGGGGCCTGGTGGAGGCTGCCCCTGGTGGCGGGGGTGGGGGTGGTGGTAGACATGAGTGGGGGCCTGGTGGAGGGTGCCCCTGCACTGCTGGGGGGTGGGGGTGGTGGGAGACATGAGTGGGGGCCTGGTGGAGGGTGCCCCTGGTGGCTGGGGGGTGGGGGTGGTGGGAGACATGGATGGGGGCCTGGTGGAGGGTGCCCCTGCACTGCTGGGGGGTGGGGGTGGTGGGAGACATGGGTGGGGGCATGGTGGAGGGTGCCCCTGGTGGCTGGGGGGTGGGGGTGGTGGGAGACATGGGTGGGGGCCGGGTGGAGGGTGCCCCTGGTGGCTGGGGGGTGGGGGTGGTGGTAGACATGAGTGGGGGCCTGGTGGAGGCTGCCCATGCACTGCTGGGGGGTGGGGGTGGTGGGAGACATGGGTGGGGCCTGGTGGAGGGTGCCCCTGGTGGCTGGGGGGTGGGGGTGGTGGGAGACATGGGTGGGGGCCTGGTGGAGGGTGCCCCTGGGGGGTGGGGATGGTGGTAGACATGAGTGGGGGCCTGGTGGAGGCTGCCCCTGCACTGCTGGGGGGTGGGGGTGGTGGTAGACATGAGTGGGGGCCTGGTGCAGGGTGCCCCTGCACTGCTGGGGGGTGGGGGTGGTGGGAGACATGGGTGGGGGCCTGGTGGAAGGTGCCCCTGGTGGCTGGGGGTGGGGGTGGTGGGAGACATGAGTGGGGGCCTGGTGGAGGCTGCCCCTGGTGGCTGGGGGGTGGGGGTGGTGGTAGACATGAGTGGGGGGCCTGGTGGAGGGTGCCCCTGGTGGCTGGGGGGTGGGGGTGGTGGGAGACATGGGTGGGGGCCTGGTGGAGGCTGCCCCTGGTGGCAGGGGGGTGGGGGTGATAGGTGACATGAGTGGGGGCCTGGTGGAGGCTGCCCCTGCACTGCTGGGGGTTGGGGGTGGTGGGAGACATGGGTGGGGGCCTGGTGGAGGGTGCCCCTGGTGGCTGGGGGGTGGGGGTGGTGGGAGACATGGGTGGGGGCCTGGTGGAGGGTGCCCCTGGTGGCTGGGGGGTGGGGGTGGTGGTAGACATGAGTGGGGGCCTGGTGGAGGCTGCCCATGCACTGCTTGGGGGTGGGGGTGGTGGGAGACATGAGTGGGGGCCTGGTGGAGGGTGCCCCTGGTGGCTGGGGGGTGGGGGTGGTGGGAGACATGAGTGGGGGCCTGGTGGAGGCTGCCCCTGGTGGCTGGGGGGTGGGGGTGGTCGTAGACATGAGTGGGGGCCTGGTGGAGGGTGCCCCTGCACTTGTGGGGGGTGGGGGTGGTGGGAGACATGAGTGGGGGCCTGGTGGAGGGTGCCCCTGCACTGCTGGGGGGTGGAGGTGGTGGGAGACATGAGTGGGGGCCTGGTGGAGGGTGCCCCTGGATGCTGGGGGGTGGGGGTGGTGGGAGACATGAGTGGGGGCCTGGTGGAGGGTGCCCCTGGATGCTGGGGGGTGGGGGTGGTGGGAGACATGGATGGGGGCCTGGTGGAGGTGCCCCTGCACTGCTGGGGGGGGGGGGTGGGAGACATGGGTGGGGGCCTGGTGGAGGGTGCCCCTGGTGGCTGTGGGGTGGGGGTGGTGGGAGACATGGGTGGGGGCCTGGTGGAGGCTGCCCCTGGTGGCTGGGGGTGGGGGTGGTGGTAGACATGAGTGGGGGCCTGGTGGAGGCTGCCCCTGCACTGCTGGGGGGTGGGGGTGGTGGGAGACATGAGTGGGGGCCTGGTGGAGGGTGCCCCTGGTGGCTGGGGGGTGGGGGTGGTGGGAGACATGAGTGGGGGCCTGGTGGAGGCTGCCCCTGGTGGCTGGGGGGTGGGGTGGTGGTAGACATGAGTGGGGGCCTGGTGGAGGCTGCCCCTGCACTGCTGGGGGGTGGGGGTGGTGGGAGACATGAGTGGGGGCCTGGTGGAGGGTGCCCCTGGTGGCTGGGGGGTGGGGGTGGTGGGAGACATGAGTGGGGGCCTGGTGGAGGGTGCCCCTGGATGCTGGGGGGTGGGGGTGGTGGGAGACATGAGTGGGGGCCTGGTGGAGGGTGCCCCTGGATGCTGGGGGGTGGGGGTGGTGGGGGACATGGATGGGGGCCTGGTGGAGGGTGCCCCTGCACTGCTGGGGGGTGGGGGTGGTGGGAGACATGGGTGGGGGCCTGGTGGAGGGTGCCCCTAGTGGCTGGGGGGTGGGGGTGGTGGGAGACATGGGTGGGGGCCTGGTGGAGGGTGCCCCTGGTGGCTGGGGGGTGGGGGTGGTGGTAGACATGAGTGGGGGCCTGGTGGAGGCTGCCCATGCACTGCTGGGGGGTGGGGGTGGTGGGAGACATGGGTGGGGGCCTGGTGGAGGGTGCCCCTGGTGGCTGGGGGGTGGGGGTGGTGGGAGACATGGGTGGGGGCCTGGTGGAGGGTGCCCCTGGGGGGTGGGGTGGTGGTAGACATGAGTGGGGGCCTGGTGGAGGCTGCCCCTGCACTGCTGGGGGGTGGGGGTGGTGGTAGACATGAGTGGGGGCCTGGTGGAGGGTGCCCCTGCACTGCTGGGGGGTGGGGGTGGTGGGAGACATGGGTGGGGGCCTGGTGGAGGGTGCCCCTGGTGGCTGGGTGGTGGGGGTGGTGGGAGACATGAGTGGGTGGCTGGGGGGTGGGGGTGGTGGGAGACATGGGTGGGGGCCTGGTGGAGGCTGCCCCTGGTGGCGGGGGGGTGGGGGTGATAGGGGACATGAGTGGGGGCCTGGTGGAGGCTGCCCCTGCACTGCTGGGGGGTGGGGGTGGTGGGAGACATGAGTGGGGGCCTGGTGGAGGGTGCCCCTGGATGCTGGGGGGTGGGGGTGGTGGGAGGGTGCCCCTGGTGGATGGGGGGTGGGGGTGGTGGTAGACATGAGTGGGGGGCTGGTGGAGGCTGCCCCTGCACTGCTGGGGTGTGGGGGTGGTGGGAGACATGAGTGGGGGCCTGGTGGAGGGTGCCCCTGGATGCTGGGGGGTGGGGGTGGTGGGAGACATGAGTGGGGGCCTGGTGGAGGGTGCCCCTGGTGGCTGGGGGGTGGGGGTGGTGGGAGACATGGGTGGGGGCCTGGTGGAGGCTGCCCCTGCACTGCTGGGGGGTGGGGGTGGTGGGAGACATGAGTGGGGGCCTGGTGGAGGGTGCCCCTGGTGGCTGGGGGGTGGGGGTGCTGGGAGACATGAGTGGGGGCCTGGTGGAGGCTGCCCCTGGTGGATGGGGGGTGGGGGTGGTGGTAGACATGAGTGGGGGGCTGGTGGAGGCTGCCCCTGCACTGCTGGGGGGTGGGGGTGGTGGGAGACATGAGTGGGGGCCTGGTGAAGGGTGCCCCTGGATGCTGGGGGGTGGGGGTGGTGGGAGACATGAGTGGGGGCCTGGTGGAGGGTGCCCCTGCACTGCTGGGGGGTGGGGGTGGTGGGAGACATGGGTGGGGGCCTGGTGGAGGCTGCCCCTGCACTGCTGGGGGGTGGAGGTGCAGGGGGACATGAGCAGGTGTGCAGGGTAGTCCCCTGTTTTGTGGGCTGCCTGCAGGGGCCGTGGAGGGTGTACAGGGAACACCTGTGAGGACCCATCCAGCCTAATCGTGTGTGTAACTTCCCACGCACCCCTGTAATACACGTACCAAGCCAAATCGCGTGTGATAATTCCCGCGCACCCCTGTAATACACGTACCTGGCCAAATCGCATGTGAGAATTCCCGCGCACCCCTGTAATACATGTACCCAGCCGAATCGCGTGTAAAACTTCCCGTGTACCCCTGTAATACACGTACCCAGCCAAATCGCGTGTGATAATTCCCGCGTACCCCTGTGATACACGTGCCCTGGCTAATCGCGTGTAAAACTTCACGCGTACCCCTGTAATACACGTACCCTGGCCAATCGCATGTAGAACTTCCCGCGTACCCCTGTAATACACATACCCTGGCTAATCGCGTGTATAACTTCACGCGTACCCCTGATATACACGTTACCCGCTTTGCGTTCCTTGTTTGGCAGCCCTGTAAACTGGTCCAGGGTTAGCGCAGCCCTTTGCGATGATTTAGCGATTTTGATGGCTTTTCCTTGCGCAAGGGTGTTCTTGGGGGCGTTACTGGCGCTGCTGCAGGGTCGCTGCGATACTCTGCGCCACGGCTGGTTTGGGAGCCTAAAATCCATGAATACGCTGTGCGTGGAAGTCGGTTTTAGCGCACGTGCCTGGCGCAGACAATCGCACGCGGACACTCCGCGCCAGCCGCTTGCGACACTTTTCTGCGAAATTCTATGAATTACCCTGTTAGTCTCTGCTGCCCTTTGCAAGGTTTCCAGGCACACTGGCAGACCCGAAAAAGAGGGACCTGGGTTAGGTTAGTGGGTAGAGTGGGAAGATGCAAGGCAGTTTTGCTGATGCGTGGTGTATGCTTACAGGGCTGTGTTTATATGTGTTGTGTTTTTAGAGTACATAGGCTTTGCATACCTCATACCTCCTGACACCCGCCCGCGATGGAAGCAGTTCTCCCACACCCCGAGCTTGCCACCCCCACCCCTCATATAAGTCAATGCGCTTTCACACACCAAAAAAGCGAACCCGGTCTTTTCACCAGAGCTTCGCCTCCACAGGGGAGCCTTGTGCGTCTGTGGTGTTAAGATACGTTGGCAAGGGATTGTGATATGTACATAGTGCTGCTGTAGTGTGCTGTTCTCTGATGTCTGTTTGGGTAAGTGGTGTACTGGCAATCAAAAGAGTCCCTGGAAATAATTTTGGAAGAGGCTCCATATTACACATTTTCATCAAGCCGAACTCTACTCATTTTCCTATGAGAAAATGTGGAAATACAATAGGTTACCACACAAAAGAGACCCAGGGTGCAGAGGCCGCCTTGGAAATCTCCAGAGTTCCCCATAGGCCAGTACAGCCCTGTGTTGGGTCCAGTAAGAAGGGCATGGAGGTAACGGTGGCTCAAGGTGTTTATTAGCAGTGGGAAAATGGTGCGCTTTTGTGACTGGAGGGAGCGCAACAAAAACAATGAAATAATAAACGACGGGCAACGTTTTCATCTTCTTACTTCCAGTGGTCCAGGCCCATCCTTTCTCATGTGTAGGAAGATTAGCATGCAAGACTGGGAACATGTGTAGTCGAAAGGCTCTGAGCAACTGCCATTCTAAAGTGATAGCCTTCTGTGCAGCAGCTGGCGTGCATAGAAGTGTATGACGAAAGCATGTGCGGTAGCCCTGTGGTCCAGATTATGAAACCACCCCCCATAAGCAACATGCAGCACGTGCATGATCTGCCTAACACAGCCCTGGATGCTTTGCGCCCCATTACCAAAAGAAAAAGCCACTTTCCCAGCACTTGCGAGTTCACGTGGGCGATTGCTGTCAGTTCAGCTCCTAGCACTCTCACAGCACTCACAGGCTACGGCACCCTCAGAGGGTTGCAATTACAGACACCAGAGGGAGATTTTGAATTGACCTTCTATTTGCTCTTGCAAAACTCACTTGTGCAGTGCTCTGTGCATGAGCGCCACCGTTTGATCATATGCTGGGGTTATAGGGTTTACCTCATTTGCATGGGCCAGGAACACTCCATCTGCCAGGCGTTTCAACTGCTTTTGACAAAAAGCCTCCACCATTCTTTGATGATCTTGGACAACGCCTTGATTCTCTTTCCACAAAAACACCTCATTCTCTTCGGTGACTTTAACCTTCTCGCCCCAACCACTTGTCAGAAATCTGACCTTCAGTCTTTTCTTAGTGACCACACACTCCACTCTATCCATAATCTACCTACCCACACAGGGGGTAACTCTTTGGATCTCTTATTCACCCCCCCTCTCTCTCTGCCACTACTGTCACACCATCCATAGCTGATTGCTCAATTGTTTCCAACACTATCTTTTCTTTCCACCCTCTGAGCTTTCCTCACCACTTGATTCATCTATTACTAAAAGGAAATGTAAGCCTTCTGCCATTCCCCCTTTCTCTCTGACCTACAGTTCTCCCTCTCCTCCCTCACACCCAGTGCCTCTTCCACCAACACTGCATTCTGCAGCTTCCTATTATATGACTCATTCTCCTCTCACTGGATGTAGGAGCGTGTATTGACCATGTTCATTTAGTTTGTTATGAATCACAGGGTTGTTTCTTACTACAGGACGTCATGCCATTCCCTGCGGTCAGTTTGCCCTTCATTCAGGTTAGTATAAGGGGTCCCATACTTTTTATTTTTTTGTCATTGTTACCTAATGATTTTGTTTTTCAAAACAAGGTTCCTGTTCACATATGAATGATTTAGTTTCAGCTGGCAATTTTCTCCAAAGAGGGTTCCCACTATTTCTCTCCTGGTGCCCTTTATGCTCCCACATATTTTGTCTTTCTTTCTGTAGCCAGCAACTGGATATTATTATTATTTATTTATTTGTTATGGTTTATATAAACCTTACAAAATATTGAAATAGACATTTCTCACACGTATTTACATAACTTTGACATAAATTAGAACCAGTCTCAGAAAAGAAACAAAGACAAGTACATAATCAAATACTGAGAAAACACAATTCCAGATCTAAACAGCAGCAGGAAGAAATATCAAAAATCACCAAACCTAATTGACATTCTCTCCAATAAATACAATCAAACTTTTTTAAAAAAGATCACATACATTTCTCAAGAAAGTTGCAAACCTAACATTTAAATTGCCTTTACTACAATGAAGCATTCTATACCAAATAAAATCTCTATCCACATTAGCAGTATTAGATACATATTGACTGAAGTATAGAAGTCTTTTGGCCTTAAGTCCCGGGCACACCAGCAAAATATGCTGTAAATTCTCAACCGTCCCCTCTACCAGGCAAAATCTGCACCAGGTCCAAGACCCTTTCACACTTGATCTTATAACATTGATTTGTATTAATGACATTAAATCTAAAACGCATAAAATCATTTCTTATTCGCTTACAAGGATATTTAGCTAAATACTGTTCCATATCTGGAAACCATTTGTTCAACGCACATACTTGGTGGTACAGTTTGGAGTCCAAAATTTTATTTTTTGTATGTAGCCAATCGAACCCCATCACACTTTCTTTTACCCTTGTGGGTTTCTTCTTTAGAGAGGTTACTGACATACCTAAACATACAAGAGTCTTTGTAGTTTCAGCATTCATCTCTTGTATAAAGGGGTTACCAGAATCCTGACCTACACAGTAGTACAGTGAATTCATTTCACTAACCATACATTTCCTCCACAACTATAGTCTTTTCCAAGTTACATGTGCCACTAGAGAGTTTAAACCAAATTCATACATAATTAACTCCAAAGGAATTGATTTAGGTAAGAAATACAAAACAGATCTCCAAATATAGCTCTCAGTAGCAGACCAGTCCCCCTCGTATTTAAGAGACTGTAATTCGGCCCCATATATTAATCTCGGGATGACCTTTTTCGTTTAAAATTCGTTTAAAATTCTCTCAGAGGACACATTGTAAATCTACCATATTTGGATTCGATTGCTCTCCTTTGACGGATAGCAATATCAGCCTTGAATCTAAGTTGAGTTCTAAATACTGATCTTAAGTTAGACCCCGATATAACAAACCCTAAGTATTTAAACACAGGCTGGGCTCTAAGCCTCGATATACCACATGACCAGGTAAGGGCGTCCAACTTCCTACTTCATTTGCCCAAACGAACTATCACGGTTTTTGCCGGATTGATCTTTAACAGTAGGGAGGAGGTAAATTCATCAAACGCTTTCAGCAATTTTTGTAGACCGACCTTTGTATTGTCAATAAGGAGGAAATCATCCGCATACGCTAGCCATGCTACACGGATATTCCGTATTTCGGGAGCTAAGAGGCCTTTATTCATCAGGGCGGTGTTCGCACCACTTACATACAAGTTGAATATTGTTGGTGCCAACCGACAGCCCTGACGCAAACCATTATATACGGTCAGTGCACTAGTCAGAGTACCCTCAGCATCTAATCTTACCCTTATTATTGTATCAGAGTATATAGCCCTGACTATATCCAACAGGATAGACGGCATGTTTAGTGATCTAAGTCTCTGCCAGAGAATCCACCTATCCACCAAATCAAACGCAGAGCTTAAGTCCATGGACCCAACATGAATGGGTAAGGCCCCCTTCTTCATGGCTTCAGCACGCAGACAGCTAAATATCATCCCTCCACATTCGGTTCCCATATTTTTCCTAAAGCCGATTTGCCTAATATCCAGAATATTCCCTTCAAGCATCCACTTGTGAATTTCCTTCAGTACAACAGACACAAACAATTTCGACTCTGGATCCGAGATGGCAATTGGCCTATAGCTTAGGGGACATTGTCGGGATCCCTTCTTAAAGATCGGGATGATAATAGATACCCTCCACGACAAAGGCAAAACTCTGGTCACTAATATATTATTAAACAGACTAAACAATATTTTTGCCCATATTTGGGGTTCACGTTTAAAAGTTTTATTCGAAAGATTATTCGGCCCGAGCGCACCCGAGTTCTTAGATTTAGTTATTAAGTCCACAATGTCCCTCCTGCTAAAATTCAAGTGCCATTGGGATCCTCCATTCACTACATCTTTCATATCATGATTTTTAGTATGATATATATCGGCAAAATGACCCAGCCAAGTGGATTTGTTAATCGGATTAAGAAGCATCTCTTTCTGGGGTTTCTCAAGGTTGTTAATTAAGTTCCAGAGGTTGCTGGAGTTATGTCCTCTAAGGGAGTTTACCATAATTTCCCTGTCCCTCTGCTCTTTCACCATACGATGTTGGATCGACCAATTTTTATATTTTTGCTTTATTTTCTTTACCAGGGCCACTGCATAAGTAATATCGTACCCCACTTTCCAAGCCTGTCTAATCTCTCTCCTCATCAGACACTTCCTGTCCTTCACTGTCTCATCAAAGTTATGGGTCTTACAATTATTACCTGTGATCTTCTTGCCAACAGACTCCTCAATTTTTCTAAGTGAACTATTAATATAATCTGTAAATTTAACAGCCGAATATGTGTCGACCCGTTGGATATCAGAGAATGTTTCGTAATCTTTAATCATGGTGGCCGTGAAAGAGGTGTTTTTTTTCTCAGTCCATCTGATTCTATTCCCAGCCTGGTTAATTTCCAAGGGACGATTATACATCAGTTTTGATTTAGAGTAACCCACCGTGTCCAATTCAAAAGAGAGCATACAATGGTCGCTAAGATTAGTATCAATGATATCCAGTCTTCCTGTACAGTTGAACACGCCCACAGAACAAATAATGTAATCAATAGTGGATTTATAACCCCAAGCTTTACAGGTGGGAAGAGGATTAGCCACAACTATCATACCCCAAATCTCAATAAAGTGCGACCAAATTTTACCTCGGCCCTTGGGGTTATCCACTGATGGTCGTGCGATCACATCGTTACCCATATACAGGTCTCCAATCGGAGAGTCCACAGGAATATCAGCATTTAGGTCTCCAACTATAACCATGAGCCTCCCGGGATTCACAGCCATCCAGGATTCAAATAATGATCCCAAATTCCCCAATTCCAGCCTTAATTGATTATCAGAGTAGTCTGCCTGGTTCCAGTATATATTCACTATCAGAAATGCAGTGTCCACCGCGTTAAACTTCAGTATGTAACCCACTACTAAAAAGTGATCCGAAAACGCCCATTCACCCGTGTTTCTAGGGTCAATGGTATTTTTCACTGCCGTTATAAGAACACCTTTAGGTCTACCACGCCTGCCCCCTTTTGCGATTAGAGACGAAACAGTGAAACCCTCCCAGCATAAATGAACCCTAGACCAGGTTTCTTGTATAAAAACAAACTCATATCGAGCTAAATCGTTCATAAGGCTAGGATTATGCAGCAGGTGCGAGGATCCTCGCTAATTCCAACTAAGTAATTTCGAGATTCCTTTTTTCAGTTGCTAAAGGGGCTTAGATAGATTTTTAAGAGTATCAATAGATTCACGTAGGGACAAGGCAAGCCACCTCCAGTCATGTGTGTCCGACTTCTCTGTTAAAGACACTGATCCCCCCGCCCCATTGTTGGGATAAAATCCCTTTGCTTGACCACTATACGTTGAAAGAGACTTTTTTAACAGTGGTTGTACATATACATATTCAAAGATGTCGTAGCCTCTTTGTTGAAACTGTTCTGCTTCTTTCAGGAGAAGGTTTCTAACCAAAGGTGATGGAATTACTAGACAAACGTAATCAAGACGTTGTCTGTGTATGTAGTCAACTAAATCAATGTCGGCAGAGGTGATCAAGCTCAGGTCCGGAATTTGACTCAATAGTGATAGAATAAATGGTCTGTTTAGTGCTGTTGGGTGTTCTGACCCACGTTTAGACTATTATGCTACAACATTTGGTGCTGTGGGCTTAGGAAATCCAAGATGGCCGAAAAAGCCCACATGTGCGCCAGAATCTATGAAAACCGCGCAGTTTGTGCGCACACCAAAATGGTCACCTGACTTGCCACCCCCCGGTGCGGGTGTGCTGGGTCAGAAGAGCCATGAGTGAAATGGGTTGCCAAAGAGAAAAACAGCAGTGCCTGTTCGCTAGAAAGCACTTTAAAAATCACCCTTTGTTTCTCTGAAGGCAAGCTCAGAATGCCCATTTCAAACATTGCAGAATATCCAACAATCTCACTGAACACCAGCGGACATTTGACAGAATAAAGTCTTGTGGGCATACAAAATCTGGAAAGAGGATGAGCTTAAAATAATGTTCATAGCAAAACTGGCTGAGCTGTGGATTTCAGCAGTTTAAGTAAATTTGGACTGAAAGACACTAAAAATCTAAATGTTTAAAAGAAATGAGTGACCTACTTTTGAGTGTCACATAGGTTTCAATTGTTTAAATGTCATAGTTTTAAACTTAGAATCAGCATTCTAGCTGCATGCGTAAAAATTGTTAGTTTATTTGAATGCAGAAAACTGGGTAACTAGAAGTGACATTAGCTGGGGCCTGGCTTAAGGAACTGAATTCTGCCTGACATCTACCCCCACAGGAGTTAAAACCTGCTCAGCCACTCTTCCCCTTGCCAAAAGGAGTTGTCACCTCTCTGATTAGATTAGGGGTGGAGCAGCTACAGGGAGTTGAACAAAGGCCTGTCCTGGGCCCAGGCAGATGGTTTATTAGGGTAGTCGTAAATGGCTTCCTTTTGAACAATGGGCCTTCCAGGGCCCAAGCAGATGGTTTATTAGGGGGACCGTAAAATAGCTTCCTCTTGGCAGAAGCTGGGAGGGGCAGGGTCTCTGAGCTTGGCAGAAACTGGATAAACTGGTTTCTACACCATGTGACCTGGGAAACCACACCCCTTTGGGGCCAGAACATAAATCTAAAAAGATGGATCATTCATAGAGCGGACTTGTGAAAATTTTATAAGTGATATCATTCTTCTTGTGATTTTTCTGTGCACATTTGAAGACGTGTTAGGACCCGGTGGTATGTTCAGGGGGGTTTTTAGCAGAAAAGAGGATATTACTCTAAATGTATGTATGTTAAAAATCTGACACTCCACCACCTAATGCCCACATGCTTTGCGAACGTTTGTGTAAATGCGGGGACAAATCCAATATTGGTAACCCGACCAAAAAGTGAAATATGTTGCCATTTTTTAACCCAAGCTCCTAGAAACGACAGAATTGGAACAGGGGCTACCATCAGTAAATGCATGATGTGTGTATGCAATGCCAAACAACTGTCTATCGGGGAAGTATGTATTTGGATCAAATATAAATTGTGTGTAATTTGACAGGGGAGTGTCCTTTCTGCAAGCCATTAAATGACATCGCTCTGACACTCCACTTCTTTTCCCCAATCAAGAGAGAAAGGAAAGCTTGACCAATGGGCAGTTGAGAGAGGGGCTGGCTAGTGATGCTGCACACACACCCACTTTCAAAAGACATAAAAAGAGCCACTGGAAGCTAGAGAGGAATTTCTATTCCACCTGCTGCGGGACGCTCTGCCGGGAAAATCCATACTTTACCTCCATCAACCTCCAGAGAGCCAACATAGAGACTTCAATCTATCCACCTTCAGAGACCAAGACTTTACTTCAGAATTTGTAGCAGAGAGGTCAACTACAAGCTAAATCCCTCTTTAGCAGGCCTCAAATCATTGCCACTATTCACAGCCAGGCGAGCTGTTTGAATTCTTTGCAAGAACTCTTGCCATTTGCCAGGGAGCAGTGTTGTATCCAGAGAGAGACCAGCTGAACCGGAGACCGCTGTATCCGGACCCACAGACCTGATCAGAACCAGAGACCCAGACCAGACCAGCAGAGTAGAGCTGACCCAGACGCTGTGCGCAGAAACCGTCCGTGGCGAGTGAAGAAAACCTGTTGACCAGATCCGTGGCGAGGCCTATTTCTAAATATATTGTGAGTACCTAGCAGAACTGTGCAGAACCAATCTCTTAGTTAAAATAATATAATTCAATCTATTTTAATCTAACCAGAACTGCCTCCTAACTGTCACCTGTCATTTGCAAAGCTGTCACGTGTCATTTTCTAGCTGCAAGCTGTAACCTGTCGCTTTGAACTTTTAAAATTTCAAATCCGAAAAACTACCTTTATTTAATCGTCCGTATCTCTGGAACCGTTTGGGCTAGGAACCTGGTTCAACTTTCCACTGAAAGCTTGGAATCTCAGCTTTTCAACGAGCTTAGAATCGACTTGCTGTGTGAAAACAGCAGCTTCATTGCTTTCCTTTGCCAAAAATTCGTTTAACCTGCTAGTTACTCCTAGATCCTTGCTAAAGTGAGCCTGAACTCATCCCAAGTATATTTCACTCACCCTGAACCTCCTGAAGGGAATTAAAAGCATTTTCAGCATATTTCTCACTGCATTGTCACCATATTCAAAGCATTTTGCCTGTGTTTCAAAACTCCTATTTGTTGTATAAGCTGCTGGGGGGGAATTGAACTGAATTCTATTTGATTGCATTCCTAAGAACTGTGTCATCTTCATCTCCTTACAGTGCATAAAAGGGGGGGTGAATTGTCCAAGAAAGTGATTACATTGTCTTTTGCTGAAATCCTATCAAGTTATTTTCTGTACTGCATTTCATTCCACATTGCATCCATTTGAAACCATAAAAGTATTGTTGCTATCGCCTCCATCCTATAACCACTCATCATTGATTATAAAGAAGTGTGCTAGTGCCGGACTATCCATTATTGATTACTGCTCAGATTAAGTGTGATATTCAATTATTAATTTATTATAAAGCGTGATATATATATATTGTTTAAATTATCAAATAAACCTTTTAAACTTGCAAAACAGAACTACTTCTTGGCTCTGTGGGGTCAGGGGGATTCCAAGAGAGGGGTGGTATATAGGGGTAGTCATCCAGAACGCATGGACTGGACATAAAGATATATCAATAAGGGTTTCCATTCAGTATCCCAGTGTTCTGACTTGAGAGTCGTGTAGACCGATGAGACCTCCGTCCCCAAGTGACGCACAGGGGAACTAATAGAAACCCGCTGTGCGACCTTTGAGGCCACAGGTGAGAGATGTCTTCCCAGATCCACGGAACCTCTGGAACACCGATGCTGCTGTCAAAAGGGAACGAGGTTAAGTACCAGGCAATTACAATACAATCAGGTAAACAATAGGATCCAAAGAGTCTTACCTATCTGGTGTTGGGGAAACCCAGGTAACCTAGTAGAGAGGTTCGAGACTCAGATGATGCGGCGGTCCCTGGAATAGTAGAACCGCAGGTGAGCGTGGATGGGGGGTTAGCCACCTGTAGGAGAGAGGGCTTGACTTGAATCCCAGAAGGGAAATGGCGTAGTAGTTCAGCAAGGTATCAAGGGATGATCCAAAGACAAGTCGAGGTGAAGTCCAAAATCCGGCAACAGGTACACAGTTCCAAGCAAAGGTACAAAGGGGTGTCCGAAGGAGTCCGAGGTAGAGTTCCGTGATCAAAGTAACAAGGAGCAATTCGTAACGCCAAACAGGGTCTGAAGACAGCTGAGAAGCAATGAGCATTCTGTCTCTCAGACCTTTATACTGTGTGTCTCTGGGTCATGTGACGTCTCTGGGTCATGTGACGTCCACCAAGGTCACGTGAGGAACGCCACACTGGATCACGTGACCGACGTGAAGACGTAACGCCGCCCCTTCTGCTATATGTTCTCCAAGGCAATTGCCAATGCAGAAAGGGTTGCAATCGAGCTCGTACACCAAAGCTGGTATGGTGTTTTCGGTCCTTTGGGTTCACCGAATCACTTGAGCCTCGAACCGTGGGAGGAGATGTCGGGGGAATGTGTGCAGTGTTCTGACGTGGAGTGGACTGGTGTGCAGGGGATCGCCTAACATAGCCCCCCCCAACGGCCCACGACCCCGTGGGCAGGACGGATGATCCCTATGGAAGCGGGCCACCAACCGAGGGGCGTTCAGATCTAAGGTGGAAACCCATGAACGCTCCTCCGGGCCGTAACCCTTCCAATCCACCAGATATTGGAGCCTACCCCTAAACCATCTGGACCCTAAAATGGCCGACACCTCAAAGACATCAGGAGAGGTCAGGGACACCGGCACAACAGGGGCTCGAAGACGGACGGAATCAGGACAAGGTTTGAGGAGGGAGACATGGAACACAGGATGGATACGCCAAGAACTAGGAAGCACTAGACGAAAAGCCACCGGATTCACAACCTGAGAGACCACATACGGGCCGACAAAACGAGGTAGCAATTTCCGGCAACCCACTAGGCGAAGATGACGTGAAGACAACCAGACCCTGGAACCCACCACCAGAGGGGGAGCAGCTCGAAGTTTGCCATCCACACGGGCCTTCATAGAAGCCTTTGCTTCAGTGAGATGAACCACAGTACTAGCATGTACAGCAGACAAATCCCTAAGACATGTCGTGGCCGCAGGATTCGAAGAACTAGAAGCATCAGGGACCGGCAAGACCTTGGGATGTTGGCCGTAGAGGGCGTAAAAGGGAGAATAACCAGTAGCTGAATGAGCCGCATTATTGTACGCGAACTCAGCAAGCCGTAAAATGGCCAACCAGGAGGTCTGATGTTGCAATATAAGGCAGCGAAGTTACTGCTCCATAGATTGATTCGTCCTTTCGGTCTGCCCATCGGTCTCAGGCTGATAGGCCGAAGAATACCTGGTATCAATGCCCAGTAATTTCGTCAACGACCTCCAGAACCGAGAGGTGAACTGTGATCCTCGATCGGATATAATGACCGAAGGAAGGCCGAATAACATGAACACATGTTCAAAAAACAAGTCCGCCAAGACCGGGGCCGAAGGAATGCCTTTACAAGGAACAAAACGAGCCATTTTTGTGAACGTGTCCACCACTACCCAGATGGAATCAAAGCCTTTCGACTTGGGGAGATCGGTAACGAAATCCATAGTCAACGTATGCCAGGGCCTGGGAGGTACCGGAAGCGGAAGTAACAACCCAACCGGTCGACCCCTTCGATGTTTAGCCTGAGCACACACTGCGCACGAATTGACATAACATTCCACATCGCGCGTCATAGAGGGCCACCAACACCAACGCTTGAGAAGATCTAAAGTGCGCTCTTGACCGGGATGGGCATTAAAGGGAGCATCATGAGACCACTCAAGGGCCAGATTACGAGTGTCAGGTGTGGGAAGGAACAGACGTTCATGTACGAAAGGTAATCCATCAGAATACACTGGGTCCCATTCCCGCAACTGATCAGAATGATTGCTAGTCCAGGATCGGACCGAGTCTAATAATGACAATGAGGGTGTACAAAGACAAATCACATGACTTTTTCCGAGAACGGTGTCAGGGAAGGTTGGCAACTCGACCCCCCCCGGGGAACGTGACAAGGCATCTGCTTTTCCATGTGAAGTGCCAGGACGATGCATAATATGAAAATCAAAAGAGGTAAAGAAAAGATGCCATCGGACCTGTCTGCTATTAATGCACTTCAATGAAGCCAGGTCCTGTAAATTTCCGATGATCTGAGTATGCAGTGATGGGATGTTTAGCCCCCAGAAGATGATGGCGCCAAACATGAAAGGCATCCATGACAGCCAAGAGTTCCCTCTCCGTCACGGTGTAATGAGTCTCAGTACTGGAAAACTTACGGGAATGGTATGCCACTGGGTGTAACTTGCCTGTTGTAGGACATGTTTGAGACAGTACTGCACCGAGAGCAAAAGAAGAGGCATCCGCCTCAACTATGAACGGAAGATCAGGATTGGGGTGCTGGAGTACTGGTGCGGTAGTGAAGGCGGTTTTCAAAGCCTCAAAAGCCTCCTGATGTTCTCTCTGCCAATGATAGGGTACCTGAGGACTGGTCAGAGCCATGAGCGGGGCAACAATTGTGGAAAAGGAAGAAATTAAACGTCTATAAAAGTTGGCGAATCCCAAAAAGGCCTGCAGGGACTTGAGTGTTTGAGGTACTGGCCAATCTAATACTGCTTTGACCTTAGATTCGTTCATGGATAACGCCCCAGGGGTAATGTGGAAACCCAGAAACTCAACAGACGTTTTATGGAACTGACATTTCTCAGGTTTGGCGAATAAGGAATGTTCTCTCAGACGGGATAGTACTTCTCGGACATGCTTTACATGCTCATCAAGACTACGAGAAAAGATTAAGATGTCGTCCAAGTACACAACCATGTATACATCCAGAATATCCCTGAATATGTCATTCATGAACCGTTGGAATGTGGCCGGGGCATTACATAGGCCGAAGGGCATGACTAGATATTCATACAATCCGTAACGAGTACAGAAAGCAGTTTTCCACTCGTCTCCCTCGCGAACGTGCACTAAATTGTATGCGCCGCGTAGGTCAAGCTTGGTGAAAATAGAAGCATGTGATAAGTGATCTAGAAGCGGTGTGATTAACGGGATTGGGTATCTATCCTTTTTTGTGATAGCGTTAAGACGTCGATAATCCACACAAGGACGTAAATCCCCCTCCTTCTTGGGCACAAAAAATATAGGGCTTGCCGCTGGTGAAGTAGAGGGGCGGATATGTCCTAAACGAAGGGCGTCCTGTACATACTCTTTCAACGCTTGTTCCTCCGAAGGGGATAAGGAATAGATCCTGCCCGAAGGAATAGTGGAAACAGGAAGTAATTCGATTGGGCAGTCATATGGTCTATGTGGAGGGAGTACCTCGGAAGAGCCACGATCGAAAACTGATTCGAATGCTTTGTACTCAGGTGGAATCCCAGACACCAAGCCCCCAACAGTATGAGAAAGCACAATCGTTGGATCGTCAACAGCCAGCCTGAGTTGAGCTAAGGCTCCCAAGGCCCGAGAACACCGATGCTGCTTTCAAAAGGGAACGAGGTTAAGTACCAGGCAATTACAATACAATCAGGTAAACGATAGGATCCAAAGAGTCTTACCTATCTGGTGTTGGGGAAACCCAGGTAACCTAGTAGAGAGGTTCGAGACTCAGATGATGCGGCGGTCCCTGGAATAGTAGAACCGCAGGTGAGCGTGGATGGGGGGTTAGCCACCTGTAGGAGAGAGGGCTTGACTTGAATCCCAGAAGGGAAATGGCGTAGTAGTTCAGCAAGGTATCAAGGGATGATCCAAAGACAAGTCGAGGTGAAGTCCAAAATCCAGCAACAGGTACACAGTTCCAAGCAAAGGTACAAAGGGGTGTCCGAAGGAGTCCGAGGTAGAGTTCCGTGATCAAAGTAACAAGGAGCAATTCGTAACGCCAAACAGGGTCTGAAGACAGCTGAGAAGCAATGAGCATTCTGTCTCTCAGACCTTTATACTGTGTGTCTCTGGGTCATCGGACGTCTCTGGGTCATGTGACGTCCACCAAGGTCACGTGAGGAACGCCACACTGGATCACGTGACCACGTGAAGACGTAACGCCGCCCCTTCTGCTATATGTTCTCCAAGGCAATTGCCAATGCAGAAAGGGTTGCAATCGAGCCCGTACACCAAAGCTGGTACGGTGTTTTCGGTCATTTGGGTTCACCGAATCACTTGAGCCTCGAACCGTGGGAGGAGATGTTGGGGGAATGTGTGCAGTGTTCTGACGTGGAGTGGACTGGTGTGCAGGGGATCGCCTAACACCCAGACTAGGCATTGATTTAGCTGTAGTGTTGAATTGAATCCTCTTACAAATTGGGGGCTCGTCCGGGATGTTTGGGTTAGATCTATCACTTGTGCAGATTAATACAGCGTGCCAGCTGACCACATACACATATCCGGTCGGATCACCACGCTGTGTTACGCTGTAAAGCACTCCTCAAAGGAACGCTCTAAGGAAAAGGTCTGTTTTGCAAAAATAAAATATAAACTTCTGTAAGTCAGGAAGGAACTCAAATTCCAGAATGACGACCTTGGTAGATATGAAAATAGCCAGAGAACACTTCTTACATAAGCTATTTGTGAGAGGTGAGTGGAATCATCAGGACCAAACGGTCTGGTTGCAGGCAATCACGCAACAGGTCACTGAAACAGGGTCAGATACATGGAGAGATCAGGGTCCCTTACATGTGGCCCTGAGTGAACTATACATGGCTCCTAAAGCTAAGGATGAACAAGACAAGATGGTTAGGATAGCGGCATACCTGTACCTATATATGGGAGACATGCAGGATAAATGTGCTGAAGACCAAGATCTGGCGAGTAGGCAACTGCTGGCATTACAGAAGGCCCAATCTGATCTGGACTCTTCTGTGCAGAGATCCTGCTCAGGAGCCAGGAGTCAAAAAATGACAGCAGACGGTACATCACTAAAATAAAGGAGGATATGGATGTGCTGCAACAGGAAAAGGCGGACCAGAATACCAGATTTCTGGCCTTGCAGAAGGAGTACCAAGAAGGTTTGGACTCCCTACTGCAGAGCCAGAAAAAGCTGGAGCAACAGTTAGACTTCAATAGGGCATGTGCTGAGCAGGTAGTCACCCTGCAAAGCCACCTAGATAGGGAGAAGGCAGAGAGCAATAAACTGATTTTGAAAGACCTGGATACCCAGGCAGAGTTTGAACAGGAGCGCAAGAAAACTGGTGCCTTCCAAAGGCAAAGGGACGACCTGGCGGCACAGATGCAGGCTCTTAGTCAGGAAAGGGATACCTTAGGCCAGGAAGTCTGCCACTTAAAAAGGAAAATGGAAGAAAATCACCTGGCCCTCCAGGGACTGGGTGACCTCCAAAAAGAACACCAGAACTTGTTAGAGCACACCAGGAAGGTGGAGGATGCTCTGGCAAGAAGGGAGCAGGCCAATAGGGACACAGCTCAGGAGGTAACCCTCCTGCAGCAAAGACTGGCCCAGTGCTCCAGGACCAATCAGGAAACGCAGAGAGAGAATGAGGCTCTCTGCCAGCACAATGATAGGCTCCAACAACAGGTAGCGATGCAGGAGAGACTGATAGAGTCTAGTAAGGCCTTAACTGAGGAACTGAAGGCGCAGGCTCTTGCATTGCAACAGGGAGCAGGGGCGGATAGAGACCAGGTTCGCTGGGAAAGGGAAACTCCTGAGCATAACCTCAGGAGCCCTAGTACCAGAGGCATTTATCTCTCTCAGTCCCTGGACTCTGCCACCCCCCTGTCCCCTGGCGCACATGAGCACCGGGCCACAGGAATGGCAGATTACTATCCAGCCAGAAGCATGGGGCTCATAGGCCAGTACCTCCCAGGAATGGATGGGCGGGCATCCGGGTATGGGCACCCAAGAACAGTGCAATTTAGTGGGGAACCCCAGGAGAATAGGCCCGTTAAGTGCATCCTGAAAACTTCTGCCCAGTTAGGTCAGTGGGGGGGGGTACCCATCAAATCCTGGCAGCAAGGAGGAATCTGAAGACTCCTCTGAACGGCGCAGGACACAGGAGACCAGGTCCCCACATTCTGCCAGCCATTCCCAGGCTCGCAGAATCCGGGAAAACCTGTAAGATCAGACAGGAACCTCTGGGAGCAGTGCCTCTGAGTCAGAGGATGAATGGACAAGGGTTACCCGAACCAAAAAGGCCAATAAGGCAAAAAGGGCCTTACTTAAGGACCGATTGATACAGATTAAGGCAATCAGGAGTGTCATCACGCCTTATCATAAGAACGCCAAGTACTCTATTTGGGAACACTTGGAGCTCTATGAGCAAATGATGGAGACTTTCCATTTGAAAGACAGCAGTAGCTGCATCCAGTACGTCAAATGGACATTCTCCCCAGAATACTCCAGTTTCTTTGCGGGGCTGGAGGACCAAAATCATTTAAGATGGTCCACCTATAAGGCGGCCATCTTGAAACATTTTTCTGTTCACAGAAATCCTCAAGAGGCTCGCAAGGCAGCCTACAATTTGCAATGTGGTGAGGATCAGGCCCCACAAGAATTTGTGCAAGAACTGAAACGTGCCTTTGCGCAGACCACCAGAAGGGTGCGCACAGACAGCAGAGAATTTGTCAATACATTTTTCCATGCCTTGCCCAAATATATAATGACCCAGCTCGTGAGAGATTTTCATGAGAAAAGATCTTTAGACTGGGTCATTGAACAGGCTACCCGGATCTATGAGGTGCAGAAGCCCATAGAAAATAAAAGCAATACCCAGAAAAATCCCAAAACCAACAGCACCCCTGCTGCTGCCAAGGAGCAGAGGTAAAGGTCACCCCCGTTTTGGATTTGGAGATGGGGGGGCCTATAAACCTACTTGCACCTAATAATGCTAGGCCCAGAAGGTCCTCGGGCCAGTCACAGACAGGGAGTGAAAGAGGTAGTCCCACAAATGAGGTCCCTCGCTCTCCTGACTATGTAAGTCCCCGTTACAAGGGAAACAGAACAATCCTGGGTTATGTGTGGACGCCTCCAGCCCAAGGGGGGGGATCCAGCCAAGCACCTGACCCGGGGAACTTCCCTCCTAACTTCCCCAAGGAGCGCAGAAATTCTCCAAACCCTGGGCAGAACTTTTTCCCCAGGTATCCACCCAATTTCCAGCCCCAAAATCATGCATCCTTCTTTCCCCAATTCCCTGAGCCCAGACAACCTAATCCGGGAGAGGGGAGGCCAAGGGTGGAGGGGTACCAAAATCTTCCCAACCAGGGGTACTACCAGAGAAGGGATAGCTACCCTTCCCGGGATCAGCCCAGGGGAGAAAATAGAGCCCCGTATCAGCCTGAGCGGGTTTCCCAGTTAGAGCGCCAGGTCCAAAATATGGCACGGGATCTGGGTCACATACTGAGGGCTCAACAGAACCCTCAGATGAGCATGCCACCGCAGAATGCCCCAAACTCTGGACCTGGTGCTCCAGAACAATGACGGGGCAGCACCTCGATAACACACCGGTTCCCAGGGAGGAGGCACAAGGGGAAGGGGGGTGTAAAGCCTTGGAGGAAGCTTCCTTCCCAACTTGTAAACAGCCCCTGGAAACCCAGGAACCGAAAACAAAATCCCCTGCCCCTGAAAGTCTGCCTCCAAAGGAGCAGAGGGGGGGTAGGAGAAACAAAGGACCCAAACAGACCCACTTTGTGGAGGAGGTACAGGTCTTCCAATTTGAGGGAGAGGGATCCTCAGGGGATCCTGGGGAAAGGACCTTCTCCTTCAGAGATGGGGGAACTCCTCCCAAGGAAAAATGGGTCCCAAGGGATGCCAATTCAGACTGGGGAGATATGGAGACTGAGCTACCGCCGCCCATCATCTCATCCCAGAACCCAAAATACCAAAATCCCCTGGTTCAAACCCATCCTGATGACTGCCTCCAAAAAGGGGGGGCGGCCCAGAACCAGAACCAGGGGAACCCACAATGGCTCTGATCTCCAGTTGCCAACTTTTTCTTTCAGATTCCCAAGGCTCTCCACAGAATTCTGCCCAAATTTCTTCTCTTGCAATGTCCAAAACCAGAAAGTTAGCCCACCAGTTGTCCAAAAATGTGCATTATCTGTGCCCCCTTGAGGAGAAGGAGGGAAGATATTATGCCCCGGTACAAGTACAAGGGCAGGGTACGATTTCAGCGCTGGTGGACACGGGATCTCAAGCTACCCTTCTGTCCAGAAGGGCCTTTGATGAACTGAATGCAGGAAGGGGAGGGAATTACCAAATTCCTCTCACCTCACTTCCTGGACAACTCCAGAACTTTGACGGGAAGGAAATTCCCGTCGAGGGGACGGCAGATTTGGACATTAAAATTGGGCGACACAAGTTGAAACACCCGGTCATAGTTGTGACTCCAGAGGGCACCCCTTGTTTACTAGGGAATGACCTCCTGAGAAGGTTGTCACCCCTAATAGATTGCGTAAACAAGGTCCTCTGGACCCAGACTAGCCACCCATAAAATTAAAACAGAGTGTCAACCATGTTAGTTTAAACGGCACATGCCACATGGTTGAACAAAATTCTGACCAAGTAGAATTCCACTTCCAGAATAACCAAATTCCAGACGTGACAGTAATAGCAGTAGGACAACAGACTGGTGATGGGGGGTCCTCTCTATTTCTGAAAATCAACCTTCCTTCCAGTCTAAAGTGGTATTCCACGCTGGAAGGAAACACTCTGAAATTCTATACTAATCCACAATCAGAAACTCCCACTCCTATAGTCCAGAAAGATGTGAAATCAGCTCAGAGCCTGGCTGATATTCAGCAAATTGGAGAGCAGTTGTTCATCCCTGTTCAGTTAAACGATGGGAAGGACTCTGTTCTCGCCCGAGTGTGTGTGAGCAACGGTAAGAGCTTCATCAGCGAAGCCATGTTCCGCCAACTCCCAAAAGATCCAGCCATTCCCACATTCAAACTGATAGACAAATGGGAAATGGACCTGGAAGCGCCTAATTCCAAACATCTCCTGCCAAGCAGGTGTATGCTCAAAATCTCCATTGGCAACAAGAGCATAGTCCATAATTGTTGGGTTGTGCGAGACGTCACTGCCGCCTTTTACTTAGGCAGTGACATTCTCAATCGCTTTGCCATTAGTTTGGACCTAATAAACTTCAAAGCTTGGTCCCGATTAGCGGATAATCCCATGGGCTTTGATGATCCAGAAAAAGCATTTAGGTCAGCTCAATTGCTACCTTATGCAGTTGAAATTCAGATTAAAGAGGAAGTCACCATCCCAGAAAGGACCCAACAATTCTCCCTGGAAGTGAAAGTTACAAGAGTACAACAATTGAAAAACCCTGATGCTTACATACATCTAAACGCTTCTCTCCAACAGCAAGGGTTGGGGGTAAACCCAACTCCATTAGTCAACATAGAACATGACACCATTCTAATAGAGGTGGATAACAGCGACTTAAAGAGTATTACTCTAGCCGCAGGCACCATTATTGGAATGGCGGTTGATGACCGACATTTTTCCATCGATTTAGGAAATGAACTGTTAGGATCAATCCCCAAGGACTGTTTTGACAGTGACAGTGAGGACAATACAACACCAGACAGGATTTTTACCCGGCATGGGGGGAACTTCCTGGTGTACACTTCCTGCCCTTATGGTAAGGAAGATGTGACTTGTGACTTCAGGAGGGATGAGGTGATTTTCCAGGTCCATGAGGGTTGCCTTTCCCACCTGAAGCCTCCAGTCCAAATCAGCACTCTGACCAGGGACTTCTCCACCCAGCTGAAGGAGGCCGCTGAAATAGCCAAACCAGAAGTCTTTCCAGGCTTCAGGCAGATGGTGGAAGAGAGAGTCAACCTAGCTGATGCCTGTGTGACTCTGGAACAAAAGCAAAAGTTGAAACAAGTTTTCTTGGATTTCCAAGATCTCTTTGCGGTAGACTCATATGACTGTGGTCGCACTGACATCCACACAACAACAATCCCCACGGACCCTGGCATGACTCCAGTGTTTGTGAAGCAATATCGCTTGCTTCTCGCATCAATGGAGTCCCTTACTGAAATAATTAAGAACCTTGAGTCCAGGGGAATAATCCGTCCCGTCCACAGCACCTTCAATAATCCGGTGCTGGGAATATTAAAGCCAAACGGCCAGTGGAGACTCTGCGCTGACCTTAGGGAGCTCAACAAACGGGTCCATACTTCCCGATGACCTCTTCCCTACGTTGACCAAGGGCTGGCCCAGATTCAGGGGTCACAGGTATTCACTGCAATAGACCTGACCAATGGATACTGGACCGTGCCGGTCAATAGGGAGGACCAATACAAGCTGGCTTTTACCTTTGGGGGCCAGCAGTATACATGGACCCGGACTCCCTTCGGATACCTCAACTCCGGCAATGAATTCAACATTTTCCTACATAAGGCCATGCCCGACCTGGGTGCGAGGGGTAACCTGGCTTATGTAGATGATGTCCTCATCAAAAGTTCATCTGTGGAGGAATACATAGCGGAGATCCGTTATGTTCTGACCCAGTTGAGGGCCGCCAGAGCAAAACTTTCCTTTCAGAAAGCACAGTGGTGTAGAACCCGTGTTAATTTCTTGGGGCATGAGATTACTCGTCAGGGTCTCTGTCCCCAGGAAAAGAAAGTGGAAGCACTTCAGAAACTGAAAGACCCCACAACTCTGCGGGAACTAAGGAGCCTCCTTGGACTGACTAATTACAGCAGAAAGTTCATTGAGGGCTACGCAGAGATCACCAGACCCCTGATTCATCTCCTGAAAGTGGGGGTCAAGTGGGAATGGGGTCCAGAACAAGCAGAGGCGGTAAAACAACTCAAGAGAAGCCTCTCACAAGCGCCCTGCCTAGCTTACCCTGTCAGAAACAAGGAGTTCTTCCTGGCGACGGGGTTCTCTAATACGTGCTTGACGGCAGTATTATACCAAAAGCATGACAAGGTCAATAAAGTAATCTTCTATGCGAGCAAAACTTTATCCTCTGTGGAGGAAAAATTCAACGATTGTGTGAAGGCACTCCTGGCAACGGTGTCGGCATTGAAGAATTACCGCCCGTTTATCCAGGGGGAACACATCATAGTGGAGACTCCACACCAGCCTCTGCAATATCTCCAAAGTGACAGAATCCGGGCCGGAAATGTGAGTAATTCCCGAATTACTTCCTGGATTCTGTCAATGCAAGGCTTTCCTGTGGAGGTCCGATATGGCCAAAACAAGAAGAGTCCCCTCGCGCAAGGTCTGGCTGACTTGCATGATTGTGCCAGAGAAAACTGTCTCGAGGACGAAAGTCTAAAAATCAAGGACAACATGGAGGCATACCTTAATTCCCCACACAAAGTCTTTGAAGAGGACAAGTGTGAGGGAATGCCCACTGTCTATGTGGATGGATGCTCTTACCATGTTGACAACAACAGGGAGAAAGAACTGGTGGCCGGCGTAGGGAATGCATGGGTGAATGAGTTCCCAGAACCCTCCGCTGGATACAAAATTGGTCCCCGAAGTAGTCAGGTGGCAGAATTGATGGCTGTGCATCAAGCCATCCTCACTGCTGTCCAACATCAACTCCACGAACTGGTCATAATCACAGATTCGGATTATGTACAGAACGGGTTCGTGGAGCACCTGGTTAATTGGAAAACCAGAGGCATGTTATGTGCTAATAACAAACCCTTGAAACATGGGAAGTTGATCCAAAACATTGATGATCTGGTCACCTCGAATGAGATGACCATCTATTGGAAAAAGATCAAGGGTCATTCCAAAGTAGAGGGACCAGACAAAACTGGAAATTACTTAGCTGACCAGCTGGCCAAAACCGGGGCCATCCAAGGGGATCTAATTGAGATTGAGTCCCTGTTGGGGGAAATCCAGGTCACTGCTATCACTAGGTCCCAGACAAATGTTCACAATGATCTGTCAACTGCCCAATGGAGCAAGGAGACCCCTGATGCTGATTTGATTACCGCTCAGAAGGGGGATCCAATAATTGGTAAATTTTACCAACACATTGAGGACCCTGAGAACTTTCCCCTGACGGATACCGATTACAACGGGAAAGAGGACCTTAGAGTGTTGATGAAATGTCCAAAAATGTTCCGAATCCAAGACGGTTTGTTGGTAAGGAAATCCAAAGCTGGCCACGATCAGTGGGTGGTTCCTACCTCATTCCAAAGCCTGATGTTAAGTCACACCCATGATGCGGCCACCGCCGGTCATAGGGGGTTTCACACAACACTGGAAATCTTAAGAGAGGTTGCATACTGGCCACACATGGGCCAGGACCTCAACCAATACTTGAAGGGTTGTCTTGTGTGTGCACAATTTCAGCCAACATCCCTCACACACTGGGCGCCTCTCCAAAAGAGGGGGATGACACTGCCATGGTCAGATTTACAAATCGACTTCGTAGGCCCTGTGATTCGCTCATCTAGAGGAAATAAGTACATGTTGACAGTGACATGCTTGTTTACCAAGTGGGTGGAATGTCTCCCAGCCCCAAATTGCAAGGCAGAAACAGCAGCTGCCCTGATGATTAACCACATCTTTTCCCGTTTTGGTCTACCTCAAAGGATTGAGTCAGACAGAGGTAGCCACTTCACCAGTGAAGTAATGACAAAGATGTGGGAGATACTGGGGGTCAAGAGAAAGCTACACATTGCTTACAGGCCAGCTTCTTCTGGAGCAGTGGAGAGATACAACCGAACCATTGTGAGCATATTAAAGAAGTTTGTGGCAGATTCTGGGCCAAGTTGGGATATCCGATTACCTCTGGTCCTAATGGCCATCAGATCTACCCCTTCATCTGCAACCAAAATGTCACCATTTGAGTTGATGACTGGACGCAAGATGGTGCTTCCTCAGCATTTGCTCTACAGAACCCAAGAGCAAACGTTGATAAATGCCTCCACAACTCATGAGTATGTGGAGAATTTAAGGAAACACCTTCAGCATGCTTTTGCCTATGCTCAGCGGAATCTAGAAAGATCAGCTGAGAGTATGAAGACCCACTATGACCTGAAAACTTCCAGGAAGGAATATCAGGTGGGGGACCGGGTCTATCTATACAATTTCCAAAGGAACCAGTGTCATGATCACTGCTTCCAAGGAGCCAGGACCAGCCCAACGTCCTTGGAAGCAGGCCCCTAATCCTAAGCCTGGGCACCAGCCGGTCCCTACTGGGACCTTTTGGACCTTGTCCTGGCGCCAGTGGCACCAGGCTCATCAAAGCCATCAGTCCTGGCACTGGAAGCGCCGGGCTCATAATATGTGTGAAGATGCTTGGGTGGACTTACCTGCAGCAGACCATGCTGCTTACTTACCAGCTACATAGGAATCCTCTGTAAGCCGGAACTATTTTCTTACCTGGGTGGGGCAAGCTCCACGCCCTGGATACAACACTGGAACTCTTCTGGAACAGGAACTCTTTTCTTACCTAGGCGGGGCCGTGGAGGAAGACGCCTCATCACTCCTAGGCTATTTAAACCACACCCGATTGATGAAGCGTGCTTCGCGTTTTCTGCATCTGCAGCAGAACGCTCACCGAGTCTGTTCCAGCTTTTCTTCCGATCCTGTACCTGCAAGAACAATACTTACCATTCCAGTATCCAGTCTTCAGCAGCGCCTGTAAAAGACAAGAAACAACAGGTTAGCACGACGACTTCACATGCAACGCATTCCTTACCTGGTCCATCGGCAGCGACCATTTCTTCACGCTGCACCTCCGCCTGTGGAGACAAAAGCATAGTTATTTCTTACCGGCAATCCGCGAATTCCGGATGTTTTCAATACTGCAACCCAGCATCTGAAAGACAAAAGAAGAGACATTAGACAGGTATTTACTTACGCCCATCGCGCTCTCCACAATAGAGCGCCTGCAACTACTCTGGCGTTTTCCATCACCTCTTCAGCACGAACTCACAGCTGTGAAGGAAAGAGACAGTTAAAGCGCTTGCATATACTCACGCATTTCCAAGCGCTTCTTTCCAAGGCTCTGGCTCCAGCTTTGGCTCTCTTCATACCATCTTCTAACGCTAGAGCCCTGCAAAACAAATAGAACAAAGCATTATTCCGAGCCCTGTTCAATACTTACGTGTCCACGCACCTAAAGACTATATGGACTACAAGGTGTCCGGAAACTCACCGCTCGTGCTGTTTACGGCGGTTGCGATCCTCTGATGTTAAGAGGCCTACGTTTCACCCAGTGAAGGAACTGGCAACGGCACCCTGCACCAGATGCAGATGGAGAGCCCAGCATTCACCTATCTAAGGTGAGCACGTTTACCTGGGGGCTCTACGGAGAAGCTTAGACGAGAGAGAGAGAGAGAGAGAGAGAAGGACACTCAATTGCCCAGATCTTTAACCCCATATAGTCTTTCATCTGCAGAAATCTCACCCTTCGAGTTCGACACACAGTGCAAAGAGGCTCAGCCCCAAAAGCCAATCGAGTCCTGCACATCACTTTTCGAGTCACAGACTCCTTCCTGCCTAGACCAGCACCTCCGTGGGAATCAGGTGAGCATTACAGAACGCGAAGCCCACCACAAAACTCCTACCCAGGCGCAATGGAAACCTCGGACACAGACCAACTGGCCCGATTGCTTGGGGAATTAAGAGCAGAGGTACATGCAGCTCGTCAGGAAACAAACTCTTTGAGAAGAGAGCTGATAATATCCAAGGAGCGAACGGAGGACCTCGCTAGGCAATTACTACAAACACAGGCAGTGCCGCAGATTGGTCGATCCCTTTGGTCACTCAGGATGATCCGGTCCTTCACGATTTTCAGGCCTTCCAGTCCAGCATGGAGAAACTGTTCGCAAGACATGCCCAGGGGCAGGCCTTGGACAATGAACTCCTTTCGTTACGACAGGGTAATCAAGACCTCTTCACTTATATTGCCTCATTCAATAGACTTATAGTGGAAACTCAATGGCCGGAGGATAAAAGAATAACGCTTTTCTACAGAGGCCTGCGTGGAGAGCTCAAGGATGTGTTAGCTCAAATTGTGAATCCTCCACAAGAATGCTCAGACTATATTGACTTAGTTGTCCAATTAGACCACCAATTACAGAACAGGAAGGCTGATCGTTCCAAATTTGATACCTGAGTATTTTCTAAACCACAGACCTCTACTAGGGGAGCCGACACCGTGGAACCCATGCAATTAGGGGGCATGAAAGGACCTTTAACTCAAAAGGAGCGGGAAAGAAGAAGACAGCTGCAATTATGCCTCTATTGCGGAAACTCGGGGCACTTTCTTCGAGACTGCCCAGTGAAACCAGCTAAGAAGGCTGTAGGAGCCGCAGATACCGGTACCCAAAATTCTGAGCAGGGAAACGACCTAGCCCGACAAGTGAGAGGTCCTCTTGCCGAGCGTTAAAATCTGTCCCGTGACCTCGCATTTCGTGGTGCCTATGGTCCTCATTAGCCCACAACGTCCGGATCGTTTGCATGCAATTGAAGCTTACATCGACAGCGGAGCAATCGGTAATTATGTGGACCGTGAAATGGTATCAAGGATGAATCTACCTCTTGTCCCTAAGGCAGTAAAAGACGTCATTACTACAATGGATGGCACGGAGATAGCCTCCGGACCAGTAACGCATGCCACCCAAGAAGTGACGTTAGTGAGCCAAGATGGACACCGAGAGAAAATCGTGTTCGATGTGATCAAGGCCCCTCAGTTCCAGATCATTCTGGGAATTCCTTGGTTAGAGAAGCACAATCCTCAGATCGATTGGCGAGCAAAGACGGTTCAGTTTCCAGAATGTTTTACCACTTGTTATCCTCGGCCTGATGTTTCACTGGCAGCGATCTCTTCCGAGGTTCCCAAATTACCTCCCGAATACCAGGAATTCCAAGACGTCTTTCGGAAGGACCAAGCTAACACCCTGCCTCCTCATAGGTCCTACGACTGTCAAATAGACCTGATACCCGGAACAACTCCTCCTTGTAGTAGGATTTATGCCCTCACCGAGCCAGAGAATCTTCACCTCAGACAATATCTGGACCAATACCTAGCTAACGGGTTTATCCGTCCTTCAAAATCTCCAGCTTCCTCGGCTTTGTTCTTCGTTCCAAAAAAGGAAGGAGACCTTAGGACTTGCATAGATTACCGCGCCCTGAATCAAATCACCGTTAAAAACAGATACCCGTTACCTTTGATCCCTGAACTCCTGGACCAAGTCAAAGACGCATGTATTTATACAAAGTTGGATCTCAGAGGAGCCTACCACTTGGTACGAATAAAAGAGGGCGATGAATGGAAGACGGCATTCCGCACCAAGTATGGGCTGTTCGAATATCAAGTGATGCCCTTTGGACTTTGTAACGCTCCTGCCGCTTTTCAGTATTTTATGAACGATGTCGTTAGAGAACTCATAGATGTGTGTGTTGTTGTCTACATTGATGACATCCTCGTCTATTCATCATCTGAAGAGGAACACCAGAGACACGTCAAAGAGGTTCTCGAGAGATTGCGTCAACATAACCTTTTTGCTAAACTTGAAAAATGCATTTTCAACGTAACTGAAGTTGAGTTCCTGGGATTCATATTGTCACCTGACGGAGTCCATATGGATTCAAAGAAAGTCGATGCAATCATTAAGTGGCCATCACCAACCTCTGTAAAAGGAGTTCAAAGCATGTTAGGCTTCGCTAACTTTTACCGCAGATTCATTGCTGAATTCTCTCGGATAGTCCAGCCCATCACCGCTCTGTTAAAGAAGAGCAAACGTTTTGAGTGGTCTACTGAAGCAGAACAAGCTTTTCAGGACTTAAAAGCTAAATTCATTTCTGCACCTGTTCTAAAACATCCTCGCCCAGAACTCCCCTACATCGTGGAAACGGATGCTTCTAGTCTTGCTTTGGGGGCAGTTTTATCACAAAGAGATCCGGTCACACACCAATTACATCCTGTAGCCTTTTGGTCCCGCAAATTCTCGGCTCCCGAGATCAACTATTCAATTACAGACAAGGAACTTTTAGCCATCAGATCGGCCTTTAAAGCCTGGCGGCATTATCTTTTGGGAGCCAGACACACAGTCACCGTAATGACTGATCACCGCAATTTACAATATCTGAAGACAGCCAAAGCGCAGTCTTCCAGACAGCTTCGCTGGGCTCTGTTTCTGGCTGAGTTTGACTTTATAATTACTTATCGACCAGGCAGTAAAAACGGAAAAGCAGATGCTCTCTCCCGGATGGGAGTAGATGAACATTTGACCAATCCAAAACCAATACCCATAATCCCAGAACAATACCCATAATCCCAGAACAAAAGATTTTGGGTTTGGTCAGCGCTCAATCCTTTGAAGACATCAAGACTACAGTCAAATCACTCCGAAATCCGGCCGATTTGCAGGACTGGCAATCAAAGGGAAAATAGTTCTCAGTGGATCAAGACCTACCATATTTCCGAGGACGATTGTACTTGCCTTGTGAGAAAATACAAAAACAAGTAATCTCCTGTTATCACGACTCTTTAATGGAGGATCACCCTGGCATTACCAAAACTATGGAAAAGATCAAAAGACATTTCTGGTGGCCATCATGGAAGAAGGATATTAGAGACTTTGTAATCTCCTGCAGTGTGTGTGCCCAGAATAAAAGTCAGAAGGAGAAACCAGCCGGCCTATTACACCCATTAGACATCCCTCCCTGTCCATGGCATACCCTGTCCATGGATTTCATCACGGACTTACCTCCATGCTCAGGGTATAATACCATTTTAGTAGTCGTGGATCTATTCTCCAAGATGGCTCACTTTATTCCCCTGAAGGGCCTACCTTCAGCTTCAGTATTGGCCCGAGAATTCTTAGAAAACATCGTTCGGTTACACGGTTTTCCCTCGGTTTTGGTCTCCGATAGGGGAAGTCAATTCATCTCCCACTTTTGGCAAAGTTGCTGTCGTCTAGCCCAAATTGATGTAAGACTTTCAACCAGTCACCATCCCCAAACTGACGGACAAACTGAGAGGACAAATCAGACTTTAGAGCAATATCTACGTTGCATGCTCCAACAAACTGAAAACCCCTGGAAGGATATTCTTTGGATCGCTGAATACGCTTACAACAATTCGACTCATTCTGGAACCGGGAAGACTCCCTTCTTCCTATTATACGGACACCATCCTAGAACCTCTAACCTGGATCCTCCCCAAGAATACGAAACACCTGCTGTGGATTACTTGCACTCGGAGATCACTCGTGCTTTTAAGGAAGCCACTGCCCATCTGCAAAGAGCTAAAGCTCAATTCAAAAAAGGAGCAGATCGACACCGTAAAGAGGCCCCTCACTACGCAGTAGGAGACCAGGTCTGGTTATCCACTAAGCACCTGCCTCTAAAAGGACCCCGCACCTTCATCCCAAGATACCTTGGACCCTATCTCATCTCTGCCATAGTTAATCCGGTGGCTGTCAAATTGGAATTACCTGCGCATATGAAAATACATCCAGTCTTTCATGTCTCCTTATTAAAACCAGTACAACCAGAAACCCGATTGACTAAACTCCCAGAACCTGTTTTGGTAGAAGGAGAACTTGAATTCGAAGTAAAGAACATCCTAGACTCCAAAATTGCCAAATCTAAATTATATTACCTGATTGATTGGAAAGGATACGGCCCCCAGGAAAGATCTTGGGAACCCTCAGAATATGTCCACGCACCTCGTCTGGTCAAGAAATTCCATCTGAATCACCCCGACAAGCCAAAACCCCCGGAGAAGACACGCTTAGGAGGGGCCTTGAGGGGGGGTACTGTCATGATCACTGCTTCCAAGGAGCCAGGACCAGCCCAACGTCCTTGGAAGCAGGCCCCTAATCCTAAGCCTAGGCACCAGCCGGTCCCTACTGGGACCTTTTGGACCTTGTCCTGGCGCCAGTGGCACCAGGCTCATCAAAGCCATCGGTCCCGGCACTGGAAGCGCCGGGCTCATAATATGTGTGAAGATGCTTGGGTGGACTTACCTGCAGCAGACCATGCTGCTTACTTACCAGCTACATAGGAATCCTCTGTAAGCCGGAACTATTTTCTTACCTGGGTGGGGCAAGCTCCACGCCCTGGATACAACACTGGAACTCTTCTGGAACAGGAACTCTTTTCTTACCTAGGCGGGGCCGTGGAGGAAGACGCCTCATCACTCCTAGGCTATTTAAACCACACCCGATTGATGAAGCGTGCTTCGCGTTATTCTGCATCTGCAGCAGAACGCTCACCGAGTCTGTTCCAGCTTTTCTTCCGATCCTGTACCTGCAAGAACAATACTTACCATTCCAGTATCCAGTCTTCAGCAGCGCCTGTAAAAGACAAGAAACAACAGGTTAGCACGACGACTTCACATGCAACGCATTCCTTACCTGGTCCATCGGCAGCGACCATTTCTTCACGCTGCACCTCCGCCTGTGGAGACAAAAGCATAGTTATTTCTTACCGGCAATCCGCGAATTCCGGATGTTTTCAATACTGCAACCCAGCATCTGAAAGACAAAAGAAGAGACATTAGACAGGTATTTACTTACGCCCATCGCGCTCTCCACAATAGAGCGCCTGCAACTACTCCGGCGTTTTCCATCACCTCTTCAGCACGAACTCACAGCTGTGAAGGAAAGAGACAGTTAAAGCGCTTGCATATACTCACGCATTTCCAAGCGCTTCTTTCCAAGGCTCTGGCTCCAGCTTTGGCTCTCTTCATACCATCTTCTAACGCTAGAGCCCTGCAAAACAAATAGAACAAAGCATTATTCCGAGCCCTGTTCAATACTTACGTGTCCACGCACCTAAAGACTATATGGACTACAAGGTGTCCGGAAACTCACCGCTCGTGCTGTTAACGGCGGTTGCGATCCTCTGATGTTAAGAGGCCTACGTTTCACCCAGTGAAGGAACTGGCAATGGCACCCTGCACCAGACGCAGATGGAGAGCCCAGCATTCACCTATCTAAGGTGAGCACGTTTACCTGGGGGCTCTACGGAGAAGCTTAGACGAGAGAGACAGAGAGAGAGAGCGAAGGACACTCAATTGCCCAGATCTTTATCCCCATATATTCTTTCATCTGCAGAAATCTCACCCTTCGAGTTCGACACACAGTGCGAAGAGGCTCAGCCCCAGAAGCCAATCGAGTCCTGCACATCACTTTTCGAGTCACAGACTCCTTCCTGCCTAGACCAGCGCCTCCGTGGGAATCAGGTGAGCGTTACAACCAGGCCAAGCAGCGAAAATGTTTGCCTACATGGAAGGGACCCTATGAGATTATAGACAAGATCTCCCCTGTGGCCTACAAGATCCGCATCCCTAGAGGTGGTTTGGCAGAGGGGGAAGACAAGTGGGTCCACATAAACCAGTTGAAGTGTTGCCATCCCAGGCACACTTTGCTGCAACTGGAGGAGTCCTCGGTAATCCCAGAGGGTACCGCTCCAGAGTAATTCAATTCCAACCCTAAAAGATCCTACCTATAGCCTATCAAATTCTGTGTTTCTCAAGTTTATGTGTTCCTGTCTCTTAATTATATATATGCCACCCCACTATATCAATGGTGGGGGAGAAATGTCCATGAATAGGTATTGCCGCTCTTCCTTTGTCGTCCTAGGAGAAAGAAAACCTGGAGACTGGCCAAGGAGGACGATCCGGAGACCGGGAGCAGAGACGCAAGGGGCCAAGTGTACCGCCCAATACTCCCATCAGGACCGGCGAGGAGAACCGACTGATCCACCCCTGATGGAGGAAAGAAGGCTGAACTTTGTCATCTGCGGAATTGGAAGAAGATGATGCAGACTTCCGAGCACGTGGGTCAACATCCTTAGCACCCGACATCCCCTCGACTCAATCCAAGTGCAGTCGGGCGGGGGGGTTTGTTGGGTGTTGTGACCCACGTTTGGACTATTATGCTACAACATTTGGTGCTGTGGGCTTTGGAAATCCAAGATGGCCGAAAAAGCCCACATGTGCGCCAGAATCTATGAAAACCGCGCAGTTTGTGCGCACACCAAAATGGTCGCCTGACTTGCCACCCCCCGGTGCGGGTGTGCTGGGTCAGAAGAGCCATGAGTGAAATGGGGTGCCAAAGAGAAAAACAGCAGTGCCTGTTCGCTAGAAAGCACTTTAAAAATCACCCTTTATTTCTCTGAAGGCAAGCTCAGAATGCCCATTTCAAACATTGCAGAATATCCAACAATCTCACTGAACACCAGCGGACATTTGACAGAATAAAGTCTTGTGGGCATACAAAATCTGGAAAGAGGATGAGCCTAAAATAATGTTCATAGCAAAACTGGCTGAGCTGTGGATTTCAGCAGTTTAAGTAAATTTGGACTGAAAGACACTAAAAATCTAAATGTTTAAAAGAAATGAGTGACCTACTTTTGAGTGTCACATAGGTTTCAATTGTTTAAATGTCATAGTTTTAAACTTAGAATCAGCATTCTAGCTGCATGCGTAAAAATTGTTAGTTTATTTGAATGCAGAAAACTGGGTAACTAGAAGTGACATTAGCTGGGGCCTGGCTTAAGGAACTGAATTCTGCCTGACATCTACCCCCACAGGAGTTAAAACTTGCTCAGCCACTCTTCCCCTTGCCAAAAGGAGTTGTCACCTCTCTGATTAGATTAGGGGTGGAGCAGCTACAGGGAGTTGAACAAAGGCCTGTCCTGGGCCCAGGCAGATGGTTTATTAGGGTAGTCGTAAATGGTTTCCTTTTGAACAATGGGCCTTCCAGGGCCCAGGCAGATGGTTTATTAGGAGGACCGTAAAATAGCTTCCTCTTGGCAGAAGCTGGGAGGGGCAGGGTCTCTGAGCTTGGCAGAAACTGGATAAACTGGTTTCTACACCATGTGACCTGGGAAACCACACCCCTTTGGGGCCAGAAGATAAATCTAAAAAGATGGATCATTCATAGAGCGGACTTGTGAAAATTTTATAAGTGATATCATTATTCTTGTGATTTTTCTGTGCACATTTGAAGACGTGTTAGGACCCGGTGGTATGTTCAGGGGGGTTTTTAGCGGAAAAGAGGATATTACTCTAAATGTATGTATGTTAAAAATCTGACACTCCACCACCTAATGCCCACATGCTTTGCGAACATTTGTGTAAATGCGGGGACAAATCCAATATTGGTAACCCGACCAAAAAGTGAAATATGTTGCCATTTTTGAACCCAAGCTCCTAGAAACGACAGAATTGGAACAGGGGCTACAATCAGTAAATGCATGATGTGTGTATGCAATGCCAAACAACTGTCTATCGTGGGAAGTATGTATTTGGATCAAATATAAATTGTGTGTAATTTGACAGGGGAGTGTCCTTTCTGCAAGCCATTAAATGACATCGCTCTGACACTCCACTTCTTTTCCCCAATCAAGAGAGAAAGGAAAGCTTGACCAATGGGCAGTTGAGAGAGGGGCTGGCTAGTGATGCTGCACACACACCCACTTTCAAAAGACATAAAAAGAGCCACTGGAAGCTAGAGAGGAATTTCTATTCCACCTGCTGCGGGACGCTCTGCCGGGAAAATCCATACTTTACCTCCATCAACCTCCAGAGAGCCAACATAGAGACTTCAATCTATCCACCTTCAGAGACCAAGACTTTACTTCAGAATTTGTAGCAGAGAGGTCAACTACAAGCTAAATCCCTCTTTAGCAGGCCTCAAATCATTGCCACTATTCACAGCCAGGCGAGCTGTTTGAATTCTTTGCAAGAACTCTTGCCATTTGCCAGGGAGCAGTGTTGTATCCAGAGAGAGACCAGCTGAACTGGAGACCGCTGTATCCGGACCCACAGACCTGATCAGAACCAGAGACCCAGACCAGACCAGCAGAGTAGAGCTGACCCAGACGCTGTGCGCAGAAACCGTCCGTGGCGAGTGAAGAAAACCTGTTGACCAGATCCGTGGCGAGACCTATTTCTAAATATATTGTGAGTACCTAGCAGAACTGTGCAGAACCAATCTCTTAGTTAAAATAATATAATTCAATCTATTTTAATCTAACCGGAACTGCCTCCTAACTGTCACCTGTCATTTGCAAAGCTGTCACTTGTCATTTTCTAGCTGCAAGCTGTAACCTGTCGCTTTGAACTTTTAAAATTTCAAATCCGAAAAACTACCTTTATTTAATCGTCCGTATCTCTGGAACCGTTTGGGCTAGGAACCTGGTTCAACTTTCCACTGAAAGCTTAGAATCTCAGCTTTTCAACGAGCTTAGAACCGACTCTGTATACTTTTGCCGTAATCACGATTCTCGCACTCGCGAATTTTACCGCGATTTGCGATTTGGTTAAAAATCCAGCCACGTGTGAAAACAGCAGCTTCATTGCTTTCCTTTGCCAAAAATTCGTTTAACCTGCTAGTTACTCCTAGATCCTTGCTAAAGTGAGCCTGAACTCATCCCAAGTATATTTCACTCACCCTGAACCTCCTGAAGGGAATTAAAAGCATTTTCAGCATATTTCTCACTGCATTGTCACCATATTCAAAGCATTTTGCCTGTGCTTCAAAACTCCTATTTGTTGTATAAGCTGCTGGGGGGGAATTGAACTGAATTCTATTTGATTGCATTCCTAAGAACTGTGTCATCTTCATCTCCTTACAGTGCATAAAAGGGGGGGGTGAATTGTCCAAGAAAGTGATTACATTGGCCCTCATTACGACCCTGGCGGAAAGTGACTGACCGGACCGCCACAGCGTAAATAGCGTTTCCGCCATTGCACGAAGGAGCAAAGTGCGGCCCATTCCGACCCATCGGGCACGAGCACCACGGCATGGCGGAAGTGCAAAGTCCGCGATGGCGGAAATGACCCCAAAACGGCCCACACCGCCGCCGTACGGCGCCCTAGGTGCAATACCGCCACCCATCACAGCGGACACCGCAGTGTGCGCCTACCGGAAAGTACGGTGACCGGAAATATACGGAAACGGAAGTAAAAACATGGGCCCGGAACGGGAAACATCCCGCCGTACACCTATAAAACCACTAAAACCACACAACCACTAAAAACACTACCCTGAGACACACCCCAACCCGTCATCCACCCTAGCGAAACCAAGAAAAATGGGAAAAGTAGCGAAGAAAGCGTGCGACCGCAAGCGGCAGGTCCACTTCTCCCGTGAGGAACTCACCGTGCTAACAGAGACCCTCCAGGAGAATGCTGCCGTCGTCTTCTGCACGCAAATGACCAGGACGGCACTTGCAAACAAGAAGGCCATATGGGCTCTGGTGGCACAGCGGGTAAGTGCGGTGGGGACCGCACCCCGCACCCCACAGCAATGCCGAAAGCGATGGGACGACCTGCGGATCCGCGTCCGCAGCATACTCTCTGCCAACCGCAACATTGCCACAGCCACCGGGGGAGGTCCTGAATCACCCATCAAGTTGACCCCCTGGGAAGAAATCTGTGCCTCCACCATCGGAATGGAGAGCATAGAGGGAGTCGGAGGGATGGAGAAAGGAGTGCAGACATCCGAAGATTCAGGTAGGTGGGCCAGATAAAACAATGCTAAATCCACAAAGTCCATCCATGTGAAGTACCATGTGTCCACATAGTGCAACAGAAACACATGTCCAGGAGAACGTCCACACACATCGGCCTGATAGCGCACGTTAAAACCCACAATAAATACATAAATAATTAAAAACCCCTAAAACACGCACTACACGTGCAGCAGGCACACCCTAACTGCAGGCTGCCAAACAACTGCACCCTCACTCCACACACAAATGAAAGCACCTCCAAGGCCCTGACCCAAATCACCCTCAGGTACCACCCCAATGCATGTGATACAATGCCATTCCAATTCCCATAGACCCATCAATAACCCTCGCCCTCCTTTACTTCACCACAGGGTCCGATCCAAACGACGAGCTTCAGGACACCCCTACCAGCACACCTGCAAAGAGGGCCAAGACCAACGGCCAAAGACCCTCCACCTCAGCTGCACGCATCAAGACACGGCAGCAGCACAAATCAGGTGGCAGCACAGAGGAGGGAACATCAACAGGCACCCCAGCAGCCAGCATGCCCACACCACCACCACCACAGGTCCCCCCAACGGATGCCACAGAAGGCACTGCCTCTGGTGGCAGCAGCACCATAAGTGACACCCCATTGATGGCAGCATGCTCCAACACAGAAGACGGGGATGTCGAAGTCAGATCCATCCATGACCTGTCCCAATCCCCCTGTCTGTCCCATCCCGTACAACATGAGGATACCACGCAGGGGCACCCACAAGACGACGACTGGCCATCCCCCACAAGCCCTGTGGCAAGGCAACATGAGGTCAACAGCCCCTCTGTGACACCCCCGCAAATGGCCATGGCCCAGCAGAGGCAACAGTCCCTCGACCAGTTAATCGTGCAACAGCAGCAACTGGCCACGCTCCTCAAGGACCATGCCGATGAATGTGGGGGCACTAAGGCAGACATAGAAACATCAACTGAGACACTCAGGGCAGAAATGGAGAGAGGTACAGAGACACTAAGGGCACAAATGGAGAGAAGCACCGAGAGCCTGGGAGTCCAAATGGAGAGAAGCACCGAGAGCCTGAGGGGGGAACTGCATGCGACGTCCAAGGACGTATGTGCCGAACTTGCCGCAGTGCCGCGTGTGCTCACTGAGCTCTCGCAAACCCTTAGGGACATGCATGGACGTGAGCAGGCAGAGACATCATCCGTTGCAAGTTCCGTCCAGGGCAGCCCCCAACGTAGATCTGGGAGGAACCTGCGCTCCACAGGCAGGGGTGCCCCTGATACCCGCAGAGGGGGCTTGCAATAGCGACTGCCCACTGACAATGAGCATCTGTGGACACTGGTGTTCGGGGGGGAGGTAGGAGGGTGGAGGGGGTGTGTTGGGCTCACTTGGGTGGCGGGTCGATAGGGTGTACAACATGAAATCACATATGCCATAAACAGTGCACGATCAACCAATGAGATGTGTGGACATTGATCTTTGTGTACTAGGCCATCATAGGCGTACAGTCCATATTGTGCATGTCCCAGACACACACGCACGAGTCCCGTGTCCATGTATCAGCCACCAGGCGTGAGTGCTAGAAGCATACATCAATGAGATGCTGACGAATGTCACGGCCCTCCGGTGCCTCGCAGACTCCTTGAGGTGCTGCCACATCCCCACCCTCATCATGACCATCATCAGGTGCTTGCAGTTCTGCGTCAGGGGGCATGGGCACATTTCTACGTACGCACATGTTGTGGAGCATGACACATGCCATCACCATCTTTGCAACCTTCACATGGCGGTACAGGAGTGCCCCGCCAGACCTGCTGAGGCAGCGGAAACGACCCTTCAGTAGGCCGAATGCCTGTTCAATGACTACACGGGTACGTGAGTGGGCATGGTTGTAGTCCTCCTCATGCTGGTCCCGTGGGTTCCGGACTGGTGTGAGGAGCCATCTCTTCAGTGGCTATCCAGCATCACCTGTATGTGGACGATAAACGTATGATGTGGAATGCCATTGCTACGTACGCACACCCCCCCCCCCTTCCTGCCAGGTCATTGCCGAATCACATACCCCACATTATCATGCATGTAATGAGACTCACCGAGTAGCCAGGATCTGTTCCCTGCGTGTCGCTCCATGTAGCGTGGTATTGTAGAGTTCCTCAAGACCATAGAATCATGGGTTGATCCAGGGAATCTGGCACAACAATGTGTAATGATCCTGTTGGAGTCACACACCATTTGTACATTCAGAGAATGAAATTGTTTTCGGTTGCGGTACTGGGCCTCCATAGCATGTGGGACGACCAATTCCACATGGGTGCAGTCGATGGCACCAATGCAACCCGGTATGCCGGCAAGTGCATGGAATCCCACTTTTGTGTTGGTAATTTCCTGCTCCGAGCGTGGTAGGGAGATGTAGTCGTCTGCGTGCTGCAGGAGGGCATCGAGCACTTGCAATAGTGTCCGTGAGAACAGTGGCTGAGAAATGCCATGCAACTGTCCGACTGTGTGCTGGTAGGTGCCTGTGGCCAGGAAGTGTAGTACAGACACCACCTTCAGTAGGGGTGGGATGGCGGTTGGGCTATCTATCATGCTGACAAGGTCAGCCTGTGTCATGTCCACAATGGCGGCTATGGTGTCCCGGTCCAGACGGTAGAGGGTGTGGATCTGCTCATCAGTGAGGTTGAACGGATGTGCTCGGAGGCGTGGGATTGCGGGCTGCCTGCGTGGTGGTAGTGGCTGTGCTGGCGGCCCTTGCTGGCCCTGCCTTGCCCTCCTCCTCCTCCTGCGTCTCCTCCGTGCGGCCGGTTGTAGTTGGTGTTCGTCTTCTTCTTGGAGTTGGAGTACTTGCAGTGCTATCATGTCCCCCAGGGCCAACATCGCGAGTCCTGCCGGTAGCATTTCGGTGTGGTTGTGGGAGGAGACTGGGTGTGCAATTTATGTGTTTTCAGGCTGTATGGCCTCCACCTGTGGTGATTCATTCCACCTGTGCAAACTGCTCTCCCCTTTGGCCGAGCACGTCCCGCACACAACGCTGCAATTCGGGGAATGGCATCTTGCTATTGCAATCATGTATTTGTACCCGATGGCCGTGTAACATTGGTTGATATGTTCATTCTGCTGTGGTCCCATTGTTTCACATACTATCTGTGCAGTCGCGAACAGACTTGTGAAGGGTCAGTGGAACGTAGTACTCGAGTAACGGTGGACCCTCATGCATCACTGTACCGAGTTGCAACGACGGGCGGGGCGTCCCATTTGTGGGTGAAGGCAGTTGCCATTTTCACACACAGCCGCACTCGATGGATTAATTAGTGATTTCAAACGGCCACAGATGCCTCTTCGACGTGATGTTGCAAATGAGGAATTCGAAGGGCGGCGCTTTCGGTTTTCAGCTAGCGGCGAGGAAATGCCCACAGGTCTGACTGCAAATATAACGTACTATTGTTCAATGTCCTTGGGACAGGGGCCATGGCGAGGATGCAATGATTGATATGAATGGTTTGGGATGCGCAATAGCGACGTGGGCGATGAGGCCGGACGTTCCCAAATACATGTTACTTCACAACACTGGAATTACGGGCTGGGGCAATGTGGATTTTGCAGGCTGCATAACGCACAGACTCAATGGATATTTCTAATGTTATGTGAGTAAATATTCAGGCGTTTTAATCCCGGGATGAGGGAATGATGAATGGATGCATGGGCAGGTGATTTGATACAGAGTTTGCCATGTACAGGGCTTCTTGGAATCTATCCGCCTCCCCTACGCTATGTGATGCAGGGCTGCCATAGTGGGACCATCGTCTATCTGGCCTTGTTGAGCCCTCCCTGTCTCGACGCGCCCTCAGACACTTGTGTCCATGCACGTTACCAATCCCATCTGATGGATTCTGTTTTCACAGACGCATGCACAGGTACACTCGTTTGTGATGGTGTTTACACCTCGATATAGATAGTTATGAGTCGCAAGTGGTTTTTGGGTGGTGATGAACCTTTGGAGTGGGCTAGCATGCATATGGCTGTGGATTTAGTGTGATCATTGAAGTGAGTTGTTCGAATGTAGTTCTGATGGCCATTCTGTTCTTTTTCTTTTCTTTTGGTTGACAGGTATCTCCTCCCCTTTTGCCACTGCCATCTGTATGCACTCCTGCAGATGGCTTTTACTCCCGACACCTGCTGCTTCGTGTTAATCAGTGGAGCAGCATTACGATCTTATGGGACGATCGCCAATGGGCCACATGCCCTTACGCAGTACTGGTGGCTCGGAGCAACATTTCGGCCTTTCAGCTGGACTAGTGCCTCCCCATTGGGACGGCCCTGCGGTTCTGTGCGCTTCCATGTTGCCTTTTCGTACGTGAATGTGGCTCTGTGTACCATGATGGAACAGGGCGTCACACAAGTAGTGGCTGGTCATTTCTTGCGGATGCAGCCCACAATGGTGAAATGTGTTTTGGAGTTCATGGCCTGATGGCTGTATGGGCTTGGTGATTTTGTTGTGCATTAAATTTCTATTCTGATTTGGCCCGTGTAGCGTTCTTCTTTGCAAGTGATGTGGCATATTCCTATTTGGGGAGCGATGTATTGTGAGGAGATCTGCATTGGGTTCCAGCTTCGGAGTTTAGTTGCGTGGTACTGTACTGGGCGCGTTTGCCTACGAAGCCCGTGAGGTCAGGGATGGGGGCTGCCAATATGACTGTTTGAATGTTGTCATGCTCAGGGGCGGGGGATTGGGTTTTGTGTAACAGATGCCGGTCAGCCAGGTGGACTGGTGGAATGATGTGATTTTCGGAATATTGCTGGTCACAGGTGCCTGTGTTTGCGTGCGTTTCTTGGTGGGGGACTGTGGTCATGTCCATTGGGATGGCTTCTGTATTCGTGCCATCTGTGCCCTGCAGCTCCCATTGGCCCCTCTTGTGTTTCATTTGTTCGTTGGCATGCATGGGTGACTTGTACATTTCAATGGTTGCATTGTGACTTCATTGCACCTACGGGGAGTTGTACTTTGTGGGCAGGGAGCGGTGTACAGGCACTCAGTGGGGCCGTTTACGGTTGATTCGCGATGCCGTACTTCTCACCATGGCGGAATGGTACATTCCGCCATGCTTGATGGCGTTAGGTACATGTCCGCTAGGGTCGGAATTAGCGTACCCTTGCGCCATGGTGGTGTTTACGGTTTGGCATGGCGCGCGCGCGCGTGCTTGGTGCAGTTAGCGTTGGCGTTCACTACGGTGTCGCTAATGGCTTCGTACTTTGCGGTGACGGGTCATAGTCGCACCGAGCGCTATTCGATGGCGGTATTGCATTTCCGCCATCGTTTTCCGAATTCCGCCAGGGTCGTAATGAGGGCCATTGTCTTTTGCTGAAATCCTATCAAGTTATTTTCTGTACTGCATTTCATTCCACATTGCATCCATTTGAAACCATAAAAGTATTGTTGCTATCGCCTCCATCCTATAACCACTCATCATTGATTATAAAGAAGTGTGCTAGTGCCGGACTATCTATTATTGATTACTGCTCAGATTAAGTGTGATATTCAATTATTCATTTATTATAAAGTGTGATATATATATATATATTGTTTAAATTATCAAATAAACCTTTTAAACTTGCAAAACAGAACTACTTCTTGGCTCAGTGGGGTCAGGGGGATTCCAAGAGAGGGGTGTTATATAGGGGTAGTCATCCAGAACGCATGAACTGGACATAAAGATATATCAATAAGGGTTTCCATTCAGTATCCCAGACTAGGCATTGATTTAGCTGTAGTGTTGAATTGAATCCTCTTACAGTGCGGGCCCAGTAGAGTCATCAAAAAGAGTTGTTAAAACAAGCCCCGGCAGCTCCGGTTTTACAGGTTCTTTTAAGTCAAGCACTCGATACTCCAGAGACTGTTCATTGCCCTTTTCTTGAATGCTAGGAATAATCATTCCCGACCTCCCCTCATCTCGACCAAAGTCCTCACAGCTACCAGCATCATTCATTCCCCTTGCAGGTCCTACCCGCAACTCAGACAGGTCTTTCTTGTGTTTTTCCTTGAGCAATGTTATTATAGATACATAATAAGCCTCATTATTCACAGTCTGTATGGTATCACTCACACTACTCAAATCAGGGACTTTTTCAGTATTTACAGCATAATCCCCTTTTTTTGCTACAATCTCTGTGTCCTTACAGGTTTTACCCTGTGCAAATGTCCAATCGTGAGTCCCCATTCCTGTTTTACCCAGTGCAATTGTCCAATCGTGAGTCCCCATTCCTGTATTAACCGAAATACCTACATGATTCCTCACTGGGACAGCATCATGGTCACGTGCATCTTCGTTACTGATCTTTGTTTCTACCATCACCGACCCTTTGTCATTGGCCAAAATTATGTCTTTGCCATCCAGAGGATTTTGTAATTTCACTGAGGACCCATCATGCACGGCCGCATTAAATATCTCATAAAGATCATCTCGTTGTTTTTTTCTTTTTCAGAGTATCACAGAGTCGATATTCCCCTTCGAGATAGGAACTCTGTGTGGATTGATCAATACCTCTACTTTTTTTTACAAGTATGTCTTTAGTTCCTACAGGTTTATTACTTTGCAATTTTTTCTCTACACTGATTAGTTGTACATCATTAGCCTCATCATAAGCGAGATCTCTGAGGAATTTTCTAGAGGATTTCATCTGCCCCCCTTGTTTATTACTATTATTGTTTTTTTTCCTCAGTTTCGCCAACCTTTTCCCTTGTCTTTTAGAGAGTTTAGTATCATTCACACTTGGTTCATCTCTATTTCCAGGAACTTTTCCCCCCTGCTCACAATGAACTATATCCGCCAATTCTGCCGTAGTAGTACCCATACCACTCCCCACGGCAGGGTCCTGAGTAGCTGGTATAACAATAATCTCATCTACAGACTGGACAGAGAAAGTCTTTGTCGAGCCCAAGCTGACATCATTCGGGCTAAAATTGTTATCGAGACTTAACTTCATGATTTTACTCAATGACTCAGATAATTTCTCGGGAAGCATAGAGATTTCCGAGACTAAGGGCCTCATTACACGGAAGGCGGTGATCCAGGGTGCTATTAGCACCCTGGACCATGCCGGTAAATTACCGGCACCGCCTTGGCGGAAAGGGGATTTACCGCCCCATTCCAAGGTTGGTGGGGCGGTAAATCCCCCTTCCGCCATTGCCCTTCCCCATTCCCATTTCTGCCCCATAGGGCTCTATGGGAATGGGGAAGGCGCTAATTACGGCACCGCAATTTTGCGGTGCTGTAATTAGCTCTGAGGTCCCTTAGCGGGTTGGTTTTTAACGCCTGCAAAAAGCAGGCGTTAAAGCACCAACCCGCTAAGGGACCTCGTAGTAAGGCGGTAATGGTTAACGGTCACCGTTACCATTAACGGTGGCCGTTAACCATTACCGCCTTCCGTGTAATGAGGCCCTAAGTCCCGAATGTATTTCGTTTGATCCCTCAATTCAGTAAGCATTAGGCGATTAAAGAGACTCATCATCATATGGAAATCAGAAGCCAATGTGTCTGGCATACTTGTAACAGATTTAGAAGCCTGACTAGGCAATTGATTAGATAGATCCAGCAAATTATCGTAGTTAAAGTCACTAGGGAAACAATTATCATTTTCATGTGAATGTAATTCGAGATCGATGCCAGCACCCAGGGCCTTAGTTTTGTTACCCATCGTATCAGTCATCTCCTCATCACCAAAAAGTGGTTGAGAGAAATCAATACTCTCCCCATTCTGTTTCCCCAACAGGGAGCACTCTTGTGCACACTGCAGCATTTCCACCTCCTCATCGTTAACTTCGGGCAACGGTAACGTAGCCGCACGGGCAAGACTAGCACGTCTTGTGCTAACTGCTGTAAAGAAGTCAGCACCCGCTTCTTTACGCATCAATGGTAATTTGAGTTTCCTCATAATTCACTTGTGGCTCCAAAGTAGGAGCGCCCCTCCAAACAGAAATAAATGAATACAAACAACCCCCCTTTACACTCCAACCACCTCCACCCGAACCACCAAACGGCCAGCCACTCAGTCGTGCAATGAAGCAATGAACTTATATCAGTGGTCAGGACACGCAATATGGAGCACTTAAAGCATATAAATAATAGAAGGGCAGTATGATGTCCAATACAGCCCACCAGATAAAATACCTTAATAACCTCTGATGACCATAGGAGGGTGTCTTAACAGCAGCAGCACGCCCCGCGCACCGTGAACAGTAAACAGTACTTGCTGTGCTTGATCGGTGTGCGCGCGGGTGCGCTGGTGCCTGTGTATTTATTCTCCTCCCAGCAAAAGCGAGCACGCCAGGAGGGGCGGAGTCCCCGCGTTCAAGTCGCCCTTAAACAGATTAAAGAAAAGTATATTAAGTAACTATTAAAGAGTGTGAGTGGCACAACACTAAGTACGACTTCTTTACAATGTGCACCATGTGCACAACTACTCTAAGCAGCACAACCTGCACAGCAATCACCTTCTTTTGTTTTTATCGTCCAGGCAAAACGGTGTTGCAGAAAACGACGTCCTCCAGCCCGTCAATATGAGCTTTGCAATGGACAGCCCACAGCTCCAAAAATCCACAAGTCCAAGAGTAGTGACTTCCAGGACACGGCAGCCCCCGATGATAGCGCTGCCCCAGTAAACAGTACTTGCTGTGCTTGATCGGTGCGCGCACGGGTGCGCTGGTGCCTGTGTATTTATTCTCCTCCCAGCAAAAGCGAGCACGCCAGGAGGGGCGGAGTCCCCACGTTCAAGTCACCCTTCTTTTGTTTTTATCGTCCAGGCAAAATGGTGTTGCAGAAAAAGACGTCCTCCAGCCCGTCAATACGAGCTTTGCAATGGACAGCCCACAGCTCCAAAAATCCACAAGTCCAAGAGTAGTGACTTCCAGGACACGGCAGCCCCCGATGATGGCGCTGCCCCAGTAAACAGTACTTGCTGTGCTTGATTGATGCGCGCCTAGATATAATATTTGCATTTGCAGATTTTGAGGCTATTGATGTAACTGTCAACACCATCTCATGAACTTCCAGTATTGACAACTCGTAGATTGTTTTCTTGAATAACACTTTTTCAGAAAGATACCTCCTGTTTTTCTAGGAGTTATAACAAACTATCTAGTTTGGTTTCCACGCTGAATGTTACTATGTTTTACATAAATTTGAAAAGGGATTATATAGGGCTATTTTAAATCATCCTAACCTATTAGGTGTTCACTAAGAGTTTTAGTATCATTTGTTACTCCCGTCCACCCTGTTTTTTTCTCTCTACTCAACTATCAGCGACCGATCAGATGGCAAAGGGTCTTGATGAGCGTTTCTTGATCTTCATACGCGACTTTCAAAGGACAGTGGCTGCACCAGATGTGGACAGGGGTGGCTGGGTTACCTCTTTGCTGTTCAGGTGCTAAAGAAGCAGGACAAGAAATTAATCATAAAGCCTTTTATGTAGTGTGTCTTGCTGTGACAGGCTCGTACAGAGGTCATGGACAGAGGTCACCATGGAGCTCCATTTTATGTTCTCTCACAAAACTCTTAAATTTGTTTTACATTTATTTCTTAAAGTGTAATTTTTCTTTGCTGCTGGATGAGTAGATACAGAAGATTAGTGCCTTCCTGCCTGTAACAGAATCTAACCCCCCCACTCAATATTGTGAGGGGATTAGTCGTTGCGAATACATGGATTGTTTTTGTAAAAGAGATTGCGTAGTGGCCATCAAACAGTGGAGCTTTGAACTGAATTGTTTTATATTGCTCTGGCTAGTACATACACTCTTGTACATGCTTATAGCAGGAAGGTGCCATTCTTTTTAGTCTAGCTATGTTTGTAGCCAGCTCCTTTGGCACACTGAGTTGTTCCCAGTATGTGGGCAGCAGAGAACAGAGAGGTGTTCAGCCCTCTGTGGAAATTGAAGAAATCTTCTGAAAGTAAGACGTGAAACAGGCGAGCAACCAGAGGTTGAAGCTTTTAGAATATAGAAATGTCCCAAAGAAACACTTTTATTCAGCTGTTTAAAAGTCTACATTTTTTGAGCAAGGCAGACTATGTGTATTTGAATGGCTTGTTGGGATGGAAGACCTGGTTCAATGGTGAGGTATCGTATCCCTAAGCCATACAGTGAATTGTGAACTAGGCATAACATCTAGAATTGGGTCATTTGCTTGATTTCTAGTCAGTATAAAGCTATCAGGACAGACAACATGTGTTCAGAGGAGCAAAGTTTAAGGATGACAGGGTCGTCCTTTGTACTTTGCCAATGATCATAGTGAGGAGTCCTGTTAAAGTAGAATTCCTGTAGCCAAGGATAGATGTTCCAACAACAAGGAACAGTGCAGTGCTTTTGGGAATGGGCATAATGAGGAAGGACTTCCTATTAAACAATGATGATGCAAAGACATTTCATGACATGTGACCACTATCCCAATAAGTTGCATTAACCAGATGAGTAAGGAGTGCCCATCCAAGGAGGCCTGCTAAAATGGAAGACATTGAAAGAGAAGGATGTAACATGTAGAGGCTTTGAGTAGAGATAGTCAGCAGGCTCTAATTTAGTTCAAGCCTAAACGATGAAAGGTTAAGTCTGTTGGAATGATTCAAACCATTTGGAGCTGAGGATCAAAATTATCCAATGCAAATAGATAGTGTTTGTTGTGTTAAGGAGACACCAAGTGTGATTCAATCAATTTCCAAATCCTTATGGCATTTCTGAAGCCTGGGACATTAGAAAGTGAATAGGGAGCAGGGAGTATATCATCCAGGGACTTGACTAGTTCATCCTGATTAGATTGGTGCCTATTTGCTTGAATCAGGGCAAAACCACTTGAGCTGGTAACGTTATTAGATGGCATAGTCCACCGTGTTTGCTTTAGAATTCAGACCAGTTTCATCCATGCAGCAGTAAAAACGGGCTTCTTGCGCCTCAGTTTGAATCCGCTCACTAGTCAGCTTGAAAGAGGCTGCAACGATCTGAGTGGATTCAAACCATTTTGTAACAAGTCAAGCCAAGATTTGTGAGAATCACTTTAAGGCTCACCAACCCTTTATGTTGAGGGACAGTTTGTAATGATACATTGTAATTGTTCGGCCCCAGAGTCTCCTTGACATTTAAGGTGGTCATCAGCAGACATGTATTTCTTGGTGAACTGCTAGTCAATGAAGTGGGCAAGGACAGACATGTAATTTCCAAGGAGTGTCAGTTATGGGTTCAATATTTAAGGTACCCAATATGCAATGGTGGATTATTTTGAGAGAAAGGAGACCACCATTATCTGGAGGGTGCAGTTTTTCAAGAATTACATGAACCAATCCTCTGCATACCTGAAGCTGAGTGCTCGGATCCTCATTGGTTCCTCTCTTGGTTACTTGGAGACCCATTGCTGACAATTGCCCTCCATCCCTTGTTGATAGATCTCTGCTCCCTAACCTTGTTCTTCTCTTCTGCCTATGATTGTAAAGCCCTCCATTGCTTCCTGAAGCTAGGTCCATGCTCAATAAATACCATATTATTTTTATTAATGGGATTTGGTCTGATTGTTTTCAAAAGACACATGTGTCTTTTTTGTTTGTGTTGTAATTACAAACAGACAATGAGACAGCCAAAAACATTCAAATTACTTAATTGGCATCTGCAACCCACAACAAAAACTATTTGAGTACCTCTTTGTAAACTACATAAGTGGTTCTCCCTTCGGGTGCTAGGATTACCAGAGAGTTAGGTGAGCTCACTCTGGAACAGGCCACGTAAGACTGCACATGCGAGAAGCCGTCTTCCCCCAGGTCAATCCCTGCTACCTTCCAAGACTGCCACTTCGATTTTTGATGGTCATGGCGAAACAAACCTTTAAGGGGAACTGAAGTCTTTTGAATTCAACTGGATATTCTGAAGGTATTAGAGGTATTTGTGGTATGAACAAGGACTCCCTCTGGCCAGAATTGGTTAGCCCGTAGCCTCAATGACATTTCTGTGGAGAGCTTTAACTCACAATCTGGTGCATTACAGAGTTTAAGTGGGTTGAGGTTCCGCAATAATATCACAGGTGCTCCCACTTTTAGAAGTTTGTGTTCCAGAGCATGAGGATTTAGAGTGTTGAAGGACTCAACAGGGTTGTGGACTGCTTCATCACTTTAAACCACAGAGTTTGCAGATTTGTACTCCATTTGGACTCCTCTGAAAGAATTAATAAGTATCTTATTGATTACGGCAGCCATGCTGTTCGTTGGCGTTAAAATGGCACGCTCACATAACCATTCTGTAGATTACTCCATTCAATTTCTTATGTCAGGGTACATTTTAGATGTGAGGTCTGCTAGGGAATTGATGATTGTGCCTAGGTCAGAAGGGATGACAATTTTGCTCTCAAAAACGGGATTCTCTCTGTTACCAATTTTAAGAAGCAGTTTGGAAACTTACTTTATAATGAACATTTAAAATATGAATGTTCACTTTCCTAACATCTTCGGTTTGTAAGATATGGGTATATTTCAAAACAAATCCACCCCCTTTTCCACCTCCCTTAACTGGATTTTCGGAAAATGGTGGAACACGTGTTTCTCTATTTTTGAAGAAGAATCTAAATACCAATGTTCACATCTATAACATCTTGGATTCTGAGATATAGCTAGCCTCCTAAAAAAAATCACCTCCACCTTCCTCCCCCTTAGGGCCAGAATTTCCCAAAATCCTTCCTTAGTGGGTGTCTACGTTTAGTGGGTGCCTATGTCATGAAAACAATGTAACTTCCAAATTTCACGTTCCTGGGTTAAACGGTTTGAGCTGGGAGATGATGAGTCAGTCAGTCAGGACGTCTTCTTTAATACATATAGATAATATTAATAACTAGGACTAGTGCACATTAGGGCTGGCCTTCATGTGTGGATGAAAGGACTCCATATATTATGTTCAAGCAACCATCTCTCCAATACTCATCACCTTTTAATCGCTGTGTTGATTGTTTGCTGCTAGTTTGCGCCACCTCCGTGGGGGCTACATTTCCCAGCTGTATTGTTGGATCCAGCCTGAGGACAAAACCTGTTAGTGCCTGTATGTAAAGCCTTTAGAACAGGTGCTCTGCTGTTTAGCCTTTTTACAGTTCACTTGCTGTTTCATTGCGATTTGAACTTTACTAATTTTATAAGTTTTATTTACTGATTTATTTGCTAGGCACAGTTCAAAATGTACTTACCTGTGTCTTTTAGTCCCCCTAGTGACTTGCAACTCATTTGCTGTGTAACCACTAGTATTTTTAAACCTTTTAATCGCTGTGTTGATCGTTTGCTGCTAGTCTGCCCTGCATCCCTCGGAACTACATTTCCCAGCTGTATTGTAGGCTCCAGCCTTTTTAATCACTGACCAGGCAAGTGAGCACCGGCACGTAAGGACAAGCTGGTTAGTGCCTGTTTGTGTTGGTTGTCTGCCGGTTGTTGTGTGCCCCTTATCGCTGCTGCTTACCCAATCCCAGGTAAATCAATGTAAAATATTTTAAAATATTTTAAACATCTTGACTTCTGTCCTCGCTGACCTATCATATCGACCTCTCTGCTATCGAAGTTTAAAGTGAAATGTGATGCTATTCTACATCAGTACTTGCGTTTGGTACTTACCGCAGTTAGTTCTGACAGTACTGGGACAGATTTTCAATCCATTGACAATAGTACTCAACCCATCATAAACACACATATACTAGGTACAGGAACCATTGATAAGGTTGCGCATCCTACCACGTTTAGAGGCTACCAAGACTGATCCTTTCACAGAGATGCCATGCCCATATTTCACAGGTGCCCTCAATGCCCCTGACTCTCCTACCATGGAACGAACTTTGGGACAGGACCCTATGCAGTGCAAGACCACGATTCAGTCAGTCAAAGCGGCACCCACAACCTCTCTCAATAGCTCCCTCATTATCTTCCTCCTAAACACTCGCTCTCTGTGTGCACATGATACTGAAATCTCAGACCACATTTCCCAACACAATCCAGGCTTATTTGCTGTGACCAAAACCTGGCTGCATGAGATGGCCCACAAATCTATAATTAATGCTGTCCCTGAGGGTTATAACATTTTCTGAGCAGACCGCACTGGAAAGAGGGGGGGAGGGTGGCACTTATAAGCAAAGCTCACTTGGATTGTTACTCCACCCTTGCTCCTTTCTTAGAAGGCTGTGAAAACCTTACGGTGAAGATTAAAATTAGCCACAGCACCTCTCTTACTTTCCTCCTCATCTATCGTCCCCCTCAAATTATTCCTCTATTTGAAGAGCAGCTTCTCGCTTATTAACAGCACTTAAAGTGTTAATGCTCCCCTTACTATCTTGAGAGACTTCAATTTATGGGTGGATGATCTTAACGATTCAAGAGCTTCTTCTCTCCTATCTTCTCTCAAAGCAATCGGGTTGACTCAACTTGTTGACCAACAAATGCACCGATATGGACACACAGTGGATTGGATTTTAGCGCACAATTTACCAGTCTGTTACCTTTGTGTGCAGGATTTCCCTTGGTCGGATCATTCTCTGATCACTGTAAATATAGGATTACACTCAGCTTCCCTTAAACTTAGCACTAACCCCCGTATTGAAGTGAATTATAGGGAAACCAGAGACATTGCTCCTCAGGACATTTCTAAGACTCTTGTGTCAAATATGGGCTCTATTGCCATGTTTAATGACCGCTATGACTTAGCTCTTCATCTGGTCAAAGCCCTTCAGGCATCCGTTGATGCCCTCGCTCCAGAAAAAAATCATGATAAAGAAAACTGAAACCCTTAAGAAATCCTGGTTTGATGATACCATTATTGGACTGAGAAAAGTAAAAAGAGCCTCAGAACGCGAATGGTGAAAGAATCATTGCTCCAGTACCCTGCACACTTATAAAAGGCAGCCCATAACTACAAAAAACTATTCTGGAAGCATAGGCCAAGCATTTGAATTCCCGCATTGAGAAAGCTAAATCATCGTCTAGCAAATTATTCACAATTCATAAGGAATTTGAATGTAAGGACTCCATCTTTCCCCCTATCCTCAAAAACTCTAATTGATGTCAATCGGTTCAATATGAATTCTTTGATAAAACTACCAGCCACAGAGCTAAAATAGTTTCCCAACTGGCCCTCATCGCCCACAAGGATATTTCTAGATCCACTAACAGCCCTCCTCAAAGCTCTGCACCTAGTGTCATACCTAAATTTGATTTTCACAAGTGTACTGAGAAAGAAGTGCTGGACGTTATTTTAAATGTTAAGCCTACAACATTTACCGGTGACCCATGTACTACAACCCTCCTTAAGGGTTCTTTTGACGTTCTGACCCCCTGGATTGCCAAACTGGTGAACACCTCCTTCAAGGAGGGCACTGTTCCTGCGGTTCTGAAAAAGGCATGGATTACCCCACTGTTGAAGAAGATCTTAAGACCACATTAGATCCAGCTGTGGCAGGGAACTATCAGCCCATAACTAATGTTCCATTTTCTGTTAAAGATCATTGATAGAGTGGCCTACTTGCAATTGCAAAGTATTATAGATGCTAAGAAGATACTGGCCTCGTGAGAGTCTGGTTTTAGAGCACAACATGGCACCGAAACAGCGCTGCTGGACTTTAAGTCCAATATCTGCAACATTGTTGAAAAGGGCCACCCAGTTCTTCTGATGCTGCTCGACCTCTCTGCAGCGTTTGATATTATAGATCACTGCCTCCTCCAGGAGAGGATGGTCAGCATCGCTAACTGCTCAAAGAAAGCAGCCTCATGGATCGCCTCCTTCTTGGGTCCAAGGTCATCCACGGTTGCTATGGGTAAGGCTGAGGCTCCTCCCGTTAGTCAATCGTGCAGAGTGCCACAGGGCTCCTGCCTGGCACCTTCCCTCTTTAATATCTATATTATACCAGTCTTGGATACGCTGGACGCCCTGGGTGTGGCTTATGCCAACTATGCGGATGACACCCAGGCGCTCATTGAACTGACTGCATGCTATAATGAGGATGCTAGGACCAATGACCACATCTGTAGCAGAATTCAATCCTGCATGGCTCATAATGCCCTCGCATTAAATAACAATAAAACCAAGCTGATCATAATTGCCTTTGGCCCTCGGCTGAAAGTCCATGGACCCCAACTATTCTCAGTTTAGCCTTGGTGGAGAGGTGATTCTGGTGGGCCCTAAGGTCAAAACACTGGACGCCGTTTTTGACTCTGAAATGTCCATGAAACCCCATGTTTCTAAAATCCACTCTTCCTGTGCTTATGTTAATAGGCTCCTCCATCAGATTAGACCTTTCCTTACATTAAAATACAGATCCCTCCTGGCTACTGTCATGGTCAATTCTCAACTGGATTACTGTAATATCCTGCTTGCTGGTACTACTCAAGCTAACCTGACCCGTCTGCAATCCTCTCAAAATAGTACCTTAAGGGCTGTTTACGGGTAAGTCAGAACGGACATGTATCCGACTTTCAGAGGGAATTCCATTGGTTGACTGTAAAACAAAGAATTAAACACAAGAGTCTTGTTTTGACCTTCAAATGTTTGAATTCTGCTGCCCCTAAATGCCTTAGGGATAGGATTTCCCTCAACACTCACCTAGAGTACTTTGCTCCAACAACACAACCGTCTGATACCAACCCCGGTTTAAACTGAAGAAATTCAGGGGGGCATGTTTTGAAATCCAGGCCCCCCTGGAGTGGAATGGTATTCCCGTTCCTCTCAGATCATCCACCTCTCTGGTTAAATTCAAGAAGGAGGTGAAAACCCTATTGTTCAATTCTCCTTGCTGATCTCTGGTTTCTCCCCGCTGATTTCTTCATGTTCGTTTGTTTTGTTTATTTGTGCGCTCTAAGGCCTATGGGCGTGTGGCGCTTTATAACAATTTAAAATAAATAAATAAACTCTCCAACCTTCTAAAATGTCACTGCTTCCTCTGTGACTTTCAATCTAGTCTTCTTTATTTATTTATTTAAATTTATATAGCGCGCAAGTAACCCATGGGCATTGAGGCGCTGTTACTTGCAAGAGCTTAGTTACAGGCAAAGAAGCATTCAGGTACCTAACTTCTTCCCAAGTTAGGTACCTAAAACACTCGACTGAAAGTCACAGAGGAAGCATTGATATTTTAGATGGGTGGAGTGTGAAGGGTGGAGAGTTGCCTTGCAATGGTCGTTTTAAGGACCTGATGAGGTGGTGAGTGAGGGCAGGGTAGGAGTCTCCAAGTAGGACACTTTGGCAATGCAAATTTCCCTGGGTTGTGAAGTTTGCTTGAGGTTAGACAGGATCTTTGCCACTTCTTGTTGTTATTCTGTGACACAATGATATAAACATGGGGGTTGAGTGCTTTCGGGGATGATAGTTGGCCGAAAGTAGCAGAGGAGCATAATGTGTTAGTTGTTGTCTCATTAATCTGTAGCTTGGAATGTTAGTCCATAGAGGTTTGAAGTTTTATTCTAAGTAAAACAGCAAATCCTGATAGACTTTTTCAAATAAAGCAGCTAATGTGAGAAGGAGTATCTCAGAATTACTATGCCAGTTTGTTGTGATTTATGCAAGACAGGATCACTTTGAAATACAGCTGGAACAACCTGAGAAGAATTGCTTCCCACTTTTAGTGTATTGTATGGATTGCCCGAAACACACCACTTGCTGTTATTTATGAATGCACATTTAGAAATGTGGCATAATAACATTCCTGAAGATTCCAGTCAGTGGCAGCATTTAGGTGCTGAAATGCAAAGGAGAAAGTGAATCACCCGGATGGAAACCTCAATCCAAAGAATTGGTGAGGAGACCGATTTGGATCAAGCTTTTTCTGTTGGGGAAGAATGTTTTGTAAAACTACAAAACTGACGGACACATCCAGGAGAATAACAGTGACATGCTGAGTGATGTTCAGATCTTCCAAAAAGCATGTTCTACCAACTTGGGACTCTGATTCAGTGACATGTATGGATGTGTATGTTTTCCATGGAAACTGAGAGGAGATTTGGGATTTCAGGAAGGCTTCTTCAGAAATATGGTGATGATTGTATGCTCGTGACGCACCCTCTTGCAATGATTTGTAGAATATGATTATGTGGCCTTTGCCCTACCGTTAGCCAGGTGGATGGAAATGAAAGCTGGCTAAGGCCCTAAGAGTGGCACAGCCGATCAATGGAATTCTGAATGTTGACTATGAGTATGTTGGGGCATTTTACAGATGGATGTTGATGTTACAGACTTTGTAAACAACAACATATTGTAGCTGGATGTTGACCTCCTTCGAAGGTAAGATTGTGTTATTGAAGAATTAAGTAAAATAGAACATGATCAGATGGGGAAATCGATTTCCAATACTTGATTCCGGAAGTCATAAAAGTCCATAAAAACAATAGTATGAATGGTTATTAAAAACAACATTAAAAGTCATTAATAAAGATTTGGCATATTTAGCGACTCAGATGAAGCAATAGCTAATAAGTGAATATGTTAGAAACCAGATGGCCTTAGCAACCCATGTGTCCATATGTGTTCATATATTTTTCCAAGTACAACGGGGAACACATAAGTTAACAACCTTCTCTCCAAAGAAGTGCAAGTGCTCTGTTAAAATAAATCATCAATATAATAAATACCATAATTATTCATATCGTTTTTATCCTTAAAAATCAATATAAAAAACCAGTATCGACCGAATGTAGTTAGTCTTAGGTCAGGAAGGGAGTAAATAAGCATTCTGATGTTTTTCTATTATCTTGCCACCTGCAGATAATCTATTATCTTGGACTGCAGTTTTCACAAGTTCGTGATCCCTCTGCGGTTGGTATCTAATCCAAAGAGTGCATGAGAATCCATTAAAAGTTTGCCACACCTAGCTGTAGGAACATAGCCATTTCCCATGAATCAAAGATTTGCCACTGAATATCGCCATCGCTTTTTCCATGTCCTGGATAAAAACGGGGACACATTCATTACAGTGTCACAGTCATTTGATTTGCAAAAGCTTTAAGCATCTCGGACATTCCTGACACTTCACTGTCCTTTTAAGGTTTTATATAATGGACACAACAATAGAAAATGAATACGTGTTTCATCGTGTGTATTCTGGAACCAGATTTTAGTGAATTCTTGTTCTGGAAGGATCCCTAAGAATACTCCTATTAAGAGAGAACTTTTCATTTCCGAATATTCGCTGGTTAGGCCGCTGCCCTCGTGAAGGCGACCATTTCCACTTCTGGTTTATCTAAAGTAAGCCTATTTTGAAATGTTATTCGCCCATGAGCTGAAACAGACTGGATTGGTCTATAGCTCTGTGAGATTAAATGTATAAAACATATTTTTAACGTATTTGAGCCAAGGAAGACTGTTCACGCCAGGTGAGGATAAAAGATCACGGAGTGATAATACATAGAGCCTCATTACGAGGTGGGCGGTAAGGGATTACCGGCACCGGTAAGGGCACCGGTGCCGGTAATCCCTTACCGCCCTACTACCAGTTCCCTTTGCGGGTCCTTCCTTAACGCCTGGTTTTTCAGGCGTTAAGGACGGGACCTGCAAAGGGACTCTAGAGCTAATAACGGTAACGCAATTTGAGGTACCGCTATTAGCGCCTTCCCCATTCCCATTGAGCCTCTAGGGGCTCAATGGGAATGGGGAATGGCCCTGGTGAATGGGGAATTACCGGTCCCGCCAACCTTGGAATGGACCGGTAATTGCCCCATTCACCAGGGCGGAATCGGAACGAGTTTGGAGGCAACTGGTCTTTTAAATGCTCACTGTTCTAGATTTTGATCCATCACAGGAGGGGTTTCAACCAAATTATCTGAGCTATGCCATCTGTGCAAAGCTCTAACCTAATTGGTAGGGACGCCGCACTGAACGCTAGCTTTGTGAGTCTACCAACTAATTTTATTCATTCACAATCTTGTTTATGTTAGTATGCAACATATGTACCATTTTCTGCGCCTTCCACCGTCGCGCCAAACACGCATGTCCTCTCGTCTCGTGACCCCATTTATCTAGTCCCACACACCCTACAAGTGGTGCTGCTCTGCCTTCTGGTGCTGGGTCACTTTTGATCTGCGCTTTGCTTTAACTGCATCGCCCACCATTGGTTGTCTTGCTGCTTTCCCCTGGCGCTCCAGTGGAAGGCCATGAGTGTCATGTGTGCCCTTGCTAAATCCATGCTGTTGGGGTGGGTGAGGTGTCATGCTATGTACTTTCATACCCATTTCCGGCAAATATGTTTTGGTGTCATAGTTTACGCCAGTTTCTTGGCAGATGGCCCACCTCATTATCGGCAAACACGCATCGGGCTGACCAACAGATTTACGCCACATTTCCATTGGTGGCAGATTGGCAAACCAACCGACGCTGTACGTTACGTTGCGTGGGCCTAACTGACGGATGGATGGCGGATTCTTTGTCAACGGCTTTCCACGCACTCTGCAAGAGGCCCATAGTGTTTTCTGGTATATTGTGCAGTCCATCAAGTCGCTGGCACCAAATCTTCAATCTTCAAGCAAGCTGAGCAAGTTCTCTTGGCAGAAAAAGGAAAACCTGTTTCAAATAAAATCACCCAGGGCCTCACTAGTATATCTGTGGACTCTAGATGAAAGATTCCTTTCAAATGCATTGTCTCGGAAGTAAAAACAAATGCAATGGTGGTTGCATCTAGGAGTGAGCTGGTTTTCCGTGAGCACTGACCCCTATGGAATGAACATTTTAACGGTAGTCCCTCGGCATTTAAAAATCCAGGAAGCATTTTGAGAAAAAAAAATAGAATCATGTAGAAACTTTGGTAAAATATGAATAAACTAAGGGGGTAATTAATAGAATTTAGCGCACAAGTGCCACACGCGGCTGGCGCACAGTGTGCGCGAGCGAATCTCTGCGCCAGCCACGTGCGCTAAAATCCATTTCTGCGCACAGCGTATTCATGGATTTCAGCTACCAAAACCAGCCGTGGCGCACAGTGGCGACCCTGCAGCAGCGCCAGTTACGCCCCCAAGAACGCCCCTCGCGCAGGGAAAAGCCATCAAAATCCCCAATCCAGCGCAAAGGGCTGCGCTAACCCTGTACCAGCACGGCAAGCGGGGGACATGTATTACTGGGGTTCACGGGAAGTTTCACACACGATTGGCCTGGTGCGAGCGGGGTAAGTGTATTACAGGGGTGCGCGGGAAGTTTCACACGCGATTTCAGCAGGGTATGTGCATTTCAGAGGTGCGCGGGAACTTTCACACACGATTCCAGCGGGGTACGTGTATATCCTGGGTGCGCGGGAAGTTTCACACGTGATTTCAGCAAGGTACGTGTATTTCAGGGGTGCGCAGGAAGTTTCACACGCGATTCCAGCAGGGTACGTGTATTTCAGTGGTGCGCGGGAAGTTTTACACGCGATTCCAGCAGTGTACGTGTATTTCAGGGGTGCGTGGGAAGTTTCACACGCGATTTCAGCAGGGTACGTGTATTACTGGGGTTCGCGGGAAGTTTCACACGCGATTGGCCTTGTGCAAGCGGGGTACGTGAATTACAGGGGTGCGCGGGAAGTTTCACACGCGATTTCAGCAGGGTACATGTATTTCAGGGGTGCGCGGGTAGTTTCACACGCGATTCCAGCAGGGTACGTGTATTTCAGGGGTGCTCGGGAAGTTTCACACGCGATTTCAGCAGGGTACGTGTATTACTGGGGTTCGCGGGAAGTTTCACACGCGATTGGCCCTGTGCGAGCGGGGTACTGGTATTACAGGGGTGCGCGGGAAGTTTCACACACGATTTCAGCAGGGTACGTGTATTTCGGGGGTGCCGGGGAGTCCTACACGTGATTTGGCAGTGTGGGTCCTCCCAGGTGTTCCCTGTACACCCTCCACGGCCCCTGCAGGCAGCCCACACCACAAGGGACTACCCTGCACCCCTGGTCATGTCCCGCAGGCAGCCCACCCAACATGCTAGTATACACTGGAACAGTCTTAGGCTGATTCCGGCGCTCCTCAGAATATTTGCATGCCCCCCAGCAAAGGCACATGTCTCCTTGCACTACTGATCACCAACTCATGTCCCCTTGCACCCCCACCCCCCAGCAGTGTGGGGCACCCGCCAGCAGGCCCCCACTCATGTCCCACTCATGTCCCCTTGCACCCCCACCCCCCAGCAGTGTGGGGCACCCGCCAGCAGGCCCCCACACATGTCCCCCAAACACCACGCCATGACTATACAGACCCATGGCCCTAATGCCAACCCAAATCCCACCCCTCCACCCCCAGTGCAAACACCCAACGAACCACTGCACCCACTCCCTAGTAAAGCACCCATTCCATGATAGTCTGAAAAGAACCAGCATGCCCATCAGCAAATGTCCTACAGAGCCACATAGTTGCAACACATGACTGTGCCAATGCTCATGGAGACATGCACCAAAATCATCACTGTACACCACACCAATAATGTTGAATAAAGAAATGTATTAAAAAGTATAACAAATGTCAAAACGAAAAGCACACATGCAAATGAAGAAATAATATTTGAAATAAGAAAAAGAAAGTCAAATCCAAGCAAGAAAAGAAATCCAAAACATGAAAAAATATAAGTGGTGCATCCCCAAAGTCCATAGAACGAAATCCAAAGATGGAAAGCATAAAAAAACATTACTCCATGTGAATATGACTAAAAGAAAGTATATACATGTCCTGAAAATTGAAAACGAAAGTCTGAAGGGTCCATTATCCCAAAAGCAAATGAAACCTACCAAGAACTATATATAAAATACAACTATATACAAAAAGTGGAGCAAAGTCTGTGGACTCCAAATCATAATAATAAAGAAATGAAACCTAAATAACTATATACAAAGGCGGTGGGCTAGTCCGATGGCTCACTGGTTGATGTCATGGGCCAGGGCATCATCAAACTCCTGTTCAATGGCTTGGAGGCGGGCATGTTCCCTGGCCCCGAGGTCTCGCAGGGATAATGCGGTGTCCAGCTCCAACTCCCTGCGAATACCCTCGAGGCACTCAGCCTGCCTCAGCGCCCTCTGCATGGAGTTCTCCGCCCTGACCATTGTGAGCCGTTCCTCCTCCGTCCGCCGCCGCTCAACACCTTTCTGCTGGCCCAACCGCTCCCACACGGAAGACACTCCCATTCCAGGGTTCTCCTGCCCTCCGGCCGATGCCTGCCCCCCTGATGTTGATGGCCCCGGGCCATGATGCCTCCCACGTCGAACCTGTCGCTGCCTCCGACGCAACTGCCTCTGCCAACACGACGGCATCCAGGCTGATGGAATCCACCAACGCCGTCGTGCACGTGCCCTGACCGATGATGCCGTCACATCCTCCATCTGCTGGGGTCCAGGTGCTGGTGTGTCCACCCCTGCTGGACCTCCTACTCCCGACTGTGGCAGGAATGGGATCCCCACCGAGTTGGCTGCGTTGGTCGGGGCAGGTCCACAGGGGGCCCTGGTGGCATCTGGGCCAGAAGACGGCATGGAGAACGACTGGCGCATAGCCTCCACAGAGGAGGAGAGGGTCGCCAGAGTGGCCGCCACATGTACGAAACCCCCAACCATGGCCGCTCCCAACTGGGCCACGTTGGCACGGTGCTCTTCGTGATGACGTGCATGCTCCCCCCGGGATGCACGCACGTCATCACGAATGACACCCGTGCGCAACGCGACACCAATCAGCACCTTCTTCATATGGCCAGGGGTCCCCTCGCAGGTGGAGGGGAGTCAGATGACATGGACATCCCCCCTACCTGCGGATGGGCCTGGGATGGGGCATCCCTGCTGGTGCATGGTGGTGCAGTCACAGTGTTAGGGACAGTGACATGCACAGGCCCCTCCATGGCGACCTGTGCTGCCTCCTGCCCCTGGACTGCACCACTTGCACCAGCAAGGATACCCCCACCAGGCCCCATGTGCGGCTCAGTAGCGGCCTCCTCCTCCTCTGTGGAAACCACCAACCTGGATGGCTCCACACTGTCTTCCGCTGTTGCATGCCCCTGTGGAGGCTCACCCACCCCTTCCGCTGCAGCCGTGGGGGCATCCCCGCCGCATTGCTCCACAGCGCCGTCTCCGCCCTCTTCTTCACTTGGCGCTGTGTAGAGGGAGACATAGAACACAAGCATCAGGGTACTGTACAATGGTCCCCTAGACAGGAAGCAATAGCAGATGAGTGGCAGTGTCAAAGATCACTTCCATCATGTCCCTCCACAACACATGGGTCAGTGCAGGCAAAACACATGCAGTAACAGGCATGGCGCATGCTACGGACATTAGCATACATGTCCAAGGGACTCTTGAAACATACAATGTTGTTTTGGAACTCACATGCATCATGGGTCATGCCTATCACATGCACACACTTCACCGTAGTTTCATCCATCTGGCCTAATACACCCCAGACACAGTGGATGCAAGGATAACTAGGCTGCATCAGTGAATCTGAACATTGTCACAGACATGTGTCATGCATCCATGGCATTCACAAGTCACAGACACGCAGGTCAGACACACAGTCATGGACACCATACATGTACATGGCATCAGCACCCATCCCTCACCCCCACACATGTCCAGGAACAGAGACTGGCATGCTCTCATGTGTCCATTCCGCATAGGGCTCCCCATGTTGCATTTAAACACATGCACCAACCGTGTGGTTCACACATTACTGGTCTCACATGCATGACCATGATGTCCCTGCACACACAAATGTGTACATGGCCTATGTCACACATACAGGCAAGTATCAGACAACCAGCACACTGCAACATGCCCTGTCTCACACAGCAATGCTTGGCCACTTACCGCTCGACTCCAGACGGGTCTGCCTCTCAAGGATCTGGGTATGGAGCGCTGGGCGTTCGCATTCCAGGACCCTCATCTGGATGGTACTCATGCTGCCGCGGCCCCCCTCCACGAGGCGCCGGGCCTTTGTGGGGGTCCTGGACCTCAAGTCCTCCCAGCGCTTTTTGACTTGCTTGATGTTGCGGGTTGCCACCCCCTCTGCGTTGATGGCAACCACAAAGTCATCCCAGATCCTGTCCCGTCCTTCCTTGTCGGCGCGTGATGATCCGAAGAGGGCATCATAATGCCCCAGGACATGCTCCACCAGGACACCACTTCCTTCTGACTGAAGCTGGTGGCCCTCTGCCCCTCTGGCTGGGGGTCGCCAGTGGTCTCAGATGGTGTTTGTCCCGACATGGCGACCCCCGAGGCAGGCGTGGGTGGGCAACTGGGTCCTGGGGCTGGGCTGTGGAGCGATGATATCCCAGTCAGGAGTCTTCTGTTCCAGCAGGGGTGGGCACCGCAACTGGACCCCTGCAGATGGCTGATGTGCAGGCACCAAATGGCAGGGCACGAGGGCAGCAGGCAGTCAGGCAGCAGCAGATGGCAGGTGGGAGCGTGCTCGGGACTCTGGGGGCAGTGATTTGGCCTTTTGGGCAGGAGCGTGGTCTTCCGTGTGTTTTCGCGTGGCCAGCTTGATACGGAGTGATTTGGCACATGAAAAAATTGCACGTCAGCGTGTAATTCGAGGAAAGGCCCTTAGCGCGTAAGCGCGTCTGCACGCATATGCGATTTCATTGGACCGAAGGCCCTTAGCGCGTAAGCGCGTCAGCACGCATACGTGATTTCATTGGACCAAAGCCCCTCAGCGCGTAAGCGCATCTGTGATGTATCGCGCACGGGCGTTGCCCTGGCAGGGCTTGAAGATCCCACATGGATTTCCATTGCTCTGTACGTGCTTTCCGTGGGGTGCGGTGCATGTGTTTTCCAGGCATTGGGGTTCACACGCTATTACTTCACAGCGGGTGGGTGTTGGCTACGCGTTCTTCTACACGCAGATGGTGAGTGGTACCCCGCTCGCCCAAGGCCTATCGCGTGTGAAACTTCCCGCACACCCCCGAAATACACGTACTCCACTCAATCGCGTGTGAAACTTCCCGCGCACCCCCGAAATACACGTACCCCGCTCAATCGCGTGTGAAACTCCCCGCGCACCCCCGAAATACACGTACCCCGCTCAATCGCCTGTGAAACTTCTCGCGCACCCCCAAAATACACGTACCCCGCTCAATCGCGTGTGAAACTTCCCGCGCACTCCCGAAATACACGTGCCCCGCTCGCACATGCCCAATCGCAGTATGGGACATTCATCGTTGCTGTATATTGCCACTTGTGTAATGCACAGGGACGCTACCGCCTGCCTTCGTGTGGCGGACGTGTTTCGGCTTGTGCGTGTCTTTGGCTGTGCGCGGCTTTGCCCTATTCGTTTCCATGAATATGTGTGGTTCGAGTGCGTGTGGGCATTCCGTCTGCTTCCCTGCAGTACCTCCCCAGTTACACCCTTATTTTCGTGCATTGTTCCCCATTCCGCGCGTTACGCCCCTTGTTCCGCCCACTTTCTGGTGTATGCGCCGAGGTTGTGCACTTTCACTGTGCGCGTCGCGCACGCCGTTCGGGATGTTGCAGTGACGTGTGGGCCATGCACGGGTTTGGCGCACATCCCGAGGAAAACACGCGCAGGGACTTCCATGAATCGCACGCGCGTGCGCCTGTTTTTTCGCGCTTGCGCCTGCTTGCGTCTGCTTGCGCCTGCTTGCGCCTGCTTGCGCCAAGATTTTCGGCGCACGTTTGTTCCATGAATCGGCCCCTTAATGTTTGTCTGTGCAAAGACTGTGTTCATCTGTAATTGGAACCCATTAGTTGCCTGCATTATTTGTATAAGAGCACATCTGCTCTCCTGCACTCTTCTCTCTGCGTCTTAAGACGTCACGAGGTGAGGTGCAATGCCTCTTAAGGAAGCCTTCATTCTTCGCGGAACTGGTCGCTGTGAGCTGCTCTGCCAGGCTATTGGCTAAGGTGAATGCTACCCAGACAATTGTGTGGAGGCCTATGAAGCCTTTAGAAAGGGATTGCACTGGAACACTTATCAGTCTGCTGTATCCCTTTCTGTTGTCATGGCAACTTCATCACACCTGAGGAAGAGCCAGGTAAGCAAATTAACAGCGAGGCATGCTGTAACAGAGCTTCGTTTCATCCGCAGTTGCACGGCCTGTGTGCATGGTCCGGCTGTTCGTTGCACTGTCACCAAACGGGCCTGTTACATACAAATGCAGCGGGTAGAAGACACGTGACACCAGCATTTTCTGATTTTGGTTGTACAGAAGGGACTATAAGGTCTTGTCTTTAAAACTAAATTTGTGAGCGCACATTTTGATCCCTTTCCCGTTTCAAGAATATGGCCTGCTGCAAGGTAACTCCTATCACACCTGGCCCCTGGCCCTCCACAGAGCCATGCATGCCCAGCCGCCTCATGTGAATTCCTGTGAATCCAAACTGTACGTGTTAGACCTTACAGAGCTCAAACGAGGGGACTCTCTCAATTCATTACTAGCCCTACCAATTCAGCTGAAAACACTGTACACTTAATTATGGCTTCCTCATAGGGATCCAAGTCCTATCCACCAGCTTGTTTGGACTGACCACTTTGCAGTTTATTTTAAAATCTGGTAAGGACATCACCCACGCCCTATTCCCCTAAACACACCCTTCCTTTCCATGCGTTGATGAAGCCATGTTCTCATAGCTTGCAATCCTCCTCCCTCCTCTTCCTGTCCCCCTTTACCACTTCCTGCATTTGACAACTGGACCACAGCCGCGCTCTTTGATCAACCACTCACCAGCATGCCCTAACACCTGCACATGGTTTACATGAGCCCCTCCCAAGACCAACTTCGTCTCGGGAGGATAGCTCAGGGGCAACGTGCTCGCCTTGGAAGCAAGACGACACGGAGCAACACAGGTTCGGTCCGCGCTTAGAAACCTTTGAGTATTAAGCACGTTATAAATTACCTATCATATCATATCATAACTTCCTTGTCAAAACTACTGACAGCACTGCCACTACTTTCACAAGAGTTGAGACTCACTTATAAAAGTTCAATTGAATTCAAGAGAGTATAAATGCTACTTTTGTTCCAGAAACTCTAATGCCAGCATTACATAAATGGACATTTTTGTCATTTTTAAAAGGACTCTAACTCTCCTGAGCGTCTTACTTCAGTAACAAGATTCTGGATATCAGTGCTAGTTTTGTCCCTTCTTCTTTAGTCTCTTCTCCCTTGATCTCTCGCCATTCTTGCATCTCTTGACATGCTTCACCACCAGGTTTTTCACACTGAATCTCTCTTTGATTCATGCTCTTGGGAAATTCTTCATCTCGCAGGTGCAAGAATTGATCCTCCCCATCTTCTCACTCTTAATCTTTCTCTTTTTTTGGGGATAGTCCCAGATACCTTTAAACAAGTTATCATTAGTGCTTTCCTTAAAATAACATCCTTGGAACAGCTTCTGCCTTCCAACTACCGTCCTATTTCCCGCATCCCTCCCCAAACTAAAATCCTGGAAGCTTTGGCCACCACCTAGCTTTGTGACTTCTTAGTGACACACATCCTTCTTCAGCCTCTTCAAGCTGGTTTCCACTGGGCATGGGCACCAAACACGCCCAGTAGCACCTGTCATGGCCACCCTAGCAGGGTCCAATCAAAAGGAACATCAGTGTCACCACAAACAACAGAAAATCCAACCCCCAGAACGCTCAGCCCATTGGAAGGACTCATGTCATCGCACGAGATTACTCGCAAGATCTCGCTGGATTGGGAAAATCATTTCAAGGAGTTACGTGGAAGGCATCCAGGCTTTAGCGGCTCCCTCCACATCAGAACATCTTTCCCAAAAATACCTGTCAAGAGAAAAACAGAACATTAGCTCAAGGAAATACTCAGCAGGGTAGAATTGAACAAAAGGTGGATCCACTCACCTGAATCTGATCCATACCACGCTGAACCTCTGCCACCAATTCCATTTGGCTCTTCATTCTCTGCACCTGCGAAAGGAGAGAGGGACAAGGTCAGTTTATGGAAATCCACATTCAGCAAATAGAACCTTCTGTGAAATTCGGCATGCTCAAGATATCGATACAAGTCTAATCCAAGAGTGAATCAACTCGGGTCTAGGAAGGGTTAAGAGTTTGGGGAACAATTTCATTTTTGGAGTGAATCAACTTTCAGCAGTAGATGCCCAAGTGAGTGAAGGAACTTACAAGTCCCAAGGACAGCATAGCAGGCGATTCTAGTAAATACCCCTCTGGTGCAAGCCACAGCGGAAGAGCAACACGTTTTCCTGATACCCCCATTAACAGTCACTATTGCAGATTTGCAGATGCTGGGCATTACTGCAGGGGTTGAGTTGGGAACTTAAGGGATGGAAGTTTGGCAGAGCACTGAGTATTGCAACTTCTTGTTTCATATCATCCCTGGGAAGTTATATGCAGTGATACATAGTGGCTAGAGACATAAACCCTATGATACAACCACTGCTTCCCCATTACCAACCCCACCCCTGCTTGGGAACTCCCGAGGCTCTAACAATCAGCTACAGGAGAGTACTGAAAGAGAGGACGGGTGCTAGCATCAGCAGTCCCGGAGGATCTCCATAGCGTACCTGGAAGCTATCTGATCGATCAGGTAGGTTGTTACAGCTCCATGCATCTCCATGGCTGTGATGTATGATCTTCAGTTGTCTACCGGCAGACATGAGCAGTTATCCTGTGTTTATCCTCCTTGTTCTTGACTCTCCCTTTGATACAGTGGACCGCTTCATCCTGAGTGACCATCTCACTGCAGCAGGGATTCATGTCTCTGCCTGCTCAGAAGCAGCCTTGGGGTGGTTCCTTCCTCCTTTTTCCCTCTCACTTGTAGTGTCCCAGGGGGGTGCTATCTAACTCCCCTCTGGTTTAATGTTTATGTTCAGCCTCTGCAGCCACGGTCCGTTATTTGGCATGCTCTGCAGTTAGTGATTCCTGGGCAACCTTTGAATTAAAAGACTGCAATATGCTGCTGTATTATCACTGGTCCGGATTCAGGAGCAACTTACAAGACAGGTTCAGGGGGCTGACTTGTGTACTGGCAGTGGGCACTAACAAATGAAGGCCTGGATGGCAGCTAAAAAGGGCACAGACGCCCAAGGGTGTTTTTCTATGAGTGGTTTGTTAAAACACTCACAGTTTCCAGTTTTCCAATAAAGCATGGATTGTGCACAAGGAATCTTAATCTCTGGTCAGAGTGCTCTCAAACCCCCACCCCCCATCTGGAACGGGGGTCTCATGAGCTGTCATTCCATTCAGACCAGACAGCTTGGTCACCAAGGCTCTCTACCAACTACTCCAAGAGACCTTCCGTCTGCAGATGGAAACCTCTGAGCTCTCCAGGTGTCAAAGTCGGGTCTGGAGTCATTCATCCTGGGAAGACTTTGCCCTATCTAGATTTTGCCCATGACCAGCTCTACCCTCCACGCTGCCATGCCTGGAGCCGGTTCCTGCACTCTCCTTGGGATCAGCCCCTTCAAAAAGGGTTCTCTGTTATCCTAGTCCTAGCTCTAAAGGTATTCAGGTTCCAAGAGGTGAAACATGTGTTTTCTTAGGTTTTTATGGGTTGGTCAGGAAACAGAAGAATTGTGGGATGGGTAGCTTTCTTGTGACAGTCCCCAGTTAAGTGACCATTTCTCAATTCAGGGTCCCAGGGCTTTTCCTTTCACCACGTCTGGATTTATCATTCTGGAGTGTGGGGAGTCCCCAAACCCTAACTCTAATTTGCTGCCGGCCGCTACAGCCAAGCAGGGGCCCTCATCAGATGTCACTGGGTCTTGGCTCAGGTAGTCCACATTAATTTGTAATTGGCCTGCCTGTGAATCACTGCAAAGTGAAGGGTTGAAGGGCTAAAACCTACAACATGATGTAGGAGGATAGTCTCTATTCCTGGATAGCCAGATTATAGGGATGTGCTCCTTAGCTAAACAGTCTACTTCTAGGGTGGCATTGTTACATTCCCAGGGTCGGAGTTTCCTGCTAATGAAAGAGACTGGTTGTTTTCCCCATTCCTAACTTGTGAAAGGACAGCCCAAGCTCGACTCTAGAGGCATCAGTTCGTAGGATAAGTAGCTCTTGAAAATCTGGCATAATTAACAGCAGGGGACTGTGGAGTTCTTTCAGGACTCAAAAAGCCTCCTACGTTTTCTCTAAGTACTGGTTGTTTATGAGCTTAGACCTTTCACCTGGTCAGTTAGAGGTACCCCTACTCTTGAAATCTTTGGACAAAAACCACCAGTAATAACGTACAAAGCCTAACAAGTCCCCAATGTCTTCCTGTATTTTAGGAGAGGGTGTATTTTGTATGCTTTCAGCATTTTGTCTCCCCACTTGGAACCATAATCACTTCATAGGAGAAACGTAGCCAGAGTTGCCATGAGGCTTCCTTTCCTGAGGTGTTGGCCTAACAAGTAGAGGTTTCTGAGGTGTTCCTTCCAGCTGTTTCTGTTTGATATCAAGAGAGGCTCCACCAAATTCGTGGTTGGTGGGGTCTTAGGATCATGTCCATCATTCATTGTAAAGTTGCTGGAGCATCATTGAGTCCAAAGGTTAGGACTATCAACTGGAAGAGTCCAGTCCGAGTGTTGAAGGCTGCCTTCTCCTTATCTTTTCCAGAACAAGCGTGATCCTTTGGTGAGCTCCAGTGAGAAAATGTAAGTGGCAGACCCAATTGTGTTATTTATGTTGTCAATACAAGGCATGGGATAGTCATTGGATCATGAGAGCTTGGTAACCTTGTGGAAGTCTATGCAGAATCTTCATGTTTTGTCTAGTTCCGGAGCAAACACAATATGTGAAACCCAAGGACCTGTAGAGCTCAATCACCTTCAAGTCAAGCATTATTTGCATCTCTTTCTCGCTTGCCTTCAGCCAGGCTTCTGAGAAACGGTATGTTCTCAGTCAGACTGACTTGCTGGGTGGGGTCTCGATGTGATGCCACAATCTTCACACCCTTCCAGAGTTGTCATTGAATGTATCCCGCTATTGGTGTAGGAAAGTCTGCAGTCCTTGAGTTGCAAATAGTTGTAGGTCTGGGGGTATAAACTCAGTCTCTAGCCTTTCTCTTCATCTTGAGCAATCAAGTGTTGCATTAGAGTCACTTGCTGTGACTTCCACCATGGTTCAAACCAGTTCACAAGGTACACTTGCATAGTTTTTCATCGGTCATTCTGCTGAATTCAACAGTTCAAGTCACTAAGGACTACCACCATTTAGTGTGTCCCACACCACTTCACAAGGAGATTGTTTTCAGAAGTGGGTCTCAACATCAGGATCTGGTTGCCTACCTGGGACCTGCCTAACTTGGCTTTCTTGTCATATCACTTCCTCTGTTTCAACTTGAGCTGTCATTAGGTTCTGGTGAAGTCTTCCGAGCGGCAAACAGGGCCCATGGTGTCAGCTCATCCCAATCCTTTGCATATTCTGCCACGAGCTTCGGAGGGAGGTTCTGCAATCTGATTCAATCACTATACATGTCCAATTTTCTGTCCCTGATAAATAGATATGCAGCAAATGTCTATGTTTAGTTAGTGTTGTAACTCATTAATGAGCCTGGAAATAAACAGAGTGTCCTGATCTGTCAGAATTTCCTGTTAAAGGAACCCGATTCAATACAAGAAATCACCAAATTGAATATGGTAACTAATAAACCTTTACCTACTAGCAATACAAATTATATGATTGTTTTCATGGATAAGGACATGCCTGATGGCTGTATCCACTTTATTCTATTTTTTGAATCATGGAATTTTCAAGGTTGGGGAATTTATATGACGGTTAACCTAAAGGTTTAAATAAGTTGCCCGCCACACCTAAAAAGAAATTGTTTACCAGGTCAGTGGTATCCCTAGTCTCTTCCTGCATAATGCATACAGCATGTTGTGTTTCTCCATAGGCCTCTTTTTAAATCGAATTTGTTTTTATCTGCTTTGTAGGTTCTAACTGTGATGCTCAGGCTCCAGGCACCATAGTTGAACACTGCCACTATTTTTCTGCATCCTGAAGACGGGTCTCGGAACTACACTAACCAAAGTTAGACCACGGAAGTGTCGTTCCCTGTCCCAGAAACACATTTAAGTGAAGACGCTGTCTTAATCCATGTTGGATGAATATCTGTATTTGATACTGCTCTAATTCATGTGGGATAAATATTGTTACCCAGTTGAAGTCACTATCACTAACATCACGTTACTTCAAATTAATCATCTTTACAGTTCACTTAAAAACAGCTCTCCCTGTTGGTGAATTCCCATGGTGGTGTTGTGTCGCTCCTCAAGCTACATCTGCATATAATAGTGTTTTATATGTTTTATGTGAGCACATTGCCCGATGTATACATATTAAAATATGTCTGTTTTGATATTAGGCCCTTTTGTTGAATTTAATGATTTCTACCATTCTTTGTGAGTAGGTTTTGCCCAGTACTGGTGTGTGGTAGAGGTGGGTATCTAGTGGTATACCCGGCTATTGTTTCTATATTGACTCCTCCAATACCACAGCCCCCATACAAAAAAGAGGAACCACCTATTGCTCAATACTCTTGTTCACCCATTAAACACAAGCATGCACACCAATCCCCATACACACACCCAGCTACCATACATTCACATGTGCAGCCTTTCACTATACACTCATACACGCACATCCAGGCAGCCACCCATACATCATGCATTCAAGCACATTACATCTTATACATATAAACACACACTAACATGCATGCACATACATTTTAAATAAATACATGTTCTTACCTTTTTTAATTCGTTGGTTAAGGGAATGAGGCCTTCACCTCCCTGCAGCTGCCACGCTTGTCATGTGGTGGGCAGCTGAGGTGGGGGGGCTATGACTTCAAAAAGAAATAGCTTCTTTTTTAAGTTACTCTGCTTTCACAAAGAAATGATTTCCATTATGGAATGGAAATAATTTCTTTATGAAGGCGCAGTGACTTCAAAAAGAAACTATTTCATTTTGAAGTCTGAGGACCCCCAACAACATGTGGCAGAGGGCTCCCCACAACGTGGGTGTTGCAGGGGCGCCCACTACGCAAGTGGGTAGGGAGTGATATCCTCTGAGCCTCCCACTTAACCCGTAGTGTTGATTCTTGGAGGACAGGAAACACTACCACCACAGACATTGTGTATACCACTCTCACACCATATAGCAGGTGAAGGCCGGGTGGGACCAACAAAAAATACAGGCAGGAAGGGATGGGTTTTATAGGTGGTTTATCATAACACACAGACATTCCAGTTTGCCAGTAAAACACTGTTTCTGTAAAAGGGGCGTTAGTCTCTGGTCAGAGTCCTCTCAGTCCTCCCATTTGGGATGCAGTTTTCACAAAGAAATTGTTCCACTCATGGTCTGCAGTGCTGTCTGCCAACTCTGGTTCTCTCTAGGCTGGACTACTACAACAGCCTCTTTCTAAATCTGCCTGCTTCTACTCTCCGCCCTCTGCAACTCATCCAGAACAGGACTGCGAGACTTGTCCTTGGCCTCAAGCCTAGGGATCGTATCTCCCCAAGACTGAAATCTCTGCACTGGCTCCCAGTGGCTGTGAGGATTACATTCAAAACCCTCTGCATTGTCTGCAAGGCCTTCTGGGGCCTGGGGCCTCAATACCTCAAACTCTCTCGATCTAAATATCTTCCTTCTCAAGCTCTTCACGCATCCGCCTCCAACTACCCCAGGGTCAGTCGCTTGTTCAAGCAACAGGTTAGTGGTAGATCTCTTTCTTCGGCTGGGGCCTCCCTCTGGAACAGCCTCCCTGCCTCCCTGAAACTTGAGGAGAACAATCTTCGGTTCCGGAAGCACCTCAAGACCTTCCTCATTCCTTCTGCTTTCTCTCCTCCTCTCCCCTGCTGGACTCCTGACTGAAACGTCACTGGCCTCCTGACTACCCTCTGATCTCGGGCCCAGATCCTCCCCTCCCGCCATCTGCACACCTGCACTACCTCCCGGCAAGCACTTGATGTCTGCACTTACCCCTGCACTTGCCACTAGCTGGCCACACTTTTACCTATTGCTTTTATTTATTCTATTTATGTTTTACTGTTGATCCTATGTATTGCACTGCCCCCTCCCCCTACCTACATTTTCCCTTTCCCACCTCCCCTGCACTTGTGCGATCTCAATGTTACCTGGCCTAGTAAGATCGTTGTCTTTGTCTTCCCTCGGTTCCCCCCACTTGCCTCGTCACGCTTTGAAACACTTGTACATAGGCGCGTTATAAATGCCATATCATATCATATCATATCATATCATAACTTGTCCAAAATACCTTGGTCTGTGGATGCACACCTCTGAGCCCTTCAAATGGAAAGGTCAGGATTGCAGCCTCTCAACCTGTGAAGACTTTTCCCTTTCTAGATTTAGCCTGGAACCCAGCACACCTTCCCCACTGCCAGATCACATGCTGTTTCCCTCGCCCTCCTTGGGATCCGCCCCTTCAGATCAGGATCTTAATCCCTCTCTAGCTATACCATCTGTGCACTCCTCCTTTGGTCACCCTTCTTCCTGTCTTCTGGTATTGCTGAACTTCTCCTCCACAAACTCCCCTCCTCTCCCTTAATTGAGTGAACCGCCACCTTAAACAACTCTCCAACCTCCTAAGCAACCTCCCAACATACTCCTCTTGATCTTTTCCAACCTCCTCCATCAACCTTTCACCTCCTTCTAGCAACTCTCAAGCCTCCTCCTTCAGTTGTGAGGGTGGCTTCAGAAAGATGCCAATGGACTTACATGTTTATGTTGTATTCATTTAGATGTTATTTTGAGCATGCAGTGGGGTTCACGTTTGAACCTTGTAAATGAATATTACACTTTTGTAAGTAACTCCACCATGTCAAATCTATGAATAATGTCATTGAGTGCACATGACACTTCAAGACGTGCTGCACATGGATGGAAGTGTCTCAATGGCGAACAGATGATCGGAATTACTACCACACATTGTATGTAAAACACATTGCGGCGTCACTCAAGCAATCGCTCTGAAGTAGTTTCACATTCACTCTCATTACCTAAGACCTAGGGGCTGGTATAGTCTTCAGTGAATATTAGCAAATACATGTGTCTGAATCCTGAATAACTAGAATATCCAGGATATTTAGAGTAACATTATCCTCTCAAACGTTTACGAAGTTCGTGTATTAAAGTTGGATTAAGTTAATGACAGTTTCTAACTGATTGAAACTTTCTAAAAAAAAAAGAGAAGATTTGTAAGTGTTAGAAATGTCAGACCCTGAAGTGGATGTATAAATGAGAAAAAATGTCACTATCCACGACTCGTGAATTGCAGCTAGATTTTGTTTTATATAGGAATCAAACTTGCACAGTTTTCCAGCTGCCAAACACGTGCTTAGAAGCACTGTAGAAAATAGCAATTGCACTTTTTATATTGTTCATATTAGCACTGTTTATTTTCTCAATGGATACATGTAAAACTGTGCACTGTTCATTTGTAGTATTTCAAGTGGTAACAGTGGAACGAAAATATACCTGTTGCCCCAAAGCAGCTGCAAGAACCACTACAAAGATCTGTTATGGTTGTTTATGCAGAAACTGTGCTGCTATGAACACATAGCAATGCAACATTATGCATCTAAATGGTACTCATTTACTGTAAGGGGTTTCAGAGGATGTCAGAGTGACTATTGGCTGACATCTTAAGGCGACCGACTCTTTCCCAGACTTACTAGCCTTTCTGGGCTAATGTCTGCCATCCATGGACTCTTACGCTACTGTAGAATGACTAACCGTAGTGGTACTCATTGAAGCAACCTCAGCAGCATGACGTGCTGATCATGCACACTTCTGTCTACACTCACTTTGCCACATGTCTTTTCGGATGTTCACCATCAACTCCCTACATTGAAGGATACAGAAGAATGTGAGCTAAAATATTACAGGGTGGACTTTGGCTAACAGCCTCAGGGTGGAGGTGCAACAATAGAAGGGCCTAAGGTCTATTGTAGAATGACCCAGAGTCCAAGTTCTCCTCCAGGTGAACTTTGGTTCTCTTTAAGTTACTCACAATCTCAAGGTGTTCAATGCGTCTTGGCTTCTTTTCATTTTAATAGTGGCAGGGTAGTGTTAACTCCTGTCCTTGGGTCGCCTTCTTAGGCTTCTTGAAAGTATGATCTCACCCACTGACCAAGGGTGACCTTTCTGGGTTTGAGCCCACATCATTCTCATACTTTCGCTTACTCAGGATGTGAGCCCAAGAGGGCATTGTAGTTTTCTTAGATTCTGTGGCTTCTGTCTGTCTCTGGGCCTTCAGCAGCGGATCGAGTCTCTTTCTCTCTCTATGAGGCTCTGGCAGTCATCAAGGTCTGGGTTACAGCCCTCAGAAGGATTCTTGGCAACATGTACTCCTTGCACTCTGACGTCTGGCGGGATCTGGGACACAGCACTCAGTAAGCACACTGGTTTCTCTTTCGGGGCTCCCACTCTCCCCGTCTCGCTCCCTGTTTGTTACTCTCCCCCTGAGTCAGGCTGTCATCCAGTGTCTGGTCTACCCCTATGCCAGCCTGTCCAGCATTTCTTTCACTCTACGAGGCATAAGGTGGCCTTCTACCCGTATGGTATTTCCAGGCTCCCGAGGATCCTGGCACAAATCACTCTCCTCAGTTTTCCAGAATATTTATGTGGACCTGACCCCACTGCACTGCAGGAAGTACAGGGCATGTCTGCACGTGTGCCTCCCTTCTCTCTGACTTTGGTAACAGAGGCTCATTTAAACTGCCTGGACCAAGTGTATGTGTCCTGTTTGGGATGGTCAGGTGGTTCCTTCCACTGATATGTTTTGAGCAAGGCGTTGCTGTTCAGAACTCAGTGGGAGGACTATAAAAGGGCTGGTGGACATTTTGAAAACCTGGTGTGTGTTTTGAGCATTTGTTTGGTGAGATACCTGCACAACCCCAGTTTGCCACCTCCTTTGCATGTAAAAGGGGTTAGGCCTGGGGAATATCGATTTCTTGGACCTCCTTACTGCCTGTTTCCTTGAGAATTGCAAATCAGTGTTCCAGTGTCATTTTTAAAGCAAATCAATTGTTTCGTATGTGCAAGCCCTGCTGCTGAATGAGGGTTGCTATTTTCCCCTCTGCTGTCCTGGCAGAGTGAGGTTCTATTGGGGTGTAAAGGACGTGCTGAATGTAGACTTCTTCCACTCTAACTGGTGCTGTGGGTATCCCGCTCCTTGTTCTCTACACCCAGGAGTGGGGTTCTGTTGGAAGCAATAGAGCTGACTTTTGTTTTTGTTCGATACTTGAGATGCGGGCAGGGGCTCTCCTGTAGTTTGTTGGGGACCTGGGATGTGTGGAATAACTATGGATACAATCCCAGATTCCACCTCCAGAGTTTTCAGTTGCCATACATGTAAATGGAACTTATACACCTGACTTCTTCACCTCTTCCACAGTAGGTTTATGTCTGGTTGGGAAGCCAGGTTGGAGCAGGAGTAATTACGGAGCCTTCCCCAGCTTTCTCCCACCTCACCAGCTCTGAGGTGCCTGATAGCCAATCTGCAGGTCATGCTCTCAATTCACTTCCAAGGAAAGGAACCTGAAGTGATAATGTTCCCTGGTCAGTTTGCCTGTCTATTGCATGTCTGTTACTAAGTTCCAGGGATATCTGCTCTCTCCTTGCATTCACACCCAAGAGTTTGGGTGAAGGAAGAGACTCTGGCAATCGATCAGCTGCTTCCCCTGGCCTCAGGAGCCTCCTTCCACAATTTCTCTCTCTCTTGCCCTATCTCTGTATCTTACCTACAATTGAAATTAGACAGGAGTTTTCCATGATGCACCCCCTCAAAAGTGCTGAACCACCTAGCCTTTCAGTCGTTGTCTTTTGTGACAATTCACATGATTTTGTCACTTTTTCCCAGGGAGAAACCCTTCCCTGTGAGGCAAGGGAAGTGATATGTAACATTCTCCCTAGGGCTGACATCAAGCAGAACCTTTACAGTAGCTCCACTCCCTGCCTCTCTGGCTGGATCCCCCCCAATAATCCTGTCAACTCACCTCCTGGCCCAGTTCGCCAGCATGCCACAGCCTGTAACTGTGCCGCCATAAAATATAGTTTGAAATCTGGCATGCTGAGGCCTCCTTGATCTCGTCTGCGATGCAGTGTTCGCATAGCCAACCTTGTACGCCCCCCCATGCCACAACGGTTCCCCTAGCATTTTATCCAACATCTTGAAGATATGAACAGAGAATTAATTGGGAGACCAAGTGATGGTGAAATGACATGGGAAGGGAGGGAGAGTTTACATTTACAGCCAGCAGGAGAAGCAAAGGAAGAAACCAAAAACACTGGTAGCTACAGACTGCGGTTTGTGACAAGCAGACAAATATTGCATGCATAAACAAAAGAAAAGGCTTGATCCAACCCATTTCTAATGTTTCCAGTGGTCTTCGGACCTGCATGGGATCTCCTTGGTACTCTCTTCATTGTGGGAGACCCTAAACTCATCAGGAAAATGTGGTAAGTTTCCCATTGATCAGATGTGGAGTTTTTGGTGAAGCATAAACATTTACATACACCTAGCATGAATCTGAAGAAGGATAATATTACTGTAACCAGTATAGGTTTAATAGAGGCGGATAGGTTCAATTGGGGGACATGGGTTTAAAGAGGTTTAGTGATTTTGGTAGTTCCAATAATACTGATTTTGGTATGGTTGATCGTCCTCACCGGAGGGAGAAATTTCAATTGGGAGCAACACATACATTTTAAAGGGTTTGATTTGGTTTTCTCCTGCAGTGATGTCCAGTGGATCCCAGCAGTAGAAAAAGGGAGGGAGTATCTAGGGATATGTATGTAGAGATAAGTGGGGGCTTTGAGGTACAGGGGTTCATGCATCTGTAGTGCTAGGGGGTTCATGTAGAAATACAAAAAAATGGCTTATACTGCATGAAGTATTTTTACCTGAGTAACTCTTAATATCATTGCATATAAAAATCAGAAAATGAACATGCTGGGTTTCATTTCACGACTGAGCTCATTAGCACAGAAACTGAGAGCTCACAGGGACTAGCCCTATCTTACTATAAGTGGTAATTCATTTTACCACAGGTGGTAAAATCTGAAAGTGATCAGTCAGTATTCCTAGTAAGTAAGTTTAGAAGTGTATGGTGTGTGGGAAATAATAAAAAGAAACTTAAAAAACAATCTCTGGTCAGATGCATTCTGCTCTAGAAACCGAGTCCTGGTGGCTGGATCTTGGAACAGGAGGGAGCGTGATGGAGTTAAGGGCTGTTGTCAAGACAAATGTGTACATGTAACCATTACTTTCATGCACTCAAAGTGTTAGATAAAGAGAATTTCAGTCTCAACCAGACTTGTTATGTTTGCTGCATTCCAAATTATGTTTGGCTTATGAACTCTATATATTATTTCTTTTGTAAATGGAGTACAGATTTATTTATGTAAAGAGTTTTTCCCAGTTTTAACCCCTAAGAAAGGTGAAGAAAAGGTATGCAATTTAATTTCCTAGAAGATTATCTGTGCCGCATCCTCTGAAGGCATACCCTTTGTGGATATTGAAATATCAGATGTAGCACCGAAACTTGTTCCTGCTGGCATTCTGGGACGATAACGGGGTTACCTGAGGTGTGCATCCAGTTAGCAATCTGTAAACATATGCCTACCTGAATTGATGGTTTTGCCAGATGTTCACAAAATATTGAAGTATAACCTGATGTTCCTGGGATCCTCTCTTAATTTGCAATTGGCCCCTGTCCATGTTGCTCCACATAGGGTGCAGGAGCCTGAAAAGCGAGGGCTAGGACACAGAAGAAAGGGTGCTGGTTTACAGACGAGAGTCTATCTGACAGGACCTACAATCTTGATAATCCAAGAGGATTGGGTATGAAACCTCTAATGAATGGGTGACTGTATGAGGAAGCAAAAAGATAATCAAACAGAAATCGAGGCTAATTACCTAAAAAATTGGAATGCCAGCTCGGCATTGGATTCAGGCTCTAGCCATCAGTTGACAGCTGTGCACTGCGGCTCCCTGCTCTGTTTTTGAATAGTCAAGGGCGGAAAGTTAGAAAACGTGCCAGATGCAGTGTGTCGGGATGTGATCTAGCGCAGTGGCCATATGTGATTGAGTGCACTGTACATTACGGGCTGCCATATTGGAATGGGATGGGAGCGGCAGCCCATTGATAGTACATAACTCTGTGTCCGGCCTGGCTGCAACCAATGTCCCGGTAGAAGCGGATGCGTTCTTCTGGGAAACTCTAACAAGTACTAACCACTTCATGTCCCCATGGTTATCGTTGTTTTCAATAATATGGTTGGCCATGGGTGCGTTCATTGTCTACATGCTGATTCTTGAATCATGTTCCCCTATTCTTGCATTCACCGTTCTTGAGGTCTTTCTTCATATAAGAGAACACAAGGACACATGATTCCAAACCATATTCCTGGGAATTAGCTTGATTCTTTAATTTCCATACTATATCATTGTAAGCAAAATTATCAATCTCAGTGTTCTTGCACACAGGCCCATTACCGGCATGGAAAGTGTCCCTTTAATGGTGAAGTTCCCACAATGTTGTTTGGGCCTGTGAAGTCTGAGCTTGCTTTATTAGGGAGTGGACTAAAGGATCCTTCATTTTCTTACCTCTTATTTAACCAAAAAGGGGGTTGTTTTCAATTGTTTCCGTTATCTCCAACAAATTCCAGTTGTTTAAATTTAGCTTTTAAAGGCTCGAGAATGTTTAGAGTATGTGGTAGCGTATACAATTATATCCTCATTCTCTTCTTTCTGTCAGAAGATCTTCTCTATTGCCATGCCATTTTGTATCTCTTTTACACAGTCTTGTAGGGTACCATTGTTTTTTTTATAGTCTGATCCACATACTAGAGGTCTGTGTAAAGAAGTCTTCTTTATTTATGTAGTTCGGCCTTAATCTAAGTAGTTAGCTGTAGAGTATATTGTGTTTTTGAATTGTGACTGGTATAGTGAAAAATGTTATTCTGATCTGTTGCATGGTTAAATTGCCCAACTTATAGTTAATATAGATTTTGATAAAAAAAACCTATTTCTTTGCTATAGTTGGCAAAGAGAATTAGATATTATTTGTCAACCTATTTAGCTATTCCAGAAAAAATGGTAATTGTTTCAGATTATGAAAATGTCATGTACAAAGTGCTTCTATAAGCTTGAATTCTCAGAATATGGCTTCATGTTCTATGTATTGCTCTGTTGATGTGATGTAAACATTTGTCACTGAAAGCAAAAACGTTTCACTCATAGCAGTACCCTTTGTTGAAGGGAAAATGTACCAGCATGCAGAAAATAGTAATGCCAAGCTATAATATAGATGGCAGATGATCTGCAATAAACTTTGTCAGGACATCATGTGGCAGCTTCCTTTGTCTAAAGCTTGCTCTAATACTTGTATTGTTTTTCCCTCTCAATTGTTACTACACAGGGAAACTAGGTCCAAGGTGACCAGAATTTTTGATTCATTATCAAATGGGATACCCCTGATGAGGTTCATGACGTCTCTTGTATCTGACACAAATAATTTTGTTTCACAGGCGAGGGGCTTCAAGAACACATCAAGGTACTTACAGAATGGCTCTGGGACCAATCTACAACTGAATGCTATTGGGCATGCCTTTGGGCCAGTTAAATCTTTGGGTATTGTGGCGTGCTGGAGTAAGGAGTCGGACACAGGGGTGGCATGCTTACAACAATCTTAATGGGTCAGCCTCCAAGCTGCTCTTTGGTAACCCTTTGCCTTAGTTTTGATTTAGGAATTTAGTTGAAAGAACCAGGAGAATAACTCCCTTCTCCTGGTTCAGTTGGTTAAGCCGTTGGCTAACTGTGGATAGATTCCTGCAACAGTTTTTGTCAACCTTTGCACTTCTTTCCAGGGTTCTCTTAGGCTTTGTTTAAAGGTCAAACACTCCTGTTGTTTCCAACAGTTGTTTCTTGTCTTTCTTCCCCCTCCTCCTGTCAGTGAAAACAAGGGAAACTGTTTACGTAGTGTCCTTAACTTCTCCTAACAGTCTGTCACAGGAGATTGTTCTTGTGGTACTCTCTAACCTGAATGTCTCTTTTGATGATACAGTGTTGAGTTTACTCCCTATATGTTCTTCTCCTTAAGTCTCTTTGGCACAACGAGACAAGGAAGATCACTAATGGTGTAATTTTCACACTTGATAATTCTATCCCAACCCTGTAGATGAGGGAGATTACTCCCAAGGCTTGCTTTACTTCCAATACTCTTGAGACAATTACTGAGACAAGGGAGATTTCTCCCAAGGCTTTCTTCCCCTTCGATATTCTTGATACAGTTACTGAGACAAGGTAGATTACTCCTGATACCTTCTTTAGTTTCCGCACCCTGCCTAATCCTCTACCTGGTCTCCTGTGACTCCCATTACCTCTGCTTCGTTGGAGCAAGGTCTCCGGTTATTCCTGCGGTTCTGGGTCGATATGTTCCCATGGAATGTTCTCTCTACTTCTCTTTCCACTCCCCTCTGCTCCCGTGCTTTGGCTCTGCAGGGTCCCCCGCCAGACTGTATGAGTGCAGTTAATGGACCGCTCGGTTCACCTCCTCGAGATAACGTCACCGTCTGTCTGTTTCCAGCTTCCAGTCAGGCCTGCTCTGGGTTGGCCAGCAAATGACTCCTGCAATCTGCTGTCGGTGCACTCCCGCCGAGAGGTTTGCTTCCCCAATGTAGCATCTTGCTCCCGGGTTTGAACTTCCTGGGTCTGCCATGCTTCACATCTGCTTCGCTTCTCACTGGGTCCTTTCTCTATTTTTAAACTATTCAGCTGGTTCCTCCAAAGCACAGTTTCATAGTCCTTTGTTTGTGTACATTGGGTGTTCTTTATGCCTCCTTGAGGCCACCTCTTCCCAGTACCTTCTGTACTTTCCAAAGGAGTAGTTTGTACAACTCCATCTTTCTTCTTCTTCACAGTACTCTTGGAAGATAACTTGGGAGCAGATGTTATGTCCATTTTAGTCTTCCTGATCTTAGTGGTATCCATATTAACAGGAAGAAAGGAAGGAGTATTACAATAGCATTCAGCAGTGCTTTCAGATTGTTTCTCTGCAAACTTTATGGGTTTCCTAGATTCAAGGGCAAAGGGGTTAGGGAATTCCATCATGGAATGGGAGTCCTTATACCCATAAGGGGAGTCTCTCCCTGTGAGGTCCCGCTTTCTGCCACCGCTATGGGGAATGTTGAGTAGTGGGCTCACCTCCCTAGCCTCACAGGGAAGGGCTCCCCTCAGGGGAGAAGTGATGTGATCCAATGAATCATCACAGTATGTTTGGGAGGTGTCACAGATGGCACAGAAATTCACTGAGCCTCACAGACAGTCCAAGAGGTTTTTATCATAAATAACTCAATCGAAATGCGAAATGGAGTGCTTGTGGTAGCCGTGAGAGACAGACAATTTTGATGTATCAAGGTACTGAATGGAAAGAGGTTGGTAAAAACATTTCTAGGGCCATTCATCTCTCTCTCGTCTCCCTTGTGATGTCCATCCTAGCCCACGCTTCCATAACCCCTGGTTAGTATCACTGACCGGTAACACCTACTGTCTGTGATCTTCTTTCTCTATTGGTGGCCTGCACTTAGGGAGACCATCTTACCTCCCTCAGGGACCTTCTAACTTTCCCTATACTATCTCTGCTTACTGTTCTATAGGAATTAGGTAATAGTGCCTTGTAATGACTTGGTTGGAATCATATAAATCCAACCACACTCACTCTGACCTCACCCTTCTAGCCCACCTCCTACTTCTCATCTCACCCCCACCAAGCCTTTGTCCCTCTGGTGTTACACTCCGCCTTCTTCCTGCCTCTACCCTTTCATGTTAAATCTGTTTCTCCTCCCCCTCTACTCCTCCTCCTCATTGCTGACTACTACTTCTCCTCCCACACCCGCCTTATTTGGCTCCCACTACTCTTACTCCTCTCCTACTTCTCCTGCTACTTTCCTTCCACTACTATGACTACTCTTCTTCCACTACAAACACTACTCTCCTTCCACTACTACCACTACTCTCCATCCTCTACTACCACTGCTTTACTCCCACTACTAGCACTACCCTCCTCCCACTCTCTACAACACACCCTTCTTTCAGCCAGTATCATTCAACTCACATTCACTCCCTACACTAACTTCTATCCACCTTCCACACAAACACACACTTATTCTGTAGTACCACATACCTCAACTTTCTTCAGTAAAAGCCAGTGTACTCCTCCGCTCCTTCCTTTCTCCTGTTGGTCTCTTGGTCCACACCCGCTCCACTGTGGCCCTCAGCCAAATGACTGAAACTTCTTAGTTCCTGTTCCTGTCTTAAATATCCCTCTTTTTTCAGGGTTTGGACCACTAGTCCTGACCAATCTGAGTTGGTATCCACCCCCGGGTTGGGTTTATGCAAGGTGAATCTTTAAATAGGCTTCAAGTTCCACCCCTTAGTTCCGTCGGCCATTGCTGTGTATTGGTAGCATTTTTTTTGTTTTTTTTGTGAATATACGCCTTTACAAAACATCAACGAATAATACATATATACAAAAAGATAAAAATAGCAATAAAACAAACAAAACAACAACAAAACAAAGAATGGAACAAAAAGCTGCATAATAAAAACAACATCAGCAACTTGATACAATATCATGACATAGGGCCTCATTACACGGATGGCGGAGAACCATGGCGCTATTAGCGTCATGGTTCTTGCCGGTAAAATACCGGCACCGCCTTGGCGGAAAGGGGAATTACCGCCCCATTCCAAGGTTGGCGGGGCGGTAATTCCCCCTTCCACCATTGCCCTTCCCCATTCCCATTTTTGCCCCATATTGCGGTACCGTAATTAGCTCCCTGGGTCCCTTTGCGGGTTGGTTTTTAACGCCTGCAAAAAGCAGGCGTTAAATCCCCCAAACCGCAAAGGGACCTCGTAGTAAGGCAGTAAGGATTTACCGGTACCGGTATTTTACCGGTACCGGTAAATCCTTACCACCATCCGTGTAATGAGGCCCATAGTCTACTCCTGTGCGTACAACTAGTGTATAAACACTGCAAGAATAATTGTGTTAATTAACAGAATTGCAAAGGGGAATTAAAACTTGAAAAAACAGCAAATGGGTTAGCAAACCCAATTCCTAGAACAACCTTGTTAAAGCCTTATTTCAACAAACATAAGAGGAGATTAAGCAGCAGTGCCCTCAAGTTCCTTTAGTTTTGATTCAATACATTTAAGTAAACGAGCCAGTGAGAGGATAAGTAAATTGTTGCGTCCCTACATGAAACCTACCAAAGTAGATTGTATGAAAAAGTCAAAGTGTCATATGTAGATGTGCCAAGCATCTGCATTCTTTGCGTTAAGAAATAGTTGCAAAATTGAGTAAGATGCTTGAGTGTTTCTGGGGTATCATCAAGACCACAAAAGCGGCAGAAGCCATCAGAAGTATCTGCATTTTTGGGTCTCCAGTTTTTTATGCGAAAGTTGGTATGGAAGAGATCCAGTCTGAATCTCATAGAGACTTCGTGATCTGTGGCAGGGAGAGCATAATAAATAAGGCATACGCGGCTGATGTTTGTGTCTAAATTTTGCATATTCTTTGTAAGATGAATAACCTGCGATACTGTCAGAGGTCTTGCACCAGTCTTTTTGGTAAAGTGTAGCATTTCAATCATATAGTTCCACCTCCTGTGCAGTGCCATTAGGTGTTTAGTATTGTCCATGAAAGTGTCTCTGATGGTTTAGGTTTGAGTCTGGGCCCTCACGCAGACTATGAAGCTGCTGCGTATGCCGGTGGCTTTCTCCAGTGTCGCTCTCTCTCTCGCTCTCTCCCTCTCTCTCTCTCTCTCTCTCTCTCTCTCTTTGGCATGTCTTTTAGGCAGCTTGCACAGGCTTTCTCTGGCATGCCACTTTATCTGGGGCATACACCGGGCTGCTCAGCACTGTCTTATGTCTGCACATATGTCCTTTGTAACTGCTAAAGGATTTTCCCACACTCGGGTGATGTCGATTTCCGTGAGAATTTAGGTTGACACAAGCTAGAGACAAGGCTGGCGACCACATCTGCACGCAATCATCCTCTCTGCTGCCACTTGCCCCCTCTGGGCCAGGAGCCACTCTGGAGTACTTTGTGGCATGCCTCCCCGACCACTCTTTATACGGCCAGGATACTGTCACAAGGGCATTAATGAAGGGGTCTCTGCGACTTACATAGTTAAGGAAGGCATATTTTCTGTTATTAATAATAGATGTTTTCTAGGGTGTTATACACTAATCAAAGCATTTATTCCGCCAACGGTTGATGTGCTTGATTCAACATTAGATTATATTCCCTTGGGTCACAAGTTTACAACAACTTAATTATGATTCCACCTCCCATATCAGCCTGCTTTAGAACCAAATTAGATAACTGATCTCATATAGAGTCTGATTTAATATGGCATGTTGTTGGTATTTTTAGTGTCTTAATATATCTGATCTAGTTCTCATGTTAACACCTTTTAAAATGTAAACATTCCTGGCTGCATACTTCCGTCAAGTGGTGTGAAGTAGGCATTCAGTCACAAATGTGCAAATCTAGGTTCTTCAACGTTCTCTCTAGTCTCAAAGTAAATCTTCAATCTTCTCTTAAAATAAAGTGAGGTTCGACCTGGGGGGTACAAAAGATAAACATCATGTTAGCTCATGTGATATTAGAGAGATTGAATGCCTAAACAGAACATAATTGCAACTTTTCTACCCTCTCCTCAATGTGGCACTATATGGAAACTGTGCTGCCTGTGCAAAGTATTGTATGAGAGCCTAGTGCATGGTGATGTATGTGATGTGTTATCACTCATATGCAGTGGAGCTGCCAAAAACCATTGTTGTGTGGTAGGGGCAGTCTGGTGTTTATTAACACTGGAGAGGCACATGTGCACATCCCATTGATATTGAATACCACTTTTAAATGCCCAGTCCAGGCACATTTATTTTGTGCACCCTTTTTATGACTGCTGTGAATATGATGTTATCGAGTTTTAACAAATACGTCCCAATAAAAGGACACCAGTGCACAGATCCCTTCCGCCAGCCAATGCGCAAATTGTAAAGGTTGCTCCATGTGTACATAAGTGTGCATAGAGTGCCGTAGTTGTGATTGTGTGATTTTATCGTTTTCTGTATTTAGTTGCTTTAAGAGGTCAAAATAAAAGCACCAAAATACATGTTTATTAAGGCCAATTCCAAAAGGGGTTCGAAGGGGTGACTCTAGTGCAAAGTGACAATCATATTGCACCCCTCTACAGTGTGCAAGGTACATTGCCGCCGGAATATTCCTGGTTCACCCTTGCATGCATGAATACATGCATACATACAAACTTCCTCCATGAATGTGCAACACCCTCGCACAGACATATTTACAAAAAAATACATTGTTTTCCTTGCCTTTGTAGCCGGATGCGTCACTCCAAGGAACTCTTCTGAAGGCAAGGCTCTGTGAACATCTTAAAAAGGGCATTTAATCATCAGTCCGGACCTGTGTCCCCTAGGAACAAAGGAGTTAACAGAAGATAGAAGGTGTAGTTTAGACTGGGATATGATATGATAGGTTATTTATAACGCGCTTAATACCCAGAGGTTTTGAAGTTTCTAAGTGCTGACCCGGGGATCGAACCTGTGGTGCTCCGTGTCGTCTTGCTTCCAAGGCGAGCTATCCTCCCAAGACGATGGGCCTCATTACGAGGTAGGAGGTAAGGGATTACCAGCACCGTTAAGGGTGCCGGTAATCCCTTACCTCCATATTCCGAGGTCCCTTAGCGGGTCCCTTCCTTAACGCCTGGTCTGACCAGGTGTTAAGGACGGGACCCGCTAAGGGACTTCAGAGCTAATAACGGTACCGCAAATTGCGGTACCGTTATTAGCTACTTCCCCATTCCCATTGAGCCCTATGGGGGCTCAAATGGGAATGGGGAATGGTTGTCAGAATGGGGACTTACCGGGTCCTCCAAGGTTGGAATGACCCGGTAAGTACCCATTCTGAGAACCCGGACCCGGTATGCGGTAAGGGGGTAGCCATGGTGCTAATAGCACCATGGCTACCTTCTACCTCGTAATGAGGCCCATATAGTATTTTTCAAGACATTATAGTTTCACCCCATGCAGATGAGGAAAGGACCTGCTAACTTATCACACTTATTAATGTGGAAGTGGACCAGGCCACTGCTTGGTGATTTGCCTTGCATATTAAAAATATTTATTTGTTCAGGTCATGCCATTAAAGACCAATCTGGTGCACCTCTGGGCAGTGTACCCAGTAGAGCTCTGAAAAATGAGCGACTACTGGCAACCCATTTGGTCTCCAAGTATTGAGACACCAAGAGTAGAGAGAGCACATATAAACCTAGGGTGGTTTGGGGCGCTTCTTCAACTGAGAAATGTGTTTTTTTTTCTTGGAAGCAATACGCTTGCGTTTGAGGTAATTTGCATATCCAAAATGTATTTTTCATGTGTCTCTGAACTGCAGGAGACCTAAGAGACCTCATTACAAGTATGGCGGAGCGGGAAAATATTGCCAGTAACAGAATTACCACCAATATTCCCTCTCTGCCATACAAGTATGGCCCTGGAGTGGAGGATTTACCTCCAGCACCATACTGGAGGTAAATCCTCCAACTCTCTGCTGACAAATTATCAAAATCGGCAAAATCAGCGGAAATCTAAGCAGCTGTAATTTGCCCAAAAAAAGCCCCTTAGACTCCTATGGACTCATAGAAATGGGGATTCACACTGCCACTGCAACTTGTAATCTGGTGATAACTCAGTCGAACCAAGTGGCAGTAATGGTAATTCAATTGGGCGGTATTCTGTCGGATTTACCGCCGGGATTACCCCAACTCATAATGAGGCCACTTGAATTGATGGCTACTGGGTGGTGCAGTGACCGGTGCGACTTTGCGGGCTGAAATGGCACATTCTACATATGTTACAGGATCGACGATAGCAACTCTGTAGTTATGGTGAAGCTGGACTCCCCAAAGGAAGAACACTTTTTGGGCAGTTTAGGACTTTAGAGCCTTTCAAACAAATTTGTGCAAAACGTTTCATAAAATATACACCGGACTGAATTTTTTGTAACAGTTCGAGCGATTTCATCAAGGGGGAACAAAGCTACATGAGGGGATACCAACTTTTTAAAAATCCGGATTGACTTGAACGGGAAAAAATGTCTGTTGCACCTACAGCCCGAACCGCTGGACCGATTTTCATCAAACTTGCTTGAGGAGCAGCAGCCTGGTCCTGGCAAAATAATGATACCTCGGTCGGGTCTATAGACTCACTTCCAGATTCAGTTTCTGCAGGTGCTTCTTGGCCAATGAAAGAGCTGCGTAATGTTCAATGACATCAAGTAAAAGCACTGACTGGTCCATAGAGAAACGTGATGGATGTCAAAGAATTAGGAAACGGCCGCCATGTTGGATTCAGAACATGCACCGGAAATCCTCAAAAAGTGCAATAACAAAAATAGTGCCCAAATGTTGGTGGACGTGCTGCAGTGTTCACGAACACCAAATGCACACGACCTCACAAAACACATTATACTTCCGTGAAAAAATCTATATTGAAAAACCAATGTCATTTGTCTTTGAAATTAAACAACACCTGAGGAGGTTAGAGGTGGCGAGTATGCGGTGGAATATGTGTAGTAAAGGGCAAAACAAAGGACATTCTTTGTTTTCCAATGTTTGCAGACACCCAAAGGCTAGGGACCTTGTAAAACTAATATAAAGCAAACTATATTTAGAAACACACCATAACACATCTCTTGGATACGAAGTAACCTTTAGGGAGGTGAGGGCTGGTGAGGATGTGGCAAACAGGGTATTCTTTATTTTACGGTGTTCGCGGACACACGATTGTTTGGACCCTCATATAACACATTACACTAGTCTTACATATGCCTTACTTATGAAACAATCTGTGCAGATCAGAGGGGTGGAGAGGACGGGTAGAATACACACAGACCCACCTCCACCCCCAAAGAATGTCTATTACCCAACTTTAGGGGATGTTATAAGTCCAAAGTTGGGGGGTTTATTGTTATACTATGTTGGTGTTTCATCAATGATCTTCTGTGTATAAACCCATTGAATGATCCTGAATTTCCACCAGATTTAATAGCGATAGTGTTTTATGGTGGTCTGACTAGGGCCTATTCTAAGCAGGAAATCGACATACCAAACTCGTTTGCATTCATTTCATTCTGCTTCATTGCATATCAACTGGGCATCTTTCTGAGTGCAAATATCCTTATGACAAATGCACAAGCCAACATCAGAATTAAGGCTATGGAATACATGGTTGCCATTGTTCACTGCTTGTTTGGGTTAGACAAAGATAAACAGAAATGAGTAGTCACTCAATTAATATTCAAGCTGTTGTGTATATATATATATATATATATGCACCATCACACAGACATTGGGAAAACACGATCAGGCAGTATTGAAGTATTGTCTTTATTTGGGGTTTCACACAAACGGGCCAGAGTAAGATCAGGATCTTTCCTTTATAGGATCAAAATAATGTGTAACTAATAATGGCCTAAGGCACATGTCACCCTGGTCTCACGTCGCAGCCTGCCTTCGTAAGACAAGGTCAAGTCATAAGACAGTCTCTCCCAGGTGTCATATTCACTGTTATGTCCAAGTATTAAGTGCTGCAAAGCTTCTCGGGACACTCCATAGGCTCTATCCCCTGCTGACAGGGTCTGCCGATGAGACACAATGGGCCTCATTCCGATTTGCGCCATGACTACCTCCCATACCGGTACCGTGTCCGGTTTGGTGAGATGGGGACTTACCGGTCCAGTCCGACCTTGGCAGGACCGGTAAATCCCCATTCACCAAACCATTCCCCATTTGCATTTCAGCCCCCATCGAGCTCAATGGGAAGGGGGAAGTAGCTAATAACGGTAACGCAATTTGCGGTACCGTTATTGGCTCTGATTTCCCTTAGCGGGTCCCGTCCTTAAAACCAGGCGTTAAGGAAGGGACCCGCTAAGGGAACTCGTAGTAGGGCACATTAGGATTACCGGCACCAATGTCCTTAACGGTGCTCGGTATCCCTTTGCGCCCTACTCGCAATTAGGCCCAATGTCTAATGTCTCTCCGCCGCCTGTCCAGAAGTGACAGGGAATACTTTCAGTGGTAAAGGGTTCTTTCTGGGGATCCATAACAACAAAGAAAACAAGGTCTTTTGATATGAAGACTCCCTTTTCTTGTGTCTCACCCCCATTCCTTCGTGGTATCACATTGCTGCTTCGTCAGTGGTTCTCTGGGTTTCAGGGTGAATGTTCCACCTTTCTTGCCTGAAGTTGGATAATCCTACTCAGAGGTTGTAGGCACTTTTTCTGAAGTTCCAGACTTTATGTAGCAGGATCTGTAGCACTGCACAGAATTGAGGGGGCCAGGGAGGGGTTTAAAGAGGCTAATCGGATGGATTTCCTTTCACTTCCCTACCCCAGGCACCTAATCCTACTGCCCAAGCGTGTCTCACCTCTCCCCTCAAAGAACTATTACTAACTCATACCTGGGAGCCTTTCTGAGCTCTAGTCTGGACCTTGTGCTAGCTGCTGGCTGGCTTCCATGTGATTTCACCGCAACCACTTTCCCCGTTTGCTCTTTAACCATGCAGTTTTCACTGAAGTCGTTTTTGCAGAATTTTCCTTTAATTTGGGGTTTCCTGCTCAACTCCCCTTAACCCACCCCCACCACCTATCCCTGCCACCTACCACCCCAATACCCTACCCCAAACACACAGCATATACATATAGATATTTGTTTTTAATACGGCCAACACGACTGAGGTGAACACTGCACGCTTAAAGTGTAAACAGAGAAACTGGCTGTGATGAAAACACAGCACACGACTGGTTGACCTCCTTGTCATTCTGTCACTACTGGTTCCTCCTACAACTTCCTTTGGGCAAAAGATAGATAGGCATCACACCGTTAACTTTCCCTCACTGCCCCTGCACCTCCGGGAATGTCCCTGTGGCTTCTCTGTTATACAGCTGGCCTTTACTCTGCTCCTCCAAATGCAGGCTTCACCTCGCTTACCATTCTTCAACTTGCTACCTACTGATGTTATCGCTCTCATTTCCTCCCTATCCTCCTCCCTTGTTCTCTCTACTCCTTCCTGATATGTCCACCTCCTTCCTGCTCTCTCTTAGCTCTCTTAGCGCTCCCTTCTGTCCCCCCCCTCTACTTCTCTTTTAACCTCCACTGTTCTGCTTCCTCGTCCTTGATCTTCACCACACCCAACCTATTTGACTTTTTCCCTATCTTCTCCTGCTTGATGTTCACTTCCTCCAATTATCCTCTTCTCCCCTCCTCCTGCTCCTTCCATTCATTCTGTGACTCCAGCTCCTTCTGCTGCATTCCCCCTTCACCTGCTTCTTCATCGTCAACAGCTCCTGCTCCTCCAGCTCCTTGAACACCTCCACCCCTTTGAACATCTCCACATTCTCCTGTCATTTCCTCTCTCTCTCTGTGATGCTATGCACCATTTGCCACTTTGACGAGCTCCAAATCCCCACACTGACTTCCACTTTGGTTGGGATGTTGTATTCCTTGTTCTCTCTCCTTGGGCCGGATTGTTCTCAATGGTTATCAGCTTGGCTCCTGATTGTTAATTGTTAGATATTTGTGCCACGGTGTGTTTAATTGACTCACATTCATCTTGCCCGCATCATGGTTGGGGGTATCATAATGGCTGGTATACCATCTGGGTTTTGTGACAACCGTGTAGATGGAGCCAGCATTTCTTCAGATCCCTTTGTGCTTCTAGCAAGACTGCAATTAGCATTTAATGTGTGCAATTTGTACTTTTCTCTCTGGGCCTAGAGGGAATTGTCAGATGTGGGTAGCCCGCATCCATAGCGTTGGATGTACTTCCTGCAAAAGTATACTACCATGTGTCCTGCCTTAAAGTGCTGCCAGTCTCCAGTGCAGTCATTCACAGCAATATTAAACTGGATCACTACCAGTGATTCTAAGAATGTAATGATCCCCTTAAAGCTCCTCTATGTGTTGTGGGGGATCAGGAAATTGTCCCCATACCACCCCAATAATCACACATCAGGTAAGGGAAAGTATGCCCCAACCCTCTGTGTTACCCCCAGAAACACCCTAAAGGCCATGCACAGGACATTTCATATACCCCCTTTTTTCGGGCTCCCTCTTGAGGATTTTGATGGGTTCAGATTTGCTGAACATTGATGGACTTAGAGTTTTCAATCAAACACTATGCCACTTTTAATGGATGGATCTGACGATTGGAGGTTGGGATTTCTCTAGGTTGAAATCCAGGAGCCACTCCCAACCTCCCTCTGCAATTATCCATATATCTCCATACCAGTCAGGTAGAGTCGCCTCTGGGATAGTTGTCCTTGAGCAGTCTTATTGAAACTGTTCAAATCAGGTCTGGAACTCTGGTAAATCTGTTCCCAAGATGGCAGATTCTGAGAATCCTTGCATCACAATCATCCCTGCTCGCATTGGTTCTCCACACACCTTTATATGGATCCAGGCCCTCAGGTAAACCGTGGTATATCCATGGACATAGGTGATGTGGACATACCTGCGTGGGAGCCAATCAAGATCTAGAAGTTCCGCACATTCAGTTGACTGTCGACTCCTGGAGTCCAACAGCACTCTGGTGGCTTTCCTATCTAGCACGATTGGTAGGTAAAGCCTCTCATGATTCTCTAGCCAAGCCATTAGAGCCGGCCATCATTGAGGAATTAGGCATGTGGTTCTTCTTTGGCCTGGTTATCGTCCCACTGTTCCATGGCACGGACAGGGTCACTTATGTCCATTTTCTCTGGTTCTGGAATGGAGGCACAATGCTTGGAACATTTATCCTCCTTTCTCGCATGCAAAGTATCAAATTGATGTTTTTTTGGTTCCACCAGATGAGGGAATTTGGGCCAACTCACAGAACATCGTCCATGTGGTTTATGCACTGTATGCAAACTAACAAAAAAGGTTGAAAGTTGTACCATAGGAGATTACACATGGCAAGTTAAACAATATACCAACTACAAATCCTCAGCTACGGTGTACTGCATTGAATGCCTGTGATGCCTAAGATACATTGGTCATGCCAAAAGGGTGGCTAATCGTCATATAGATGAATATAGCTCTTGCATTTGTTGTAAAAACTGGAACGCACCTCTAGTCAAACACTTTGTGGAGTTGGGTCACACAGTGGACGACTTACTATGGTGGATAGTGAAATGTTTTACACTAACACCAGACATAGCGAGACGCCGTCTCCAGAAGGAACATCCCTGGATTTATAGGCTGGATAGCCACGTACAGGGTCTGAAAGAGGATTTTGTCTGGGTCACATTATGTGGAGATCTCTAAAATGCTAATTCTTTAACATGTAGCTACATATGATGTTGTTCTAAACTTAGGCATGCACACTAAACATCCTGTTGGCCACATATCATCGAAATAACATTATTATTCATTGTATGAACTTATAAATGTATCTAGCTCATGTGATTTCATTTTGATTCAATGTGTCAAGTTCATTTAAGCTCATAAAGGTTCAATGTGTTAAGCTATTGAGCACAGTCTTCAATATATTCTGTCTTTCATTGTTCATACAAATGTATGCCTTCATGACTTTGTTGCTTATCACAGTATCAATCAATTATGTACATTTGTGTGAACAACATTAGGCCCCTTATTGTGTTGCAAGTCATTTTATATGGTGATATTTGTGCTCAAACATTGCAGATTTGACTTAATACTTCATTTGCAACCACTAATTTTACAAGCATTAATTCTCCCAATACAATTGGGGCTGACATTGCGCCTACAAATGTAGCAGAGAATATTATTTACAACAGGAAGCTCTGCTATGATGCATAGTATCAGTACTATGATACTTTGTAAACACATTTGTTGCACACACTCATTGGGGCGTGACGTATCAGGGTGGCTACGTTATGATGTCACTAACAAGACAAGTACATCTGGGGCACAAAATGGCACTGGCGTCTGTACAAACGCCACTTTGATCGACCCTGCCACCAGCATTGGGAGATTGGTCCTGTTAAAGTAAGTGGCATCATGTTGCTGACAAGGGAGCACTCAATTACATATGCATACTCTTGCATGTGGACGACCTGGATTTCGTGGTTCCTGAAGCCTTTTTTACTTTTTTCTTTTCTTTTTTTTTAACTTTATTTTGATTAACTTGGTGACAGCATATAAGCAAATGCGGTGCAGTAATCACATTGACAACAAAATCGCAACACACACTATACAGGCCACTTTGCTGGTTAGAGCTGACCCATGCACCGTCTCTTCATTTTCATTTAGATAGCGTCAAAAGGCCGGCCAAATGTCTTTGGGTCTACTCTTAGTATGTACCAACGTCCCATATAACTCCTCCATGTCATTCACCCACGTAAGATCACTCAGGCAGTCTTTTACTGCCAGGGAACTTGGCTGTTTTCCAACCAAACAAAATCCGTCTCTTGGCTAAAAGAAGTACCATATTTAAAATCCACCGTTTCTCCTCAACCATTGACTCTGTGATGCCCAAAGGTATAACCATTTATTGCAGACGGGACACCTAGGACACCCATCCAAACAGCTATTTCCAAACTGATGGATCCTTGCTGGGGTGTAGTGTAATCTGTTCAATATCATGAAGTGAATCAATCGAAACTCTGAATTATAAGAAACTTTCCTTGATAACCCATATATCGCTGCCCATAGCTTATCCGTGAAAACTGTGTGCAAATCTCGCTCCCACTTCTTTCGGACATTAGGGCCCTTACACCCAACTGCACACACCAATCGATTATAAAGAACTGATACCCTTTTTGTACAGCCTCCCACCATCGTTTTGTGTATGTATGATTCGCCCAGGATGACTTCGGGTTCACATGGGTATTCGGCCCAACACATCCTAAATACCGTTCTCATTCGCCAATAATTTAACTTCTGCACTAGAGAATCTCCAACATTATTTTTAAATTCCTCCCACTATATAAATGTGGCCTGTTCATACATGCACCCCAATGTGGTAATGCCTACTGCATTCCAATTCTTTGATATAGAGTGGTCCATCATTGGCATCAGGCCAGCATGGCCCCACAGGAGGCCCCTTGGTGTTCCAACCTCCTAGGTTGCTGCAGCCTACTCAATGCTTGTTGTGTAGTCGCTAGTGGGCCCATGGGTCCACGCGACTCATACACAGTGCTGTACATTGAAGTGCCGAGTGCCACCACACCCACTGAAGTTTTCTCCAGCTCAACATGTGACCGAGGATTTTCAGATCTTCCCAGTAGGAGGCATACAGCCCCTGTGCTGCTAGATGATAAAGTTCAAAGTGAGGAGCTCTAAGGCCTCCCTCCTCCCACAGCCGGGTCGTAGCTATCCAGCCCATTCAGACACCTCTATTGGCCCACACAAAAGACGTACACATTGATTGAAGTTCCTTAAAGAATGCCCTACCCGGTCAAACCCAGGATATTGCTAAATAGATACAAGAACTTCGGGAGTAGCAACATTTTCAGTATCAAGAGGCATCCCATCAAGGACATTGGGATCTTCCCCCAACCTGTCAGCTTGGGCATTAATTTCCTCATATACATAGTGTTATTCAGGGATATTGTCTCCTTCAATGACCTATGAAATATAATACCCATATACCTGAGTGAGTCATGCACCACTCGCAAACCAAGCCCTTCCACTTGTCCCTGCGCAGCATCTGTCAGTGGGAACACCGCCAATGTATCCCTGTTGAAATGTAGCCCTGAATATCTCTCAAATTCCTCCACTGTCTGAAGGACCGCCCCTGCAACCTTAGCCGGATTTCTGATATAAAGCAGGATATCATGAATGTCACAGTCAAACCAAATCAGCCAGAGGCTCAATCAGGAGTGCAAACAAAAGGGGAGACAAGAGACACCCCTGGTAGGTGCCACCCCCCAATTTGATGGCCGCTAATATCATCTCATTCGTGTTTACTCTTACTATTGGGTCTGTATACAATAACTGTATCCATGACATAAAACAGGGCCCAAACCCAGCATTCTCTCACACTGCATACGGCCAGTGCACTGTGTCAAATGCCTTCTGCATATCTAAAGATATGGCTACCGCGAAAAAGTCAGGGGGCACCTGTGCCAGCACATTATAAAACCGCTGAAGATGTAATGCCTTAGCCCTGCCAGGTATAAACCCTGATTGATCATTGTGGATGAGGTATGGTATCACCGTTTGCAATCAGTTCACTATGGCTTTGGCAAATATCTTGGCATCAACATTGATCAATGACAGAGGTTGGTATGATGCGTAGGAGTCAGCATCCTTTCCCCGGCATCAAAATCACTGTGATAACTGCTTCGCGCACTGTTCCTGGGAGTATTCCATGACTACGTGCCTCCTCCTAAATCTGAAGTAATTGAGGTGCTAAAATATCACAAAACCCTTTATAGAATTCAGCCCCAAGCCCATCTGGGCCAGGTGCCTTACCAAATGGGAGCTCATTAATTGCCCTTCTAATGTCGTCCTCAGACAGAGGGACGTCTAATGCTCCTGAGGTCTCCTTGGACATCAATGAAGTGGGGTTTTTCATAAATGTATTGCTTAATTTTGGCCTCTGATGCCTCACCTTTTGGCTGATATAAATGTTCATGAAGGGAGCAAAACTCCTAATTTATGCCCCTCTCTGAACAGACACATATTCCGGCCTCGCTTTCAATATATGTGATCGGGCTCCTACCTGCCTCTCTGTGTAGCAATAGGGTTAGGAAACAACGAGGCCTATCAGCCTCCCTATATCGGCATGCCATCCCAGGTTTATTTACAAATCTAACCTCCCTCTGAGCAAGATCACAGAAATTATCTAACACCCGTTTGATCTCAGCGATTACTGCAAGAGTACGATCTGTGACATAGCGATCTTGGAGTTCGTTCAGTCAAGATTCAACCCTGGTCATGTCCCACCTGAGCCCCTTTAGCACGCCATACTCAGCCGACATTCCCACTCCCTGCACGTACGCTTTACACGCATGCCACAGCACTGCCACCGACGAGACGGACCCCACATTTTGGGGAAAAAGACATCAATGTTATCCCTTAGCTCATATGTAAAGGCTGGATCCTACAGTGTTTCAGGCTTGAAACGCCATGGGGGCCTGGTGCGACCATCCTTGACCAACTAATGACCAACATAAAGGGAGAGTGATCTGAGAATGTCCTTGGGTACACAGTGCAGTCCACCACCTCCAGTAACATAAAATCAGACAGAAACCATATATCTATGCAAGAGTACATGTTGTGAACTGAAAAGTAATAGGTGAACTCACACTTAGTTACGTGACGTATTTGCCATACATCAACAATATTCAAGGTTCTTATTCCAGACCAGATCATGCGTGCTGCTCTTGTAAACTCGCAGGGACCAGTAGTTGACCTGTACAGAGACACGTCCACAATTGTCCACGATAGTTCACAAGTGTTCACAATTATTATTTAATAAATTGTATTTTAAACGTTCAGTGTTTGTACTACCACACTTTTTGTCTTTCCTCAAGTAATTGAATTGTGTGAGTACATTTAAGCCCTCTCCTTTTCTTTTGCTACATGACATTTTTGGAATTAATTAGAATCACATACATGATTTTTGAATCGTTTTAAAATAAACCCAGTGGGAACAATGTTTGTGTTACGCTGCCTGATCACAGTGTCTTAACATTCATCAGTATGATTGTGTTGGAAAGCAGACTTGGATGTGTTGGAAACTTCTGCTGAACTTCCGAACCTTCAGCTATGTTCATCCTCATAGTAGTCTCTGCGTCTCATTGAAGGGCTCTGAACAGAGTCTTTCCAAGGGGAAACATTTGGCTAATGGTTTAACATTGCTGGGCTCTCTTGAACCCAGTGTTCATTTGAACAGAATGTTACACATCTGGCTAGTGGAACTATCTAACAGTTCTATGGAGGCATGGAGGTAAGGAATTAATATGTTGTTCTAACACAAGGTGTTCCTTAACCTCTGGGTTTTCTTGATGAGCCGTCTTTCAAATTCAGCCTGAATCCTGTACATCATCTTGCTTGGTATCTCAGAGGAAAGCAACCAGATCTCTCTTAATTCTTAAGGATCAAATTGTGGACCATGCCGCAGGAGCTATAAAATGGACTACCAGAGGGTATCATGGTTGGTTTGGCTTTTAGTGTTGATTACTTGTTAAGAAGACTGGAGGTCTAGGTCAACAATAAAGAGACAATGTATGAGGGCCAGCAAGTCTTCGCTGAATGAGCTAGTTTGGTGATGCAATCAAAGATCTTCAAGAAGGCTTTGGGACCCTCGCAGTTATCCGGTTACTACCTTCCCAAGAAGGTCTTCCAGGGTTGCAGGTTCTTCATGGCCACTCACTTGTCCTGAACTGCTGGGCATGGGGTCTTCTAATTTGCCTCCAGGAATTTGTTCAGCAAAAACACATTCTTCAGAAATTGAGGTAAAGGTAGGTGGCTCCCATTCACCATCTCCTCTGGTTCTGACAGCAGTCTTGGCAGAATGAGCTTCAGGAAGTTGTGGGGGTTATTATGGGATTCAGCTTTCTTCACAGCTTTGTCCAAGTGGGGACAAGACTTCTAACATAGATTCAGAGTCATTGGGTTCCGGATCAGAATGTAATGTTTCCCAAACGTCTTCAGTGGGGGTAGGTGTCATGCCTGCGCCATGGGCGCATCCATTTAGGCTCAATATGGACTATTTGTTTATCATTTATTTGCCACAGACTCTTGGATCCATCTATATTTACTTTGGGAACTTTATTATTTTTCCCACAAACTACGTATACCACAATGCACCTGGCTACAAGCATCAATTCCTGGCTGTTCCTATGGGTTATCAAAGGAACTACACCCCCCAGAAGCCCAAGGGACTTGCCCTGCTTCCACCAGCCCAGGAACAGAAAGGGAGGTGGCCGATTGCCTGCAGGTGTGCTTAGCCAGGTGCAACCAATTAGCCTGCCTCTGTGCTGGGCTAGGCAGTATAAAGGCTGCTGCCTGCAGTGGCTCAGCCTCTTGCATCTGAGAGTCCTTCCTCCACCTTTCGCGGCTTCCTACGGATCCTGTATGCTGTTTACCTTCTCTCCTACTTGGACCCTGCCTTGTTGCTTGCTACACCCTGCTGCCTACAGCCCTAGCCTTCTGGGCTCCCTGCCTCAGTCCAGCTCCTCTGGGCTTCCTGCCTTGCAGCCTGTTACACTTCGCTGCCTACAGCCATAGCCTTCTGGGCTCCCTGCCTCAGTCCAGCTCCTCTGGGCTTCCTGCCTTGCAGCCTGTTACACTTTGCTGCCCTCCAGCCTCCGCCCTTGCCCTGCCGGGCTCTCCACATTGCAGCCGATCACGCTCTGCTGCCTTCCAGCCTCCGCCCTTGCCCTGCCGGGCTCTCCACATTGCAGCCGATCACGCTCTGCTGCCTTCCAGCCTCCGCCCTTGCCCTGCCGGGCTCTCCACATTGCAGCCGATCACGCTCTGCTGCCTTCCAGCCTCCGCCCTTGCCCTGCCGGGCTCTCCACATTGCAGCCGATCACGCTCTGCTGCCTTCCAGCCTCCGCCCTTGCCCTGCCGGGCTCTCCACATTGCAGCCGATCACGCTCTGCTGCCTTCCAGCCTTCAGCCCTTGTCTTCTGGGCTCCCTGCTCTGCAGCCTGCCTCACTCCGGCTGCCTTAGCCCTTGTCCTCTGGGCTCCCTGCTCTACAGCTTACCTCACTCTGACTACCTACAGCCCTTGTCCTCTGGGCCTTCCTACTTTGCAGCTTATCACGCTCCGCTGCCTACTACCTACCTTTTCCGCTGGGTGCTCGGCCTAGCAGACCTCTACAGTCCTCTGCTACCTTCTACGTTCAGCGGCCCTGTCCCTCAGGGTTCACTCCTTACTGCCCGGCCCTTTTGGGATCCTTGCCGTGCAGTCTGATTTACTCTGCTGCCCTAAGCCCTTTTCCTCTGGGCTTTCTACCTTACAGTCCTACTCCTGTGAGCTTATTCATTGCTTTCCTGCTCCTCTGAGCTCTCAACCTTGTTCCTTACTGTCCTCTGCAATCCTATCCTGTTACACGACTTTCCCTTCATTTCCTTCTGCTAGTTTGCTATCGCCTTCTTTCCTGGATTTGTCTGTAGTATCTTCTCTTGTACTGTTTGTAGACCCTTTTGTACAGAGCTTGTCTGTTGGTTCCCATCAGTCAACCTCTGCCCCTTCCCTTGTCTCGTTTCTACATTACAGACACCCATAGCTGCTGTTCCAAGTCATGAGCAAACAGCGTGGTCCTCTGTTATAGCAAACTGTGCAGAAGGCTAGAGTATTTCCAAGGTTCGTGGAATACTCTTTTCCTATATCTGCATACACCCCAAGAGGGTATTCATTCTGTATCTTTTCCCTTGCTACTCTTGCCTACTCTTCGTTCTCTTTCCTTTCCGCTGTGTGTGTTCTTATCTGTCCACTTTATTTGGCACAACCACCCAAACCCTTTCTGGGTGTCCTGTGCCACTCTTAATAGAGTGCCATCCTTGACAGAAGGCTTCCTCGACTATTAGAGACTGGGATGCCTGCTAAAAGCAGCGTTAAGGCTCACTATTACTAAGAAGGGGTGCCAAAGTGGTTGCAGGAAGGTTAGTTTGTGATGTAGATGCCACTGTGAAAATGACATGGCTAACCCTCTCCCAGGTCTTGGTCAGTAATCCCACTTGAGGCACTATATTTCACAAAGATACAATTGTCTTTTCACTCAAAGGGACAATAATAGGATATGGATGTGTCCTTTATGGGATACAAATAAAGTATGCCCAATAATGGTCATAGGCATATGTCTACCCAGTCACGCCACCCACAAGACAAGGTCACGTTTTTGGTTCAACTCAAAATTAAAAACTCTCTTTCCTGGGTTGTAAAGTCCCAGTATGCTGTAAGCTGAAACGCTTTCCAGGACCATCTGCAGACACCCCACCTGCCAAGAGAATGCAAGTGTTATTCTTGCTGTCTCGCCACCCACCCAAGACATGGCAGAGAGTGCATTCCATAGCAGAAGCTTTTTCCCAGGGATCCACAAGAACAAGGAAAACAAATTCATAGGAAATAATAATATTGTTGGGGCATGAAGGGCACCAAGGCATAACAAAAACCAAACTACACATTTGGAGCGGCTGTTGGTGGCCAGGATGTGATACTGAGATCAAGAGGGCAGACAAATAATGTATACGGTGTGAAAGCAGCAAGAAACTGTGTTTAAGACGGTTCCCACTAAAGCCCAAATGCCCATACCTGAACTGCCATGTGAAAGAGGGGGTCTGTACATGGTAGGTCCAAAATATAGTGGAGGAATACCTATATGCTGGATAGTACTAATTGACTCGCTAATACATTGCATGGAAGTCCCCATCACCAAAGAATCAGTACAAGAAACACAAATGAGTTAGTAGATGACACATTCAAGAGAAAAGACTACCAAAACATCCAACTAATGGAGAACAGTGTTCAATTTAAATCAGAAGAAATTAAGATCTTCCTAAGAGCGAATGGCATAAAAACACTGCATCAGTGCTGTTTACCACACCCAAACAAATGGCATGGTGGAAATAAAGTTTTTAGGGTTTGCATACCGTGGGCATGGTTTGCACAAGTGGATTGGCAAACAGCTTTGATGTTCTCAGTGGGTCACACAGTTTTTCCCCACAAGAGTGGGTCCTCTTTTGTGATGATGAGGGGTAGGAAACCTAAGACAGTTATGTCCACGATGGCTACAAATGACAACTCACCTGTCCCTACAGCACAATAAAGTAGAAAAGAAAAATGAAGCCCTGGCGGGCTGCCAACGAGGAGCTGCATTTCAGAAAGAAGTCATGGTCCACCATATCCCACAGCGTAGGAAGCTGGGTTAGAATGAACACCGCTGTCAGTGTTACAGTCAGGTCTCCTTCACAGGAGGGTTTCGAACCAGGGTAGAGGGATGGTATTGAGAAACGACAAAGACACAGGGCTATCCATGAGAATGCTAGATCGGGCATTATCAGGGAACATCCTCCACATGAGCCCATTCAGACCATTTGTTCAGGAAAACCTACCAGGGCCCATTGAACAGGCCCAAGAAGGTAGGATTGTGATTGCCATACTTCAAGGACTATCTGAGGCAACTGTAACTGAAACCACAGAAAAATAGGGGAAGAGGTATTTGGTGGAAATGAGCAAATGTGTGGCACATGTTCCAGCATCTGTGGGGGGTTCCACCAGGAGGATTCTTAGGGAAGCAGTTGGTGCCAGGAGAACAGAGCTAGTGGAGACGATTGTATCAGCTTAATAAGAGAGAATTCAGTTTATCTTACTGGTGTTCCTCAATTACTGACTATATTAATGTCATTAAACGAGTTCCAAACCGGTGCCTTTTTGCTCATGTGCACGTTTCTCTCTCTTTGGTCCAGCTCAACTTAGTAGTTTCTCTTTTTGTATCTATCTGTTTTGAAATCCACACCATCTCACTTATTTTCCTTCTATATTGTATATCTTCCGTCCCACAAAAGACTGCAGCATGTTAATCGAGGCACAGAATGTTGTGCTTTTGGAAGCAGTCTGGAGTCCAGAAAGACGATGGAGCAGGGGCCTGTGAGGTAAGAAGAGGGAGCGAGGGAAATCAGGGAGAGAAGAATGGGGGTGATGAATGTGCGGCCATGCAGCAGAACAGAGGTGAGGGAGAGAAAAGGACAAGGGGAAGGAAGTAAAAGAGTGACCTTGCAGGGGACGGTCTTTTAGCAGGTGGTACTCCGGATCATTGCTCTTTTACAAGTGACGTTCGGCCATAGACCCCTTCCATTGCATACCGCCTACTTCTAGCATTTGTCCTGCTTCGCTCAAGAGACTTTTCTCTGTTCTTAATATTCTTCCTTTATTTTATCCCAGTCCCTTCTTCATTAATCTCATGTTCTTACTCATCTAAGTTTTGTACTCTGTCTCACTTCAAACTAGTTCTAGTTGTCTGTTTTTTTTTTACCTGCCCCTTTCACTTCTCTTTAGTTTCGGTTCTCCTCTGTATTTCCCTCACTTTTCTCCACTTCTGTTCTCTACAATGTTGGCATCGCTCCTCCCCAGTTCTTGATTTAGCAGGATGGCCGATTACTTGTTCCATCCTAAGTAATCATGGTTCCTTTTAATTCCCGAGAGGAGTTAATATTTTTTTTAAATGTTCATGAACCCTCCATTTACGAATCATGGGAACAAAGATTTGTATTAATTGAAGTTCTTGAAAAATGTGAATTAAATGTGTTCTTTCTGCCCCAATTCTAAAAAGTTATGTTTTTGAGGATCCCCCAGCTAATCACTACAAGAGGTTTCCCTACTAGCTGATGTCCATGACTAGGGATACCCCAGGTTTTCCATGCAAAATTAGGGTGCCCTTGGCAGCACAATTGTTATCGAGATATTGCTCCTTCCAATGTCCAGCTCTGAGTGCTAGAGAAGTCCCAGTGTGTAATTTCGGTATCTGTGAAATGCACGCTTTCAAGAGAACCTGCAATCTCGCTTTAAGAATGCCCCATAAACCGTTTGGAAAAAACATTATATACGCCACTGATTTATTTTGGGGCAACATACTTGCCAACATTGTGTCACCAAAAAGATGTAGGATTTTTCAGGTTTCAAAAATAATAATTCCCATAACGATGACATCACAGGAAAATACAAAGCATACATTGTGGGCACCATTGAAGCATTCTAAAATACACAACCCATCAAACAGCACAACATGGAAAGATGTTGAAATGTTCAAATTGTACGTTCTGAATGGTAACTTAACACCAAATTCAATTACCCAACTTCACAGAAGGTAATCACACAGAGCTGGTAGGCAACGTTTGCCACTGCTCTGTAGCGACAGCCCAGGCAGTACATATTTATTGCAAGTTGAACACTGAATGACACAGCGACTGATACCCCCCTCAGATTGCCAGATGCTGTGTGATGGTGTTACGCTCTGCCACTTGCCTTCACTGGTGGTTCACCTAAGGGTTGTACCAGCAAGAGTGCAGGACAGAGTCAAGTAGCTGTCAGGTCAGTGGATTGGTCTGAGCCAAATCAAAGTAATCACCTACCAGCCCACTGCACAGACAGACTAATTAATGTGTTGCATGCTTTGTTGTGGAGCTTGCCTTAGAGCCACATAAATTACCTGCCACTGTAAAAAGCAGTGGGACCTGTCACTGAAATCTGTAGGGTAGGACTGCTTAAAAAGCTGTAGCCTACTGCCTAAATCTGTAGGCTTGGCAAGTATGGGGCAATGGAACACCAAAGATAACCATAACCGATGCATTTCTTGTATCTTCTAAGTGAGGAACACAAATAAACCCGGAACCCCATTACAGCGACTGCGCAGGGGAGGCGGGCACCTGCAGTGTGCGTAGGAGGACGTCATATCAGGTGGCCCCGTTCCCCGCCGAGTAATATGTGGCATAAATGAAGAGTGGCGAAAGAGGAGAGGAAAGTTGTAACAAATAGAAAAGATATAACTGTCACAGCACCTCCTCTACGCAGTACGTGTGCGTCGGCGCCACAGCCGCCCGTCGCCTCTGCCAATGCGCGCCCGCCAAACAGCTCTCATTACCTTTGTCATATGTCAAAACAGCGCGATTAAAAATCAATGCCCTGAGTCGAAACTAATACAAGGATCACGTAATGGCTCGCACAGAAAGGGGAAACCGCGGGGATGAACCGGCCTTTCACAAGCTTCCCGCGAACGCTCGCCGGGACGCCGTGCTCGTTCTTTTCAGAAAATGCCATTTTGTGTTTCTTCAATAGGTATACAGTTAGAATCCCATCTGCATTCCCATTTAGCGAGGCGCGGGGACAGGGAGGCAATTAACGGCCCAACAGAGAGGTTCGCCCAGAGCCTGAACCGCGCGCGAAGGGGCCACCCAGTTGCAGCCCTGGCCATTGACGAGCACAAACGAGGGGCCTAACCCTAAAAGAAAGAAATATAAAAATTCGCTGGCATATGAGGACCACCAGTTTGCCTCTTTTTCCTTCCCTTTCTTCGCAGATAAAATACATTGTCTGCGGGTTCGACCTTTATTGATGCGTTCTCCTTGGTTATGGGCTGTCCGGGCCCTTTGAAGCCACTCGCGGCCTTTGTCTCGCCACTCGCTCCATGAGGCAGCTCGGCACATTCATCAGCTGCTTTTCTGCCGTTTAAAATAACCGCGGCCTGTTTCAAATGCTCATTGCAGGCTCCATTCGCTGGAGGTTGAGTGCCCCAATAACGTACAAACGTGACGCAGATGATAAATAGTTGTAACAGTACAGGAATCGAGCTAAAAACGGCCTGTCCTTGTTCTGTCCAGTTTTGCTTATTGTGTAGGTGGGACCTTATTTTAAAGCGTTTTCTAGCCGTGACTGTGGCATACTCCTTAAATATTCATAATATGAGCATCAATACATGAGCCGAGGCGAGGCCCATGTGCATAGGTTTCATTTTCAAAGGCGCAACCTACAGTGTGTCGAACTATGTACAGGGTGCATGCATGGCGTGTGTGCAGTTGTGGTTGTGGGCAGGGGAGTTTCCGGGACGAGGCTCAGGCCGGGCAATGGACATTTTGGAGAACACCTGCACCGCCATAACTTGCATGGGCATTCAAAGGCATTTCCCAATATGGGGTGCTCGCTTATGCGCACAACTTACACACCTGAATGATCGGGGCAAAATAAGCCCCCACCCCCTCTCTGGAATGCCCTGCCTGCTGATCTACGGAAAAAACATCCTCCGCTCTATACTTTTTGTTAAAAACTGAAGACTTATTTGTTTCAATACAAATCTGGGCAGAAAGGGCTTAACTGGTTATGTAGGAATGGAACAGCTGCGCCCAGATGCAGGTTTCCTGCTTGTTTCCGAAAGGATATGCACTACATACATTCCAAATCAATCAATCAACATGCACTGTCCTCTGCCACTCCCCACAAATCTCCAACTTACCTTTCCTGGCTTCCGCTCTGGACTGTCTAATTGTGCTCCCTCATTGCCCTGAAAATAATAGATACAAAATAGACACTAAAGGCCCCAAAAATAATCTATTTGTTTCTATGTTGATAGGAAATGCCCTATTGTTCCTGGCTCCGCATGATGTCAGATGCTGCCCTAAAGAAGGACCTGAATGTTCGAAATGCATTGCCCATCATATCTGCCTCTGAAGCATTTGTGACAAAGGAGCAACATTAAAACATATGGGGGCTCGTATGGGCCAGTGGCAAAATGGGATTGCAAGGCCGTAAAAGCCTTGAGTAATGCCTTTCAATCACCACAAGACACATTTTCATGCATGTGTATGGCGGAGATGAGGGTTGGAATGCAACCTGCATTCCTGCTGCTTCGCTTCCTCTCCGCCATACAAATGCGCCAACATTTGGACCCACATGTATTTTCATGGCGGCTCAAATGCTAGAGATCCCTATGGAATCCGACAGCTTTATGCAGCAGCATAAAGAAGGCAGACCCCTTAGGCATCAATTGTAAACGCTGCCTTTTAATTGTGAACACTGCTTACCATGCGCGCATAGTAAGCAGTGCTCACAATGAAAATTAAACGCTGCCCGATATGCGGGCATTGTTTTGTAACTGTCTGCTGAAGAGTTTATGACCACATATAACCATTCACCAAGAAAAGATGACAACCCATACGTGCTACACTTGTTTTTTTAAATTGACACTGCTTTACCCAAAAGAGAGTCATTACTTCTTATGACAGCAGCAAACATATTCAGTCTTCCCGATCTGCGGCTCCCATTTTGGTGCAACTTCCTTATCACCTTAGCTCTCAGGTACCCCTCTTCTCTCTTTCACTGTGTGTTTCAGTCACCGTCACTGCTGCAGTCATGTGGCAAAACACACTGATCGTCCCGTGTGAACGACTTAAGTGCTCCTTCCCAATATGGAATACGTACAACATGTAATCGATCACTCAAAAATAAAATACAGTTTGTTCAGCTGGCATGAAATATACTTCTCAATAGACAAACTTTTTGTTAATCCAGGTAACTGAAACACAAAGGGGGCCCTTTTACCCAAAACGGAAATGGCTCGCATGGGGACCACCAGCGATTGCAGTTGGGTACCCCGCATGCAATTTTTATTAGTCTTAAAGCGGAGAGTAAAACTTTCTGCTCCTGCTGATTTTGGTGTGGTTCGGAGGCATAAGAGGGAAGGAAAGCAGAGATATGACCTCCACTTAGCTTTCCTCCTCAGTCGCGGCAGAGCAATAGCTTTTATGTCTACAGGAGATTTTCATGCACGTGCAACACCAAAGATTCCAATGGAAAATGCCTTGATTTGCAACTTCTAATGACCTGGCGGATTCCATTGGAATCCTTTATAAAACGCCACCTAGAAAGCATAATTGAGGGCAGTGTTTGATATGCACAATACGGAGCATAAAACTGGAGAGTTAACGAGATTTTCCTTCGTTTTACGCAAGTGCAATCATTGGCAGTCCCCTGGATGCCATTTCCATTTTTAGAAAAATGGCCCCCAACACTCTGTATTAAAACCAGGAAGAAGCTTATCATGCTCCAAAAATCAAAACGACTGATGTCAGAATAGGCACAGGAAAGAAGAGAGGAGCATTCTGGGAAGAATGTGTTGAGTACACTAATATGACATTCCCATTCAACAACTTTATGCTTAACTTCTTTCATCTGCCTACAACTCATGTATTTTAAACACACACTCTACATATGTAAACACTTCTTTGCATGCATCGTCAAAGCAGTAGGTTCTGTTACTAAAATCTGCAGGACTATTTAAAGCAGAGCACATCATGGGGGTATTCTTTACAATTTCTTCCTGTTCCTCTCACAACATTCTCTCCATTTTTCATTCATACACCTGTTATAGGGATACACTCCAACCTGCAAATATTCTCATACAATGCTACGAAAATACATCTAACGCGGAATTCAAAAAAAACAATTTATTACAGATCATTAATTTCAAACAAAATTGAAGCTTGCAAGTGGGGTTATTAAGTGAGTGAATACAGTACTCATGCTCAATGTATTTATAATCTAGAGCAGTGGTCTTCAAACTTCTTCGTCCTGGGCCTCATGGGACAAGATTTGAGCAGCCCGGGCCCCCCCAAAAATGCCAAAATAGACAGTATGTACAAATGGCTATGAACTATTGCACGCACCCTACTCCCAGTTTAGTTTCTGGGCTCCCCCACCTGCTCCCATTACAGTCGCTGGGCTCCCTCATCCCACTCTTACCCAGTGCCTGGGCTCTCCCCACCTCATCACAACCCTGGGCTCCCACCACTATCCCAGTGCTCCTGCCGATCCTGCTCCCACCAAAGTCCCTGGGCTCCTCCCACCCCGTTGCCAACACAGTCCGAGGGCCAGTGGTAGCTGGTGAAATTTTTAAGTGGAGGGGCATAAATATTTCCCATAAAAATGCCATAGCGACCGAGCGCAGCGAAGACCCCCCCGAACCAATGGGCGATCGTGGGGGTTTTTCCACCCGTGAATTAAAAAAAAAGAATGGGTAAAATTTTGCATTTTAGAGCATACTTAAAAAAATGGGTAAAAAGCCAAACAGTTTAGAATTGGTGCTGGGGGGCATGGGAGAAAGCATGGTATTTTTGACTGGACATCTATGAAAGATATCCAGTTAAAAAAATACCATCCCTGCCCCCTGGTCTCTACGGCGCCTCAGAAGGAGAGCTGATTTTGGCAGGTGGGTAGGGGGATTGTGCAACAAAGGCATTTTTAAATGCCTTTGTTGTACAACCCTCCTTCCCTCCTCTACCCCCACTCACCAAAATCAGCTCAACGGACCAAAACAAACACCCCCACACACACACACACACACACACACATACATTCACACAGCAACCACTCTATCATTCATGCAAGCACCCATCACCATACATTCACTCATAACACAAGCATACACGCATCCATACACATATTTAAATAAAAAATAAATGAACATAAACATACCTTATGCAGGGGCCTGCGCATGGGTGCTGAAATGCCCCGCTCCAGGTTGCTCTGTCTGTATGTGCGAGGCGGCACAGGAGCTCCACCTCGCACATGCAGACTTGGAGTGCCCCAGCCAGCATTTCCAAGGAGCTATGCAAGGCTGGCGAAGCAAAACACCCCCAGAATTACATGGCTCAATGAGCAGGTGCAGCTGGGGAACTGAACTGTCAAAGGGAAACAGTGTTTCTCTTTAACAGTTCAGCCAGCCCAGAAGCACTTCCTCAGCTGGAAAAAGCTCCTCCACTCCCCCATAGTGGATGAGGGAGCCACTGGGTGGTTGCCCCCTCGCGCATTATGGATGAGCCACCATTCTCGGACTAGCCTCTGGGGAAATAGGGCAATGTCCATACCAAAATTGCTAGGGTAGGCCAGTCAAAATGGGCCACTTTTTGATCAACGTGTGGCAGTTTGATGAGTTACTTCACTATGCAGCTGGTAGTTTTGACCATTGTTGCTGAATAAATATTCTTTAAATATCACAATTTGCTTACATTCTAACAAAAAGCACCCCCTTGGGTACTATTCAAACAGTCTGTGACTTAAGGAATGAATATCCATATGCAACTGAGGGCCACTTTTTTATTGGTGCCTGAGACAGTTTCATGGCCCAGTCCGACAATGTGAGCAGCCCCCGCCCATTTCCACCAATCTAAAAAATAAATAAACATTCCCCACCCCCTCGGATGCAGCTGCGCCCCCCTGTGGGAGCACGCCCAACAATTTAAATACCTCTAATCTAGAGCCTAAGAGTATTATTATTGCATCAGTCTAGACTCATATGTAAGTTACCCATGGGTTGCCGCCCTCAAATGTTGCCATAACCATACTTGTCAACATCGGCTAAACCCTGGATACCAACAAAAAAGCCATATTTTATAATAGGCTATAGATGTCAAGTCTTAGACCTCATATCCTATAAATGCAATGGATTTGATTAAAAAGAATATCGACACAGGTGTGTTTCGGCCTTCTTGTTCGGGGTCCACTCTACCCACGGAGCACCCCTGTAATTCATCCATTGGCCTTCATCAGGATAGAATACATTTGTGCCCCAACTTTTTCTTTATAAAAAAAGCTTCTTATATCGGTTGGAAAGAATCTTCTTGCTTCATTGTACAGCTCTTGGGACCCTTGATAGTCGCCCCTTAATGCATTTAAAGCAATTTCACGCTCGTCATTGCTAGGCAATTTCATAATTTTCGAGAACATCCATGTACATTTTTCTCACGGTCAACTTCGAGCCGCCTCGAAAATGCAAACAGTCCTCAACGTGGAAGACAGGAAGAAATCGAACTGAAGTACACACTTAGGCGTGTAAAGTGATCTGGAAAAGGCAGTGAATATGTTGTGGACATGACCACAAGTTGGGCATGAGAAAAATATTCTCAGACAACACTACGAAAATACATCTAAATCTGTTTTAAAATATGTTTTCATTTATCACAGACCATTGTTTTCAAACGAAATTGAAGCTTGAAAGTGGGAAAGTGAGTCAATACAGTACTCGTGCTCAATGTAACAGTAGTGACATTGCATGGGTCTAGACTCGTATAGAGCTCCTGGAGACTGCCCCTGGGTGGTAGCGGTGTGCGGTTTAAATCAACATAGGATAACGCAACAGGTGTATGAATGAAAATGGGGAGAATGTTGTGAGAGGAAGAAGAAGAAAATGTAAAGAGTACCCCCACTATGCGCTGTGTTGATAGGAGTGTAATCCGGGTAGATGGAGGTACTGGTCCGGGCCCAACCTTTGTATGGACTACTGAGCATCACCCTACTACTTAAATCTGTGGGGTTGGCAAGTATGATGTTCTTACTCAACTAGTTTGTCTCAAAAGAATCAACAACTGGCAGTGATTCATGAACGCGGGCAGCTGTTTTCGAGCAGCCAGGCCTATTATTTGCCCCCGGCCGCCGCTGCAAGGGCACTGTAGGGTGAGCGCGAGGGACATGGCAGGAGAATGAAGATTTACGCACTTTTGGCCATCGGTTTCTCATTCTATCCACCCCTTCCCCGCAGCCTTTACAAGGCGCTGTCAATCCTTCTTGACTGGCTTCAGCAGTTTGAAGTTAATTCTTTTTGTTTCACAGCCCACCCACAGGCCCAAGTAATTTCCAATTGTACTGCGTCACGTGCAGAGTTTTTAGTCACATGCCATCTGAATGGCAGGTGGCCGCTGAAACCAAATTAATCAATTTCCAACTGTGCCCAAGCCCTATTACTGCAGTTAAAAGGGAAATCTTTAAAATATGCAGACAAATCCCCTTGGAGTTGGAGGGATGGCGGTAGGTGGGAGCCTAAAGAGGTGGGAGTGAGGGGGCCATGCATGCCTGTGCAGTTTGCAGAGTGTAATTACTATCTGGGATCATTCTGTTGGATCGGAATGGGAGGTGGGAGGGAGGGGAGTGAGGGTGGAGGGGGGGGGGTAATGAACACGTTCAAGTACAATGCCACCCATAGCCCTATTAAGGAAGGGAAATGTACCGGTGTCTGCATCTAGAAGCCCCCTCTCCCTCCTCCCTCCCCAAAGGGTTTTTTTTCTTCCCCTTATGGAATGTGTTTTAAATAGATTATCCACACGAAGACGCCTTTGCCATGCGATTCACTCAAGCTCTGGGGTCTGCGGCAGACATTGACAGGCTCATTCAGAGTGAGCCACAAACACAATTATCGCACGAATAAAATCGAAGTGCCTAATTCGACAATGATGCACGTCGGTCTGGCGCATAGCAGGGTGAAGGCTTGGGGCAGAGTTAGGGCTGAGCATTCCTGCCTGCCTCATAAGTGCTGCCAGTGTTGCGGCTCACATAAGGCACACAGTAGCCGGCGACCCAAAGCATGCCCACACATGCCACCGGCCTTACCACCATCAAACAATGGCGCTAACACTCCTCACTTCCGTTAACATAACCAGACATGCAGACCCATGCGTCAACATACCCAGAAATAGCATAGAGTGAAGTAGCAGGGACCCACGTCCTGCGCACGTTCCCATCATCCACTGCAAACAACATATCTTGCTATTCATTCCCACACACAAACACACATGCAGACACATTTTGTTTCATGGATGTTATGTCCTCGGTTGAAAACTGTGCTGCATGATGGTGCAGCTTACTGGCAAATAACAAGGGACGTCCTGGGAGACTCTCTGCCAGACATGAGTCCTGGTTACAAGAGCCTTACCCAGAGTCTTTAGCTCACTATCTTTCACAGAGGAGAAATATCCTAAACATATCAGTCTTTGTCCTGCCCTGGGGCATTCTAGCACCAACATGCTAGGCAATTCTCCTCTGAACAAGAGTACCAACAGCAACGCCAGACATGTGTTTCGGTCTGGTTGAACTTTTTGGGAGCGGCAGGTTACAAGACTATGGCCCCATGAAGATAAATGTGAGACCCACCTCGTGACGGCCCTGGATGGTATGCCAAACTGATCTTCGCCAACCAGACCAACTCAGGCCTGCCCTTCTGTTCCGTTTTCTGACAAAGTTGTCCCTTGGAGATGGGGGTGAGGCCATATAGAAACTATTTTTTTTTTTCGTGTTTTCTTTTCTGTATATAAATCGCTTTCGTCCAAACGCTATACAGTTGAAAGTAGTACAGTAATAATACAAGATTACTGATTATCAGACATTAGGAAATGTTTTTTAATATTCAGTGGAAAGATGATAGAGAAGGGAAGGGGCGAATATGTAGGGGGAGAGAGTTCTAGTTTTTCGTGGCGAGGAGTTCAAAGGACCAGCAACAGTAAGAGACACAGGGGGGTTCGGGCACAGTGAGCCGAAACTGGGTTAGAGCACCAGGAGGGGGGATGGGCTATAAAAGGACAGACAGGAAGAAATATAGAGGGGGAGCGAGACTATGAAGGCACTTGAATACAATGCAAAGAAAATGAAAGAGAAGGCAGGATTCGATGGAAACTCCAAAATCAGAAAGAAGCAGGGAAACTCTATGCTCTGGACCAGAGTATTATTGTACCACAGAAATCCGGAAGAATTGTCCAGAGAGCAAAACTGTGTTGCTTACAAAACGTATCAGTTTTTATTTAATCATGATACAATAATTTGAAAAATGGTCAATCAATGACACAGTACTTTAAAGAACACATTACATATCACAACAGAAAGGGTAAACATTACACATGGCTAAAATTAGTCCATAATCAAAACCATTCATAGTGCAGCATTCAAACCATACAACATTCAAAGTGACATTCATCCAAACAACACTAGCTAAAAATGACAAAATTGATTCATATTCGGGAGTGAGCACAATCCTCGCATCCCGTCTAATTATTTTAATATTTAGAAAAACATACAATAGAAATGATTAAAACAATCTATCATAAGGGCGGATCTAAGAGTGAAGATGTAGTGTAGATCACATCCCTGGGGAACAAAACTCAACCGGTTTTTATGTGGTATGTCTATTGCACAACGTCTTCATCAGGAGCTATGCAACGAAAGACTGCAAGAGAAGAGCATTACTGCATAAGTATGCAGCAGTGCCCCACCCCATAAAACAAACTCAAAAGTTTAAAGTGTATTGTGTACCCACCATGTGCCACCTTTTATAAACCATTTAAAGAGAAAGTGAAATATTTAGGTGCTGGGAAAGTCAAGTGGAATCAGAAACACATCCCAGTAGCGGAGGTATATTTAAAAAGGCCAAACACAGGGGTGCCTGCTCCATGCCGTGTGCAGGGGGAGCAACACTAGTTGGAAACACCAATGAGAGGCTAGAGAGAAGAGAGAGGCATATGCACCAGATCAATTAAGGTGGCTAAGTGACCAAAGGAATCAGGGTCCAAAAGGTGCGCTAATGGATAATAAGCCAAACTGACCTCACACAGTCAGCCAATCACTGACACGATGGATGGAAGGAGTATCTATACTGGAATGAGAGCCCAGCAAGGGCTACAGCTGTTCATGAGCTAAAAAACACGTATAGCGCAAATAAAACCAAGGGAAGATAAGCACTACACAGAAATTGCTAACTGGAAAAGTAAGTAGATTACCTGTCAGAGCAGGGGACTGTGCTTGATGGTGCCCATCGTTGGTAAATCCGATGAAGTGGCCTACTGGGTGTTGGATACGGTAAGTAGGCTCGTATCAGCTTCAGATGCCTAGGCTATCTGTGGACCAAATAATAGTATGAGTGTAGGCTCAGACTATGTTCACAAGGAAGAGGCAGACAATATATATACTAAAACAGTTGGTAAATAGTACAAGGGTCTTCCCATGGAGCAGAACAATTGCCACTGTTGTAAACTAAAGAACAAGTATCTAATCGCTGCAGCAGAAAAATGCTGTGCTGGGACAGGTGGTAATTAACAAAAAAGAGGGGAGGGGTTACGGGAGCCTATCCGTAAACCAAGCTGAAAGGCACTGTTTATGGGCTAGATAACAAGTGTCTAGGCGCTACAGGGACTAATGCTGTAGCCATGTGGTGTCCCCAAGGACCGAGGAAACCCCCGGAGTCAGATTGCAAGGTACAGCAGGGCTTTACAGTCATAGAGAAATGCTAACATGTACATATTGGGCGCATGTTCAGATGAAGGGCAGTCAAACACCGAAGGGCTGTAAAATAAAAAATGAGAATGAAGGCACCCAGACTTACTTGATACTTTGTGCGCGGGCTGGAGAAGAGGGTAGCTGTGAGGCAATCAAGCGACCCGCTCGCGGAGCTGAAGTGAGGGGTAGCTATGAGGAAATCAAGCGACCCACTCGCGAAGCTCAGCGCAGTCACGTACTGCGTTCACGGGAGCGCGGATAATGCGCTAATTCGAACACATCCCACAATGTAGGTTACATGACCAAAGCCCAACACATCACCAGGCTAAGTAGCGTAATGCTAGACAGCCTCTGCATCAGAGTATCCGGCCCGCCCAGCGTAAAGCTAGAAAGAGGACTGGTGCGGAGCCTCATTTGATGCCGCGGCTACTGTGAGAAATGTAGGTACAGATGTACCAGAGGCATGGGCCAATTAAAAGGGTAATCCCAAGGCAAGAGTGGTATTGCCAAGCTCACAGGAGTGCCAGTATGGCACCACAGTGAAGCCAATTCCCAAAGGTAGAAATCAAAAAATGAGAAAAGGCCTGGAGAACTATAATGTGCAATGTAAAACAGCAGTAACTGAAATACAGCACAACCCACTCATGTCAATCCAATATATATGCAGGTGAGAATATACACCTGGCAGTGGCAACCCCTGCCCAGGGTTGGAAATGTCAGCTGCATATAATATACATGAGCATAGTCCCTGATGAATAACAGCCATGCGAAAATAGGCTGTAAGTTAAGATAAAAATGGGTGAAAGTCTATACCAGCCACACATTATTGGGCTGGAACTATGTATGCCCATGTCACAACAAATGTTGGCCGTAGAAAAGGCCTGGCTAACCCACATTAAACTCCCATGTTTCCATGGAGTTGAGCCCTTTTTGTAAAGTCCTGAGATTAAAGATCCACATTTGCTCTTTGTATGCCAGTTTGTTAGTAATTTGCACATGGCCATTTGCTGAAATTTTCTCAAGGCAGAACCATCTTAATGAGTCTGCGTCATGACCCCTCTTTAGTAAGTGGGACACAAATGGGGCAGTATTGCAGCGCATCCTGATCTTGGAACGGTGTTCATTAATCCGTACATGTATCTCCCTGGAGGTCTTGCCTATGTAAAGCAAGTTACAAGGGCATTGGATGGCATACACCACATTCTTGCTTTTACACGTGGTGAACGTCCGCAGATCCCATTGTCTGCCTTCATTCACAAAATATGTGGTCTTTTTAGAAAATCTGCAGGCCATACAAGTGGTGCAGAGATAGTGCCCTACCACAGGTTGTAAGTTGACATCCCTAACCACATTGTGTTGAAATGGCAATCTGTTGGCTCGAGTGAGCTTCTGTGCCAGACTCTTCCCTTTTCTAAATGCAAACAGGTTTTTATTTAATTAATATCAGCGGAATTCAGGATCCCCCAAATCTTAAGAATAAGCCCCTTAATAGACTCACTAAACTTGCAGAAAGTGGAGACGCAAACAATCTGTTCGCTTTCTGTGTTTTTGGGTTGTGCAGTGAGCAGGGCATCACGGTTGGTATAACGCACTCTTTTTCTGGAGTGTTTAATACGTTTTTTGGGGTAGCCATGAAGTAGCAGTCTAGCTTGTAGTATATCTGCATGCTTATTGAAATGGGAAATGTTGGTACAATTACGTTGTAACCGTAGGAACATGCCGTATGGTAAATTGCATAATAGGCTCTTAGGGTGTTGGCTCTTAAATTGCAGAGTGGTATTGTGTTCTGTTGGTTTTCTATACAATTCTGTATGGAGCTACCCTTCATCAACAAAGATGGATAAGTCGAGAAAGGCGAGCCTGGAGGTGGAGAATTAAAACGTGAATTTTAGGTTAGAGTCCACCTGATTGAGCCAAGACATAAATCTATCGAGTGTGACAGAGTCCCCCTCCCAAAGCAGCACGATATCATCTATGTACCGACGGTACAATTTGATGTGTTTGGCAAAAGGATTGGTGGTATTGAGTATATGGTTTTCCTCAAACAAAAACATGAAAATAATGGCTAGGTTAGGAGCAAAGGTACAGCCCATAGCTGTGCCCTTGGTTTGCAGGTAATAGGTATCCTTAGACTTAAAGAAGCTATTGGACAAAACCAGTTCAGCACAATCGGTAAGAAATTCAGTGGGAACAGTATGAGGAAGAGGCAGTCTATCTAACATAATGCGTAGACTGGAGACAGCTTTATCCTGAGGGATATTAGTATAAAGTGCCTCGATGTCTAAAGAAACCAAAATTTGTGTAGAGGCGTCAAAAGGACGTGCTTCAACCAAATTAATGACATCGCTGGAGTCCAAAAGAAACGTGGGAGTGGCCATAGCTAATGGTTTGATGAAGGTGTCAATATATTTAGACATTGGTTCTAAAATAGAACTACATCCAGAAACAATGGGCCGACCTGGAGGCCTGGAGGCATCCTTGTGGACTTTCGGAAGAATGTAAAAGAGAGGAATTCTCTCTTCCGAAGAATTAATAAAGTCATGCTCTTTAGAAGAAAGCCAAGAAAGTGAGCGATGCAAAGATATAATGGAGGAGCAAGAAGAGAGAGAGGGCTGAGGGTCCGAATAGAAAAGTCAAAGACAGAGCAAAGTAGAGCTAGCTGATAGGATGGGAGGCCGATAAGCAGAGCTGAACAATAATTGCGGCGCAAAAAGACAATAGTAGAGATAAGTAGATTTGTAGCATGGAATGAAAGAAAAGGAAGAGCTTTATGGATATTATAAAGATTAAAACGGCAAGTGTGGGCAGTGTTTGAGATGTGAGAGTTGTCGGAGAGAGAGGAAGGAAAAGGAACACCCACATTTTGGGATGAGGTGCTGTTACACTTCGGGCTTCCCTGCGGGCTTCCTTGCAGAATACGATTCCTTTACAAACTCCTCTGTGGAGCAGATACAGGTTGCCATGGCACCTGCACAAACTACGACCGAGTCGGTGTCAGCTGACACGTCCTGCACGTGGAAGACGTACGGCAAGACACGCCCCATACGGCTTTAAAACCACCGTCTTTCAAGGGGCTCGTTGCTGCTAATTAGCATTACAAGCTACAGCGGTTAAGTCTGTTTACTCCTTCGTGTTTCCTCCGCACGAATTCCTAATCTGCTTACCTGGTCCTGACCCTTGCCTGGCTTTTGGATTGGCTTTCGACTGACTGCTACGTTTCTGACCCGGACTTCTCCTGTTTTGGCTTGCGTCCTCCTTTTATCCTGTCGTGCTCACCTGGCTTTTGACACAGAATGTTATTGGAATATTCTTCCTGCTGCCTCTTGCGGTACCTCATCCCAGCTAACTGTTACCAGATGTGGAATGACTTTGCCCTCTTCGCAGGTGACTTGCTATCAATCACCCGGAACTCTTCCACGCCTTATCTTGATGCTTGTGTGCTCAGGTACCTATTTGTAGTTGGCAACTCCATCTCTGCTATTGAATTCATTTCCCTACTGTCTTGATTGGATATTTTCCTTTTGCTGGATTTTGGGACACTGAGTGATCTACCCTGTCTTGTGAACTTGTCTTCAAGTGCATATAAACGCTTTGCTGATTCTGCACCAACCCGGCACTAGTGCGACCCTCGTGCCGCTCGGGTTTATTTCCATATACTAACATTCCTGTTTGTTGTTTTCTCCTATCGTTTTCTCCTGTTTCCTGGACTAGTATCCATCCTGAAAATATCCATATTGCAGGTTGGTTGTCATTGGTTCAATACTTTAGGAAGTCTCTTTAGAATTCTTTCCACTCACTTTGGTTATTCATATTTTTGTAGATTCACCCTGGGGAAGCTCCACTCCAATACTTACCTAGGTATTTTCTGTATTATACTGCTGTTCTGATTGCTTGGTTTATTCTCAACATTGTATAATATATTTGTATTCTTTTGCAGCATTGGTATTGGCGGTGTGTGTTCTCCTCGCTCTTTTATTCAATTGACACCTCTGTCTGTCCCAATCGAAACAGCAGAGAGGTACATTGTAGAAAAGAGCCCCTCTTTGAGGAAGCCTGAGTCTTGTACTCAGGGGAGCTGGGATAGAAGGCTGAATATTGATTCTTGTACAACCATCATATCCAAGTTGACTCATCCACGTCTTGGGCCTACTTCGGAGTGGTGAGTAACAGAATTAGCAGCCACGAACAATGTCCACGGAAGCCAGTGATGCTTTGAATCAAATCGTGCAAATGGTCACGGAGCTACGAACCGACTTGACCAATGCACAAGAGGCACTGCGCCAACGTATGAATGCCATTCAGGCTTTGGTTACCACTCCAGTGCCACAGATGGCCGGTGCTGGTGCTGTGGCTTCAGGATCAGGGTTTCCGCCTCCACAGCAGGAATCAAACCCTATTATGCTTACAACCCAGTTTCCTCTAGCACCTCCTGAACGCTTCCTGAGTGATCCTAAACAATACCGAACCTTCATCAATGAATGCAAACTGGATTTTTCATGCCGTCCTGCTTCATTCCCTACTTCTATGACTAAAGCGGCTTTTGTTTTGTCACATTTAGGAGGCACTGCAGCCGCGTGGGCTAACCCATTGTTAGAATCCAACAGTCATGTTCTCTACAATTGTAATGCCCTTCTTGCTATGATGAGTAAAGTGTTTGATTCACGTTATACTACTCAAGCTACTGACCTGGAACTCTTAAAGAATCGGCAAGGCAACAACTCCCTATTGGTCTATTTGGCCCGTTTCAATCAGCTGGCAGCAGAAACAGATTGGCCCGAAGAGAAGAAAACTGCAGTCTTCTATCAAGGCCTCTGTATTCTTCAACACATCTGTGATGAGTTAAGGACATCCTCTCCACTGTTCCGGTAGTCCCCACGGCATTTGGGGAACTGCTAGATCTAGTCCTTCAGATTGATGCCCGTAAATCCGAAAGACGTGGTGAAAAGAAACCTGCTTTGTTCAGCACGGTTCCAGCAGAGACATCATCCTCTTCACTTCCTGCGCCAGAACCTATGCAGATTGGTGTGGTTTGGGGTCCACTCACCCCTGCTCAACGAGAATACAGTAGATCACACAATCTCTGCACGTATTGTGGGGCCTCTGACCATTTACTGCCCGAATGTCCCAAAAAACCCAAAAGAAAGGCGGGAAACGCCAAATTCCGACAGCAGACGGAGTCCCTACGTTGGGGAGTTCACCTTTGGACTCTACAGTACAGAACCCGAGCCATCTAGTCCGCCTTCCTGTTACATTTTCCTTGAGTCATGGTGGTTCATTCCAGACAACAGCAGTAATTGATTCAGGAGCAACGGGCAATTATGTTGATCAATGCTTTACCTCTATGTCAGGGATACCACTGATTCGCAAAGCTATACCTGAAACAGTGAATGCAATGGACCGTTCGATCCTTGTATCCGGAATGGTAACTCACCAGACGGTTCCATTACACATGAGTACCGACGAAGGCCTATACTGAAGAGATATCATTCGATATCATCGAAGCGCTGGCCTAAAGGGTCATTCTGGGTATTCCATGGCTGATGCTCCATAACCCTGCTATCGATTGGTCGATGTCTCAGATCCAGTTCCCTTCCAACATATGCAATACCCGATGCACTACATTGCTTGGAATTAGCCAGGAAAGTCCTGTCAGGGCACTGGTATCTCCTACTATGCATATTGGAGCCGTTTCTAACAATGCTGTCTCTATGCTACCTTCTCAATATGCAGACTATGCAGATGTATTCGACAAAGGGATGGCAGAGACTCTACCCCCACATAGGGTCTATGATTGTCCAATAAACCTAGTACTGGGGGTAAAGATAGCATCTGGCAGGGTGTATTCGCTCACTCTCAAAGAAGACGAAGTACTTAAAGAGTACATAGACAAGGCTTTGGCCATGGGATGTATTCGTCCATCCAAATCACCAATTGCATCCCTGCTTTTTTTTGTTCCTAAGAAGGAAGGGGACTTACGTCCCTGTATTGACTATTGTGCATTGAATGCAGCTACCATAAAGAACCAGTGCCCCCCTCCCCCTGATCTCTGTTCTCCTCGATCAGTTGGGATCCTCCAAAGTATTTACCAAGCTCGCTCTCAGAGGGGCTTACAATTTGTTCCGTATGAGAAGGGGGGATGAATGGAAGACTGCTTTTAAAACATGTTACGGTCTATTTGAATACCTGGTAATGCCCTTTGAGCTATGTAATGCCCCGGCCACCTTTCAGACATTCATGAACGATTTGTTCTATGACATCCTTGACCAGTTTGTTGTAGACTACCTGGATGACATTTTGATCTATTCACGAAACCAGGTAGACCACGAACTACATGTCAAAACAGTGCTCCAACGTCTGAGGGATCACAAACTGTTTGTAAAAGCCGAAAAGTGCATATTTTACGCCTCAGAGGTGGAATTCTTGGGGTATGACCTTACTTGCAACAGGGTGCGCATGAGCCAGTCCAAAATTAGCGTGATCCTGGAATGGCCTGTGGCCAGTTCAGTCAAATCTTTACAATAATTTCTGGGATTAGCAAATTTCTATAGACGCTTTATCAACGGCTTTTCTGAAATCTCTGCACCTCTTACATCCCTGATAAGTGCCAAGGTGCCATTTGTATGGTCTTCTGAAGCTCAGAAGGCTTTTAATCAGCTAAAAGCCGCCTTCAATTCTGCCCCTGTCCTCAAACATCCCGATCTTGCATTCTTTGTGGAGGCTGACGCCTCGGGCTATGCTCTTGGTGCTGTGTTGTCACAAACCTGTCCTCACTCGGGCAAGATTCATCCCGTTGCCTACTTCTCTCGTAAATTGACACCTTACGAAAGGAACTACTCCATTACGGAACCCGAACTGCTAGCCATCAGAGACGCATTCTTGGAATGGAGATATCACCTCCTGGGGGCCAAACACCTTGTAACGGTATACTCAGATCACTGTAGTCTGTTAGCCTTCAAATCCATGAAATGTCTTATGGCTAGACAGGCACAGTGGCATTTATTCTTTTCACAGTACCAATTTGTTATCACATACCGTCCTGCTAAAGCTCAAGTCTCGACTGACACTCTCTCCCGCCTCCATGCGGGTGGCCAGTCCCAACTGGTCGAAGCACTTCCTCTCCTGCCGAACAATGTTGTTTGCGGGTGTTCGGTTCAGCCCTCTTTAGGTTCGATCATCCTTGATTGGGTCTCAACCCATCCAAAGAAAATCGCTGATTTCAACCTAGAAGTAATTCAGGGTATGCCAGTTATCCAAGGGCGTGTCTATGTACCATCAGGTCAAGCTAGAACCTTGGCTCTCCAGTGGTCCCACGAGTATTTGGTTGCAGCACACCCAGGAAGTCAAAAAAACTATTGAGGCCTTACGGCGTTGGGCCTGGTGGCCTTCCATGGCTCGCAATGTAAAGGACTACATTTTGACCTGTGCCATATGCACCCAATGTAAGACCTCTAGGGCCAAACCAGTAGGCTTATTACAACCTCTGCCTGTTCCGTACAAACCTTGGCAGATGGTGTCAATGGATTTCATTGTGGAACTACCCGACGTCCAGGGTCACGACACCATTTGGGTGATTTTGGATTATTTCACAAAATACACGCTGTGTTATTCTGTTATCCGTTAGGGCTACACATTGGAAACCAATGTATCACATTAACAGTTTTGATTCAAAGGATACTCTCACCTCAGCAGACTGAATAATTCCATGGAAGGCCAATGCTGAAAGCAAAGATCACCCCGACCAACACGCCACTCCCTGCACGGAAACAAAACCCAGAGAAGGAGTACGCGCCCGTCAGGGAAACCCTCTGGGGTAGAAAACCCAGGTCGAAAGTGTATCCCGGTGACTTGAAAGCGGTGTGAAGACAGCGTCACCTGAGGTGATGGAGGTTCAAACTCGGGAAGGATTCTTCTGGAGAGGATGACAATAGAGAGAGGTAAGAGGGAGGAAGAAGGTGAATATGGCAATTAGAAGGTAAGTAACCATAGGACTTCCCCTAACCTCTGAACCAATTGAGTCTTGAATACCTGGAGAGAAGCCGCAGAGGCGGGAGCCACAGAGGACTTGAAAGCAAGAATCCTGTCAAAGAGAGAAAGGTAAGTGAAACTCTAGGAGTGGGAGGCTACGAAGCCCGGAAGGATACTTAGAATATATATCAGACGTGAACTTAATATTACCCGGGAAATGGTAGCAAAATGACCAAGAAACTGAATCGGGATACGAGATGCGGGTAGCAGCCCGATGGATCGGGTACACTTTGAAAGCTGAGGAAAGAATCTGGGAAATAGGTGATAGGCAAAATTAGTTTAAGCTAAAGACAGAATAGGTAGAATCAAAGGGAAATTGGAACTGTCGGGTCTAGTAGCGAACTCACGGTGCATCAGCTAGAACAGTAGTGACGCGAAGAGTTGACAAACTTCGTGATGTATAAGGGATCATGTGACCTGCACGCTGTGCTTCTGGCATACGTGAAAAGGCTGGAACGCTGCATTTGGAACTGTGAACAATGCGATCCGCCATCTTGAAATCACCGCTCCGAATGAAGCCACAGAGTCGGTTCCGGGACCATAAGCAGCACTTCTTCATATGTGTAACAGTATGCCCCCTTCTCCTGGGAGGCGAACCCGGCTTTCCGGGATGTAATCTAAAGAATCGTTGAACCAGTCGGGGTGCGTGAACCCCTGAAGCTGGTTCCCAAGTCCGTTCCGCCGGAGAATACCCCTTCCAGTCCACAAGAAACTGTAATCTCCCTCTATGATATCGGGAGTCACAGATGCTGGCGACTTCATATTCTGGGCCAGTATCCGTCGAAATTGGAGGTGGAGGAGAATTGTCCGACCAATGAAATCAGTCTTGAACAGCAATCTTGATCTCAGACAAATGGAATACAGGATGTATCCGAGACCAGGATGTGGGCAGCTCGAGCTTAACCGCAGCTGAACCCACAAAAGACCGAATCTTGAAAGGACCGAAATACCTTGGGGAGAGTTTAGAGGGAACCAGATGACAGGGAAGAAAGCGAGAGGCCAACCAAACAGATTCTCCCGTTTTCAACTGCGGGATGTCTCGGCGATGTCTATCTGCCATCATCTTGGCTCTATCCTGGGCAGCTTGCATGGAAATCTTCGCAAGTCTATGGCCTTCCTGGATCTCAGATAAGAGGCCATCTACTCCTGGGTAGCATGAAGAGGAGCTGGTAACAAAAGGTACAAATGAGGGGTGAAATCTGTAAGAACAGTGAAAAGGACTAGTGCGAAGTGCCGAGTGTCAAGCATTATTGTAGGCAAATTCAGCAAACGGTAATAACTCAACCCAATTGTCCTGGACAGCTGATACAAAACACTGAAGATAGCTTTCCAGTGTTTGGTTAAGGCGCTCAGTCTGTCCGTTAGTCTGTGGATGATATCCAGAACTGAGCGCCCTCCTGATCCCCAGGACCCGACATGCTCTTTCCCAGAATCTTGATGTGTATTGAGGGCCTCGATCAGAAACCACAGTATCTGGTAAACCGTGTTTGGAAAAGATTTCCAAAATAAAGATCTTAGCCATTCCTTCAGCTTCTGGCAGTTTGGTTAAGGGAGTGAAGTGGGCTAGTTTAGTCAAAGTAATCTATGGTGACCGTTATAGTAGTCTTGTTATGTTAAGGGGAAAGATCTACTATAAAGTCAGTAGAGATCACCTGCCAAGGCTTATCTGGAATCGGTATCCGGGTGAGTAATCCCAGAGGGGGAGTCCTAGGATTTTTGGATTGGGAGCACACGCTACATGCCATTACATAATCCTGTACATCCGTGTGAAGCTTGGCCACCAAAAGTGTTGTTGTACCAAATCTAATGTGCCTTGAACACCTCGATGACCGGCAGCTCGAGAGTCGTGACACATCCTTAACACTTTTCGTTGTAGTTCCAATGTGGGCACCAAGACCTGGCACTTGTTAAAGTAGTAAGAATCGTTCTGGACGAGGTGGTGAGCAGAAGCGATCTCTCTGCAGAATGCTTGATTAGTCTTGGATGCAGTCTTTAATTCTTGTAGAAAATCGGTAATGACTGCGATGAATTTGGCTTTGGGAAATAAGGGTTCAGGACTGAAATGAGAGATGGGAGAGTCTTTACGAGAGAGGGCATCAGCCTTTAGGTTTTGTTTTCCCGGAAGGAAGGTGAATTCGATCCGAAATGGTAGAAAGAAATATGCCCAACCTGCTTGTCGACTATTAGTCGTGTGAGCATTCTGTAAGACCTTGAGATTTTGATGGTCTGTGCGTACTTCGAGGAGAAAGGAGGATCCTAATAATAAGTGTCTCCACTCCTCAAAGGCCCTCTTTATTGCCAATAATTCTTTCTGGAGCACAGAATAGTTCTGCTCCGAGGCATTAAAGGTCTTAGACAGATAAGCGACTGGTCTTTCATCTCCCTGATCCGTGCACTGTAGCAGAACCGCCCCAAATGCATGATGCGAGGCATCAGTTTCTACAAAGAATTGCTTAGTTTAGTCTGGAGGTATCAAAATGGATGCAGAAGTGATAATGGTTTTGAGGGTCTGAAAAGCATTATTGGTGAAATCGTTCCATATGTACGGGATTCCTTTTTTTAGGAGTCGAGTAAGAGGCAATATTATCTCTGAAAAACAAGGAATGAATTTTCTATAGAAATTGGCGAATCCTAGAAAACGTTGAATCTCCTTAAAGTTAGATGGTCTTGGCCATTCGACCACAGCGGAGACCTTCTTTGGATCCATGGAAATACCTTGTGGTGACATCACAAACCCTAGATAAGTCACCTGTCTTTGATGGAATTCACATTTGGAGGCTTTACAGTAAAGCTGGTTCTTCTGCAGCCGGTCAAGTACGGTATTTACATGCCCGATTTGCTCCTCTTGGGTGGAGGAGTATATTAAGATGTCATCCAAATAGATGATAACGAAATGGAACAGGATATTAGAAAAAAGATGGTCCATAAAGCGTTGGAACACCGCAGGAGCATTAACCAAATCAAAGGGCATTACATGGTACTCGTAGTGGCCGAATGGTGTTCTGAACGTGGTTTTCCACTCGTCTCCAGGGGCAATGCGGATGAGATGGTAAGCCCCGCGGAGGTCTAACTTTTTGTAGAATGAGGCTCCTCAAATAGCTTCAAGGATGTCCGGGATCAACGGCATAGGATACATCTCTGCCACCACAATTTTATTGATCCCTCGATAGTCAATACACGGTCAGAGTTCATTCATATCTTTTTTTGGAATGAAGAAGAGTGAAGCTCCAGTGGGAGATACCGATTCGGTAATGAGTCCGTTCCGTAAATTGGCTTGGAGGTATTCTTCGAGGACTTCTTTTTCTCTTTGAGAAAGCACATACATTGTCCCAAAGGGAATAGGTTTATCAGGAAGTAGTTCAATATGACAGTCATCTCTCCTATGAGGTGGTAGTGTCGGGAACTCAGGATTGGAAAACACAGACCAGTATTTTTGATAGCATTCTGGGATAACCTCCAAGTGATTTATTGTGGAAACTAAAGGAGATTTTGAATTTTCAGTCGGGATGTGTATGCCTACAGACTCATGAGACAAGCAATGGTTAACACAATATTCAGAGCCAAGGAAGAGAGTGCCTGCAGACCAGTTAATAAAAGTTTTGTGTCTCCTCAACCACGGAAGACCCAAGATGAGGGGAAAATGAGCCGCTTTGATTAAATCAAAGACTATGGATTCCTTGTGTGCGGCAATCTGGCAAATAACAGGTTCTGTCTGTTCACGGATCGGACCCGAGCTTAACGGATGGCCATCGACTCCTTGAATAGGAGTGATCATAGCTTTGGGTATACAATTTATCCCATGTTTATTTGCCCACTGATCATCTACAAAATTCCCTGCCGCTCCACAGTCGATTAGTGCAAGTATGCCTTGTAAGACCTGTTTGGGCAAGACAATGGTAATAGCAATAACAACCATATTCTGAGTAGAAGCTGCAGTGTCCAGATTTAAATTAACTCGCTTTGGGAATCAGATTCATGAGTCCCTACTGTTGTTCCCCTTGCGTTAGGGCTTTGGAGTTTCCCGACCCCATAGCCTGAGTACGTCGGGGAGGGACCAGGAGGCAGTCTCTTAACACATGAGATGAGGATCCACAATACATGCACAAGCCTAAAGCTTTTGTTCACTCCTTCTCAGCAGCGGATAATGGTCCTCTAACTGTCCCGATTTGCATAGGTTCATCAGTTACCACTGGCTTACTCGTTACAGAATGATACTCGAGTTGGGTCCGAATCCCTCTATTTCTTTTCTTTTCATGTGATCGTTCATGTAAGCGGTAATCGATATGCATGACGATGGTTATCATATCAGCTAGATTGGCCGGACGGGGACCTTTCACAACCTCATCCTTTAGATCGTCTGACAGTCCCCGCCTAAATAATATGAGCAACCTGTCATCAGGCCACACTAACTCGGAGGAAAGCTGCTTGAAGAGCGTGATATAAGTCAAAAGGTCTTTACTACCCTGCTTTAGGTCAAGCAATCTTTCTTGCATGGATACAGTAATCTCTTGTCTACTAAACATTGATTTCAAACTGATGGTAAAGGCAGGGTACGAGTTTAAAATCACATTGTTAGAAGTCACTAAGGGTGTTGCCCAAGCTAAAGCCGGTCCAGCCAGATGAGAAATCACAAACCCGACCTTGTCTTTGTCGGTGGGAAAGAATCGGGATTTAAAGGTAAATTGCACAGTGCAACTATCAAGAAACTCTTTAAGTTTGTGCGGGTCACCGTCAAATTTGCCGGTATTTAAACTCAATGGAGGCGAGTCTGAAAAAGCACGAGCGACCTGTTGTCGCAATTGTGTGTTATCTTGTTTGAGGGATTGCATCTCTAAGGACATAGTTTGCATGGCTGCAATAAGCTGTTGCATTTGCTGTTCCATCGAAATCTCAGTCTGCCGCCTCTTTTTGAGTGTGTCGCTATCTGTTATTCTGTTATCCGCTAGGGCTACAAATTGTAAACCAATGTATCACATTAACAGTTTTGATTCAAAGGATACTCTCACCTCAGCAGACTGAATAATTCCATGGAAGGCCAATGCTGAAAGCAAAGATCAACCCGACCAATGCGCCACTCCCTGCTCGGAAACAAAACCCAGAGAAGGAGTACACGCCCGTCAGGGAAACCCTCTGGGGTAGAAAACCCTGGTCGAAAGTGTATCCCGTTGACTTGGAAGAGGCGTGAAGACAGCGTCACCTGAGGTGATGGAGGTTCAAACTCGGGAAGGCTTCTTCTGGAGAGGATGACAATAGAGAGAGGTAAGAGGGAGGAAGTAGGTGAATATGGCAATTAGAAGGTAAGTAACCATAGGACTTCCCCTAACCTCTGAACCAGTCGAGTCTTGAATACCTGGAGAGAAGCCGCAGAGGCGGGAGCCACAGAGGACTTGAAAGCAAGAATCCTGTCAAAGAGAGAAAGGTAAGTGAAACTCTAGGAGTGGGAGGCTACGAAGCCAAGAAGGATACTTAGAATATATATTAGATGTGAACTTAATATTACCCGGGAAATGGTAGCGAAATGACCAAGAAACTGAATCGGGATACGAGATGCGGGTAGCAGCCCGATGGATCGGGTACACTTCGAAAGCTGAGGAAAGAATCTGGGAGATAGGTGATAGGCAAAGTTAGTTTAAGCTAAAGACAGAATAGGTAGAATCAAAGGGAAATTGGAACTGCCGGGTCTAGTAGCGAACTCACGGAGCATCAGCTAGAACAGTAGCGATGAGTTGACAAACTTCGCGATGCATAAGGGATCACGTGACCTGCACGCTGCGCTTCTGGCGTACGTGAAAAGCCTGGAACGCTGCATTTGGAACTGTGAGCAATGCGATCCGCCATCTTGAAATCACCGCTCCGAATTAAGCCACAGAGTCGGTTCCCGGGACCATACGGACCACTTCTTCATATGTGTAACACACTGTTCATACCTTGTTCCTGCTTGCCTTCGGCTCCAGAATTGGCGAGACTGTTCATGACAAATCTGTTTCGTTTCTTTGGCTTACCCTCGATCATTGTTTCCGATCGTGGTAGACAATTTACTTCACGGTTTTGGAAGGCTCTTACTGCTTCCCTGGGCATCGAGGACAGATATTCCTCGGCATACCATACTCAGACGGATGGGCAGGCAGAGAGAACCAATGCTACTATCGAACAGTTCCTACGCTGTTTATGTCTTCAGTTCCAACAGTCCTGGTTTACTTCCCTGCCTTACGCGGAGTTTGAAGATAACAATTCTATGCATACGTCAACTGGGGTTTCTCCCTTCTTTGCCCTGTATGGTGGTCATCCTAGGGCACTCCCACTCTATCTGGTACTGCCGACTGTCAACCCAGCTGCAAGAGACTGTGTGAGAGATCTCGATGATTCATCGGGACGTACGCTGTCATTTTCTCCGTGCTCAAGACTGTGGCAAAAAATATGCTGATGTGCATCGATCCCCGGCACCGGTCTAGCGGAGCGGCATGAAGGTGTGGTTGTCGTCCCGTAACTTATGGATTGCGGGTAAACGTTCGCTTTTGCCTAAATATGTGGGACCCTATGCCATTACTGATGTTATAAATCCTGTGGCGGTCAAGCTCTCCCTGCCACGTTTATGGTGTATACACCCAGTTTTTCACGTCTCCCTGATCAAGCCATTCATCCAGGGGACTCGCCTCCCTACACGTCCTTCGCCAATCTTGGTGGATGGCGAGGAGGAGTACGAGGTTTTGCGCATTCTGGACTGCAGGGTGTCTAGGGGTGCGTTGTTCTACCTGGTGGATTGGAAGGGTTATGGGCCTGAGGACCGTTCCTGGGAGCCTTTGTCTAACTTACATTGTCCGGAGCTTCTGAGGAGTTTCCATTCCGCCAGGGGGTTGCCGGTGTCTTTGGGGGAGAATGCTGTTACACTTTGGGCTTCCCTGCAGGCTTCCTTGCAGAATACGACTCCTTTACAAGCTCATTTGTGGAGCAGATACAGGTTGCCATGGCGCCCGCACAAACTATGACGGAATCTGTGTCAGCTGACACGTCCTGTACGTGGAAGACGTACGGCAAGACTCGCCCCCATACGGCTTTAAAACCACCGTCTTTCAAGGGGCTCGTTGTTGCTAATTAGTGTTACAAGCTACAGCAGTTACGTCCATTTACTCCTTCGTGTTTCCTCTGCACGAATTCCTAATCTGCTTACCTGGTCCTGACCCTTGCCTGGCTTTTGGATTGGCTTTCTACTGACCGCTACGTTTCTGACCCGGACTTCTCCTGTTTTGGCTTCCCTCCTCCTTTTATTCTGTCGTGCTTGCCTGGCTTTTGACACGGAACGTTATTGGATTATTCTTCCTGCTTCCTCTTGCGGTACCTCATCCCAGATAACTGTTACCAGACGCGGAACGACTTTTCCCTCCTCGCAGGTGACTTGCTATCAACTACCCGGAACTCTTCCACGCCTTATCTGGATGCGTGTGTGCTCAGGTACCTATTTGTAGTTGGCAACTCTATCTCTGCTATTGAATTCATTTCCCTACTGTCTTGATTGGATATTTTCCTTTTGCTGGATTTTGGGACACTGAGTGATCTACCCTGTCTTGTGAACTTGTCTTCAAGTGCATATAAACGCTTTGCTGATTGTGCACCAACCCGGCACTAGTGCGACTCTCGTGCCGCTTGTGTTTATTTCCCTATACTAACATTCCTGTTTGTTGTTTTCTCCTATCATTGTCTCCTGTTTCCTGGACTATTATCTATCCTCAAAATATCCATATTTCAGGTTGGTTGTCATTGGTTCAATACTTTAGGAAGTCTCTTTAGAATTATTTCCACTCACTGTGGTTATTCATATTTTTGTAGATTCACCCCGGGGAAGCTCCACTCCAATACTTACCTAGGTATTTTCTGTATTATAATGCTGTTCTGATTGCTTGGTTTATTCTCAACACTGTATAATATCTTTGTATTCTTTCGCAGCATTGGTATTGGCGGTGTGTGTTCTCCCCGCTCTTTTATTCAATTGACTTAGACTTTCTGTCCCAATCGAAACAGCAGAGAGGTACATTGTAGAAAAGAGCCCCTCTTTGAGGAAGCCTGAGTCTTGTACTCAGGGGAGCTGGGATAGAAGGCTGAATATTGATTCTTTTACAACCATCATCTCCAAGGTCACTCATCCACATCTTGGGCCTACTTCGGAGTGATTCCTGTACAACCATCATCTCCAAGGTCACTCATCCATGTCTTGGGCCTACTTCGGAGTGGTGAGTAACAGGTGGAGAAAGGTAGGTGGAATGGGGAAAACAGATGGAAGCAGAGGGAATAGTAGAGAGAATGGAAGAAGCTGGAAAGAAAGGGATCTCGTTTTTAGAGGGATTAAGATGAAGAAGGTTAGCATACATTCAGGATTGAATAGTCCATAGGCCGTAAGAGATGGTAGAATGATGGTAGAAAGAAGAGAAGGAAGCGAAGATGTGTGAGTCTTCGGCATAGATGTGATGAAAGGACAAAGGATGAAACAATGGAGGATAAACTAAATGTGTCCAGTGAAAAGACTAGGGGCCAAGGACACAGCTTTGAGGAGCACTGTGATAGAGTGGGAAAGTAGCCCAAGAGACTGAGAAGGAGCGGTTTGCCAAATAGGATTCAAGCCATTTTAGAACAGTACGAGAAATGCCAATTGAGAGAAGGGTGTGACTAAGGGTAGGGCAATCAACCGAGTCAAAGGCAGCAGAAAGATCTAACAGAATGAGAATAGAGTGTTTACAATGGCGAGCAAAGAGAAGTGAGTTGGAAACAGAAAGCAGTTTCAGTCGAGTGAAGATGGCAAATACCTGGAAGCAGGAAGTGATGATCAAAACAGGCAGCGGTTTGGGAGTAGACACAATGTTACAAGGATTTTGGAAAGAAAGGCAAGCATAGAAATAGGACAAAAGTTGGCAGAGAGTCAGCGGTCGAAAGAGGGCCTTTTGAGGGTGGGAAGGATAGCAGGGTATTTGAAACTAGAAGGACTAGGTGGTAGGGGCCAAAGAAAGGTTGATAAGCGTGGTGAGATAGGGAAGAAGATGGGGAAAGACTATGGGAATGAGGGGTGATGGAAGAAGAACAAGTGTGGAAGCAGGAGGGTGGAAAACTATACAAACAATAGTACTTCGTGACAACAACACATGCTCAGCTGGAGGAAAAAGGCACACCTATCACCAAACTTCATGAATGGTGAAAGTATTGGATTGCGTACCCGGTGCAAATGAAATCATCCCTTAGCTCTGCCCCAACCTCGCTTTTGCACCAAATCCCCATTGTCACATGATCTGGGTGTAATCAGCTGTGGGACTGAGGTTGTCCATGTGGCTTGAGAAATTAGACAAGTGAACTGGGGCCATCTGTGAGATCAACAGTGGGGCAAATCACTCTCCCCTCTTTTACTTGAAATGCTGCTGCCCAATGTTAGCTCATATGCCACTGCCACTACAGCCCAGACATCATACTCCACCCCCTAGGTTAAGGCTGACTTGAAAGTTTGCAACTGTTACAGGCCTGCCAGGATGCCCATGAGTGCCTCGACTCATGTCAAGCCAAGTTCCGACTCCTGGCCCCCCTCCTAAACATTGATAACGGAAGGGGATGGATTAGGTGTGCAACTGATACAGGGCTGTTACTCCCCTCACCAGTATGGCAAGCAATGAGGAAGCAAGTTAACATCCTGCATAAAATCCTAGAGCTGGGGAGAGCCTACGTCTGGCAAGCATGCATGCCAACCAAATGAAGGTGGTCTGGCAGCAAGTGAACTTTGAGGAGGTCAGTGTTGTGAGGCAAACTCCCCCATCAAACCATCACAATTCCAAGCAATGTTGTGCCCCACATAAGATAATATGTAGTGATTGTGGAAGCCTGCTGCCTCATGAAGGTGTGTGCCTGGCAAGGAGACAAGTCTGTCTAAAATGCTGCATTTTGAACCAGGGTCGGACTGGGACAAGAAATAGGCCCGGACACCAAAAAACAAAGTGGCCCACCCCTCGCCTCAAAAAAAGCAACTCTCAAACCATCATCCGTGAATCACATCAATTCACAACTTTATAGAAAATGCTACTTAGTTCTCCTGCCAACCATTACAAAAGGGGAAAGACAATATGCAAATCAGACTTGGTCCAACCCCATGGTTCTGATTTATTCAAAACCTTCCAGTCATCAACTTTTGGTTTTGCTCATGCTAATCCCCATGGCCATTCCCACCCAGTTCCTGCTACTCCCCCCAAAACACCTCCTCATGGGAACTCGTTGAGCCCACCTTAATCAAGCCTTACCATCAAACTTTGCACTCAAAGTGCCTGCCATTGTTTTTTCAAAGCAGTCTTCTGAGAGCTACTGGTTTCATAGGTGCTGCAAAACGCATTACTGGTGTAATAAAAATGTCTTAACCAGGTATGCCTTCAGCCACTTGATTTATAAGAACTATGCAAGTCTGATTAAAAGCAAACATTAGCAATAGTTTGGCTTGGGTATATGTATTAGATGAGCATTTGTCAGACGCTGCTGCAATATGTCCAGTTACACGCACAATGGTCAAGCTGCCACCATTCATTACAGCAATGCCTGGCAAATATCTTTCCCATATCTTCAAAAAAGTAAAAACTGTTGGCATTGCCAATGCTTGTTTTTTTTTTTTTTTGCTATCCAATTGATACAAGCTAAAGGGGTCTTTATTTCTAACTGAAAGGTTCACACATTGTTACACTGTTTCTGGGACACATCATGCCACATGTAAAAACTAAGAGTCATGCATCTGCCATAACAGTTGCACCACAATAACTTGCATTTTTCTGTCTCACACACAAATTACTTTTTCCCCCCTAAAACAACTTGCTTTTTTCTCCCCTATAACAGTTTGGCTTTTTCTCAAGTGCTTCAAATAAGAAGTGCTGCAGTGTTTGGAAAAGCTTTTGTTTTCAGAGAGTATAGGTGTCTGTGAGTTAAGACACCTGAGTGCTCTTTCTCAGAATGGGCAGTGCTGGTCATTGGGCCGGCTCTCGGCGGATCCGAGATCCGGCACCAGATGTGTAGCCGGATCTTGGGATCCAGCCAGAGTCAGCCGCCCAAGCCTATGAACCGCGCTGTAAAAAAGAAAAAGAAAAAAAAGCGCCCCCGCCGGCTTTGGCACTGGTGTGTAATGCACAATGCTCGCTACATGTACAACTGAAAGGAATCAGTTGTACATGTAGCGAGCATTGTGCATTACACCAAAGCCGGCAGTAAACAGCAATGCTGCCGTGCAGGCGTTTTTTTTTCTTTTTCTTTTGGCACTACAAAATGAGCCAGGGCTCATCAAGGGGGCGAGGCCTAACTGCAAGGGTCCTGCTGGCCCGTTAGGCCACGCTCCCCTGAGGAGCCCGGCTCAATGGGCCACTGGCACCCCTGCCAGGCATCCTTTTCTAGTGATCAACATCCTCTCGCCATAGGGGAGAGGGTGTTGATCTCTGCATTTATTTTCTATAGGCTTGCCTGGCAGGGGACAGGGCCTCGCTCGTGTGCGAAAGCTTCAGGCTCCAGAAAAAATTGCCTTTCAGCCTTAATGGTGGTGCTGCCCCTTGCCAGCTGGGTTGGGGCAGTGTATCATTAAGGCTGAAAGGGTGAGGCCACTGGAAGCTGAGGCCGTTTTCTTGAAGACTGAAACTCCCGCGAGTTTCAGTCTTCAGGAAAACGGGCTCAGCTTCCAGCGGCCTCACGTTTTCTCCATAATGGTGGCGCTGGCCCACGGGCATCTCCTGCTTAAAGGGATGCCTCACAGGTGCGACGCCACCATTATGGCTGAAAGGCAATTTTTTCTGGAGCCTGAAGCTTTCGCACACGAGCGAGAGCTTCAGCCTTCAGAAAAAAATCCTTTTCGTGTAGTGGCCGGGGCTGGTAGGGGAGATTAGTGGGCCCCGCAGGACCCCACCTCAAAACGAAATTTCGGAGCCTGGCGGGGCAGAGCCCCGGCAGGCTCCGGCCCACTTAAAGCCCTGGTCGGCGGTAAAAGGCAATGTTGCCGTTGTGGGCGCTTTTTGTTTTCTTTCTTTTTTAAAGTATTTATCTAATCGGATGGCCACTACCAACCCACCCCCTCTAGACTACACCCCCTCTGCCCCCCCCAACTCCTCCCCCACCCCGGCACTTGTGGGATCCCTCACCACATTTTTTCCATTTCCACCACTGAGAATGGGAGATGGCAAACCAAGGGCTGCAGAGAGCCCCAATGAATTTGCTTTCTGTCTGTATATATTCACTGCCATCACGACTGGAAGCAAACAACATAATCGAGCAGTTTTGATGCCATATGTAAAGGACTGCAATTATGTTGTGCTCCATTATCTTTGCCAGTGGCGTATCGAGCGGGGCGGCGGGGCAGCTTGCCCCCGCGAGTGGCTCTTTCAACAGCCAGATCAGAACACTTGGCAGCGGGACACCTCTCCCGTTCTGCACCTTCATTGTCAATGAGGGTACCGAACGGGGGAGGTGTCCCTCTGCCAGCACAATTTCCCACAGAGTTTTGGACAGCATGCAAGTTGATTGGGGGACGGTTTGAGGCCATGAATGAGACGTATGGAATCGCGCGCACTGAATTTAGGGAGGAAAAAGAGCAGGGCTTTATTTGTGCCCCCCCCTCCACTCTTGCAATGCTAGATACTCCCTTGATTTTTGCACAGTATATTACATGATTATCCCCAGAGAGCAGGGTCGGGAAGGGGCATTCAAATGATCTCGGGTACCAATGAAAAAGTGGCCCACAGTTGTAAATGGCATTGCCTGATAGGCCAGTCCGAGCCTGCCACAGAGTCCAACAAAAGAGCATCTTCTCCACTCGATGAATGCTTTGCATTTGTCAGGACACTGTTTACAAAACGCAATGTTCTCAAAATAGTTTCTTGCTGTCGACCAGCAAGTACAAAAAGAACGAGCTACGTGTAGAAAAAGTGGCTGCCTGCTCCACAAGAACAAAAAAAACACATAATAATTAGACTAATTTACAAGATAGTTGCTTCACCGATTAAAACAATGGCACCTGCATGCATGGAAACAAGTGGCATTCATTGGCCAGTGCACCGCCTGAGTCACTCCTCCCATTTCCACTGGTGGGGAATATCTCGTGTAACAATCACCGCCAGCGTAGGAAGTAATAGCGCCAGGTGCTCTTCAGCTTCAGTCAGAAAATGTATCGTGAATTTTGTCCTGCACACAAGCCTGTCCGCGGTGAGTATGTTCAAAGGCTCTTTATTTGCATAAAGACGGCACTTCAATAAAGTGGCAACAATGCCAAGGCACGCAAAGAGACACCTGCCCATGCCCTTTTAATGCGAGCATTCAAATGAGCTGCTAGCGCAATGAGAGCTGGGATAAAATAATACACGGATAATCAAATAATTAAGCTCACCACCAACCCTAACATCTTACTTACATGGGGAGGACACAACGCCATCACCATCTTCACAAGAGACCACTGGGAAGACAGTACTGGGCGTCCCCGGCCTTCTGGATCCGTTGCTCCACCGGGTCTCACTGCAGCCCTCGATCATGGGACCGTCGTCATCCACCAAAAACACGACGTTGGAGAAGCGGGGACACCGGCGACCTCCTCTGAGACAGGAGAGGAAACTGATAATGCGAACCTGGGAGGGGGTCAGAGAGCGGAGTTGATTGATGGTTTAGAAACCGATATTCATCCCTGGATCATTGGTGCCCCGGAAGTTGATTGTCACAGGGACAGTACCAGCACTTCTCAGGAGCAACAAGTTACACTTTTAATGTGAAGGGAGCAGACTTGTCACCAGGGAGTATGCCGAGACGGTGCAATAGAACCTGACCGTGCATGTTTTCAATTCCAGCACTGGCGCATTGTGTTTGACACCCCTGAAGTGGTGTAGATTATGTGTACCCAGAGGGAGTAGTGCTCATAACGAGAACCCTCAAACACAGGTTCTGCTGTGTGTTTGTGCAGGTGGGCACTTCATCATCCTGCAGGGAGCCTTATCCATCAAAACGTTACTGTAATTAACCACTTAACTGCCGGACCTCACTCTGTTCCTCTAGAGACTGGGGAAGAACTGCCTTTCTTGCAGCACTTTCCGAGGCTCAGCCTGTGGAACAACTTCCAGCCAGCGGGAACCTGGAAGGAGAGTGGGGGTTTGAGAGCGGAGTTTGGGTGCAAGACTTTCCTCCCTTCAAGGGCAGGTAAGCCGAGCATGAGCAGTTGCAGGATGTGTTCATTTTTTACAAAACACTGGGAGCGGGTGTGCTGGCCCGCTCCCAGTGTTTTGTAAAAAAGTAACATTTCCTTCACTGGCGCCATGGTGTGATGTCTCGCGCCGACTCGCTGCCTGCAGGCCCTGATCATGCAGAGCACATCAGAGTAGGCACTAGGCAGGGCCTGCAGGCAGCCCTGAGCTGGTGCGAGACAGGCCCAAGCATGGGCTTCAAACCGGCCCCTCGCCCGCCTGCAAGACTATTTTGGCCCGGCCACAGGCCGAATGACCGTTTAGCAAATCAGAGCCAACTAGGCTCACGTGAACCCTGCTCCGTGGTTTGCACCTAGCAGGGCATGGTAAGTACATAATCTCAACAATATGCCACCTGATAAGATATAGAAGTTGAAGTATTTTTCATCTCTGTGGTCATAGTCCAGACCTCCAGGAAGAGAAGCTCATCAAGGTGTGTTGCCATGACAGCAGGCTTGCAGCTGTAGTCCGTATTGCCACTGAGCCCTCTCAAACTGTTTATGCCCAATTCATGATCCTCCAGCTATGGCCTACCCTTATGCGACTCCGTCTGATGATCTATGCCATTTGGGAGCTGTCCATTAACACTGATGGGGGGATTTGATAGCTGAGGTCATGCACACTCCCCTATAAGTGCCAACCAAAATCTGTGACACATTGGCGGACAAAGACTCTCTGGTGAGTTGTGGCCCAACAGAAGCTCTCAAATTGTTCTGTTTTGGTTTGGCTATTATCCTCTGCACAAAGAAGTTGGACTGGATGCTGCAGGCATTCAATGTCCTGGTTCATGGGCAGGTGTGATTGACCAAAAGAAAGTGTACTTGCATATTGCCTCTGAGACCAAGCAATCTTTGTCTGACATTAGTGGTTCTCTGCCCCCCCCCCCCTCAGACCCTCACCCATGCAAAAGAAAGTCAAACAAGAGCTTTAGACTTTTTAAAGAGCAGACATAATCGTGAAAGTTAAAGGCCAGACACTGTGGGTAACCACCACCTCATTGTGGTGAAAAAAACAAAGCAATCTGATGAGGTGTGCTGCTGGGGAGGTATGCACTTCCTGAACAGGTCAGCCAAGAGGGTGAGGGGCGAGGGCGAGGGGCCCAATGCACACTGACAATGGCATTGCTGCAGATCTCCAGGGGCCCGAGTATTCACCAAACCAGACCTGAACATAGGGTACCATAAATCACATCTGCAAAAGAGTCGAGATGCCACACTTTTATCACAAATGGAGTTGTACAGACACCAAGCATTATAATGACAGCAGAGGCAAAGCTATTCCAAAATTCCATAAGAGGAGTGTTGACAGACTTACCTGCTGTTTTGCCAGAAAGAGCATATATATATTACATGGCCACGGTAGTGGCCATGTAGTTATGGTTAAGTTGCTGTTTCCATGGGAAGAGCACTTTTTGGGCGGCTTATAACTTCGCTCTCCCTGGACGAATCCTCACCAAACTGTGCAAAAAAAGTATTTGGGTCACTCTGAATATTTTTGCAAAGTTCGGTGAGGATTCGTCCAGGGGGGGCAAAGTTATAGGGGGGGTCCCAAAACTTTTTTTTTCCCATAGACATAATGGGAAAAAATTTTTCTCACGCCTACAGCCCAAACCGCTGGACAGATTTACACCAAATTTGCGGCAGGAGCGGCGGCTTGGTCCCGAAAGCGTGCTTTGCTTTATTTGGTGTAAATCCGTTTAGTAGTTTTTTACAAAATGACAAAAATGTAAGTGAAAAAAATTAGTGATATCTGTGTTCGCTTCACGGATACACTTCCCTGTTCGCTCCGCGGACAGGACGATGATTGGGCAAGCAGCTTGCGTGATGTCCGCAGACATCTGACGTGCTCTCTCATTGGATGCGTGAAAGCGTGCAGTGCGTCTGACTTCAGAGACGCCCGCCATCTTTGTTCCTCACATGAGAGGCTTTGTATCCCCCCTGCACAGTAAGTCCCCCTCCCCCGCTCATGCCCGTGTCTGTCTCCTGTTCCTCCCACCCCGCTCATGTCCGTGTGTCTTTCTCCCTCCCGCCCACCCCCGCTCATGTCTGTGTGCTTTCTCCCTCCCGCCCACCCCCGCTCATGCCCCGCTCGTCTCTCCCACCCACCCATCCCCCGCTCATGCCCCATGTGTCTCTCCCACCCCCCGCTCATGTCTGTGTGTCTCTCCCCACCCGCCGCCCACCGCCCGCTCATGTCCGTGTGTCTCTCCCCACCCACCGCCCACCCCCCGCACATGTCCGTGTGTCTCTCCCCACACGCCGTCCACCCCCCGCTCATGTCCGTGTTTCTCTCCCCACCAGCCGCCCACCCCCCGCTCATGTCCGTGTGTCTCTCCCCACCCGACGCCCACCCCCCGCTCATGTCCGTGTGTCTCTCCCCACCCCCCGCTCATGTCTGTGTGTCTCTCCCCACCAACCGCCCACCCCCTGCTCATGTCCCATGTGTCTCTCCCCACCCGCCGCCCACCCCCCGCTCATGTCTGTGTGTCTCTCCCCACCCGCCGCCCACCCCCGCTCATGTCCCGTGTGTCTCTCGACCTCACCCCCACCCCCGCTCATGCCCCGTGTGTCTCTCCCCCTCCCACCCATCCCCCGCTCATGCCCCGTGTGTCTCTCCCCCTCCCGCCCACCCCCCGCTCATGCCCCATGTGTCTCTCTCCCCTTCCACCCAACCCCCGCTCATGCCCCGTGTGTCTCTCCCCCTCCCGCCCACCCCCCGCTCATGCCCTGTGTGTCTCTCCCCCTCCCGCCCACCCATGCCCCGTGTATCTCTCTCCCTCCCCCCTACCCCCGCTCTTGTCCCGTGTCTCTTTCCCCCTCCCGCCCACCCCCGCTCTTGCCCCGTGTCTCTTTCCCCCTCCCGCCCATCCCTGCTCTTGCCCCGTGTCTCTTTCCCCTCCCGCCCACCCCCGCTCTTGCCCCATGTCTCTTTCCACCCTCCCGCCCACCCCGCTCTTACCCCGTGTCTCTTTCCCCCCTCCCACCCACTCCCGCTCTTGCCCCCTGTCTCTTTCCCCCTCCCGCCCACCCCGCTCTTGCCCCGTGTCTCTTTGCCCCTCCCGCCCACTCCTGTTCTTGCCCCGTGTCTCTTTCCCCCTCCCACCCATCCCCGCTCTTGCCCTGTGTCTCTTTCGCCCTCCCGCCCACCCCCGCTCTTGCCCCGTGTTTCTTTCCCCCTCCCGCCCACCCCGCTCTTGCCCCCTGTCTCTTTCCCCCGACCCGCCCACCCCCGCTCTTGCCCCGTGTCTCTTTCCCCCTCCCGCCCACCCCGCTCTTGCCCTGTGTCTCTTCCCCCTCCCGCCCACCCCCGCTCTTGCCCCGTGTCTCTTTCCCCCTCCCGCCCACCCCCGCTCTTGCCCCATGTCTCTTTCACCCTCCCGCCCCCGCTCTTGCCCCGTGTCTTTCCCCCTCCCACCCACCCCTGCTCTTGCCCCGTGTCTTTCCCCCTCCCGCCCACCCCCGCTCTTGCCCCGTGTCTTTCCCCCTCTCCCCCACCCCCCGCTCATGCCCCGTGTGTCTCTCTCCCTCTCCCCCACCCCCCGCTCAGGCCCCGTGTGTCTCTCTCCCCTTCCCCCACCCCCGCTCATGCCCCGTGTGTCTCTCTCCCTCCCCCCCACCCCCGCTCATGCCCCGTGTGTCTCTCTCCCTCCCGCCCACCCCCCGCTCATGCCCCGTGTGTCTCTCTCCCTCCCGCTCATGCCCCGTGTCTCTCTCCCTCCCCCCACCCCCGCTCATGCCCCGTGTGTCTCTCTCTCCTTCCCCCCACCGCCCGCTCATGCCCCGTGTCTGTCTTCTGTTCCCCCCGCTCATGCCCCGTGTCTGTCTCCTGTTCTCTCCACCCCCCGCTCATGACCCGTATCTGTCTCCTGTTCCCCTCATGTGCCGTGTCTGTCTCCTGTTGCCCCCCACGCCCCCCGCTCATGCCCCGTGTCTGTCTCCTGTTCTCCCCACCCCCCGCTCATGCCCCGTGTCTGTCTCCTGTTCTCCCCACCCCCCGCTCATGCCCCATGCCTGTCTCCTGTTGCCCCCCACACCCCCTGCTCATGCCCCGTGTCTGTTGTTCCCCCCACCCCCCGCTCATGCCCCGTGTCTGTCTCCTGTTCCCCCCACCCCTCGCTCATGCCCCGTGTCTGTCTCCTGTTCCCCCCACCCCTGCTCATGCCCCATGTCTCTCCTGTTGCCCCCCCACCCCCCGCTCATGCCCTGTGTCTCTCCTGTTGCCCCCCACACCCCCGCTCATGCCCCATGTCTGTCTCCTGTTGCCCCCCACCCCCCGCTCATGCCCTGTGTCTGTCTCCTGTTCTCCCCACCCCCCGCTCATGCTCCGTGTCTGTCTCCTGTTCCCCCCACCCCCCGCTCATGCCCCGTGTCTGTCTCCTGTTGCCCCCACCCCCTGCTCATGCCCCGTGTCTGTCTCCTGTTGCCACCCACCCCCGCTCATGCCCCGTGTCTGTCTCCTGTTGCCCCCCACCTCCCGCTCATGCCTGTGTCTGTCTCCTGTTGCCCCCCACCCCCGCTCATGCCCCGTGTCTGTCTCTGTTGTTCCTCCCACCCCCCGCTCATGCCCCGTGTCTGTCTCCTGTTCTCCCCACCCCCCGCTCATGCCCCGTGTCTCTCTCCTGTTGCCCCCACCCCACTCATGCCCCGTGTCTGTCTCCTGTACCCCCCCACCCAACACTCAAGCCCCGTGTCTGTCTCCTGTACCCCCCACCCCCCGCTCATGCCCCGTGTCTGTTTCCTGTTCCCCCCACCCGCTCATGCCCCGTGTCTGTCTCCTGTTCCCCCCACCAGCTCATGTCCTGTGTCTCTCTCCTGTTGCCCCCACCCCCTGCTCATGCCCCGTGTCTGTCTCCTGTACCCCCCACCCCCCGCTCATGCCCCGTGTCTGTCTGCTGTTGCCCCCCACCCATGCTCCGTGTCTGTCTCCTGTACCCCCCACCCCCCACTCATGCCCCGTGTCTCTCTCCTGTTGCCCCCACCCGCCACTCATGCCCCGTGTCTGTCTCCTATTGCCCCCCACCCCCCCGCTCATGCCCCGTGTCTGTCTCCTGTTCTCCCCACCCCCCGCTCATGCCCCGTATCTGTCTCCTGTTCCCCCTACTCCCCACCCCCCGCTCATGCCCTGTGTCTGTCTCCTGTTCTCCCCACCCCCCGCTCATGCCCCGTGTCTGTCTCCTGTTGCCCCCCACCCCCCCTCTTGCCCCGTGTCTCTCTCCTGTTGCCCCCCACCCCCCGCTCATGCCCCGTGTCTGTCACCTGTACCCCCCACCCCCCGCTCATGCCCCGTGTCTCTCCCCTGTTGCCCTCCACCACCGCTCATGCCCCGTGTCTTCCTCCCGTCCCCCCTCTCCTCGCTGATGCCCTGTGTCTTCCTCCTGTTTCCTCCCACCCCCTGCTCATGCCCCATGTCTTCCTCTTGTCCCCCCTCCTATGATGCCCCTTGTTGACCTCTTGTTCCCCCCACCCCCGCTCATGACCCGTGTCTTCCTCCCGTCCCCCCTCTCCTCGCTGATGCCCTGTGTCTTCCTCCTGTTCCCTCCTACCCCCTGCTCATGCCCCATGTCTTCCTCTTGTCCCCCCCTCCTATGATGCCCCTTGTTGACCTCTTGTTCCACCCACCCCCTGCTCATGCCCCGTGTCTCCCTTCTTTCCCCCCACCCCCGCTCATGCCCCGTGTCTTCCCCCCCCCACTCCCCGCTCGTGCCCCGTGTCTCCCTTCTTTCCCCCCACCCCCGCTCATGCCCCGTGTCTGCGCTGTTGGAACAGGGCAGACACGGGGCATGAGCGGGGGTGGGGGCCCTACCTTGCCCTACCCCAGCTCATGCCCCATGTCTCTCCTGTTCAACCCCGCTCATGCTCCATGTCTGTCTCCCTCCTTTTCCCCCCGCTCATGGCTCGTGTCTCCCCTGTTCACCCCCACCCCCTGCTCATGCCCTGTGCTGCTCATGCCCCGTGTCTGTCGTCTGTTCCTCCCACCCCCCGCTCATGCCCCGTGTCTGTCTCCTGTTGCCCCCACCCCCCCGCTCATGCCCCGTGTTTGTCTCCTGTTCTCCCCACCCCCAGCTCATGCCCTGTGTCTGTCTCCTGTTGCCCCCACCCCCCGCGTCTCTCTCCTGTTGCCCCCCACCCCCCGCTCATGCCCCGTGTCTGCCTCCTGTACCCCCCACCCCCTCTCATGCCCCATGTCTATCTCCTGTTCCCCCCACCCGCTCATGCCCTGTGTCTCTCTCCTGTTGCCCCCCGCTCATGCCCCGTGTCTGTCTCCTGTTCCCCCCACCCGCTCATGCCCAGTGTCTCTCTCCTGTTGCCCCCCACCCCCTGCTCATGCCCAGTGTCTGTCTCCTGTACGCCCCCACTCCCCGCTAATGCCCCGTGTCTGTCTCCTGTTGCCCCCCACCCATGCCCCGTGTTTGTCTCCTGTTCCCCCACCCCCCGCTCATGCCCCGTGTCTCTCTCCTGTTGCCCCCCACCCCCGCTCATGCCCCGTGTCTGTCTCCTGTTGCCCCCCACCCCCCGCTCATGCCCCGTATCTGTCTCTTTTTCCCCCAACCCCTGCTCATGCCCCGTGTCTGTCTCCTGTTCTCCCCACCCCCCCGCTCATGCCCCGTGTCTGTCTCCTGTTCTCCCCACCCCCCGCTCATGCCCCGTGTCTCTCTCCTGTTGGCCCCATCCCCCCATTCATGCCCCGTGTCTGTCTCCTGTTGCCCCCCGCTCATGCCCCGTGTCTCTCTCCTGTTGCCCCCCACCCCCTGCTCGTGCCCCGTGTCTGTCTCCTGTACCCCCACCCCCGACTCATGCCCCGTGTCTCTCTCCTGTTGCCCCCACCACCGCTCATGCCCCGTGTCTTCCTCTTGTCCCCCCTCCTATGATGCCCCTTGTTGACCTCTTGTTACCCCCACCCCCCGCTCATGCCCCGTGTCTTCCTCCCGTCCCCCATCTCCTCGCTGCTGCCCTGTGTCTTCCTCCTGTTCCCTCCAACCCCCTGCTCATGCCCCGTGTCTTCCTCTTGTCCCCCCCTCCTATGATGCCCCTTGTTGATCTCTTGTTCCACCCACCCCCGCTCATGCCGCGTGTCTCCCTTCTTCCCCCCACCCCCTGCTCATGCCCCGTGTCTTCCTCCCCCCCACTCCCTGCTCGTGCCCCGTGTCTTCCTCCCGTCCCCCATCTCCTCGCTGCTGCCCTGTGTCTTCCTCCTGTTCCCTCCCACCCCCTGCTCATGCCCCATGTCTTCCTCTTGTCCCCCCTCCTATGATGCCCCTTGTTGACCTCTTGTTCCCCCCACCCCCGCTCATGCCCCGTGCCTTCCTCCCGTCCCCCCTCTCCTCGCTGATGCCCTGTGTCTTCCTCCTGTTCCCTCCTACCCCCTGCTCATGCCCCATGTCTTCCTCTTGTCCCCCCTCCTATGATGCCCCTTGTTGACCTCTTGTTCCACCCACCCCCCGCTCATGCCCCGTGTCTCCCTTCTTTCCCCCCACCCCCCGCTCATGCCCCGTGTCTCCCCCCCCCCATTCCCCGCTCGTGCCCCGTGTCTCCCTTCTTTCCCCCCACCCCCGCTCATGCCCCGTGTCTGCACTGTTGGAACAGGGCAGACACGGGGCATGAGCGGGGGTGGGGGCCCTACCTTGCCCTACCCCAGCTCATGCCCCATGTCTCTCCTGTTCAACCCCGCTCATGCTCCATGTCTGTCTCCCTCCTTTTCCCCCCGCTCATGGCTCGTGTCTCCCCTGTTCACCCCCACCCCCTGCTCATGCCCTGTGCTGCTCATGCCCCGTGTCTGTCGTCTGTTCCTCCCACCCCCCGCTCATGCCCCGTGTCTGTCTCCTGTTGCCCCCACCCCCCCGCTCATGCCCCGTGTTTGTCTCCTGTTCTCCCCACCCCCAGCTCATGCCCTGTGTCTGTCTCCTGTTGCCCCCACCCCCCGCGTCTCTCTCCTGTTGCCCCCCACCCCCCGCTCATGCCCCGTGTCTGCCTCCTGTACCCCCCACCCCCTCTCATGCCCCATGTCTATCTCCTGTTCCCCCCACCCGCTCATGCCCTGTGTCTCTCTCCTGTTGCCCCCCCGCTCATGCCCCGTGTCTGTCTCCTGTTCCCCCCACCCGCTCATGCCCAGTGTCTCTCTCCTGTTGCCCCCCACCCCCTGCTCATTCCCAGTGTCTGTCTCCTGTACGCCCCCACTCCCCGCTAATGCCCCGTGTCTGTCTCCTGTTGCCCCCCACCCATGCCCCGTGTTTGTCTCCTGTTCCCCCACCCCCGCTCATGCCCCGTGTCTCTCTCCTGTTGCCCCTCACCCCCGCTCATGCCCCGTGTCTGTCTCCTGTTGCCCCCCACCCCCCGCTCATGCCCCGTATCTGTCTCTTTTTCCCCCAACCCCTGCTCATGCCCCGTGTCTGTCTCCTGTTCTCCCCACCCCCCCGCTCATGCCCCGTGTCTGTCTCCTGTTCTCCCCACCCCCCGCTCATGCCCCGTGTCTCTCTCCTGTTGGCCCCATCCCCCCACTCATGCCCCATGTCTGTCTCCTGTTGCCCCCCGCTCATGCCCCGTGTCTCTCTCCTGTTGCCCCCACCCCCTGCTCGTGCCCCGTGTCTGTCTCCTGTACCCCCACCCCCGACTCATGCCCCGTGTCTCTCTCCTGTTGCCCCCACCACCGCTCATGCCCCGTGTCTTCCTCTTGTCCCCCCTCCTATGATGCCCCTTGTTGACCTCTTGTTACCCCCACCCCCCGCTCATGCCCCGTGTCTTCCTCCCGTCCCCATCTCCTCGCTGCCGCCCTGTGTCTTCCTCCTGTTCCCTCCAACCCCCTGCTCATGCCCCGTGTCTTCCTCTTGTCCCCCCCTCCTATGATGCCCCTTGTTGATCTCTTGTTCCACCCACCCCCCGCTCATGCCGCGTGTCTCCCTTCTTCCCCCCACCCCCCGCTCATGCCCCGTGTCTTCCTCCCCCCCACTCCCTGCTCGTGCCCCGTGTCTCCCTTCTTTCCCTCTTTCCCTCCCACCCCCCGCTCATGCCCCGTGTCTGCACTGTTGGAACAGGGCAGACACAGGGCATGAGCGGGGGTGGGGGCCCTACCTTGCCCTACCCCTGCTCATGCCCCGTGTCTCTCCTGTTCACCCCCGCTCATGCTCCATGTCTGTCTCCCTCCTTTTCCCCCGCTGATGGCTCGTGTCGCCCCTGTTCACCCCCATCCCCTGCTTATGCCCCGTGTCTGTCTCCTGTTTCCCCCACCCGCTCATGCCCCGTGTCTCTCTCTTGTTGCCCCCCACACCCCGCTCATGCCCCATGTCTTCCTCTTGTACCCCCCTCCTATGATGCCCCTTGTTGACCTCTTGTTCCACCCACCCCCCGCTCATGCCCCGTGTCTCCCTTCTTCCCCCACCCCCCGCTCATGCCCCGTGTCTTCCTTTCCCCCCCTCCCCGCTTATGCCCCGTGTCTCCCTTCTTCCCCCCCCCACCCCCTGCTCATTCCCCGTGTCTGTACTGTTGGAACAGGGCAGACACGGGGCATGAGCGGGGGTGGGGGCCCCACCTTGCCCTACCCCCGCTCATGCCCCGTGTCTCTCCTGTTCACCCCCACCCCGCTCATGCTCTGTGTTTGTCTCCCTCCTTTTCCCTCCGCTCATGGCCTGTGTCTCCCCTGTTCACCCCCACCCTCCGCTCATGCCCCGTGTCTCCCTTCTTGCCCCCCAGCCCCCACTCATGCCCCGTGTCTCCCTTCTTTACCGCTCATGCCCCGTGTCTCCCTTCTTCCCCCCACCCCCCGCTCATGCCCCGTGTCTCCCTTCTTTCCCGCTTATGTCCCATGTCTCCCTTCTTTCCACCCCCTGCTCATGCCCCATGTCTCTCTCCTGGTCTTTCCGACCCCCCGCCGATGGCCTGTTGTGTTCTCTTTATACACCCTGCCTTCCCTTTCCCTGGTGTCCATCTTGGTAAAAGATTTTCCTTCCTACACCGGGACGCCTGCCTGCGGCATCCCGGTTTGGGAAGAAAAATCTTTTCTTTACCACCCCGGGTTCCCACTTTGAGAACCTAGGATGCTAGTGGTCTTCCTCCATTGAAAAGGACGTTATGGTTACGTTGCACTAATAAAAAACTATGAAATTCAGTAAAAAAAAATGTGTTAAAGTGACTTTATGGTTAAGTTGCACTAATAAAAACCTATGAAATTCAGTAAAAAAACTTTGTTAAAGGGACGTTATGGATAAGTTGCGCTACTAAAAACCTATGAAATTCAGTAAAAAAACTTTGTTAAAGGGACGTTATGGTTAAGTTGCGCTACTAAAAACCTATGAAATTCAGTAAAAAAACTTTGTTAAAGGGACGTTATGGTTAAGTTGCTCTACTAAAAACCTATGAAATTCAGTAAAAAAACTGACGTTATGGTTCAAAGTAAAAACGAAAAACCCCTGAAATTCGGCAGTTATGGTAAGATAAGCAACCATAACTCGCGCCACCGTGCACTGCTAACACTAACACCCAGGACATCAAAGGTGACACCACAAATGTCATTGATGACATCACATGTGCATTTACTTTTCATAAAAACTCTGTACAAGGGATTCTTATAATGCTGACAAAAACTGTCAAGGATCATTGGGATAAATATCATGAGCTAATTAGTGCATTAAGCAATGCATTGATATAAATAGCATTCTATTATGAAGTTCTATCCAGTATACTAAGCTACTCATGCAGAAACATAGGCAGTGTGTGCAGCATACATGACGAAGGTGCCATATTCATAATCTTGCCATGTTGAATAGTGAAATGATAACTGCTTTCTTATTAGAGTTTTGCGTACTGTGAAACATGTAATAAGTAGATAATAAAACCCACTTAATACATCATTATTACAGACAAAACACAGAGACAACAACACATACAAATATGAGTATATACAGGGACAGTGAAGTAAACAAAAAAGCAGAAGTAGTAGCAGAAAGAGTTCATAACCTAACTGATTGTCTTTATGCAGAGAAACTATTGCTCTGTTTCAAAGCTGCTACTTACCATATGTATGTGTATCACATGATGTGACTGCACCCAAAGGAAAGGAGAGTGAGTATAATGTATACAAATATGAGCATATACAGGGAAGGTAGAGTAATAAAAATAAAACTATGAGAAAGTGCTGATAACCCTAATGATTATCTTCATGCACAGAAAGGATTGTTCTCTTTCAAGCCTGTGTCTTCCACTATGTATATGTTTCATATGATTTGACTTGACCCTAAGTCTACAAATATAGTACCTTTTCAATTTTTACTTCTTGACTGTTACTGAAGAAAACTATGTGACTTAGATATGTCAGTAAAGGAAAAAAAGGGAGAGCCAGCCATGTGATGTCATCAGTGATGTCATCAATGACATTTGTGATGTCATCTTTGATGTCCTGGGTGTTAGTGTTAGCAGTGCACGGTGGCGCGAGTTATGGTTGCTTATCTTACCATAACTGCCGAATTTCAGGGGTTTTTTGTTTTTACTTTGAACCATAACGTCCCTTTAACAAAGTTTTTTTACTGAATTTCATAGGTTTTTAGTAGCGCAACTTAACCATAACGTCCCCTTAACAAAGTTTTTTTGCTGAATATATATACATATATATCCTTGTTTCCTCAGATTCTGGATACCCTCAACAGCAGAAAGGGGTCCCATGGTGACTGACTGAGTACCACCTCATGCCTAATCGAAGTAAATGTGTGTACATGAAAAATAGACATGTTGTCATCCGTCATGTATTGACAGTGGAAGTAATGCCAGGGGCACAACAAAGTAAACTATGTCAAAGCAGCCTGCCAGAAAACACATCCATGGGGATCGTGTGTGTTTGGGCATTGCCAACTTTCTTCATTTCTTAGCCTAGTCGACCTGACGCTGCACCTGGGGTTCCTCACATTAGTTGGCACACCATGGCTTGACTCAGTCTACCCCAGCAGGCATTCCAGATGAAGAATGGTGCACCGTGAGTGAACAAAACCATAGCATACTTCTCCCTGTCCTTCCAGACAGAACAAGTCCTTGTGTTTGGGAGCAATGCCCTTTGCAGGAAAACAAGCAGAGCACCCATCAAAAATCACTGCAACTGAAGATATGTTTTCCCACGTGGGAAAGGAGGCACTTAGAGTGTTTTTGGGTTACTAATCCAGACACACAAGAGCAGTGATGGGTGCAAGAAATCAATCCAGGACATGGGAAGCAAGGAAGAACACACCCTCTGTGTCTCTATCGGCCACCCCCATCCCACCCTGTAATTGGTACAACTCCTTGCTGCCACTGACCACAGTAAGTGTCTCAGGGTAGTGAAGGGTGCTATCTACAACAAGAAGAGGAAGAGGTTTCTGGAGGGACAGTGTGGGATATTCAAGACAACGATACAAGTCAAACAAGAATGTGCGTTTTCATCTGTCTATATTTAATAGCAGAGTTCTCAAGGTTGTCATAGAGAAAATCCTAAGAGGAACTAGGGGAAACTCTAGTACTAAAGTTTCAAAAACCTAATTTTAATGAGCCTTTTGCCTTCAGGGTTCCCTAAGGTATAAACAAATGTCTTAAAATGTGTCCACATAACAGTTCTTTAACCCTTTCTTCAGATGTCCATCCTTAAGCTGCGTGAAACCAGAATGAAAATATACCATCAGGGAAGACTCATTATATCCGGTCCGCTCTTAACCAGTTCCTTCAAGATTCACAACTGGCTCTTACTGGGCTGTGGCTTAAGGCTTTGTGGTCCTTTCTGGCCCTCGGTTTTCAGACTTTGTAATAGCTCCGTCTTGGAAGTCTATTTCAGGTGTTAAACAGATCCCCCTTGTACCTTTTTTTCAGGCTGTGCAACAGCTCTCCCCATAATCTTAGATTTAATGGGTATTTCTCTTATCTTATCCAGGGTCCTTTCATTCAGCTGCATTTGATCTGCCCTCCCACCATAAGCCTTAGTCCTTCCCTAGGAGTCACCAATGCAAAACCTTTGGCTCTGGCTTTCCATTGCCCTGAGGGATTTGAGAGGGGCTGTTGTGACTTTCTGGCTAGACCTCCTCCTCTAGTGCTCCCCATGTGCAGAACCCCTCCACCTCTTCTTCCATCCTCCCCAGGTTTACACTGTCTTGCTCCAGGCACCCATCGTTCTAGTCTTCTCTATCCAGCAGCTCCACCCCCTTGTATAAAGGGAATGGCAGCAAGTACATCTGCTTTCTCCATGTCCATAACACTGAATTAAAAAATCCAATCCTTTTATACCCATAACTTTGTGGGGTATTTTATAAGGCTGTCTATGTCCTCTTATATTCTCTCTTAAGAATGATATCTTCCCTTAGTAGTCTTTCTTCCACTCAGTATTTAATTATGAGTTTAAGTCAGTAATTGATATGATGATATGATATAGCATTTGTAACGCGCCTATACACAAGTGTTTCGAGGCACGACGAGGCAGGGAGGGGGGACAAAGGGAAGACAGACAACGATCTTACTAGGCCAGGTGTCATTAAGATTGCGCAAGTGCATGGGAAGAGGGGCAAGGAAAGTGCAAGGGGAAAGGGAGAGGGGAAAGTGCAGTACAGGTGTAGTAGAATAACAAGATAAATAATAAAGGGCCAGCTGGTGGCAAGTGCAAGGTAAAGTTCAGACAAGTGCTGGGAAGGGGGCTGAAGGGATACAGAGACAGTCCCGCAGTGCAGGGGTTGCCAGGGAGGCAGTGCACGGGGAGAGTGGCTGGGCCAGGGACCGAGATTGGTGAGAGTGGCCCAGTTGCAGATTCAGTGCAGTTTCAGTCAGGAATTTAGCAGGGGAGAGGGGGAGAGAAAGCAGAAGCAAAGAGGAAGGTTTTGAGGTGCTTCCGGAACCAGAGATGGTTCTCATCAAGTTTCAGAGAGGCAAGTAGGCTGTTCCAGAGGGAGGCCCCTGCCGCGGAGAGAGATCTACCCCCAACTCGTTGCTTGGAGAAGCGGCTGACCCTGAGGGAGTTGGAGGCGGATGAGCGAAGAGCTCGAGAGGGAAGATATTTAGGAAGAGAGAGTTGAAGGTATTTTGGCCCCAGGCCCCAGAAGGCCTTGTGCACAATGCAGAGGGTTTTGAACTTAATCCTCGCAGCCACTGGGAGCCAGTGCAGAGATTTCATTCCTTGAGAGATACAGTACCTGGGCTTGAGGCCAAGGACAAGTCTTGCAGTCCTATTCTGGATGAGTTGCAGAGGGCGGATAGTAGAGACAGGCAGATTTAGAAAGAGGCAGTTGCAGTAGTCCAGCTTAGAGAGAACCAGGGCTCTGGAGACAGTGAGCTTCTGGGGGAAGGAGAGGAAAGGAAGAATACCTCTGAGGAGGTGCAGCTGGTAGTGTGACTTCTTAGAGACATCAGATATGTGAGGAGAGAAGGAGAGTGTGGAGTCGAAGAAGACCCCGAGGTTTTTTGCCTTGCAGGTAGGAGCAGGGAGAGGTCCAAGAATGGCCGGCCAGAGAGCTGCAGCGAAGGAGGGAGTGGGTGTGCCGATGAGTAGAATCTCAGTCATACTGGCATTAAGGCAGAGGTCATTGGCGGCACACCATTCCTGGATAGCAGAGAGACAGTCAGAGATGAGGGAAGGAGAGGAGGAGTGCGAGGGTAGCCTGAAAATGAGCTGGGTATCATCCACATAGCACTGAAAGTTGGGGCAGAGAGCGGCGATGCGGTGGGCCAGGAGTGCCAGATATTGGTTGAACAGCCAGGGAGAGAGGTTAGATCCCTGGGGGACATCACAGGTAGAGAAAAAGATGTCAGATAGGAAGGACCCCAGTTGGACCTGGGAGGGTCGATTGGAGAGGAAAGAAGTCAGCCACGCCAGAGCCTGACCAGTGATACCCAGGTTATCATGGAGACGTTTGAGCAGGATGGCATGGTTGACAGTATCAAAGGCAGAAGAGAGATCAAGCAAGATAAGAACACACAGAGTGTTGGAGTCAAGGTTGGAGAGCAGGTCTTCACGGATGTTCAGGAGAGCAGTGTCCGTGCTTCTGGCAGCTCTGAAGCCAGACTGATGGTCATGAAGACAACCAACAGATTCAGCATGGAGATTAAGCTGGGAGATGGCCAGTTTCTCCAGGAGCTTGCCCAGGAAGGGAGTGAGGGAGATTGGGCGATAGTTAGCCGTGCAGGAGAGGTCGGAAGAGGGTTTCTTAAAAAGAGGGTGCACAAGGGAGTGCTTAAGGGCGGATGGGAAGACTCCAGAGGTGAAGGAGTGATTGCAGAAGTCAGCCAGGGCAGGAGCCAGGGAGTCGATGTGGTCCTTGATAGTTTTGGAGGAACAGGGGTGAACCTGTTTCGACAAGACTTTCATAGATCGGACTTGTCTGGAAACCTCGTCAGCAGAGAAAAGGGGAAAGGCAGAGAAGGAGGGAGGAGGGGTGGCTGCAGAAGGGCCAGAGGAAGAGCAGGGAATAGAGGGAGGGAGGTGATAGGAGGAGAGTGAGGACAGGATGTACTGAGTTTTTCAAATCAAGTGAGAAGCCAGTGCCGTGCAGAGGGCCTGGGAGGGGACAGGAGAGGTAGAGACTGCGGCAGGGATGGCCAGTTCCTTGCAGATTTTAAAGAGTTCAGCCGAGTTGTTAGATGCCGCAGAGATGCAGACTTGGATAAGGGTTCTCTTCTTGGTGAGAACGGAGAGCCGGTATTGCCTTTGGAGCAGGCGGCAGGCCAGTTTGTCAGAGTATGAACATGAATCACGCCATTTCCTCTCTGCCACCCTGCACTTGCGTTTTAGGGTGACGAGATCTGAGTAAAACCAGGAGTTACATTTTAATTAGTTCATAGAGTAATGGTCTCTATTAGGTTTTAATTGGAACCTCAAGGTTGGTTTTATATGTGCCTGTACATGCAATGCCACATTGGTATTCCCTAGAGTGAGGGTGCTACCTCTGTGGCTTTCTCTGGTCTTTCTATCTCTGGAGGTTTGTTGTTCAGATCGATGGACTGTTTTTTCCTGGCATTAGGTGTTTTGGGAGCTTAAGACTTGCACCTGATTAACAGGCTTGTGTACCGTGCTTCTTTCTGGAATGTCTGATGAGTGTATGCTTTCCTGTGCCCTACCAGTGAGTTATGCACACCTCAACTCTCAAGTCGGTGGACTGCTGGGAAATGTGGTTCACTGTAGTGGTTACAGCCAAATGCGACAACATAAGCTCAGGAAATTAATTAATCACCAACTCTCCCCCAGTGAGGCCTTCTCCAATCACCCTCTGATCCCACATCTGTGAGTGGCCGGGTCAGCTTTATCCCCTGTCTCTCGCTCCCCTCATAAAGAAGTGTGGAGAGTTCCTCCAATTCACCACAGACAGTCAAAGCGAATAAAGGATACACAATCGCATTGTGCACATTTCAATTTGCAGTTATTAATTGTCACTTTCAGGGAAAAAAGCTGGTTGTTAGAGATTTGAGAATCCTGTTACCACCAGGTTCTGGTGCACAGTGACGTAAAGAGCATGGGTAAGTCAAAAACCAAAGCAAAAATGTATCTGCCTGAACTGGAGAGGAAAGTGAAAGATGTTTTCAGTAGGCTCCCAATGAGCTACAACACAGGTCAACCAGACTGGTCTCCTCCCACTGCAACACCCTTAAAAAAAATACTGTTGTAGTGGGAGAATTTCAACGTTAACTTGACTGCCTACTGGCTCAAACGTTTTGGCCATCATATAAGAGTTCTACGTGCTATCCGTAAGTGGAGTTCACCCCTACCATGGCCCTATCAACAGTATTTATGTTCCTAGAGAAAATGTTTGTGACACACATTTGTGACACATGGTTTGTCATATCTGACAATAGCCTTCCCACAAAGGCTGTGAGTTCCAATAATTCATTCAACATCTGGGAATACAGCACCAGTGCATTACAGTGTACCAATGCCAATGACATCCACCTGGATGGGGCAATGCCCTCCTCGAAGGCCTCCTGTCGTCCTCCCTTGTGACCCTGAAAAGTGTCCTACATGTGGACGCACACCTCATCAAGGGACTAAGCCGATATGAACACATCACCCCAGCCCTCTTCGACCTTCACTGGCTCCCACTGCAAACATGAATCACCTTCAAGTCTTGCTGCGTCATCTATAAGGCAGTCACCCACAAGTCACCTAGCTACCTCACGGAGAAACTCAGCATCTCCGGCGGACAGCGCACCACCAGAAGCCAGTCTTGAAATCCTCCACTGCAAAAAGGAAAGGACCAGAAAACAAGCCTTCTCCGCTTACACCCCAAGACTATTGCATCTCCTCCGCGTCAGCATCAGACTCGCCCCCACACTCCCAGAATTCAGATAAGAACTCAAGACCCACCTCTTTAAGGGGTCTTTCCGCGTGAACACAGAGGCCATCACGTTGCCCGCACGCCACCTGACTCACTAGACACCGTCTGCCCCTCTCTTTGGCCTTGAGTGATTGATAAATGTTCAAAAGGAAAAATGTTTAACTCCAACACAAAAGTTCCAGAAGGATAGAATTCCTTGTTCCAGACGGTGATTCCCTTCCCCTTGATTTCTCTTCCCTCTGTTGTATATTCAGGGATATCAGTTCCTTGGGTTTCTCTTCCTTCACAGCACAACTGCTAAACAAAACAGCTTGATTTGTTAACTTGATCTTGTTAGGATATCTGGGGAGTACACAGGTTTTCACTCCTTTTCTCTCTGGTTTTACACAGCCTTTTGTTGGTCCTTGTATATTCTTCTTCTGAGTCCTTTGGGCACTGTGTTTCTCATGTGCTGTTCAGTTTGTCTTTCCCTGGTGTATTTCTCTACCAAGGTTTTCTATTAGAAACACATTTACACTTGCCTTGCGTGCCTCTCCTGCAGGGTTTTCTTGAACACACTTGTAACTGCCTGGTATGCTTCTCTTTCCAGGGCTTTTTTATTCACACTTGCAACTGCCTGGTATACTCTCCTGCTAGGACCTTCTTAAATACACTTGTAACTGCCTGGTTCTTAGAACTCATTGTCCACGTTATTACAGTAATGCAGTATGAGCAGTAAACATGTACAAAAGAACTTGCATGTTCTTCCTGGAAGTCCAGATCCAATGCAATGGTGTATGTGGAACAAGCAGTGGTTGAAGTGTACGAAAAGAAGTAGTGGAACTATGTTCCCTGCTGGCCTGCACGGATCCCCACAGACCCCATCGCCGCACACCCTCCCATGCACAATACAAACCCCAAAACACATGCACCTGCTTTTTAGGGGAACGGTCAGTGCAGTGCACTGAAAGTGCAAGTTTCAACTTCGTCCTACACTTTTATTTTAAAACAAACCCATTCCGGAACAGTTTCTTTTAAAAATAAAAGTATAGGAACAGTAAAACTAAATTAAAAGAAGTAGAGGAGCATCACTCCCGATCACTCCCACCCACTTCGACCACTGGGAACAAGGCCCAGAAAGCCTCTGCTGAGTCCTATTAATGGAAATAGAGCTAAAGAGGGGCTCCTGGGGCCAAGCCCAAATCTCCCAGGGAAAAACCCCTGAAGGGGGGAAAAACCCTGTATAGTTCTTGTCTCCCAGCAGCTGAACTTGTGAAGATGCCTTAGTAGTACCGGAGAAACACAGTAGAATCCAGTGAAACGACAATCCGCAGATGGAATCTGGATGTGCAAGCAGGGAGAGTACACGGAAAGAAAGGGGATGACCACAAGTGCGGTAATATCTTGTATAACAAGCCGGTAAATGATGAGAGAGTTCCCCGTATGGCAGGAGTAAGGAACTGGCCATGGAAAACACAGGCTGCTATTTGGACTGGAAGCAGAGCCGTGGGATAGATAGCGGCAGGCAAGGGGTGCAAATAAGTAAAGCTGCTGAACAGTAGGAGAGACTCCGGCAGGCACAGAATGTGAAAGGTAAGTGCAGCCGAGCCGCGGGATAGGATGCGGCAAGCAGAGGTTTGAAAAAGGTATATGCAGCCTAGCTACGGGATAGAACGTGGCAAACAGAATATGCAGGAGGGCTGCAGAGTCGAGGAAAGGTAGGAAAAGAGGAGGCAGCAAGGAAGGAGGAGGTAACCAGACCGGAGAACCCGGTAACAGGAAGAATGCCCCGTAAATGAGCCAAGGAAGGCAAGGGCGAGGTTTGAAAAGAGAATTGCTTACCCAGCAAGGAAAGCTAGAGTATAGCTTAGTAAAAGGAAAACAAAGCAACAAACTGGTCTCACTTCTAAAACAGCTTCTAAGCTTTCTAACTTAGTGAATTAACTGGTGACCGAGCAGCCTAGCTCATTGCTGCCCTCTGTTGGAACAACTAGAGAGATTATCTTTGATCAGTATCTGAGGACCCATTCCTCGACATCTTGGGAAGGTGTTAGAGCCATAGAGAAGTCTTGTACGCCAGCGCTGCCAGAGAGACCAGGAAGATGGAGAATTCCTAACAGTATGCTCCCCGCCCAAAGAGTCAATGAACCCAGTTCTATGGGTCTAGGCAATGAAATCTGTACAACAAACCAGGAGCATGAACCCGCGAGGCTGGTTCCCATGTGCAATTGGCCGGAGTGTAACCTTTCCAGTCCAGCAAGTACTGCAATCTTCCTCTGTGGTATCTGGAGTCACATATGGCCTTGACCTCATATTCAGGTCCTGTGTCAGTGTCAACTGGAGGGGGAATGCAAGTGTAATTCCTGGAGAATCGATCAGGATGATATGTCTTCCTTCAGCTGAGAGACATGAAAAACTGGATGGATGCGAGGCCATGAAGATTGGACTCCAGTTTGTAAGCTACAGGTCCTACAGTCTTGCAGATCCTAAATGGACCAAAATAGCATGGAGCTAGTTTGGTGGGTACCAAATGCTTAAGTAAAAAATGGGACGAGAGCCACACAAGATCTCCCACAACCCAATTGGGAGAGGGAAGCCGGTGTTTGTCCTCCAATGTCTTGCTGTAGGCTCTAGTAGCTCTTGTAACGATTTTAATGTGGTACTTTGCCCTTTCTTGATGTTGCTCACATATTCATTAAGAGGAGAATTTGTGGCTAAGACGTCCTAAATCAGCAAATAGACTGTAATGGAAACCGTAGTTGCACACAAAGGGACTCTTTCTCAAAGATTGGTGTACGCAAATTCAACACATGGAAGTAAGGCTGCCCAGTTGCCATAGTAGGATGAAGCGAAACATCTTAAGTACTGCTCCAAGGACTGATTCAACCTTTCCATCTGGCCATTTGACTGAGGGTGATAACCCGAAGTGAGTGTTCTATGTAATCCGAATTTCTCACACAATAATCTCCAAAAATTGGAGGTATATTGTGGTCCCCAGTCAGATAAGATAGTTTCCGGTAATGCATGGAGATGAAATATGGTGTCGAGGAATACCTCTGCCATCCTTTGAGCTGAAGGGACCTGAGGCAAGGCTTAAAAATGTGCAATTTTTGTGAAAGAGTCCACCATGACCATGATGGCAGTCATGCTACACGAGGGTGACAACTCGACAATAAAGTCTGCGCTGATATGTTGCCATAGACGGGTGGACAGTATAGTTTTCCTTGCAGGGCTCTGCGTGGTGTCTTGCATTGTTGGCATATCATACAGGAGGCCACGTATTCTTGTACATCTTTTTGCAAGTTAGGCCACCAGAAATGACAGCTTATGTTTTCAACTGCAACTCGTACTCCCTGATGGCCTGCTCTCTTGGCGTCATGACACACAAGCATTACCTGTCTCTGACGTGCAGGCGTGGGGATGTAAAGGTGATTTCTGTGAAACAACATGTCCTTTTCTTGTATTAATCCGTGATTCCTGATGGCTTCAGCAATCTCTGTTCACAGATCATAGCGTCATCAGCATATAGAGAAATAATCCTTGGTACCCCAGCTATCCGGATGTCCCTATGCATACGTCTGTGCCTGATCAGATCAACTAGTGGTTCGATTACAAGGGCAAAGAGAAGTGGAGACAAGGGGCATCTCTGATGTGTGCCCCTGACGATATGGATTGGAGCCGAAAACATCCCATTTGTGCTAACCCTTGCAACTGGAGAGGTATAAAGAAGGCGTATGGGATATGAAACTGAGGGCAAAACCACACTTCCCAGCACTGCATACATGCAGTGCCATGAAACTCAGTCAAATTATTTTTGTGTGTCGAGCATGGCACCACCGCCTGAGACTTCGGATCAATCTGAGCTAGAACATTAAAAAGGTGGTGCAAGTTAAGTGCTGTGAAGTGCCCTGTTATAAAGCCTGACTGATCAGGGTGTATATTGTAAGGCATGTAGGGCGACAATCTGGTGGCTAAGATTTTAGGAAGCGTTTTTACAACTGAATTTATCACGGATAGGGGCATATATGAACCGCATTGGTCGAACGGTTTCTCAGGTTTCAATAACACTGTAATTACAGCTTCCCTCATTGTGCTAGGGAGCCTGCCAAACTCCAGGGCCCCCAACTACACACCGTGCAGATAAGGCACCAGGGTCGTTTTAAAGTGTTTGTAGAACTCTGCCGTTAAGCAGTCTGGCCCTGCAGCCTTATCAGTGGGAACAACGTTGATAGCCCTAGAAATTTTGTTTTGGGTGATGGGGAGATCTAATTGAGAGTGCACTTCAGCCAACACACTTGTGAGTGGGAGCCCCTCCAGGAAAGTGTCTAATTCTGCTGCAATGCCGGAGTCTCTGTCTGCATATAATTTTGAGTAGAACGTTTCAAATACATTATTGACCCCTTATAAAGTATGAACCTGGATACCAGAATCGTCCCTGACTAGTGCGATACAACACCCCCTCTTGTCTGTCTAGCCAGGCGGACCAGCTGCCTGCCTGGGTGTCACCCTCGCCATATCACCTTGCTGCCACTGGTGCATTCCGAAACATCAATTCTCTCGCTGCATTATGCCTAAATGTATCTATCGCTGCTTTAACCTGTAGAAATGTAGCAGTAGGAGGGTCTGCAGAGTTTCGCTGTTCTAATTGGCAGAGGATTTCTTCACTTTCGTGGATATCACGCTGAATGGATCTGAGGACCCCACATTCAGTTCCCATTGCTATAATGCAGACGTAAGCCTTAAATGCCTCCCAACGTATTGCCATTGAGGAGACCGACCCTACGTTAATTTCGAAGTATAATTTCACATGTTCTGCCAGGTTGGATTTATAGGCCGTGTCAGTTAGTGCTTGAGATTTGAATCTGCAGTTAGTGTTAACCGCATGGAGCTCGTCTAGGCGCGGTAGTGATCTAAGTATGTCATGGGTAGTATAGTCGCCTTTACGACACCGCCAGCAGCGAGTCAGAAATGAGCCAGAAGTCTATGCAGGAAAAGGAGTTGTGTACAGTGGAATAATATATCTAGCTACTCTCCCCAGGATTAAGGACCCTCCAAATATCTGCCAGTTTAAAGTCACCATCCACGTTTGTATCGCTAGCACTGATTTAGACAATACCCTGTGGGCTCGTCCTGGCCTGTCTCGGTCCACATCTAGGATGGTGTTTAAATCCCCTCCCCACAATATAGGCACCAGAGGATACAGCGTCAGTATGTCAGCAAGATCATTATAGAATCCCAGGTCATCAATATTTGAACCATAGCTATTCAGTAGGATAACCTCACTTCACGCCAGCATTCCTAGACCAGTACATGTCGTCCTGATGGATCTAGGGGGACTCTCTTGTGCTCAAATGGCAGTGACTTGTGAACTAAAATCATTACGCGTCTACCACCATCCGTTATTTTGGTGTAGAACTTCCCAACCCAATGAGATGAATTTTGGATGGTATAACATTTGTTGCCTTTCCAGTCATGCCTGTTATAGAGTAATGATGCACCTTTCGCATCAAGTGATATGATATGATATAATAAGTAATTTATAACGTGCCTGTACACAAGTGTTTCTAGGTGCAACAAGACAAGGAAGGGAGGACAGAAGGAGGGCAAAACAAACGATCTTACTTGGCCTTGTGTCATTCAGATTGTGCAAGTGTAAGGGGGAGGGATGCGGAGAAGTGCCTTGGCGAGAGGGAGAGTGCAGTGGTAACATGGTAAGTGCTGCCAGGGAGGTGGCTCAATAAGTGCAGGGAGTAACGGGACTCCAGGGTTGAAGATACAGTCCCTAAGTGGTAAGGGGTCCGGAGGCAGTGTAGGGGGCAACTGGTTGTGCAGGAGCCTGGTCCCGTAAATTCAGTGCATGACCAGGTAACCAGTATGTACAGCAGACAGGAGCATCAGCAGGAGATAGGGAGAGGGAGAAAGCGAAAAGGAAGGTCTTAAGGTGCTTCCGGAACCCTACGTGGTCCTGCTCAAGTTTGAGAGAGGCTGTTACAGAGGGAGGCCCCAGCCGAGGACAGAGATCTACCCCCCACAGTCTGCCTGTAGAAGCGTCTGACCCTCAGATAGTTGGAGGTGGATGAGCAGAGGGATCGAGAAGGAAGATGCTTGGGAAGAAGGAGTTGAATGTAGTGTGGTCCCAGGTGGCACAAAGCCTAGTGGATGATGCAGTGGGTCTTGAACTTGATCCTTGCAGCCAAAGGGAGCCAGTGGAAAGATTTAATGGCTGGAGAGATATGACCCCTGGGCTTGAGGCCAAGGACACATCTCGCCGTCCTGTTCTGGATTAATTGCAAAGGGTTAAGAGCAGAGGCAGGCATATTTAGAAGGAGGCTGTTGCAGTAGTTCAGCCTAGAGAGAACTCTGGAGACAGTGAGCTTCTGGAGGGGAAAGGAAGAAAAGGAAGAATAACTATGAGGGGGTGCAGCTGATAGTGTGACTTCTTAGAGATGTCAGAGATGTGAGGAGAGTAGTAGAGGGTGGAGTTGAAGGTGACACCAAGGGGCTTTTCCTCACAGGTAGTTGCAGGTAGAGGGCCCAGTGAGGGTGGCCAGAGTGAAAGAGGGAAAGCGGGAGCATGTGTCCCAATGAGAAGGCTCTCAGTTTTACTGGCATTAAGGCAGAGCTTGTTGGAGGCACACCATTCCTGAATTGCGGACAGACAGTCAGGTATGAGGGAGAGAGCAGAAGAGGTTGAGGGGAGCCTGAATGCTTTTCTCCTTTTTTAGAATTCCTAAATATTCCTCTCAATTATGCAGCAACCTGGTGTGTGAAGCATGCTTGCTGTGTTCCTTGCTGAGTCTAAGAATGGACTTCTCCCAAATGTCCAAACATTGACTTGGACACACACCTGTGCAAAATAAAGGAGCAGTATCGGGCTTCTAGAATCCCACTGAATCAAGAGGGATACCTAGGAATTCCAAAAAAGCATAGAAGCTCATATTCTCTGTCACTTTGTGTGCCACTGCCAAGCCATTACATGCAAAATCCTTTCAAGTGCCTTTTATTTTCCCAACAAAACCCTCCCACACTCCACCCTCATCTTCCCCCAAACTAGGCAAGATTTGCGTAGTAAGAAAAGTAGTAACAAAACCAGTTTCAGGTTGCGGGAGAGTGTTCATTGAGGAATTTCATGGCCTCCTCCAGAATGGTAAAGAATTACGTTTTGCCCCCACTTTCTATACAAAGTTTAGCTGGGTATAACATTGCATATTTCGTATTTAGCTCCCAGAGCCTTTTCTTTACAGCCTGAAAGTATCTCCTCTTCTGTTGTACTGCAATGGAAAAGCCCGGGTAAATGTGTATTCTGCTGGATCCCAAAAATATCTCACCTTTTTCTCACACTTCCTAGAGGATAGCATCTGTCTCCCGATATTTCAACCAGCGGGCGATTATCAGACAGGGCGCAGCACCAGGCTTTGGTTTAGGTGCAAGTGAGCGATGGGCGTGCTCAGTCGTAAACTGCCGAGACAGTTTGGGTTTGTCCAGTAGGGACATCAGGGTCTGTTTCACAAAATCTTCCATCACGCCATCAATTTTATTCACTGGGACCCCTATGATCCGAATGTTATTTCCACCTGGATCTAGATTTTAGTTCCTAATTTTTCTTGGTGACAGCTTGCATTTGTTTCATGAGGGTGGTCAGATCGAAGCTCAGCCGACCAACATTAAATTCCACCGCTCCTCTGACTCTATTTTCAGCTTCCGTGAGTCGTAGGTCAGTCTTTTCTTGTTTCGCTTTAATGGATCCAATCATGCCAGTGATGTCATTTAGCTTGCTGTGGCAGCATTGAAGCCTTTGTGCATGCAGGCCATCATGCACTGCAATTTCGAAAGTTCAGTTGGCTCTTAGGTGGCTCCTGGTGGCCTTGGATCGTTTGGATTAGGTGCCGCCTTTGGGGTTACTTTGGTGAGCATGTTAATAGAGCTCTGTTTCCTTCCTGCTCCTTTTGTCATTACAAAATGGACTGTGTTATAACCGTGGCAGCTGTTGGGTGGTACCACTGCACCTCTCACGGGTCTAAAGGGCTGCAATCCGTCGGTACAATGTGAGTTGTCCACAAGAGCAGCTCGATAAGGTGTGGGTATTGCAACGGGATACTCCTGCCTGCCAGCCAGGCGCCGTCTCAGCTCCGCCTGGAGCACCAGGAGATAGGCACCACAGCCCCAGTACAGCAATCACAAAATCACTATTAAGCCACTCCAAATGCGTGCTACTCAGCTCAAATAATTGGGGTTCTTTGTGTTACAATGGAGGAATGTTTCTGTTGGATAGAGGGCATGTGAGATCAGCCAGCGGGCGCTGCTTAGTTATCATGCATGCAGACAAGGTACCTTGAATTTGTCCCTAATATCTCCCGTAGATTGTCGCAGGGTAGACTGCAGTCGGGGTCCGTAGTGTCACAGCCAGGATCCAGAGGAGAGTAGGGAGAAGGCCTCACATAACTCGTTCCCAGCACCAGTATGCAAACTGCAATCTCTATGGTCGATGTTGGTTTCAGATGAAGTTACGTCTGTGCACTTACTGTAGATCCATGTATCCAGCAGCAATCCCAGTCCGCATGGATGTGTCATTGTAAATACAGATCCTAAAGTCATATCACACAGAGTTCACTGCTCTCGAGCACCAGACCTCCCAGGCCCGCTAGTCTCATCCCTCACTCCTGCTTAGAACAATGGGATCGGCACTGTTGGATGTTCGTCAGAGACATTTTGATGACGGCCGGGATAGAGGACCCCCGCCGCATCACTTTCATAGTCCTGTCTCGAAGGAGCTGATGAAATTGCACACTTATGTTGCCATTTTACTACTGACTCCCCGCTATCCACCAATGTCACCACGGATCAAAGGAGCCAGTTCAGGGGATTCAGTTCAGGCTAACGGATCTCTGCTGGTTCCTTCAATGAGAACCCGCCTCTCTCTTGCCAGAAACACCGGTCAGGAGCATTATATTTCCTGAATTTAGCACCGAGTGCACTTATTCTCTAAGCGGCCATCTTGGAACTGTGCACAACAGCTCCCAATTCCAGCAATCATATGGATTTCTCCATTGATGCATGCACACCTAGTTGTCGTCCACATGTGGGCCTCCACAGTAATATGTAAATGTTCAAAGGCCACAGGCGCATGTTCGTAGTGCACATTGCCAAGACATATTCCATTGCTCGTTATTTCAATGTTGGCTAACACTGTGGCACATAAACCTTTCATCTATTGCTATCTGCAGCCACTTAGCATGATTCCTACTTTCCAGCGAGGTTAGAAAAAATTTATTTTATTTATTTAATGGTTACTTGTGAAGCGCCTATGCAAAAATGGTGTTTCAGGGTGCCACAAGACAAAAATGGGAGGCAGGGAAGAAAAAAACAATAACGGTCCTACTAGGGCTTGTGTCATTCGGATCATGCAAGAGCAGGAACAAGATGTGCAGGTGCAAGGGATTTGGTAGGGGGGAGATGTAGGTCGGGCAGAAGAGAAAATGCTAACGTGGGAGGGAGGTGCGGGGCAAGAAGAGATATACAAGTGCAGGGAGGATGAGAAGGAGGAAGGGAAGAAGAGGTCCAAAGGGGCCAGGCAAGTACTAAGGGAAGGCCAGGTGGGCAGGTGCCAGGGGAAGCAGGGATTGAGGACCACATGTGAAGCGCAAGGATGGGGGTAGACCAGGCTTGGTTAAGATGAACACCCAGTCAGGTTTGTCAGGGGGGAAGGTACCCAGAAAGGCAAGTGCAGCTTATGGGGGGCAGGAAGACAGGGTTCTCGGGTACACTAGGCAAGGAGGGCCTGGTGCCGTGTGGAGCTCAGAAGGGACCAGGCAGCTAGTCAATATGACAGAGTGGGGCATTACCGGGGGCGGGGAGGGATGAAGAAGAGAAACGTTAGGACTTCAGAATCTTCTGGAACTTAAGGAGATCAGGCAGAAGCCTGAGAATGACAGGGAGGGCATTACAGAGCGACGCTCCTGCCGAGGTTAAGAGATCTACCCCACACTCTCTGCTTGGAATAACATCTGATCTGCAGAGAATTGCAGCTAGATGAGCAAAGATCTCTCAAAGGGAGGTATTTAGAGTCAGATGTAGTGGGGTATCAAGCAAAAACCTTTCAACGTAGCACTCTGCTTTTCCAGCAATGCTGAATCAGACTGTGGAATTCACACACACGCACGCACGCAGGTTTCCGGGACAACTGAATTCTTCTCTGTACGCGGAAGACACCACAGGATCGCTGTGGCAGTGCTGTTAGGCTCGGACAGACTTTTTAAAGTAAGACTTTGATCTTATATCCATGGGGTCCTTCCAAGACATTTACTTTCCAGTAGATAAATTGCTTGCAATAGATTACGACACGCATAGCACTCACTGCACTACCAGCCACATTTGTGCCACAGGACACATGAGTGCAGGAAATTACTCCCGAACAACTGCATCCACCGGACCTCAGGATCCCCTTGACCACCTAGGTGAGTGTGCATATTTGTACAAGATAGTGTTAATTACAATCCTGCTGACAATTTTGGCCATGGCGTGGGACCCAGCGCTAATCTGTAGAAACTGGTCCCATGCTTGGCCACACATCTGTATTACTACTCCTATAAACGCCATACTCATTTTACTTCCAGTGTCCACCAGCTAAAGTGAAAAGTCACAAGAGACTTATCAGAACCTGCATCAGAAATACATTCTCCAGTTATTGATACCCTGTCAACACCCAGGTCAGTGACCACAGACTATTGGTCAATCAGGTTGGCTTATTCTTCTTAAAAGAACAGTACCCTTTACACAGTATTATTTTTATGTATTACAGAGACTAACTAATATCTCATACCTGATGAAGGACATGAATGCCTAAAACACGTTATATTGAACATGAGAAGACGCACTGAGTACAAACAGCCAATCTCAGTTCCACATTTTTCTCGAAAGAGATATTTGTTTTCATGAATTATGTAATCCCAAAAAAGTTACCATTGTTGCAAAAATGCATCACACCAAGTTTTGTTCTTTCATAGAACTAAAAAGCACATGACTGAATATCAAATGTGTAACTCTGTATGTTTATGTAAGGAATTACCTTTTTTATGTTCTAACTTACACTTTACAATATCTTCTCACCAATAAAATGATTTTACTTTGCTAAATGCTTTGCTTACACCATTGAATTTGTGCAGGCATTGTCAGCCCAAAGTGTGCCCTGATTTTGTTCCCCAATATCTGAGACACCTTCCCTTTTTGTTTCAGATGTAGTGAGGTCCCTGGCCCCAGAAAGCCCCATGATGCAGAGGGTACTGAACTTAATCCTTGCAGCCATCGGGAGCCAGTGGAGATAATTGTGGGCTTGAGAGATGTGGTCCTCGGTCTTGAAGCCAAGGATACATTTTGCTGTCCTATTCTGAATTAGTTGAATGGGGTAAAGGGAGGATTTAGGAAGAATCAGGAAGAGGCTGCTGGAGTAGTCCAGCTTGGAGAGGACTGAAGCCTGTGAGAGCTCTGGAGACATTGAGCTTCTGTATATCTGCTCCTCCAATTTTCTTCTTAGATTCTTCCACTATTGTCAGTTCATTACAAACAGGGCTCGAAATTAGGATTGGATAAGAAGGAACTACAAGCAGTGCCTGGGTATCCAGCAGTAACCGGTCATCAGGAGCTCCCACGATGGAACAAGTTTATAGCGTTACATTAGTTGGCCTGGGGAAGCCAAAAGTAGCTTCTGGTGACTGTTGGTTTTAAGCTCACTAGTCTCTTCTACATTTGATTTTATTTGAGTCACATACTTGAAATAATCAGACTCACATTTATTGTTCTAATTTAAATCAATTATATTGATGGTAATAAATACAAATCACAAATCAAAGAATAATAGACATTTTAAGACCTAGTTAGTGACATTACTTCACAAACAGTAATTCATTAAAAATACATTATTTAGCAATTACATCTGAAGTGATATACTATTCCATTTATTGTACAATGAAAACATTTTCCAAATTTTCCACACTGTGCAAATGAAGAGAGCCACACATCATTTGAATCTTGAAGTAAACCTTTCAACAAGTTTAAATTTGGGAGGGCAAACCTCTTTTGAAATTTTCCTTGGCATATACTGGGCTCTGGAAACAAAATCTGGATCAATTCCATGCATTTGCATGACCAGCACATACAACGTCAGATCTTTCACAAATTCAAAATCCATTTGCTGGACAATTGGCTTTGCCACCCACTGTGTTTTTCGTTTGGTAAACTCCTGGTTGTAACAAGGCATCCTGAAAATTCCTACAGTTTCTGCTAGTTCCCTTCCAACGTTCTCATTGTGTGCAAGTACAGCCAGTCTTGTTCTGGCCTCAATACTGTCTATGCCAAAATGCAAACTTTTAGTCCTGTACTTTAGGCACATATTATGGAACACCTCCAAATCTCCCATGTGGCAGAACTGGGAGAGTCTCTGCATGTCTCTTGAAAGCGTTTTGTCAAACACAATCTTCTCAAGTGCTGTGTGAGGAGGGTAGCCTGGAACCCACCACATTTTCTTATGCCCGTGTTCCTTGCTCAATGGTCCTTGTGCACATTCCTGAAAATGTTTGTTTTCTTTTCAAGAGTGTATGTTACAACAATGGTGCATCAATGAGCACCATTTTCAAGCACAATATCTACATATCCATTCCAAGTTTTTGAGCTCCAGCAAAGATGGTTGCTGATAGACTGTGACCAATGTAAAATGTTTTCTGTAGCCTTTTCTTTCCAGCAGTTGCAATTTTTCTCAAAATTGATTTTGCGATGTGCCCGGCATCATATTGATGCTTTGGGCCTCTTTACGACCCTGGCGGAAGACCATGGTGCTATTAGCACCATGGTCCATGCCGGTAAATTACGGACTCCGCCATGGAGAAAGGGGGAATTACCACCCCATTACAAGGTTGGCGGGGTGGTAATTCCCCCTTCCTTCATGGCCCTTCCCCATTCCCATTTTTGCCCCATAGGGCTCAATGGGAATGGGAAAGGCGCTAAGTATGGTGCCGCAAATTGCGGCACCATAATTAGCACCAAGGTCCCGCAAAGGGACCTCGTAATTAGGTGCTAATAGGTTAACGGCGCCGCAGTCTTTTACGGCGCCGTTAACTCATTAGTGCCTGGGTCGTAATGAGGCCCTTTATGTCTGGGACCTGCTCTCACATGGACTTGGCTATTGAAACATGCATGTCAGTTACTATCAGGTCTATTTGCATTGCTCTAAATTGCAGAAGCTGAATGGATTTAATGAAACCATATTTTTCGATGGCTACAAAAGATGTACATTCAGATACTTGCACAGTGACTGAACTCTCTATTATTTTGGTTTCCATGTCTTGGAAGTGGTAAGTGCAGTATTTAGCAGAACAACCTGGAATATCATACTGTCCATCACCAGCTAGCTAGAGCCTTTTAGCCTATTGCCAGTGAGAGCATTGTCCATTCATATCTCTTCGAGTGTCCATGCCTGGCTAATAGCGGGGAACAAGAAATCCTTATGATGTTTGTAGTACAGGGTTTTTGAAAGGAACTTGAGTCCCACAAAGTTAGAAAAACTTAAAATTGTACTGTATGTTGATCTGCTATACAACAAAGCAGATGAACAAAGTACATTTCCAGCAGGCACTTTTCCAAGTATAGGTTGAGTAGACCATTAAAATAAGTTACGGTGGAGTACGTAGCTACTCTTGATCTTCAGGTTGGTGCCTGACTACCTGAATAAACTTCACCAATGGCTCCCCACAAATACTCCCATGCAACTCATGATCACATTTAATCATTTTTATAATCTCAATCAGGCAGCAGTTCAATACAATGTATTTTGGTTCCTCTAATAGCCAATTGTCTGTAATTATAGTGGTTTGTGAATCCATGGTGGAGGATAAGTTCTCAACACTAGGAAGAGTGAAGTCCACATCACATCACGTGCACAATTGTCAAGATGCTTCGGTTATTTCTGTGTGTGATATTTCCAATTTGTGCAAATGTATTGGGGAAACAGGGAACATTGTCTGTTTCTTAGATAGCATTTATTTAGAGGGTGTGAATTGTGAGAGTGGTTCTGCAAGCAATTCTGAAACATCTTCGATGTTGTCTGTTTATTCTGGCTGACTTTTTGTGCTGTAACAATGATCCAGGGTTACTTTCCATGGGTCACTGTTGACATTCAATTCAAATTCCAGCCACTGGACATCTGCATCACAACACTGAATCTTGCGAGGACCATGCTGAGCCTTAAAATGTAGCTGCCCCCAATTGACAATGGTTCGGCAAGAGACATCATTATTTTGTGCAGTTGCCTGAGTCTTTATGCTCTTCTTCTTCCTAAGCCTCTAATCGAAGAGAAAAAAAACATGCCTAATTTATAGAACACATACAGAATATATGAATTACAACATGAAAATGTAATATCAATGGAATAACTGATAAACAACTTCTTTTTTAAACCTTTCTGTTGTGTACCCTTGTTTTCTGAATTCTCCTAGAAACAGTCAAATTGTATTTGCCCACCACCAAACCAAGCTGAAAAACAATTTTTGGAAATTGTATAAACATTGAAATTTGCTCTTCCACTAAAAGAATCATATATACATATATACATATATAACAAAATCTCACTATGAAAATATTACATCACAGTTAAAATGGATGATAACTGATATTTTACAATGTCGCATGTATAGCTCTTGTCCATGTGTCTCTTCAATTTCGACCTCTTCAGTAGTACGTTCCTTGTACATAACAAATTAAAAGAACATTGATTACATTGTTAAACAATTTAATGTTAAAATCTTTGACCTCACAAAATACATCTTGAGAAAGTTGATTTAATGATTGTTGACTTTACTGTATCAGTTAAACTATGTAAAAAGATACAGTTAATCGTCTGATTAAAATATTTAAATTAGCATTGACATAAAGTCGAACACTGTGTCCATGTAACATTTTAAAAAGACATATTTGAAAACTGTACTTGATAACCTTCAACGATGTCGTAGGGAGCTGGTGCGAGATCATCCTGCAAAACATATTGATTACATTGTGGCCCCTTTGATGCATTCTAATGTTTTTTTGTTTAACTCATTCTGTTTTTCACTAAGCAACTAAAGTTTATAAATAAAAACATAGACCATTCATATAGGTAACGGGTCTATGTTATTCATTGACAAAGTACATTTTTCTGAAGGGTTATTTTCATCGTTGCATTTGTTTCTGAGATAAAAACATCAAGGTTGTTGATTTAATGCTTTGCAATTCACTTACAGTATTGCAAATTATATTTAAAAAAATGTATCTTGATTGTAAAAAAGATATTGTTAATCAATAACTATTAGTATAAATCAACAAATGATCACTTCTAATATCTCATCCTGCAGACAGGTTGCAGTAGAAGAATAGTACTTTGTTGATTTTCCAGGCTCTGCCTATATAACAATAATTGTAATAATACAGACCTAACATCAACAACAACAAAATTCATGTAAAAGAAGGTCGATATTGACAAATAAGCCTACAAATTTTGTATAGTCGCATCTGAAGGAATAGTCTAAAAAAAATTACTTAAAAGGTGAGTCAGGTTGCTTTTGACTCTGGAATAGTGGTCGATGTAGCATCATAGTCCTTTAATCAATGTATTTATTCATACCATTGTTCAATAGAAAATGGACATTAGTATTATAATTTAGACCACATCAAAAACAATAAAAAAAAGTTTGTGTACAAGTTGTTTAGCCTCACCATGAGGATGTTGGGATGTTGGACGTGTCTGTGGTTTCCTCCATGGTAACTGTCTGTAATTCCATCAGTGCGATCTACGTAAACACAGACATGGTAATTTTAAAATAATTACCTATTTATAAAGGACGCAGTGTGAGTATGTGTTTGGAAAGGCTCCCATTGCATTGAACTATTCAAGTATATCTAAAGTAGGGATACACAAAGTAATCTAAAGTTCAAAATGTACAAACCACAGTACATCGTGTCACGAAGGAAATTTGTGTGGTAAAATATCAATGGAAATATTCCCCAAAAATTGAAAACTGTTCATTATGTTACCTGTTCACTGAGTATTTTCAATATATTGAGTCATTTATTAGACATATTATACAGGCAAATTCAGAAAATGCTAAAATACTTTAAAAACCTCAGCATCCACTACTCACCTGTGTCAGCACGTATTGAAATTCAGTTGGAATTGCATTCGGAAATAATTTGCGAAGGAGTCTGGGGCAATGCTTTTTAGTGTACATTGATTTTACGTACATATCTTCTGAGAAGTGCATGCTGCAGACGCAGAATCTATTCCCCCTCATATCATCCAAGAAATCCTAGGCTCTGCTTTCAATTTTCGACACTGGATATCCGCAGCTCACGAGCCATTTTCTTATCAAATGTAAATTCTGTGGAAATACATGCAGGACTGTACTCTGAATTTTAGCATGTATTAGAGCAACCCAAAACGATACAAGAAGGCATTGCTGGATTTTCCCCATGATCTGTAAAATAAATATAAATACATTTTACAATAAAAAAAGTATCACAGTGAGTAAATCAAACATCATATTGATAATAAAAAAATATTATGTTTATAAAAAATTGCACTTGAAGCACACATGCATTGAAAACATTCACTACGAAAGATTACATTTGGAAACAATACTGTGTAATGTTATGTAATGTTATGTGCTAATTACAGAGATAAAAATGCATAGGACGGTTGATAATGGTGTAGACTTAAAATAAAATGAGAATAGGGTGTACAATGAGTATAAAGCAATAGAAAGTGGCCTAGCAGAGAAGGTTGAAACTACAGAAAGCAATAGTAAAAGTTGACCAACCATTTCTTAGAAGAACAGATGAGCTGACTCAGCAAGTGCAGTAAAAAGTGGTGAGCTGGTGTTATCAGTTGTCAATCTCACAGATGTTTTCTTGATAACTCTAACAGTGTTTATAAAGGATTACAGAAGTGGGTGTATATGTGAATGTCGGACGTGTTTGTTCACACCCACCAGGCCTCTATGACAATGTTTGACCTCCTCAATCCCGCCAGTTCAACCCCTTGTGAGCACATGCCCTCAGGTGCGAACTGTCAGTGATAGCGGAGTGGGGGGTGGGATGAGATGAGTGCAATAGGCCTGGAAAAGAGTCAAAGGACGCAGACATATGTAGATTGCAGTGTCTTCAAAGGGGAGTCTGGAGACACCAGGTCTGGGGTGGCCATGTGGATATGGATGCCCATACGAAATAACCCTTTGTGTTGTACATGGTATTCAGCACCTTGAGCATTCCCAACCTCCCAACCCCCTTGCGAGCGCACGCCGACAGGTGTGAACTGTCATTGATAGCAGATGGGGGGATGGATGTGGATGAGATGAATGCAATAGGCCTGGTACACAGTCAAAGGACACAGACATGTGTTGATTGCAGGGACGGTGTCTTCAAAGAGGAGTCTGGAGACACCGGGTCTGGGATGGCCATGTGGATATGGGTGCCCATGTGAAAGAACCCTTTGTGGTGTGCATGCTATTCGGCACCTTGAGCGTTCCCAACCTCCCAACCCCCTTGTGAGCGCACGCCGACAGGTGTGAACTGTCATTGATAGCAGATGGGGGGATGGATGTGGATGAGATGAATGCAATAGGCCTGGTACACAGTCAAAGGACACAGACATGTGTTGATTGCAGGGACGGTGTCTTCAAAGAGGAGTCTGGAGACACCGGGTCTGGGATGGCCATGTGGATATGGGTGCCCATGTGAAAGAACCCTTTGTGGTGTGCATGCTATTCGGCACCTTGAGCGTTCCCATCCTTCCAGCCCCCTTGCGAGGGCACACCCACAGGTGTGAACTGTCATTGATAACGGAGAGGGGGGTGGATGTGGATGAGATGAATGCAATAGGCCTGGTACACAGTCAAAGGACACAGACATGTGCTGATTGCAGGGACGGTGTCTTCAAAGAGGAGTCTGGAGACACCGGGTCTGGGATGGCCATGTGGATATGGGTGCCCATGTGAAAGAACCCTTTGTGGTGTGCATGCTATTCGGCACCTTGAGCGTTCCCATCCTTCCAGCCCCCTTGCGAGGGCACACCCACAGGTGTGAACTGTCATTGATAACGGAGAGGGGGGTGGATGTGGATGAGATGAATGCAATAGGCCTGGTACACAGTCAAAGGACACAGACATGTGTTGATTGCAGGGACGGTGTCTTCAAAGGGGAGTCTGGAGACACCGGGTCTGGGGTGACCATGTGGATATGGGTACCCATGTGAAAGAACCCTTTGTGGAGTGCATGATATTCGGCACCTTGAGTGTTCCCATCCTCCCAGCCCCCTTGCGAGTGCACGTCCGCAGGTGTGAACTGTCATTGATAGTGGAGGGAGGATGGATGTGGATGAGGCCGCGCAATAGGTCCGGAACACAGTCAAAGGACACAGCCATATGTTGATTGCAGTGACGGTATCCTTAAAGGGTAGTCTGTGGTCTGTGGTGGCACAGATGGATAAGAGTCCTCATGCAAAAGAACCCTTTGTGGTGTACATGGTATTCGGCACCTTGAGCTTTCCCATCCTCACAGACCCCTGGTGGGTGCACACACACAAGTGAGAACATCCATTGATAGCGGACGGGGGATGGATGCGGATGAGGGGAGCGCGATAGGCCAGTAAACTTGTTAAAGCACACCAATCTTTTACAATACTCTTAGCTGTTCGGACATGTTGTGGACTTACTATACTGTTGGGGTCAAGGTACTGTCTGTATAAATCTATGGTATTGTCCGTGGTCACTGGGGAATTCATCACGAATGGCTCAAACCACACAGGCAGGTATTACTTGTCGAACTCAAAATCCCAGTCCTCCATGAATCCACCATGTTAAGGCACGACATGCCACAAGTCTGTACCACCTCTGTAAGAGATACAGAAATAGTTTACAATTAATTGTGGTTTTTAATTGTGGTTTTTCTGTTAGCACCATCTTGTAAAATGTAGGGCATTGTTATACTTTCAAACGTACCTTTTTGTGCGAAATACTGACAGTACTTGTGATTTCAAGTAGGGATCAATTAGAAATGTGAACGTGCATTCCAGCATAACAGTTTGGGAAATACTCCCAAGTGAAAGAAACGTAATTGTTCATGCAATAAATCTAAAGATGAACACTTTGTTTTAAGATTAGAATGAGTAATTTATTCAATTTACAGAAACATTCTTTCGTCAGTGATCCATTGAAATTATATTGATGTAGGGGAACAGCATATTATGTTAGCCGTCCTGTTCCTCAAACACACAAAATATATACAGTGAACTTACTCATTACTTGGATTACAAGGGCAAACTGTAGCTCGAAGTTCATGCATAGCGACTATCTTCATTCGCAACATGGATATTGTAAGGCAAGCGGCCCTGAAGTCATGCAGCTCGGTAACGCATAGCGGTGGTGTGTCTTCGTCGGCAATGTAGGCAAGCTGCCACAGTTTTCTCAGCAACAGCAGTTCTCCGCCAGAGTAGGCATACGCTCACAAAGATGGCAGGTACACCATGTGGAAGTGCCCTCCATGCGACTGGGTTCAGGCTCCAGTGATTGATCCTCATGACTCTCGTCTGATTCCACAGTGTCTTGAGTTTTTTTCTCTTTCAAGGATTTCCTCTTCAGAATATTCAGGCTCGTACGGGTAGAGCATAATTGTTGCCATAGTTCGTCAATAGTGAAGAAGCACAGAATCAACAGTGAGGTAAATAAAAACATGTTTGTTTGTAAACATGAAAAGAAACAAGGTTTCACATTAGCAATGCATGCTAAAGAAAGACAAGCAAAACAAACATGTTGCAAAAACACATTGTGAAAAGACAAGATTAATAGGCTCAAACTTTAAAAGTTTGCAACGACACATGTTTAAATATGCATTGGTAAATACAATGTGTCCCTAATATAAGAAATGAAAAGCAACTACTGAGTTAATTCATTTTAGGCAGTATAAGTAACAGTTCTCAGTGTGTGGTACTTGGCAGATAGCTGAACAGAACAGAAACAAGTCAGGGAACCACAGAATGAAATACACTGACATGAAGGAAAAAGAAACTCCATATGTTGTGTGATCAGAAAGGGTTTGTTTACAGTTGTCAAGGAATTAAGTGTCTTGGCATTTCCATGGAGACACGTGAACAGATCGCGCACAGTGGACGTTGACATGAGATGTGCATTGGTGTTGTGAAAGGGGGAATGAGTATCTAGTGATGTCAGTGTTAAGGATGGGTGATCTGAATTAGTGCCGCACAGACACTTAAACTTAGGGCAATTAATCAACGGATTACATTAGCACAAGATGGTGGTACCAGACCCATCGTTTTTGCATGTGGTAAAGTGAGATAAACTCAGGTAAGTTAAAGAACTATCGATGTATGATCTAACATACATGCCCGATCGATTGACCAAATAACATTTCTGGCTGAACTACCCCTTTAAGTATACACACACACCATCAACTGCACATATTAAAACAAATGGTGCCTCTGGCGGAATGAAACTCAAAGTTGAAATTGGACAGCTACTAATAGTTAACAAACCATTTTCAAATACTGGAAAATGTGCTGGAGTTAACCTTTTGGGAGAAAAAGTCATGCAACCTCTATGACCATATAAAATAGAAATCACTTGTTAGGTTAAAAAAAAAATAATCTCCTGTCTTATGTTTGGATTTGTAAAAGTTCCAGTCTGGCCACGGAGGTTGGGGCTAAGGACTTGGCAAGAAATGCAAGGAAAATAAAAACACAACAAGTATATTTAAGAATATAGAAAAAGAGGTATGGGCGCCCCTCGGTGAGAACAAACATGCCCTAATGACCCATTCTATGGCAAGGTACCCACACGAGAGACCGCAGCCACATTTTAGCTCACTGTACCTTTCACACAAAGAAGGAATATCCATTTGCATATCAGCCTTGTCCCACCCACTTGAGCAGTCCAGCACCGAAATGCTATGCAATCCTCCTTTGAACAAGAGCACCAACAGCAACCCCAGACATGTGTTTCCGCCTAATTTCACTTTTTCTGGTCGATATCTTGACCAGTAGCAAATTCTATGCCGTGGCACAGAGTCTTCCCATTATGCAGCTTCTTTAATTATTCTCACAAATTGCAGTTAGAAACAAAACAGAGTAAGTTACATATGCCCCTACCATTATCATGTGTGTAGCATCCTGATTACCTGAAATCCTTTGAGTCCCTAGTCCGTGCCCTTTTTTGCTGCTTTGCTGTTTTTCAGTATTACTGCACTCCTTACCTTTTGTCCCATTGCGGACTGTCGGCTCGGTAAGGGCAGTGGTTTATTCTTCCAGACCTGTGAAGAAGGACGTTTGCATTAGCTTTCCGCTGTACTGTTCACAAAGGCAGCACATGTCAGATTTCTCCAGCAGTGCATGGCTCTCCCATATTTCCCATGGGCAGCAAAGCCATTGTGCTTACATATCTGGGTGGAACTATGGCCTCGTTCGGGTAGGCATTCTCAATCTCGCTCATGTGGCAGGTGACATACTCGGCAGGGTTAGAGGAAAGGCCTTTGCGCCTTCTGCGTTGCATGCGCTTCACTGCTGAAGGAGAAGACATTATTTCAGCAGGGAACGTCTGGCACAGGTATCTGCCTTTTCTCTTGGGGTATCTTTGGCAGTGCTTTCTCTTTTCCAACTTGGTAGATGATAGTATTGATGAAAGGTCATTTTTGGGACGTAAGGATACAGAAGGAGAGGAATCTGATACAGAAAAGGTGGCTTGGCAAGGGTTGTTTGTTTAACCCTGATTATATTTCTCAACCTAGTTCTACAGAATGCTAGTCTTCACGGTCATTGGGGATTACGTGGGAAACTTCCTTCCCTGTAAGATGAATGCTTCTGCCAGAAGTAAAATAGGGGCTGCTAGAAATCGATCCATGGAACACAAGATGACTGCATTCTTTTCCATGAATTGGTAAGATATTTCTAAAGGGGGGTGGTCAATAAGGCCTGGGAATCCTTCCTGGACAGGCTCTTTAATACCTCTGGACCATTGGTCAAGATTCTGGATGTAGCCGAAGACCAACAGTCCATCTTTGGACCCAAAGTGATCCGCGGCTGGGCTCAAAAGGCATCAATGCCTCTATAGTAATCCTGCTCAAAATTAGTTTGAAGCTTGGAGTACTATCTGAGGCAGATGGGGCCCTCTTTTTTGGTGTACGAGTTTGATGAAGAGCTTTGAAAATACGTGAAGACTTTTACCTCACTGGAGAATGCAGAGTCTTCCAGGACTGGCTATAGCAGAGGTCGTTCAGCTGACAATAGCTCCTAGTCCTCAGTTCCTGCCCTGTGAAAGACAAATTAGGTGCCAGCCCACTCCCTAGCACCCCAGGTAGTTGTTCCTTCCCAAGAGAACACAGGGAGGCAGATCATGTGTCTATTAAGGGGATAGAGGCAGAGACAGATTGATTCAGGATGGCTGGTGTTCAACAAATTCCCCGGGAAGGGCAAGTAGGGGCTTCTTGTGGTACTTAGCTCAAAATGTGTCTCTTATTGTTCATGATCCTTGGGTGCTTCAGACCATTCAGGGTTTCAAACTATAATTTGTGTCCATCGTTTGCCATAATTTTCAAAGTTGCTTTTTTTCCAAAGAAAATGTTCTGTTTGTGCCCCAGGAGATCCAGGATTAGGTCTTGAAGATAGCAGTGAAACAAAACAGCTCAGCACTGGAACAGGATTAATCATCAAAATATTTCTGTAGAAAAAGAAAGACATTGGGCCTCATTACACGGATGGCGGTAAGGGTTTAACGGTACCGGTATTTTACCGGTACCAGTAAATCCTTACCGCCTTACTACGAGGTCCCTTTGCGGGTTGGGGAATTTAACGCCTGCTTTTTGCAGGCATTGAAAACCAACCCGCAAAGGGACCCAGGGAGCTAATTACAGTACCGCAATTTGCGGTACCGTAATTAGCGCCTTCCCCATTCCCATTATGCCCTATGGGGCAAAAATGGGAATGGGGAAGGGCAATGGTGGAAGGGGGAATTACCGCCCCGCCAACCTTGGAATGGGGCGGTAATTCCCCTTTCCGCCAAGGCGGTGCCGGTATTTTACCGGCATGAACCATGGCGCTAATAGCGCCATGGTTCTCCGACATCCGTGTAATGAGGCCCATAGGGTTTTACCCTGTAATCAATCTGAGGGAGCACATTTTATGTCTGTGTATCAGCACTTCAAGATGGAGATAATTGCCACATTGAAAGATATGTTGAGGGCAGGAGATTGGCATGTGAGATGAGATCTCAAAGATGCCTATATCGTGTCCCCATCAGTCAAACCTCCCAGGTATCTTCTTCAGTTTCTTTGGTAATGAATCTGTTACCAATTTACTGCTCTTCTCTTTAGTCTTTCTATGGCTCGTTGGTGATTTACCTAGTTGCTCAGACCGGTGGCAGAATTTCTCCGATCTAGGGGTATAAGGCTTTTTATTTATCTGTACCAATCCAATCATGAGCGCATCTGCGCAGAACTCCCAGATGTATGACTGGCTAATGATAAGGGGGCTTCAGTCCCTGGGATGTATCATAAATAAATGTCCAGTAGTCTGAACTGACCCCTTCCCAGAACATGACATGTTTAGGATTCATGATAAACTTCAGGAGGTCATCCCCCAGTGTGAATTGAAAGAAAGTTAGTGGCAATCAGGAAAGAATTGAAAAGGGCTCTCTGTTGACTGCCATATCTTTCTGGCATCTGGCCAGTTTGATAGGGGTCCGCTCCTCCTTGATCTAGGCCATTTTCCCTTAACATCTCCATTACAGCATTAAACATTCAAGGACTCCATCAAGGTTTAGGCCAATTAATCCATGGCCAAGGAGACGATTTCCTACAAAAGAAAATAATCATTTACCTACCAACAAGAGCTCTCAGATAGAGCATCGACATCCGCCTAGAACCAAAAGCATACACAAGAAAAAAACTTGAGGAATCATCTTCCTCCCATCTTGCAGCAAAAACATTGAACACCATCCTGAAAGAAATACTCAATACGAAGGATCACCTAAAACTCAGAAAATTACTTAAAACCTGGGTCTTCACCTCAGAACCTGACGGAAATGACTAGAAAAACAAAGACTCCACTGGAAATAGAAGATGCGTCTCAACAAGCGCACAGGGAAGGAAGAAACTGGGGAGGGAGCCCAGGACAGACCCACCCTGAAGCCAAACCCCTATGTTAGGCATCGCCTAAGGGAAAGGAACCTTAGCTGCAGACGAGGGGGCATCAACCAATAACTGGCACCCCTGAAGGCCATAGGGGGCCTAGATTTCAGAGGGAGGCCCTCCCAAAGAACTCAGGGAGTGATGGCAGGCACACCCCTTCGACAACCGAAGAGTAAACCCTACAACCATACCCATCACCACCCAGGGGTGGGGGAAGGCCGTCACTACCTTCCTGCACTCAGACAACTAGACAGCTACAGAGACATGCAACCTCTATGCGCAGAACCCAGGGAGTTTCCCACTGTGAAAAGCCCAATAGATAGCACAGGCAGAGACACCAAAGACAGATGCCTGAAGCAACGAGGTAAGAAAAGCCCCACTATCCCAGCCACTAAAACCTCAACTATCTTCATACACCTCTCAAACACTTAACAAACGCAATCACATCTTTGCACAGCAATCTGCATGCGCTTCACTACACAGAAACAACAAAACAAACCACATATAGTGCTGCACAACATCACACAGGAGTCTACCGATCTGTAAATCGCACCCATGCTCAGCTCACGCTGTTAACCAAAATGAAGCTGTCAACAGGACATCACAACTCTCGCTCTACCTCTTCCTGCTATGCCCTACTACACATCCTACCCACTTGTCATTCAAATCCACCAGAGCGCCAGGGGACCACTCTGGTGGTGACAGTGTGCAGTATAAATGTTCTTTAACATTAACATTTAAACTGGATCCTGATTTCCACAATTGCAGGAGAAGGATTGCTGAAATGGGTATTTCATATGGAGGAGTGGAACTTTTTCCCCCAATCTTCAATAAGAATCATATGCCAGTTGAAGGGTTTGTGGTACTAGGTGTGGCAGGAGCTTGACTGGTGGACCATGGTCTCCTCAGGAGTCATGCTGTCATGAAATCTTTGAAGATGCTTTTGGTCCCTGGCAGACCGGTCCAGGAGTTTTGGCGATTTGCATCAAGAGGCCTCAGGCTTCAAAGGCAATGGTGTCCCTTTCAGATGGATCTTTTTATGCCCTGCTTTCTAGATTATTTCACCCATCTTCTGTTCTGTTGGAAGCCGGAGCCTTTTGTCACAGCAGCAGATGCTTTCTTCCACCGTTGGGAGCTGGGAAGGCACTATGTGTTCCCCTCCTTTCACCATTATAGAGTGCATGCGGTTTTAGACTCAATTGCATGGTAACACGTTGGTGCTGGTGATGACCTTCTGGACGGCACACCTATGGTACACCTGAGCCTCAGTGATAGCCAGGGAGAGACCAATTCTGCTTCTGATCTTCAGACATCTATTGTTAGACCCTCATTTTCAACCACATCCCTTGGTCATTGACGGATCCCTCCTGCTGATGGCTTTGCAGATTTGAGGGGATGCTGGTTATGTGAGGGCATTTTCTGAAGGGCTTTGTCTCTCATTAGCAAGTACAGTTTGGGCATACCGAGCAGCTTGGCGTTTTAGAGTTCGCTGGTGTGCACAGAGAAGTCTGGATTCCATGCATGCCAGATTAGTGCAGGTGGTACATTTTTTTATCTAACTGGCCATTAAGCATTCTCATTGTACAATCAATACCTAAAGGTTAGCGGTTTCTGCAAGGCACGCTTTGGTTAGTTGATTTCCTCCTGTGAACATCCTCTAATTTGAAGGTTGATCGGGGACATCAGGATTTTTCATCCTCCACCTGCCTCAAAATAGTCCTTTCTCTGGGAATTTAATGGCCAGAAAAGTCAGGTTTACCCCTTCATGCTAAACTGGTGATGTTAAGGTGTTTGCCCATCTTCACGAGGGCGGTGGATGTCAGGGCTTTGAATTTGTTGGGTAAGTTCTCCTCTCTTGATTATGTCAGTTTTCATGGTCATTGTAGAAATAAAACCGCCTCGACCTTTATTGGGTTTCTTGTCTTTGCACATTTTTCTATCCTTAGGGCAATGTTTTCTCGCATAGAAGCCTGGACGGTCAACCTATGAAAGTCTGTAAACCAGTTATTAATTTATTTTCACAAAGTTTTGCTGCCTCACTTTAGCCTGGTGGGTTTGATCGGTTATGGTCTATTCAGGGATTTACATCACCCTTTCTAGTGCGCATTCTGCTAGAGGGGGCAAGGCTAGAGGACATTCTTCAGCTGGCTAACTGGTCCCATGACAAAACACTCCATAGGTTCCATTGTAAAACCACTGTCCATGCTTCACGGTCTGTCGCAGCTGGGCTTTGAACACGCACTTTGGCAAGTCTCTGTGTCACACCATGGAATGTTGATTCTTCCTAGCAACTGCGATGTGTGAGTCAGGATTCCATTAATGACACGAAGGTGAGTGTTACAGCTCCATTTGATTGACCTGACTGATCAGGATCATTCTGTTTCAGCAGCATTTGGATTCTATGTAGGCCGGGCCTGTCAGCTAGCACAGCCAATGGAACTCTCCCCCTTGATATCTGTGTGCAGCCTGCTGTGGCAGGTTCGGATCCTGGCAAAGTCAACTCCGCCTTTCATCCTTCTGTGGTCGATACATTGAGTACCACTTTGTGGGATAATAATGTCATCTGTTATTCTTGAGCGCTGGGTGTGTAGCGCTAAATACGAAATAGATATTATTAGTATTTTGAGGTGGTTGCCAGCAGATCCAGTTTGGGTGTGGTTGATTCAGGTTTGTCTCCACTTTCTACTACGGAGGGCCATTTACTCATCTGAGATATTTTCCATTTATATGGGCAGGGCTATGAGCTGATATTGTCAGGAAGCCACACACATGATAAGGGGGAGTACTGTTTTGTTTCTTACTTCCATTTATCATAATAAAGAAAAGATGATGCATAATTCTCCCCTCAGTGACATTAATAGGATCCTGACACTCCATTGCAATTGCTAGGCATAATCGACACTGTCCCTGTTACATGCATTGTTGTCACATTAAAGGGATTTAAACAGTCATCTCAACAGTCATTTCTGCTTGCAAAAACAGTTGCTGGAAACGCAATGCCTTATTTGCAGTCATTCAGCTTCTTCTACTCTAAATTCTTGTCAAAATGAGTAATATTTAAAACTGTCTGTTTTGCCTGTACATGCATGTGGCTGCACGGTAATGGGCTAATTGCAGCAATCAAACAGCTTCTGGTGGGTCCAATGTCAAATATTTTAACCAGGTGTGACTTCAGCCAAGAATGTCAAAGCAATACAGCACTGCTGATCACAACCACCAATTAAAATACTTATCCTTTCTCATTCTTTTCTCTAGAAAATGTTAACTACTAGCAACATGTTATCATTGTTTTATTTTGTAAATTAAAGGTAAAAACCAGTAGTGCCTGTAATTGGTTATTTGTGGGAAATTGCAATAGTTGAAAGTTGTAATTTTAAAGATACTGGATTAGTGGGAACATGTTTGGCTACAAGCAAGTCCAAACCGTTGTCTTTGCCGGTGCTTGCTTGCTATGTTTGGAGAAGTACATTTGAAAGTGTAGAGGAGAAGTGGGGGGATGAGGGGGTTTGGAAGCAAGACAGAGAAAGGGGCTGGCAAGGACCGATTTTTCTTTCTTTCAGCGATAGCAGATGGAGCCCGGATTTGTCGAATTATCCCTTCTCTTTTTGTCCGTCTTCCAGTTCCTTTCTTACAAGATGTGGTTTATGAAGCCAATGCGGGCTGGTCTGCTGGGGGGCGAGGGCGCATTTGCCGCATCTGATTTGTGGAGGGGAGAGGAGAATTGAACTTTTGAGTTCTTGACATCAGCGTGTGCTGCGGCTAATCAGTCAAGCTTTAGTGATCGGTTGCCACTGGTTAAATGAAGCCAAAAATACACTGACAGCAACAGACAAAAGTAGAGGAGCGGATCGACCGCCGATAATGCGGCTGATCAACCCCGTGTCAGTAAGCCTTTCTCTGGCTGGCCTTACGCCTGACAACTTTCTTCTGCCCATCTACTGGCTTAATAATCCCCGTGGCAGGCCGGGGCGCGAGCGCAAGCGCAGCTGCACTGGGGTTCCTTTTCTTCGCCCCTTCCTCTTGTTCCACTTCTTCCATTTCTGTTCAAGGGGAATCGTGTCTGATGGGACGTCAGGTTCTGGGGCAGAAACTCTTTTACAACAATGCTTGCTAGTGACACGTGCAGGGTATTCAAGGGGCGCCGCGTCCTTCCGTGTCCATCATTGTTCAGTAAAGCGGAACGACAAATCCCGGGGTGATTCAAACCCAGCAAAAATTCATTACGTTTCTGGATTTATGGTTTTTGGACATTTACTGAACCAATATCGAGAAAATGGAAGTGGATTCCAGACGCCTCTTAGTTCCTTGCATCCCTATAGCTTGGCAGTTCCCAACAGTAGCCATCAGCCATTCAGTAGTCACGTGTACTTATCAAGTAGAGTTGCCCTTGTTTTTACTGGTGGGCATTTATTGTCCAATGTCTAAAAGTATACATCTTTAAAGCGATCCCTTCCTTTATAAAACTGTAGAGTGAACACCCGTGTCAAAAGAAGGAGCAGAAACTAACTGAAAACGATAGATGTTGACCCAGAAGAAGGGCATTTTGTACTCTTTCTCATTATTACCCTGAACACTGGCCATAGGAATATTGATATATTTAAAGATCACAAAGGAAACATTGTTTTAACTTTTCTTGACTGTATCACATTATTTTTTTCTGTCTCGTGTTTCCTCTGTTCTTTCCTTCCTTCCTTTCTTTCCTCCAGTGAGAGGGAAGAAGGAAATCAGATAGGAAGGAAGAAAGAAAGGAAGAAAGAAAGAAAGAAAGAAAAATTGAAAGAAAGAAAGGAAGGAAGGAAGGAAGGAAGGAAGGAAGGAAGGAAGGAACGAAGGAAGGAAGGAAGGAAAAGATAAGAAAGGAAAGTAAGGAAAGTAAGAAAGAAGGAAAGAAAAATGTCAGTGCAAACTACACCATATGAGTGATCATGTTAAGTTATATAGATGGGTTACAGAGCCATATTTTTCAGACACAGCTTTTGAAACAATGTTTCGCTTAAGATCTTTAAATGTATCAAGTTCCGGCAGCCGAAGTTCAGGATAATGTAAACCAAGGCAAGCCAATTAGACAACATCACTTTATCCTTTAGTCTATTTGTAAGGATTTTGTCGGTCAACTGTGGTATTTATTTTTCTATGTCGCTGTGTTCTCGTGTGGTGCGTTGGTTTCGTTACCATACTTAGCCAAAAAGCTGCCCGCTTCCAGGGGTCCGCATAGTTGCAGAAGCCACGACACCGTGAGACAGGGAAATAACAAAAGCTGGAAAGAGAAGACAAGGAAACATGCATTCCCCTGTTATGCACCAATACTGTGGAGCACCAATGCACCACAGCACCACCGCACCATTGCATCACACCTCTGTGCAACACCAAAACTACTGCTGTTCAGGAAAGAACAGAAAACCATACTGTTCAGGTGGCTTCCTCTGGGAGCACCAGGGACCATAAGGTCATAAAGCACCCACACGTGTGCATGCCCTCAACATAAGACCATTTAAGGGTGACCTGTCCCCATTTAAGCTGTCAGGATAATTGACCTTATCTTTTGATGTAAGGTCAACCTTGGCTGGCAAGAAGAATTCCTGACGGGTCAAAGACAAGTTTAGGAGTCCACGCCACTGACATATAATGCCGTACCTTTTCTGGCCAATCTGACAGCAAATGTCTCCTAATTTGGTGTTATGTCTTTCTTGGCCGTTCTCCATTACAGCCCAAATGACTTGGGAGGTAGATTGCGTGTTTATTGAAATCATTACTTTCAATTGATATAAGTAGTTAATATAAGCCAACATTGGTGTTATGGGGGCTTGGTCTGGGCTCCCCTAAGGTAAGTGTAGTATGTGTGGGGTCTGCAACCTTTGGCTTTGTCTGTGATCGTTTAGGAGACTCACCACTCCCTGATTGTGTTGGTGTCACAATTCACTCCTTTCCCTCTCGTTCCTGTCACTTGGGAGCCTGTTTTGGGGATTATTCCCAACAGGCTTTCCTTATGAACCTTACAAGACAGTCCTGTGGTGATTTAGGATCTAAATCCATATTTCCCATTTCACTTCTAAACCGGATCCATTTCAGGTTGCTTGTCCTGTATGTGGGCTTAACGCGGGCAGTAGCTGTAACAGAATGTGTGGGTGACGAGCTTGCAGACCTTCTTTGTAATCATAAAAAGATTATAACTCCTTACCCCACATCCCTTTTCATAATATTTGGGTCACGTTCCACTTACACATCCTGGTGGTAGCCTGCATGTTTCTTGGTTCCAGAGTGCATGCAGTTTGATACGTATTACTCAATGTGTGATTCTGTGCACATTTGCTTGCCCATATCCACTGCCCTTTGGCCTCTCATGACAGTTGGTTGTTGACACTGCTGGGAGCGTTGGACGGGGTCCATTGCAGTCACAAATGCATTGCAGTACCTCTACCGTTTTCTCCCTCTCCTTCTGCTGGTTCTCAACCTCAGGCTTCCCACCACTGGCAGCACGGGACACTGGAGGGTTGTGCTTTTTTATTTGGTTCCAGGTCTCCGGTCTCGAAACACGGTTTGCGTGTGGCGCTGAAGGGCTGCTCTCTCGCTCCCAGTTGTTGCCCAGGTCCGGAATGTTGACTATAGGTGAAATAGAAAGAATCTGGCGAGCATCTTGTTTTCTTTTGGTATCATTCTTTTTTCTATTTCTGTTTGAGTTGTAAAACAACACAAAGGCGGAGCTTGAGGGGCCCCAGCACTCTATACATACATAATGACTTTACATTTTCGAGTACATTTTGGGACGTCCCTAAGACGTTGTGGGAAGTTCACGTAAGAGCTATGAGGTGAAACACTAGCATTGTCTTCAGGCCCTTGCAATAAAAAGAGCACAAAGAAACAGCTCAAGTTGTCAGTCCAATAAGCATAGAGTCACCCAAGATCAATGTTTACAAAATATCGTTGTTTAGCCAAATTTATGGATTTACATTTATTTCCTTTGTTTTGCAATTCCCTTTCTAGGTAATTAACAGTACCTTTTAGAACACACAAATATTTCTTATCTAGTCATTTTAAACTTAAACATCCTGTACCAACATTTGTTTTCTATTTTCTTTTTACTCTGCATAAACCCAAGAAGGCTTAATGAATGCGTCAATTGCCTCCCAGTCCAGAACATTTGATACCCCTAACCCATCTGTGGGCCCAACCGTAGCACTAAACAACCTAGATGGTCATAACATACTACTTCCCCCCTGGTTCTGGCTGTGGGGTGAAAAGACAGCCCCAGAGTGGCACAGATGGAGAGGCCCCAGAGTGACACAGATGGAGAGGCCCATGCTAGGCCATTTTGTGAGGTTGAAGCTGGCTAATTTGGGGTTCCATTGAAATATAAAAGCCAGTACAAAGCAGGGATTTGTGACGCAAGGCCTAGTGAAATGGAAAGAAATGGGCAGAGCCAACTCCACTAAAATGGACCGATGCGCAGGGGAAGGGGAATCTACCTGCGAGCTTAAAACTGATGGATGTGCCCAATTCATGTGACATAACATGTGGTGCTGCAGATGCTGACTTGTGTAAACTGGGAAAAGACACCTTTTGACAGATTCAAAACTGCAGCAGCACAAATGGGAAGATATATATGGAAAGGATAGGCATGTGAAAAATACCAAGGTGCCTTACACTTAACAAATTGAGCCAAGTGACATATTTCTGAGAGACACACTTACTTTTCGCAAATAAACTGACATTCAAATGGAAAGGAGAAACGAGAGAACCTTGGCTGGTCAGCCTATTGTGCGGGCTGCACACCCTATAGTCCACTTAGACAAACAACCAGTAAACATAACATATTATACCTCCATTTAACCAAACAGAAGTATGCATTAACATCATGAAGGCAATTGACTCATTTAATACTGCTTTCGTTTTCTCCTTTCTTCCCTTTACGTTATGTTTACTGGTTGTTTGTCTTGTTTAATGTCTGTTGCCTGTGAAACATGGAACCTACACACATTTAAAATGTGTTGTAAATAATGTTGCTAATGCCTCATCGTTGTGACAAATTGTATTGGGACTAATGGTGTTGTAACTTGGAACTCCCTAAGATGATAATACAGGTCCTGACGAAGGACTTTATCAGTCCAAAATGAATATGCCAAATGTACATCTGCATCAAATGAACTAGCAACCTATTTACTAAGACTACTTTATTAGTGAATACATCAACATTGCTGCTCAACACTTTGATATGACTGCTCTTTACAATTACAAACTCCAGAAACCACTAAGTGGACTATAGGGTGGCAGCCTACACCGTAGGCTGACCAGCCAAGGATCTCTTGTTTCTCAATTTCAAGTGCCCTTCACAGAGGCACCTTATATTGGGTTTGCACCCCACTCAGATATAGAATTATTTTCTAACAGCAAATATATGAATGAACAGCTGTTCCCGCTCACCACTCTCAATTTTATTCAAATGGAAAGACCCATTTGTTGGATTTTTCTATGTAACTGTGGCCTATTTGTGAGTAATACCTAAAGTGAACTTATATCTGTCCAAACCGTCTGTTAAGAAAGATTGTATTATAAACAACATGCCCAGATATAATTCTAAAATGTTACATGTAAGCACATTGTGTCAATTTAAAGCTGTATTTTCTGAAGTATGGATGCAGCTGGTGTTTTTCCCACTGAACTGAAAGGTCTGTGCCTATGAAACTTTGGCCTCAAGACCAGTGGGCTAGGCTCACCAGGAAAAGCAGTCCTGGTTCAGTTATAAATACAAAGAATTAACAGAGAATTAGATCAAAATTATGGGAGTTGCAGATAACATGTGTACATTATTTGCTGTTATTGTGCTTATCTAACAATAATCTCACTACTATATCCAGTTGCACAGTTTGCCATTTAATTATTTCTTGTTCTCCAGGTTCTCATGATGCGTAACATAGTTCATCAAGTTTTCCGACATGTGTTTCCACCTAAGGTCGTTTTCGAGGCATTACATTAAATAAACTCCTCTGTGCACATCATTAATGGGTGATTGAACATTTCATAATTAATTCATTACACTGTAAAGATATGTTTCAAAATATTACCACTGAGGGTATTGAAGAGAACTACAGATTTAAAAAAAGAAAAAGAGAAAAAGAAAAGAAAAAACTAATTGTGTAATACTTTCAATTTATAAACACATATGCTAGTCTCAGTATTCAAATATCATGAGTTAACTATTAGTGTCTGAAGCTCTGTTAGGGCCCTTATTGGATACTTGAAAAGTATAACATTGATATCTTATTGGAAGTGTCTTAAGAGATAAAGTTGCTAACCCTCACTCATGCCTATTTAAATGTGTCAATTGCACCACTGTGATATACTGTTATCATTGACCAATAGTAAGTGTCCCCATGCATCGTGCATCTCGGTGCATGTTTAATGGTAATATGTCTCTTTAATTAAGGGCTCACTGTTAGGTCTCTCCCTCATGGGTATCTCTGTTAGATATCAAATGCCTGAAAATGGTAAATAGATTCATCTGTGATTAGCTAACTTGGCCATTAACTCCATTTGTCCTTGTATGAATTTTGTATATACTAATAATGAAAATGTGCTCACCTTATGAACTGTAAGGATGTATTCAACGTTTACACAGCTATTAGGTGTTCTCAATCTCTGCTATACTTCTTATATGTTATGTCATGTTATTTGGCATTTATATAACGCCGTATATATCATTGGTATGATCTCAAAGCACTTGTGGGTTGAATGCCCTTGGGGACCATAGTCCAGGTCAGTCGAGAGAGTAGGGTAGAATACAGTGCTTGAGTGCACTTCATATGGGTGCAGCCAGTGTGATTAGTGTGATGGTGGCTGCATCCTAGTACTAGGTGCAGTGGTAGTGGGAGATCAGTCGAATGTGTGCAGTCAGGTGGTTGGTCTCCGAGACTGCATTCTGGCGACATTATGCCTGTGTAGCATGTTTATGTGTGCAGCTAGGCTGATTTTTTCATGGGGTATAGCTGCGTTCTAACAGGTTGTTGATGTGTTCATGGAGAATCGTTCATATGTGTGCAGCTAGGCCGAAATTTATCGAGGGGTATAGCTGCACTATATTGTTTGTTGGTGTAAATGGAGGGTGAGTATAGTGGTGAGAGGTGAGTGTCTGGAGTGGATGATGTACTTTTCGAGCCCACTGTTCTTGGTTACTTTTTGGGTCTTAATGATCTGGTAGTGATCGTCCTCATGTTTCGCGGTAGCGGTACTCTGAGATATGTTCACAGGTTGGACCAGAGTAAATTAAGATTTGCGCGGTCAAAAGGTCATTATTCTTAGGCTCAGCGCTATGTGTCAAGGAGCCCATTTTCTGCGTCGCTGGTTGTGGTATATGGTATTTTTACATGGTAGGTATTGGCAGGATACTGGTTATAAGTCGGGATATATTTCACAGCAACGTAGTCCTACCGATGCAGTGGTGCTAAAGGACAGGTTGGACAGAGTTATTGTAGAGCCCGGTTGTTTTAATACCTTGAGAGGGTTCGTATCTATGACATGTAGTCGGGCAAGGTAGGGAGTGAATGGGTATGATCAGCTTGATGGTACAAGAGGCTGCAAGGCCTCTCTAGTAGTATCGGGAAGTGCAGAGTCAGTAGATGCAAATCTTCAAGCCTGCAGGACACTAAGGTTGCCAAATGTGGCCTCACAGTTCCTAAATCAACCTTGATGTCATATTGGTCGGTTTCTGTGGTCCTTTCCCACGGTATCACCAGGAACACTTGTTGACCGGCTGTAATTACTTTCCAATTTAATGTCATTGAACTCGAGATTCTATAATTTTGCTGAGTTTCGGCGGCTTTAGACGGTCCTAATCATGGTTTATGGAAAAAGCCAGGTTTTTAGAGCTGCACGGAAGGCCATGTAGTCTTGGGTGTGTTAGATGTGAGGAGGGAGTGAGTTCAGAGAGTTGGAGCCAAGGTTGAATAGGCAGACCCTCCAATCCTGGTTGAATTGGATGCTGGAATAACTAGTAAGAGGACGGGGCTTGACCTTAGGGTGCGAGATGGGTGGTAGGGTGTGTGGAATATTTTTATCCACACCACTGCGCCACACTGTACCCTTTTACCAATGGGGAAAGAAACTGTCAAAAATTGAGGAAATAACCCTGTGCATGCCAAATCTGAAAAATTGCGCATGGTGCATAAACCACCAAACAGCTGCACACCCTGCCACACGCACAGGCAAAGTTGGTGTAAAAACAGGAATCACTGCTGTCAACTGTCGTTGTCACTTGAAACAAGGCCACAGAAGGGCTAAAATCTGAAAATGGTCTTAAATACAGTTTCCTAATCAACGGCAACCTTCAAAGTGCTGTTTTGGCGCTAAATTCAGTCATTTTCCCTAGTGAATTATTGAAAGGAAAATGTGCTGAAATCATGGATTCTTCAGGCAGTCAGAGGAATCCAGGCATCACTGCCTGACAGCTGCCTAAAGAAATTAGCTGCCAAACCCAGTTTAAAAGTGTTTATATTTCCTGATTAAAATGGCAAAAACCGCCTCTGTTGGTGAAGGGCTTACTCTTTTAAAATCCTTTATATACTGTACTTATATTTTACATGGGAAATTAAAAAACTTTAATGTCAAAGGGCCCAGTCTGAGGCCAATCCACTATGTAATTCTGATCTGATAGCCTGGCCTGGGAAAACTGACATCTCTGCTTGACACTTCCTTGAGAACGAAAACAAAGAAAGCCTCAGACATTTGCCTCCTAGCTGACCCAAGAACAAAGGACAGACAGAGCATTGACCTCTGCAAGGATGGGCAGGATGTGGAGGAGGTTTCTCAGTGAACTTCAAAGGACTGGCCATTTGCTCACTTTGAAAGTAAGAAAAAAGAACCTGGACTGGATTTTGAATGGAAATTACTTGTTTTTGCTTCAGAAATGTATGACACTTAACAGGAGAGCCAAAGTAAGTAGACAAGTGAAAAATACAAACTTAAAAATCTTAACTTATGCTAGACAGTTGAAGATGTGGTAGGAGTTCGTACAACATAAGGAACCAAAGATACACTAATACACTGATTGTGACAAAACTATAAATGTTGCAAGTTTAAAATTGTATGTACATGATCCGCTGATCAGCGCCCGGAGATGTATCACATTAGAAATGATTAATCCAAAGTGTTATGGTTAAAATTGATAAAAATCCATAGAATGACCAATACAGCTCTCACAAAGATGGGAAGTGAATGTTAATGTAGATAATCGAGTATAAAGTATATGTGTACAATTTTATGAGGCTACATAATCGTAGAAATGTACATTTGTGCAAAAGTATGTTTTGGGTAAAAATCCAGGTGGGAGTTCCTAAATCCTGTCATAAGATGACATCTCTGGTTAGACTACCAACCTGGACATAGCACACACCAGTAGCCACTCACAGACATGGGGGGTGGTTTGAAGTTCTGCCCACACCATAAACTGGGGGATGGCAATTGTAATGTGTAAATATACAAGTTTCACTACACAAAAGACAGACTGCTTCCAGAACACACAGAGTCCAGAACCCTTCCAGATGTCCACGCAGCACCATATTCCAGAACTCTTCAACTTGTAGCTGACTCCAGAATTCTTGAAAGATCCAGATTTCTTTGCAGAATCCAGACTCTAGCATTGCAAAATTATTGCTAGACTGACCCAATTACAAACATCCCAAACCTGAAGGGATTTCATTCTGATTCAGCTTGGCTTGCTACCACTAAGGCTTGTCCACTGAAAACTTGCATCCTGCTATCTACCGTGTCCAGTAACCAGAAGGGGCCCTTCCAAATCCAGGCTGAAGTGCAGTCCAGTTGACCAGAACGGTCTTGCTGATCCAATCCTCGTAGAGGTGACTTGCTGCCGGTAGACCAGATACAATTTATTGAGCAGAGCTGACGGTCCAATTTAATAACTTCCTCTTTAAGTATTAACAGGAAGAACAGTGACCCTTAGTATATCTGAATTGTATTATCCCTATCTCAAACCCATCCCATCTTTAATTCAGAACTCCAGTATTGTTAGAATCCTTCTTGCGCTGATTGTCTCAACTGTGTTCCAAAACCATAACTGCCTTGTGATTTTGAATAACTAAAGTAAATAGTAAGAACTAGAGTATACACAACAGGACGTGTTACGCTGATCACGTGACTGTAAGATCCATCTGTGGCATTCTCTTTTTCATAGTCATAATATAGTGTGATCAAACCCATCTGTCATTTTCAAAAGCGCATTTCTGTTTTCATTTTTGTGCCTATTTTGCAAAAACACCTGTCACTAAAACCTCTATAACTCCCTCCGTTTTAAAGATAATTTCAACTCTCAGTGATACCTAACATCCTTAGCTATCTCCACTACTAAAGGACAGAACAGTGTATTTGACCCATTATCTTCAATATTGCATGGTAAAAGTTTGCCACGAATTTGCGAAATTCCCAAGTTTACACGTGTCATTTCCCCATTCCAAAGTGCCTTTTCCATCCCATCCTAATCTCAAGTGTGTATTGTTGTTTAAATTATAGCTCATGTATGTTAGGACCTGATTAGTGTTGCTTTTCTTAGAATTTCTACCTATTTAAAAATTTTACACCTTTTTGTAGTATTTCACAAAGCCATTTTCACCTGTCATTTTCAAAGTGTCATTTGCCAAAATAAGGTTTTCTCTCTTGTTTGGGAGGGAGGATTGCCTATAACTCTAGATTTTGTATTTCATTCCTGAAAACCTGCTGATTACTCACATTGGTGTAGGATTGCTCATTTGTATTTAAACAAAACTATGCAGGGGGAACATTAACCTAAACGCTATCTGTGTGCAAAACAAACTGTTCTTTTTCCCCGTGTTTCCTAGTTTGCCTCCTTATAAGTGAATCAAATTGCTTTGCTTATCTTTCTGAATTGTATTGTCACCCTTTGGGTGATTGCTGCCCCATATATATCTATATTAAACCTATGTGTGATTGAATATTAAATAAATAAATAAATCTTTACCTTTACAAATTAGCCTGATTCCTGGTTCAGTGTGTCCTGGGGGGTATTTTGAGAAGGTTGTGATATGAGTGGTATATCATTCAGAACATTGAACTTATAGACACAAAAAAATAAGGGTTTCATTTGCGCACTACATTCTAGGCGAGACTTGGGTGTGTGCCTGATTGGAATCCCTTACAATTTGGGGGCTCATGCCGCAATTCTGAATTGAAATACCACCCGTAACAGTCTAACACAGCATACTAGCCTGCAGGGTACAGACAGCCTGCTGGGTTAGCATACTGTGCTACACTGTACAAGCAACCCTCAAAAGAAATACTCAAAAGAATTGGGCCTGTTTGAAAAAGTAAATTGACCCTGAAATAAGCCATAAGGAAATTGATATTTCTTAGATGGCGACCCCAGTGGAAATTAATATTGCTAAGGATCACTCCCTGCACAAACTGTCAGGGGTGAGTGGCCAGAACAGGATGAACTGGTATGGTTGCAGGAAATAAAAGAACAAGTCACTGTAATAGACATGAATACATGGCAGGACAAGGGTCCATTACATCAAGCGCTTAGCGAACTGTACATGGACCCAAAAATAAAACAGGAGCAGTGTAAAATTGCCAAAATAGAAGCCTAACTGTACCTCCACATAGGAATCATACAGGAAAAGCATGCAAAAAACATAGATTTGGCAAAGAGGCAAGGGGAAACACTGCAGAAAATCCAGACTAATCTGGACTCTGCAGAGCAAAATCTCCAGAAGAGCCAAGAATCAGAAACAGAGGCTAAGCAGTATGCCACCAAACAAAAAGAAGATATGGCTCTCTTACAGCAAGAGAATGCAGAACAAAATACCCAAGTACAGACACTGCAAGAAGAATGTCAGGAAAGGTTTGACTCTTTACAATAGAGTCAACAAAAGCTGGCGCAACAATTACATTTTAATAGAGCCTGCGCAGAGCAGGTAGTCACATTACAGAACCAACTAGAATCCTTGAAAGAGAAAAATTATAATTTAATTATTAAAGACATCTACTCTCAAGAGGAGTTTGATGAGGAGTGCCAGAAATCCCATGCATTTAAAAGAAAAAGGGACGACCTGGCTGCACAGAGGGGCACTCTAACTCAGGAGAGGGACGCCTTAGGCCAGGAAGTCAGCCAATAAAAACTAAGTTGGAAGAAAGAAAGCTGGCTCTTCAGGAGTTTAGTGAAGCTAAAACTGAATATGAAAAGCTACTAGAGCACACCAGGTGGGTGGGGGATGCTCTGGCAAAGAACACTCAGACCAACAAGGACCAAACTCAGGAGGCGAGTCCCCTGCAGCAAAAATTGGTCAGTATTCCTAATCCAGGCAGGAAGCACAGAGAGACAATGAGGCTCTCTGTGAAAAGAATGACAGCCTACCCAAACAGATAGCCGTGCAGGAGCAAATCATTGAGACCAGTAAGGCCTTAATAGAGGAGCAAAAGGGTCAGATTTTGGCATGTGACTAGGGAATAGGAGCTGAAAGAGATGAGGTAAGAAGGAACAGAGAAACACCTGAGCATAACCTCAGGATCCCTGTCATCAGGGACTTTAACCCCTTCAGTTCCATGGACTCTGCCACCCTCATGTCCACTGGCTCATATGAACCAAGGGCCATGGGGATGGTAGACTTCAGCAGAATGGGAAATATGGGACTGACAGATCAGCTCCTCCCAGAAATGTTAGGGCTAGCCTCTCTGATCAGGAAGACTCCAGTGAGGGGAGAATCAGAGAATTGGATCCTCAAAAATACTGCTTACCAAGGGATCAGTCTGTCAAATTTGGTGGGGAACTCCATGAAACTAGACCCACAAAGAGCATCTTAAAGACCTCTTCCCAGCTAGGGAAGTGGGCGGGGGGTACTCAGACAATCTTGGGAGCAAGGGAGAGTCAGAAGACTCTTCTGAGCACCACAGGTCTAAAGAGACTAGGCCCCCACATTCTGCAAGCCATTCCCAAGCTCGCAGGATCAGGGAGAGCCTGGAGGATCAGATAGACACCTCCTGTAGCAGTGCCTCTGAGTCAGAGGATGAGTGGACAAGGTTGACCAAGACTAAAAAGGCCAACAAAATTAAGAGGGCCCTACTCAAAGATCCCCTGAAAAATGCCAAATATTCACTTTGGGAGCATCTCAAGTTATATGAGCAAATGATGGATACTTTCCATTTGAAAGATAGCTAGAGTTTCATTCAATATGTCAAATGGACATTTTAACCTGAATACTCCAGCTTCTTTGCGGGACTGGAGGATCAGAACCACTCAAGATGGTCCACCTGTAGGGCGGTCATGTTAAAGCATTTCTCCATACATAGGAACCCTCAAAAGGCTTGCAAGGCGGCCTACAATCTGCAATGTGAGGAAGACCAGGCCCCACAAGAATTTGTACAAGAGTTAAAACGTGCCTTTGCGCAGACCACCAGGAGGGTGCGCACAGACGGCAGGGAGTTCATTAATACCTTCTTTCATGCACTCCCTAAATACATCATGACTCAGCTGGTGAGGGACTTTCATGAGAAGAGATCACTAGACTGGGTCATTGAACAGGCGACTCGCATTTATGAAGTGCAGAAACCGGTAGAGAATAAAAATACAAATAAAAACCCCAAACCAGCCAACACCCCTGCTGCTGCTAAGGTGGCAGAGGTTAAGGTTGCCCCCATTTTAGATCTGGAGATGTTAGGGCCTAAAAAATATTCCTGTGCAAAAAAATATTCCTCCTAACCAAAGACCCAGAAGGCCCTCGGGCCAGTCCCAAACTGGTAGTCAGGGAGGTAATCCCACAAATGGGACCCCTAACTCCCCTGACTATATCAGCCCCTGTTACGAGGGCAACAGACCCATCCTGGGCTATGTGTGGACTCCCCCAGCCCAAGGGGGGGGGAATCCAACCAGGTAGCTGGAAACCCAGGAAACTTCTCTAACTTTCCCCAGGAGGGCAGTAATCCCCCAAATGCCGGGTTGATTTTCTTTCCCCGGTACCCACCAAACATCAACCCCCAAAACAACCCTTCTTTCTTTCCCCACTTTCCTGAACCCAGACAGCCCAATCAAGGAGAGGGAGGCCAAGGGTGGAGGGTTACCCGAACCATCCCAACCAAGGGTATTATGGGAGAAGTGACAGTTACCCTTCCCGTGATCAACCTAGGATGGACCAGAGACCCCTGTACCAGCCAGAGTGAGTGTCCTAACTGGAGCGAGAGGTCCGGAACTTGTCACAGGATCTGGGCCGCATGTTGAGAGCTCAGCAGAACCCTCAGATGAACATGGTGACTCAGAACCCCTCAAACCAAGGGTTTGGTACTTCAGAACAATGACGGGGAGAGAACCTGACAACCCACCGGTTCCCAGGGAGGAGGCACAGGGGGAAGCCTTAGAGGAAGCTTGCTTTCCCACTTGGGAAAACCCCCTGGAAATCCAGGAACCAGAACCAGAATCTCCTGCCCCCAAAAGTCTGCAACCTAAGGAACAGAGGGCGGGTAGGAGAAATAAAGGGCCTAAAAAGACCCATTTTGTGGAGGAGGTTAGAATCTTCCAATTTGAAGGAGGCGGTCCTCAGAGGATTCTGGGAAAAGGATCTTCTCCTTCAGGGATGGGGGAACTCCTCCTAAAGAAAAATGGGTTCCGGGAGATCTTAATCCAGACTGGGTAAACGTGGGGACTGTGTTAAAACCGCCCATCATTGAACCCCAGAATGACAAGCAAGAAAACCACCTTGCCCAAACAAATTCTGGTGACTTCCTCCAAAAAGGGGGTGGGGACAGCCCAGAATCAGAACATGGGGAGCTAAAATATTCCCCCATATCCAACTGTTACCTTTTTCTTACAGGTTCCCAAGCTCCCAAACCGGATCCTGCCCAAACGACCCCTCTGTCAGAATCCAGAGTAAAGAAATTAACCCACCATTGTCCCAAAATGCGCATTATCTTTGCCCCCTTGAGGAAAAGGAGGGAAGATGTTATGCCCTGGTCCAAATACAGGGGCAATGTACATTTTTGGCACTGGTGGACACTGGATCCCAAGCCATCCTTCTGTCAAAATGGGCCTTTGATCAGCTGAATTCAGGAACGGGGGAGAGATACCAGATCCCTCTCAACCCTCTTCCTGGACAACTTCAGAACTTCGATGGGAATGAAATTCCTGTCGAGGGGACTGCGGATTCAGAAATTAAAATTGGGCGACACAAGGTGAAGCACCCGGTCATAGTTGTGACTCCAGAGGGTACACCATGTTTACTAGGGAATGACATCCTGCGTCCGAGAGGATGTCATTCTGCGTCGATTGTCTCCCTTAATAGATTGTGTAAACAAGGTCCTCTGGACCCAGACTAACCAGCCAATAAAATTAAAACATAGCATCAACCATGTTAGTCTAAATGGCACCTGCCACATGGTTGAACAAAAACCTGACCAAATTGAATTCCATTTTCAAAGCAACCAAATCACTGACGTGACAGTAATTGCAGTAGGACAACAAACTGGTGATGGGAAGTCCTCTCTATTTCTGAAAATTAACCTTCCTTCCAGTCTCAAGTGGCATTCCACACTGGAAGGAAATACTCTGAAATTCTATACCAATTCACAATCAGAAAATACCACTTCTGTAGTCCAAAATGATGAGAAATCAGCCCAAAGCTTAGCTGACATTCAGAAAATTGGAGAACAGTTGTTCATCCACATACAGTTAAATGGGGGAAGGACTCTGTTCTCGCCCGAGTGTGCGTGAACAACGGTAAGAGCTTCATCAGCGAAGCCATGTTCTGAAAACTCCCAAAAGATCCACCCATTCCCACATTTAAATTAATAGACAAATGGGAAATGTACCTGGAAACTCCCAATTCCAAACATCTCCTGCCTAGCAGGTGTATGCTCAAAATGTCCATAGGCAACAAGAGCATAGTCCATAATTGTTGGGTCATGCGAGAGGTCCCTGCTGCATTTTATTTAGGCAGTGACATATCCAATCGCTTTGCCATTAGTTTGGACCTAATAAACTTCAAATCCTGGTCCCGATGGGTAATCCCATGGACTTTGATGACCCAGAGAAAGCATTTCGGTCAGCTCAATTGCTGGCATATGCAGTTGAAGTTCAGATTGGAGAGGAAGTCAATATCCCAGAAAGGACCCGACAATTCACAGTTAAAGTAAAAATTAAAAGGGGACAGAAACTGCTAAATCTTGACGCATATGTTCACCTCAATGCCCAGCAAGGGTTGGGGTTAAACCCAACACCACTAGTCAATAGAGAACACAACACCATTCCAATAGTGGTGGATAACAGCGACCTTAGGAGTATCACTTTGGGCGCAGGCACCATTATTGGAATGGCGGTTGATGACCTACATTTTTCCATAGATTTAGGTAATGAACTGGTAGGACCAATCCCCAATGACTCTTTTGACAGTGATAGCGACAATGACACACCACCAAACAGGATCTTCACCCGGCATGAAGGAAATTTCCTTGGGTACTCTTCCTGCCCTTATGGTAAGGAAGAGGTGACCTGTGACTTCAGGAGGGCTGAGGTGATCTTTCAAGTCCACCAGGACTGCCTTCCCCACCTGAAGCCATCCGTCCAAGTCAGTACTTTGACCAGGGATTTGCTGCCATATGCAGTTGAAGTTCAGATTGGAGAGGAAGTCAATATCCCAGAAAAGACCCGACAATTCACACTTAAAGTAAAAATTAAAAGGGGACAGAAACTGCAAAATCTTGACGCATATGTTCACCTCAATGCCCAGCAAGGGTTGGGGTTAAACCCAACACCACTAGTCAATAGAGAACACGACACCATTCCAATAGTGGTGGATAACAGCGACCTTAGGAGTATCACTGTGGGCACAGGCACCATTATTGGAATGGCGGTTGATGAGCTACATTTTTCCATAGATTTAGGTAATGAACTGGTAGGACCAATCCCCAATGACTGTTTTGACAGTGATAGCAACAATGACACACCACCAGACAGGATCTTCACCAGGCATGAAGGGAATTTCCTTGGGTACTCTTCCTGCCCTTATGGTAAGGAAGAGGTGACCTGTGACTTCAGGAGGGCTGTGGTGATCTTTCAAGTCCACCAGGACTGCCTTCCCCACCTGAAGCCATCAGTCCAAGTCAGTACTTTAACCAGGGACTTCTCCACCCAGCTGGAGGAGGCTGCTGAGATAGCCAAACCAGAAGTCTTTCCGGGCTTCAGGCAGATGGTTGAAGAAAGAGTCAAACTAGCTGATGCCTGTGAGACTCTGGAGCAGAAGCAAAAATTGAAACAAGTTTTCTTTAATTTTCAAGATCTCTTTGCGGTTGACTGATATGACTGTGGTCGTATCGATTTCCCACAGACCCTGGCATGACTCCAGTGTTTGTGAAGCAATATCGCTTGCCTCTCGCATCAATGGAGTCCCTTACAGAAATAATTAAGAACAATGAGTCCCATGGGATAATTCGACCAGTCCACAGCACCTTCAATAATCCGGTGCTGGGGATTTTGAAACCAAATGGCCAGTGGAGACTCTGTGCTGACCTAAGGGGGCTGAACAAATGGGTCCACACTTCCCAATGGCCTCTTCCCTACATTGATCAAAGGTATACACTGCCATTGACCTGACCAATAGGTACTGGACTGTACCTGTCAGTAGGGAGGACCAATACAAGCTGGCCTTTACCTTCGGGGGGCAGCAGTACACTTGGACCTGGACTGCCTTTGGATTTAATATCTTTTTGCATAAGGCCATGCCCGACTTGGGTGAAAGGGGTAACCTGGCCTATGTAGATGATGTTCCAATCAAGGCTATGGAGGAAAACATAGCGGAGATCCGTTATGTTCTGACACAGTTGAGGGCTGCCTGAGCAAAACTCTCTTTTCAAAAGGCACAATGGTGCAGGACCCGTGTCAACTTCTTGGGGCATGAGATAACTCCTGAGGGTCTCTGTCCCCAGGAAAAGAAAGTGCAAGCACTCCAGAAACTAAAAGAACCCACAGCTCTGCGGGAGCTAAGGAGCCTCCTTGGACTGACTAATTATATCAGAAAGTTCATTGAGGATTACGCAGAGATCACAAGACCCCTGATCCATCTGTTGAAGGGGGGGGGTCAAGTGGGAGTGGGATCCAGAACAAGCCGAGGCAGTAAGACAACTCAAACGGATCCTCTCACAAGCGCCTTGCCTAGCTTACCCTGTCAAAAACAAGGAGTTCTTCTTGGAGACAGCGTTCTCAAATACATGCTTGACTGCAGTATTATACCAAAGGCATGTCAAGGTCAATAAAGTAATCTACTATGAGAGTAAGACGTTATCCTCGGTAAAAGAGGACGAGATATCCACTGACGGGCCCATAGGTCAGTGCTCATCCTCTAGTACTTGTAAGACAAGATAGCTGCACCACGTGAGGGATGGCAAGTACATTAAACAGGGAAGCAGTTGGGAATCAGCATCGTTGTGATCACCTGTCTCGCTCCGACTTTCTCAAACTTCAGTTGAACAAAAATGTTTATGCACAAAACTCATCATCATTGATGTCTAATTCTAAAAAACTTGTCATGCAATATAATTGGTTAGGAAAGGTAACTTAAATATAGGTGTTATATCTGTATATGATAATGGGGCATGCGGATTGGATAACTCTTATCGGGTGGGCGTCTACACCCCTCCCTCTACATCACACATGATAGACGTCATTACAAGTACGACGTCTCATTGGTGCTACAATATATAGGACCCTAGATAACTTGGTCCATTGTGATTGGGCAGGTTACACCCCTAGACATACATTTCCACTTTTAATTAGCAGCATGCAGAATGGACACCCAGGTGCCTGGTGTCTCAAGTTTCACCCTGCCTCCCTTCCATCAATCAGTATCTTGGGGCTATGTGTCAATTAGTTGGCTGGGCCTGGCCTCGAAACTGTAGCCTCTTATCTGGAGAAGTTATGGCACCCTTGGATCTGGGTGAGATCAGACGTTGGTAATTCTTTGCGCCTGTCTTGGTCACATGTCTGTTCACTGTGAATCTGCTTCAGTTTCCAGCTTTTAGTGTATTTAATTCTGTTTACGGCCTCTCCACTTGCATGGGCCTCCCTTATCTTGACCTTCATGGGGCAAGCTGGTATGCTCTGAAGTTTCGATTCCTGTTAGCTGACGCTCTCCTCCCCTTCTCTGGTTGACCTCGATTTCCCAGGCATGAGCTGCTCTTTGTTGAGTTTCAATTCTGCTCCTTCTCCTGGCTTTGGCTGGGATATGAAACCAGGCCTGTTAGGCCTCTGGCCGCCTGGGCATACTTCTGCTTTTACAAAATGGATTCGCACTTGTATAGCAAGCCTAATTGAGGTAGATATAGTTGGCACTCGCCGCTCTATTCTTCTACTAAGCATTGCAAGCAATATCGTTTTCTTAGCTTCTTGCGGTCCAAGCCTATTTACACGCGTTTAACTGGTTGGTTACTTCCATCTTGTCTCATAGCGACGTTTCCTCACGTTTTAACATCGTCTCTTTTCCTGTGTCCATTACATCTATTTCCATAGCTACTCACACTGGCGTGCTATCTTCGATAGCTGCTTTCATTCATTCGCGAGTCTGTCCTGGCCCTTGTGTCATTTCCACTGGCCTTCCATTACAGCGCTTTGGGTCTCTTCATGGACCGTCTGTTGGTACTCTTCATTTCGTCTCAGCGGCTCGTACGGCTGTCTGATAGGGTACCGTGCTGCCCAGGGCTGTCTGGTTGTGGGCGCTTCAACCGGTATGGATCTTCTGATGTACACTGGGCAGAGTTCCAGTGCAGTTCTTTGTTGGTTCATCTGCTCCTCATACGTCACATACCTTGGTGAGTACTCTCCTGGTACCTCAAAATGAGGGGCAGGGGTGCAGGCCATGTCTGGGACCTCCTCTACACTCCCCCCTCTGGTCGTTTCATCGAATACTTCTGCAATCTCTTTTGCATTTGTTTCCTTTGATTCTTCGGTGTCATGTTCATCGTCTTCAGGGTTTGTACATGATGATGTGAATGTGTGAGTCTTTGGAGTCCATATTTTTATCACCCCTTTCAAACCCCCTGCTGTTTTCATGTGTTCGTCTTTGTTCCATGTCATTAGCTGACATTGTCCATTTGGACTGCAGTAGATCAATTTTCCTTTATACCTTTGTTGATTCTTAGGCTATGTGAACCTTGTTCCTTCTGGCGTAAATTTGCTGGCCTTCACTAAGTCTCTTATTTCTTCATCAGTCAGGTCCCTGGGTTTCCATCCTGGTTTGACATCAACCATTATTTTCATCCCTATGGCTTTCTTCGCAGTCTTCTGGCACTGTGTAATGATTATCTTGATAACACAGCATGCTAGCAGTACCATTGCTAGTAAAGCTCCCAGAAACTTGAATATATCTGCCATCCATTGTGGGACCCTTGAGAACAGGGCTCCATTCCAGCTGTCATCGTCCACTTCATCACTTTCATCGATCATCTGGTTTTTCAAGTTTGTCAACATACTTATGGCCTCTGTTAGGGTTCCTTTTTCTTCATCGTGCAATGGTGTAAATGTACAACATGATCCTCTGATTTTTGCACAAACACCTCCATCCATCGCTGTAATCATGTCAAGCACATATCTGTTCTGGAGGGTCATCAGTCTGATTGCTCTCAGTTCTTCCTTGATTGTGTTAAATCCTTTTATACTGGTATTGATGGTCTGCAATAACTCCCATCTGGTTATCTGCAACCATTTAGCATTCACTCCAATTTGGACGTGGGGCAGGAGTAGTGTTGTGAATACTGTTGAGGTGAGGCTAAACAGTCTGTGCTCATATGGGATTGCATAGAATGCTTCTTCTGATTTGGTAGAAAAGTAATTTTCTTTCTTCATTCTGGATACCAGTTCCACAGATCTCCTTCTCCTTAGATGAGCATCTGCTTTCGGGAAACTGTCCAACTTCAGGTCATTCTTAGGGATTACTAGCACAGGAACGTGGACATTCACCAGTGTGCATATGCCTCCCCAATTTTTCGGCAACCTCATGTAAGCTTTGGATCCACATGCCCAGTAATGGTCCATAATTACTGCGGTTCCTTGTGTCATTCCTGGAGCTTCAAAGATTCGTCCGCAGTTTAGATTCTCTCCCATCTTCCTTGTGCCATTGTTTCTGAAGCATAGTTTCGGGCTCTCCAGTGTCACTATCTGCAGGGGTCCCCCGCTATCTTCGACCCAGGTTAATAACTTTACTAGCTTTGGCCATAGGGGTTTGCACAGTTTTTGAGAGTTTTCTATTGCTTCCTTGCAGGCTCCAAGGACCATCCAAGCTCGGCAGATCACTACTCCTTCTTCCCATCCATTTGGGGAAACCACTGTTCCCCAGATCTGCATTTGGCCTCTGTTCCAGATTTATGCCTCTTCTGCAGTTTTTCCTTGAATGTTCAGTCTTGGGTTTGTTACCCATCGTGTTCCTGATCCTTTGACGTCAGGATTCTCGTATCTGATCACGTGATTCCTGGTGTGCGCCCTGTTTCTTGTTTTAATGTCCTGGACATAGCCATCTTCATCTGGGTTGTCCTTTTCGGTGGCCCATATCAGTGAAGCGTCTCTTCCCATAAAATGTCCTCTGGTGTTGCACTTTGCTACGTGTGACATACAGTGTGCTATGGGGACATCAATTTCTATAGCCACGAAGATCTTGGATTTTCCCATGCTGTACGGTAGGAGTGCGCAGACGAAGCATTCTCCTTCTGATTGTCTTCGTCCTACTTCCTTCATGTGTTGATACCATATGTTGTTTCCGAGATGGGCTGTGCTGTCCAGGCAATCATTGAGTTTGTTGTTGTCTTTATGTGGCTTTCTCTTGATCCTCAATGTCGTTTTGTAGTTAGCTATAACCACGTCTCTAAATGCATCTACATGACTCTTTCTTGCTGAAGGATTCTTGGGCATGCTTATTAGCGGAGCGGGTTTCATTGCCTGTATCGCTGTGGTAGGAGAAGTTTTTGTGTTTCTTTTCCTTTCCTTATGTAATTTTTCATAGATGTTCTCTAACCGCCGTTGGCTCTCCACCTCCCCAACTCGTGGCTGTGTCGTAGGACTGGTGCTTGTTCCTTGTGTCTGGGCTGGCGTGCTTACTGTTATAGTCTCTGTAGTTCTAGTTTTCAGTTCCTTATGTAGTTTCTTAGCTCTGACTATGAACGGGAACAGATGATCTATCAGTGCTTGTGTTTTCTCTGTGAGTTCTTTTGTGGCTACTACTGTTCTTTTGAGGGATTTTGTTATGCCCTCTTTCATTGGTTTCTCACTTGATTTTCCTTTGTTGCTTCTGCTATTTTCTGGAGCTTTTCATTCTGTAGGCAGTTTCCCTTTCTCTGTTGCCCTTGTTTGAGGCCCTGTTGTTGACACTTGCCCTTGTTTGTGTGTGTTCAGTGTGCGTGTGTGTGCAGTGGTCAGTGCTACATTTTCATTCACTCCGTGCTGACCCTGTCTCCAGCCTTTTTCTTCATTCATTACCTCAAGTGTGTATGAATCACTGCTAATTGCATTTAGTTTTATCTTGTTTGTTTTATCATTAGCTTTTCTGGGGACTGGGATCACTATATAGGGTCTGGGTGCTTTCGTAGGCCCCAGACGTTCATTATCTGGTGGATGCACTGAAACTGGGACGCTTCGTGCACCAATAAAGAAAGCCGTTCTGATAGTCAACGATAGAAAGACAATGATAATTACTATGCATACACACATAATAGACTTGTAGGACATCTGGCAGCATTTCCTTCCAGGGAAGTGGGGGCGCCCCTCTGCTGGTGGTAAAACTGAGTTACTGTTTTGGGCCCCCATTTCGAACAAGTCCATAGTCAGTTATTTATTCCTTCTCTTGCTCTGATCTCGTAGCTCAAGAGTTCCTTACTACTTAAAGTGACGAGTGCTTTTCAAGTGTCCCCCCTCTTGCGGGTGATGTCAGTAAGTGAGTATGCAGTACAGTTCCTTTTGCTAGACTATGGAAAAAAGGGTTAGGCTAGCATCAACAGGTGCATCACATTCATATTGCATATTTATAGTAGGTATAGTCCCAGTGCACTCCTTGAATTTGCCTTGTCCTGAGGACATGCTGGAACCTGTTCAATGTGAAGGAATGAAAAGACAGAACTTCCAAAAATCCCACAAAATAAACTGACATAAAAATAAAAATAAAAGTGAACATGGAAAAATAAGACTACAAATAAGGAAAAATAGAGAAAAAAGTAAAAAGGAAAAATAAGATGGTGAACTTTCTTGTTTCTGCTCTTCTCGATCTGTCCTTCGGAGGAAAATATGGCACTGTGTCTCTTTCTCTCGGTCTGTCCCATGGTGGAATTGAAGAACTGTGTCTCTGTCCCTTCGATCTGTCCCACGGAGGTAAGTCTCACTGGAACCTCCTTAGGTATTCTTGCTGGAAGTTAGATAGCTCCACCTGGAGCATTATGCCATGGAGGAGTGTGCCCATGTGTGAGAAGTTGGCTGGATCTCCAAGGAAGGTGGTGACGTCAACATCTGCAGGCCTCCCCACCATTTCCGGATAGTCTATAACTAGTCTAAGCAGGACGTTGTGTGCCAGCCGGGTGTCCTCGGGTGATAGGGACATTTGTCCTTTTTGGCTGGGTCCTGATCATGAGCTTTCCTTTTGATTCGCACAGTCTCTGCACCTTCCTGTTGCATGGACTACCACGAGGTGCTTTAGTTCAGTCCACAGCTGGTTCAACTGAGCTAGGTTTCTTGGGTCTCTGATGAAAGTACGTGTGTCAGTTGTTCTCCCGATGAGTCCTGGGCATTTCTCGATTATTTGAAAGAACAAAGTGAATGTGAGTTCATCAATGTCTACCGGCGGCGGAAGCATTTGTTTCCTCTTTGCTGTGCTCGGGTAGCTCGGCGAAGACTTCCGTGATGACAGTCAGCAGTTACGAGATTATTTTCTTGTTTGCAGGTTCTTGAATAAAGTCTGTGACACTGGTTTCTCTCCCTATGAGTGTCGGATATGATATTACCACCAGCTGGAAGTAGGTTAGCACATCCCACTTGAGGTCTCTGCTGGGAGATACCATAAGTTCTGTAAACAAAGTCTTGACACTGGTTGCTTTCAAGACGCTGTCTTACGCTCTCAAGAACTGTCCGTCTCCTTTTTTTTTTCAGTCTATCAGAGTCTTGATTCTTTATACTACTTGAGCGTGACGTTATTTCAAAAGTTCGTTTCATCAGCGTTGTTGTGGCTTTGTGTATGTTATGTAGTTCCCTTCTTTATCCTGCAACTGTGGTGAGTGTCCATTTTATTGTTCTTTATCACCTTTTTCTGGTTTGGGGAAATGTTCTTATTCAAAAGTCACAAATTAAAACAGAGTTCTTTGTCATTGTGTTGCTGCTCATGCGTCCTTCTTCCTTGCCATGGATCTTGTCTGCACGTGCTGAGGTTCTTCCCCGTTGTCTGTGGCTTCTTTGTGGTTGGATGCAGCTGGAGGGCTCTCTCCTAAATAAGGTTTAATGTCATTCAGGAAGAGCCATGCCCTTCTGCCCTGGACTTTGACGGCTGAAGGAGTGCAGTCCTCTACGATAAAAGGGCCATTGAATCGTGGCTCATCCCACTTCTTGCTTGTAAAGTTGATTATGTGAACAGCGTCACCAGGGAAGATGGGTGTCGCACATAGACTTTGCGCGGAGTCTGTTTCAGCACTTCCTGTTGTATTTTGTGCAGCGCTGCACCCTTTTCTTTGTCGCTGCAGCTGGCCTGAAATGACAGAGACGTTGGATGTCATACAATTCAAGTAGTCCTGCATCTCTGTCCCTAAGACCTCTTTTGTTGGCTGGTCATCACATCTAGCTCTATCTCGGGGGGTAAGAGGGGTCCTCATCCTTCTGCCTGTGACTATCTCGTGCGGCGTGAGATGATGGTCGGAGCCTGGTTGGTTCCGAAGTGCATCCAATGCCAGTGGTAGACAGTGCAGCCATCCCTTTTTCAATGTGAGTTTCAACTTGGCTATTCTCTCTTTTAACAAGCCGTTGAGCGTTCACATATGCCATTCCCCTCCGGATGATACGCCGACGAGAACTTGTGCTTTATACCAAGCAACAAGCTGATCTGCTCGAAAACTTCATTAACAAAGTGAGCCCCATTGTCTGACCTCATTACCTCGCACACCCCCCATCTAGGGAACACTTCCCTCACTAGAAATTTGGCAGCACAGGTAGAGTCTGGGTGTGCACAGGGACCTGCTTCTATCCATCTAGAGAATGGACACACCACCACAATTAATTACCTGTACCCATTGCACACTTGAATCATGTCGACGTAGTCGATATGCAAGTGCTGGAATGGCCCATTTGGCCGGGGGATAACTCCTCTTACTACGTTTAGTGTGTGCCCAGCGGTGAATTGCTGGCAGATTATGCCATTCACCATGAAGAACGCAATATGCTCTGATAAATTCGGTGTAAACCAGTCTTCTGCGAGCGTTGCAGCGAGATTTTCTTTTGACATATGTATAGGGTAGTGTAATTGCTCCAATGCCACTTTCAGTAGGGCGACAGGCATTACTGGTTTACCAGTGCTGTCTTGCCTCCACAACCCGTCAGAGGGGTTTAAGGAACACCCTCGACGTTTCCACAAATCTTTCTCCTCCTGAGGTGCCTCCCCTTGGAGTTCCATTAGCTGAGTCTGTCCCATGTTGCTATAGGCCTCTGGTGTGGCTCGCGCTACCATCATACGCTCATGGGTACGTGCCACCTCCACGTCCATGATTGTTTCATCCTTAGATGCCATGTGCTTGGCTTCCGTGTCTGCTACATGATTTCCACATGACACAAAATCTGTCCCTTTGGTGTGGGTGGTGCATTTCACGACCGCTATGCCCACTGGGAGCTGTAGTGCTTTTATCAACCTGTCCAATAAGGCTGCATGTTGCACTGGCGTGCCGTCCGCTCGGAGGTAGCCCCCCCTTTTCCAGCGTGCTAAGCCTGCGTGCGCGGTAGATGTCACATAGGCAGAGTCACTGTACACCGTTACTTCCTGGTCTGCATGATTCTCAGTGGCGAGTATCAGCGCCAATAGTTCTGCAGCTTGCGCAGAATAGTGAGATGGTATTCGTGCACTAACGAGTACCTGGAACTCTCCATTCGCTAGGTGTTTTATCACGGCCATGCCTGTGTATCTTTGTCCATCTTCTTGGTCGACTCTTGATGAGCATTTTCCTTTACCCTGGGGATTTCATCATAGAATTCCTCATAATTCGCGCAGTCATGTACGGGTTCTCCCTCTGTGACTGGTTCAGCTATGAAAGTAGCTGGATTCACAGTTTTACATCGCACTATCTTGATCGATGGGTTAGAGATAATCACTTCATATGCGGATGCTCTCTGAGTTGTCAGTGTGCACTTTGGTTTCTCTAGTATGGTGAATAACGAGTGCTTGACGTACAATGTCATGGAGCACCCCATCACAATGGATGACGCCTTTTCAATGGCGAACGCGGCAGCAGCTAGATTTTGTTTGCATGGGAAGTGGCCCTTCATGACCGGGTCCAGACTCCCGCTGTAATATGCTAGGGGCTTGTACCCCAGTGAGGTTCGCTGAGCGAGCACTGCCGTCATAAGACTGCCATCGGTATGTGAGAACAGGTAGAATTCCTCTGCATAATTAGGAATCCCGAGAACTGGGGCCTTACAAATCGCCCCCTTGAGTTCTGCAAACTCCTTTTCCATTGTCTCGGTCCATTCGATTTTTTCCCTTGTCGCCTGGGCCTTCCTTAGGGCCTGAAGCAAGGGCTTTGTATACGAGCTGTAGTCGAAGACCCATGCTCTGACATAATTGCACAGGCCTAAGAAGCTTTGCATTTGTTTTATCGTGAGCGGTTTAGCCGTGTTCTTGATAGCTTCAGCCCTTTCTGGGGATACCTTTTTCCCTTTGTGTGAGATTAGCTGGCCTATGTACAGCACCTCTCGCTGACAGTATTGTAGCTTTTCCTTGTCAACTTTATATCTTTTCTCAGCCAGGATAGTCAGTAGCTGGACAGAGTCGCGCCTGCATTGTTCCGCAGTGACGCTGCAGATCAGAATGTCATCCACATACTGCAAAACAACACTGTCTACTGCAATATTGCTTCGGTCCATCTGCAGGACTCTCTTGAATATGGATGGAGACTCACAGTACCCCTGTGGCAGCCTCGTGCTTTTCAGGCGCATTTGCCTGAAAGTAAATGAAGTCAGGTCTTGTGAGTCACGGTGCAACGGGATTGAGAAAAACGCATTTTTCAAGTCAATCACCGTGAAATATTTGGCCTCAGTGGGTATGTTGCATAGAATTGTGGATGGATTAGGGACTAGAGGGAACTCGGCTTCAACTATATCATTTAATGCTCTTAAATCTTGGACCAAATGCCAAGACCCTCCCTTTGATTTCTTGACAGGGTAAATCACTGTATTGCAAGGTGATTATGACGTCACTAGGAAGCCCTGCTCCATCATGGCAGAAATTGTCTTCGCGATCCCTTCATCTGCCTCTCTGGACATAGGATATTGGTAAAATTGCTCCTGACTTCAGTTTAATTTTCACTTCACCTGCCCCCTTCAGGAGGCTTACGTCATAGGGCCCTGTAGTCCATACCGCGATAGGCACTTGGGCCATCTCATCATCAAAGTGTTCTGGACGTATCAGCGCCAACATCATTCTCTGTGGCACCTCCCGTTTGATCATTTTGACCCAAAATATGAGACTCACTTCCACCCTTGTCTCTTCTAGATGACGTCAGTCACTCGATACCCTTCTTCGATGGCGATAACCGCACACCATTGTCTGCCTTCGTCATCATATCCTTCGACCAATACCACTTTCCCTCGCATTGCGGCAGATTGTATCATTAAGGGAAATACTTGTCCCTCTTCTTCATGCATAGGTATTCTTGGTCTGAATAGGAACTCATCAGGTGTCCTCATAGTTGTATCAGCGAGGCTGGCAATCCCGCCATGAGCACCCGCACGCCATATGCGAAGACTTCCGGCTCTAATGGTATAGCTCTCATGGCTATACATCCAGAGAATGCTCTGATCATTTCACACACGTTTGAATAATGCAATCCTGGAGTGGAGTGGAGCATACTATACCATTCTCAGTAAACGAGATTGTAGTCATTAAGTCCCGACCTAGGATGTTTACTGGGGTCTGACGTGAATATAATAAGGGTACATTCATTTCGCGCTCTCCCACAGAGACTGGGAGCGTGTCTGTAAAGGGAACTCTACTGTGAACTCCCGTGAAACTCTGAGTATCTATGGCCTCATCGGACAAGGAAAACTTGCCTTCTCGTATGCACGAGCGCGTCGCTCCCGTGTCAACTAGGAAGGAATATTCTTTACCCCCTATGATGACATTCACCCTAGGTTCCCTACTAGGTTCTGGTGTCACTGATAGGATAGAGCACATCAGAGTCCCCCGTGAGCTGTCCTATTTCATATATAAATTCGGTCCACTGTATACTTGCTGATTCCCCCCATTTCCAGGGTCGACTCCCCCTCTGGGGCTTGTGCCCTGCGACATTTGCGGTGGTGCCTGCTGGGATTGTCCCTGCGGTAAGTTTCCCATGTGCGAGGGTTGAACCACTTGCTGCGCACCTTGCTGCAAGCCTGACGGCTGCTGCAGCACTGTGTGATTTCGTGCACTGCCCTGGTATGCGACTGCAGGCTGATTCACCATGCCTATTCTCATTCCTTGCCTGCTTTGCCACATGCCTTGGCTTCCGCACATGCGTGTCACATGTCCTGTCAGTCTACACAGCCAACACACTGCAGGGGACTTGGTGTTGGTCACCCTGAGTTACCTGGGGGCAACCAGATGTGGACTCCCTGCTCACTGTGCTCAGAGAGGCACAGCTTCACCTCACTGATGAGGCCCAACAAGGTTGAAACACATGTATGGGGTTGCTGGTGGTACTCTTGTTCAGAGAGGAATTGCCATAGCATTTCGGTGCTGGACTGCCTATGTGGGCGGGACAAAGACTGATATGCAATGGATATTTCCCATCTGTGGAAGGTACAGTGAGCAAAAAGCGTGTGCTGCAAACTCTCATCTCAGAACAGGTTATCATGCCATGTTCTTTCTGGAGAGGAGCGCCTGCTACCTTTTTTAAAATAACACACTGGCGGTGGTCGGGCCATTTGTCCATCTGGTGTAGCTGGACTGCCCATCTGCGCTTTCTGAAAGCCACCATGATTATTCCAAAAGCCACCCTGGTTACCTCGAAACCCACCCTGATTACTCTGCCATCCTCTTCCTCCAAAACCCCTTCCCCTCGAGTAAAATCCTGCACTACCCTGATTATTCAGTGATGGGTTAGTCGCTTGCTGTGTGTGTGGTTCAGCTGGGCTTGTCAGCATGGCTCCCTCGAGAGCATATTTTGAGAGTTTCTTTTGCACCAGCTTCACCTCCTCACCCTTACGAGTTGCCTCCTTTTTTCATTTCTTTTCTTGCAACAATCTACAGTAATGTGCAATTGTCAACTGTATTTCAGCCCATGGTTTGGCTTCTATTCCTACCAATTTCTTGAGTTGTTTTTGCACTGGCTCGGGCAACCCTTGGCATAATATATGGTAGAATACAGGGATAGATTTCGTGCAAGACTCATGCGTTTCAAGCACCAACGCATCCTGAAAATTCTGGATATAAATCAACGGATCTTCTGACTCTTTCATTTTCCGCGTCATTATAGCTCCCATATCGGAAGTGTCTGGATATAGTGTTCGCAGTGCTTTCCACACTGCTGCTCTACAATTATTAAATGGCGCTCCGTCATGGGAGGTGTTCATCAGGGTTACCCTAGGGTAGCCTGCCCGTTTCCATACATCGTCTGCTCTTTCACCAAGTATGGCGATTAGGAGGCCCTTAATGTCCCCTATAGCTAAGGTGACACCCCCGTCATTTTCTCTAACTCATGTATCCACTTCCCGGCTCCCGATGTCAGCATTGGAAGCTTATTTATTAGGTTCTCTCGGTCCATGTGTGGCCACGCAATATATTGTGGTCTTGCTCCCCTCTTTTCTAGCAGCGGGAATTGGAATGCGCAGTCTTCCTTTTCTTTCCCCATAGCTCTCCTGTCTACCGCTGGGGTGCCATTCCCGCCTTGCCATCTCCCTGGCAATGCCCTTAATCTATCTGCATAGGCAGGTGCTGACACCCCCCTCTGACCATGGGGTGTTCCTTCATGTCGGCCGACTGCGCGGCAGACTTCGGTGTCCTAGTTGCGGACTCGCTAGCATCTGACCATCGTATCCCACGGTCCCCTGGGAGCCGTTTTTCGCACCATCTCCCTTCCTCGTGTGCCTAATCCTCCGTTTCCCCACCGGAGTCAGATTCTGAATATTCCCAGTTTACACAACTCCTTGCATCTTCTTCGTCCTGCCCAATCTCCAGTCTGTCTAGGGACAGTCCCCTGTTCCCACTACTTCGGGTGACATCGTCAGTGTCATATAGCTGAGTGCTCTCCAGATGCTCATCTTCCCTTCCCCCATGTGGTCTATGTTCCAGCCCCATCCCATCTTATATATCTTCTGGTGTCAAAGTCATCCTCAATATTTGTCCCACTCATACCTGGTACCGAGTCATGTGCAGGAAAGAATTCTTCCATGTCTTCCCATTCTACAAAAGGATTGGGTTTTTTAACTTCCCGCTCCAAATATTCAAGATCTCGTGCCCTCTGTCTGCACTTACGTTCTGCTTCCTCATCTATTTCCTTGCGCTTCCTCGCTTCTTCTCTAGCCTTGTCTACTTCCCTCATCCTTTCGTTTCTACGTTCCTTTGCCCTTCTAATTTCCTCATCTCTTGTCTTCACTCTCCTTTCACGTACCCTTTGCTCTTCTTCCGACCTTTGCTTATTCTGTTTGTACTGGTCGTAGGCTGCCTTCTGTTTGCGATCAAGCTGTTTCTCTTGCTCTTCGCGATATAGTTGTTCTCGCTTCAGCCTATCCTTCCTTCTTGTCCTTTCATCCCTTATTTCCTTTTACTTTTCTCTCTCTCTCCTTGGCGTCTCATCAGACCTCTCTCTTGGCCTTTCGTTATCACTTCCTTTTCCATCTAATTTCAGCAATATCTGCCCACCCATCCATTCGTCTTTTGCGAATGTTATCTCATTAGTTCTACCTTAATTTCCCTTTTGTTTCTTTCCCTCTCTCTCCTTAATGAGAGATGCACAACTCTGTGCCTGATCCTTTCCTACGTCATTGCATCTCTCCTTGTCCCTCGGGACTGCAGAGGCAAGATTAATTTCCTGGTCCTTTTCTTTATTGTCGTTGCTACTATATGTAGGCGACTCATATGCGGGGTTGCTATACCCCGTGACTGCCTTTAGTTCTCTTAGTGGGTAGAGCCCCTCTGTCTTACTTCCCTCGATGGCTGGCTCCGGCGGGCCGGTGGCGCGGTAGGTGTCTCACCCCCCTCTGTGCATACGTTTAATATCCAATCTGCAGGAGGCTTTTCCTCCTTCGTCTGCTCAAACATCTTCCATAGTTCTAGAACAGCAAGATGTTTCTCTAGCTTCTAGCCTGTATATGTGGCATGTAGATAAGTCGTCATGTGCTGTAAAACGGCTTTTGATAGGGACCCATTCTGTGGCCAGGGCATAAACATCTTGTGGGCGGTACCCTTAACCCATTCTGTGCTATGCTTTCTTAATTTAGGTGCATGCTTAGGTAGTTGCTTGCATAGATGCACAAGTGGGGTGACCTCCTAAATGTTCAATTCCGTAACCGACAATATTTGTAGTTTGTTATCCTGCTACTAGTATGAGCGAGCACCAGATACACAAGCTCCAATCCCATCTTTTCCCGCCAAAATGTATACTATCAATGAACTCAAAACCATCAATTCATTGGCGATTCCCTCTTCTTCTCAGAATCACGTAAAACCCAATTTCATCTCAAACAATCAACAATACGGTTCTCTTACATTCAACCCACAACAGAACACATAGGACAGACACTTGACAGACTAGACGGACACCAGCTGGTCATACATATACCTGCCTTCTAATCAATACCCCGTCATGGAGTTTAAATAAACTCCTTTAATGCATCTTTAAACGTCATCGTAGTCTAATTGTCCCTTATTATATTGGCTATGAGTTCACATTTCTTCTGACCGCTGTATTAAAGCGCAGGAACAAGGCAAATCCTTACGTTTTTCTCTCGGGTCCCCCCCCCCCAGTAACCTTACATTTTTCTCTCGGGTGCCCCCCCGGTAACCTTACGTTTTTCTCTCGGGTGCCCCCCCGGTAACCTTACGTTTTTCTCTCTTATACTCGAGTCAGTACCCCTGATATATAGTCTTCTCTACTTTTGACTATTCATTTTTCTCCGCCACCCTCCGTTACCTTTCCCCTGCTTGTTCTAATGCCTACAAGACATTTGCCAAAGTAACGAGTTCGTTGTTTCACTCACCGATCGCATCTTTTCCTCTCTGGAGCTTAGGGATCACCGCCCCTCCTTTTCAGCCTCTTGCGGTCTTTTCGTCCCATTGGCTGCCCGTGGGAATGAGAAGGGTTACACTTGGAAAGGTGGGTTCCTTCAGACCCACTGCAGATTTATTTTATGGACTTACACTATCATTTTCCATGGGAAGCTTCTCAGCCTATTCAGCTGGAATGACGAAAGGACTTGTGATATTTGCCGAAGGCCTAGAGTTACTTCGTGCTATCGGTCTATAGGTGTCTTATAACCATATTAATCAATAATCCATAATCGATGGCCGAAACCATCCTCTGCTACGAAGTGTAAAAGAGGACGAGATATCCACTGACAGGCCCATAGGTCAGTGCTCACCCTCTAGTACTTGTAAGACAAGATAGCTGCACCACTTGAGGGATGGGGTGCAGGATTCACTTACTCCAATACGACCCAATAATGAGGACTCAGTAATTTGGCAAAGGGAAGTCCGTTTAATGACAAGAACATCAAACAGGGAAGCAGTTGGGAATCAGCATCGTTGCAATCACCTGTCTCGCTCCGACTTTTTCGAACTTCAGTTGAACAACAATTTTTATACACAAAACTCATCATCATTGACGTCTAATTCTAAAAAACTTGTCATGCAATATAATTGGTTAGGAAAGGTAACTTAAATATAGGTGTTATATCTGTATATGATAATGGAGCATGCGGATTGGATAACTCTTATCGGGTGGCCGTCTACATCCCTCCCTCTACATCACACGTGATAGACGTCACTTCAAGTATGACGTCTCATTGGTTCTACGATATATAGTACCCTAGATAACTTGGTCCATTGTGATTGGGCAGGTTACACCCCTAGACATACATTTCTACTTTTAATTAGCAGCATGCAGAATGAACACCCAGGTGCCTGGTGTCCCAAGTTTCACCCTGCCTCCCTTCCATCAATCAGTATCTTGGGGCTATGTGTCAATTAGTTGGCTGGGCATGGCCTCGAAACTGTAGCCTCTTATCTGGAAAAGTTATGGCACGCTTGGATCTGGGTGACATCTTTGCGCCTGTCTTGGTCACATGTCTGTTCACCGTGAATCTGCTTCAGTTTCCAGCTTTTAGTGTATTTAATTCTGTTTTCGACCTCACCACCTGCATGGGCCTCCCTTATCTTGACCTTCACGGGGCAGGCTGGTATGCTCTGAAATTTCAATTCCTGTTAGCTGACGCTCTCCTCCCCTTCTCTGGTTGACCTCGATTTGCCAGGCATGAGTTGCTCTTTGTTGAGTTTCGATTCCGGTCCTTCTCCTGGCTTTGGCTGGGATATGAAACCAGGCCTGTTAGGCCTCTGGCCACCTGGGCGTACTTCTGCTTTTACAAAATGGAGTCGCACTTGTATAGCGTGCCTAATTGAGGTAGATATAGTTGGCGCTTGCCGCTCTATTCTTCTACTAAGCATTGCAAGCGGTATCGTTATCTTAGCTTCTTGCGTCCAAGCCTATTTACACACATTTAACTGGATGGTTACTTGCATGTTGTCTCATAGCAACGTTTCCTCATGTTTTAACATCGCCTCTTTCCTGTGTCCATTACATCTATTTTCATAGCTACTCGCACTGGCGTGCTATCTTGGATAGCTGCTTTCTTTCATTCGCAAGTCTGTCCAGGCCCTTGTGTCATTTCCACTGGCCTCCATTACAGTTCTTTGGGTCTCTTCATGGACCGTCTGTAGGTACTCTTCATTTCGTCTCAGCGGCTGGTACGGCTGTCTGATAGGGTACCGTGCTGCCCAGGGCTGTCTGGTTATGGGCGCTTCAACCGGTATGGATCTTCTGATATACACTGAGCAGAGTCCCAGTGCAGTTCTTTGTTGGTTCATCTGCTCCTCTTAAGTCACATACCTTGGTGAGTACTCTCCTAGTACCTCGAAATGAGGGGCAGGGGTGCAGGCCATGTCTGGGACCTCCTCTACACCTCTGTGGAGGAAAAATTCAACGATTGTGAGAAGGCACTCCTGACAACAGTGTGGGCATTGAAGAATTAGCGCCCGTTCATCCAGGGGGAACACATTATAGTGGAGACTCCACACCAGCCGCTGCAATATCTTCAAAGTGACAGAATCTGGGCCGGAAATGTGAGTAAATCCCAAATTACTTCCTGGATTCTGTCAATGCAAGGCTTTCCTGTGGAGGTCAGATATGGCCAAAACAAGAAGAGTCCCCTCGAGCAAGGTCTTGCTGACTTGCATGATTGTGCCAGAGAAAACTGTCTTGAGGACGAAAGTCTTAAAATCAAGGACGACATGGAGGCGTACCTTAATTCCCCACACAAAGTCCATGAAGAAGACAAGTGTGAGGGAATGCCCACTGCCTATGTGGATGGGTGCTCCTACCATGTTGACAACAATGGGGAAAAGGAACTTGTGGCCGGCGTGGGGATTGCATGGGTGAATGATGCCCCAGAACCCTCTGCTGGGTACAAAATCGGTCCCTGTGGTAGTCAAGTGGCAGAGCTGATGGCTGTGCATCAAGACATCCTCACTGCTGTCCATCACCAACTCTACAAACTGGTCATAATCACTGATTCAGATTATGTACAGAACAGGTTCGTGGAGCACCTGGTTAATTGGAAAACCAGAGGCATGCTATGCGCTAACAATAAACCACTAAAACATGGAAAGTTAATACAGAATATTGATGATCTGGTCACCTCAAATGGGATGACCATCTATTGGAAAAAGATCAAGGGTCATTCTAAAGTAGAGGGACCAGACAAAACTGGAAATGACCTATCTGATCAGCTGGCCTAAACCGGAGCCAACCAAGGGGATCTACTTGAGATCTAGTCACTGTTGGGGGAAATACAGGTCACTGCTATCACTAGGTCCCAGACAAATGCTCACAATGAACTCTCAACTGCCCAATGGAGTAAGGAGACCCCAGATGCTGATTTGATTACGGCTCAAAAAGGGGATCCAATAATTGGTAAGTTTTATCAACACATTGAGGACACTGAGAACTTTCCCCTGTCGGATACCGATTGCATTGCGAAAGAGGACCTCAGAGTGTTGATGAAATGTCCAAAAATGTTCTGAATCCAAGACGGGATGTTGATGAGGAGATCCATATCTAGCCATGACCAGTGGGTGGTCCCTACCTCATTCTGAAGCCTGATGCTAATAAATCACACCCATGATGCTGCCACAGCCAGCCATCAGGTTTTCATACAACATTAGAAATCTTACGAGAGTTTGCATACTGGCCACATATGGGGCAGGACCTCGACCAATACTTGAAGGGGTGTCTTGTGTGTGCACAATTTCAGTCAACATCACTCACACACCATGCTCCCCTCCAAAAGAGGGGGATGACACTGCCTTGGTCAGATTTGCAAGTCGATTGTATCGGGCCTGTGATTCGCTCCTCTAGGGGGAACAAGTACATGTTAACCGTAACATGCTTGTTTACTAAATGGGTGGAATGTCTCCTGGCCCCAAATTGCAAGGCAGAAACAGCAGCTGCCCTGATGATTAATCACATCTTCTCGTGTTTTGGACTACCCCAAAGGATTGAGTCAGACCGAGGTAGTCACTTCACTAGCGAAGTGATGACAAAGATGTGGGAGATACTTGGGGTAAAAAGGAAACTACACATTGCCTACCGACTATCCTCTAGTGGTGGAGTTGAGAGGTACAATAAAACTATTGTGAGCATATTAAAAAAGTTTGTGGCAGATTATGGGCCAAGTTGGGATATTCGATTACCCCTTGTCCTGATGGCCATCAGATGTACCCCTTCTTCTGCAAGAAAAATTTCTCCATTAGAGCTGATGACTGGACGAATGATGGTGCTACCCCAGCATCTGCTCGACAGAACCCAAGAGCAGACCTTGATAAATACCTCCACAACTCATGAGTATGTTGAGAATCTGAGAGAACACCTTCAACATGCTTTTGCGTATGCTCAGCGGAATCTAGAAGGATCTGCAGACAGTATGAAGACCCACTATGAACTTAAGACAACTAAAAAAGAATATCAAGTAGGAGACCGGGTCTACTTGTACAATTTCCAAAGGAACCAAGCCAAAGAGCACAAATTCCTCCCAAGTTGGCGGGATCCTTTTGAAATTGTGGACAGATTCTCACCAGTCGCCTACAGAATCTGCATCCCCAAGGGCAGTATGACAGAAGGGAAAGACAAGTGGGTCCACATAAACCAGCTAAAGAGTTGCCATCCCAGGCATACTTTGCGGCAAATAGAGGAGCCAACCAGAAACCCAGAGGGGGAAAAAGAATTATTAAAGGTTCATGGAGTACGTACTAGGAAAGAATGTTAAGACCAGTTTTAAACATAGGCCGGGAATATTGTAAATTGTATTCAATGCATGCATCTGCCCCACTACACCCTCGGGGAATAGTAGTGGGGAAATTTCCATAACCATGCTATGTTCTGTTTTCTAGCACTGGAACTAAAACTCAGCTAATCACCAAGGAGGACTCCTCAGGGACCGGAAAGGAAAAGAACCAAGAGCCCGGAGTGTCGCTCCAAACTCCCAACCGGAACCAGCAAGGAAAGCATTTTGCATCTTTCGCTGATGAGAGAAGCAACCGGATTTTTCACATTAACCGAAAGAAAAATAATCCCACTTGTCCAACAACCCCACGACTGGACATCATGCTGGAGTCGGGACGGGGGATATATGTGGAATATTTTTATCCACACCACTGCGCCACACTGCACCCCTTTTGCCAATGGGGAAAGAAAAGTGTCAAAAATTGAGGAAATAACCTGTGCATGCAAAATCTAAAAAATTGTGCATGGTGCATAAACCGCCAAAGAGCTGCACACCCTGCCACACGCACAGGCAAAGTTGGTGTAAAAACAGGAATCACTGCTGTCATCTGTAATCTGTCGCTGTCACTTGAAACAAGGCCACAGAAGGGCTAAAATCCGAAAATGCTCTTAAATACAGTTTCCTAATCAATGGCAACCTTCAAAGTGCTGTTTTGGTGCTAAATTCAATCATTTTCCCCACTGAATTATTGAAAGGAAAGTGTGCTGAAATCATGGATTCTCCAGGCAGTCAGAGGAATCCAGGCATCACTGCCTGACAGCTGCCTAAAGAAATTAGATGTCAAACCCAGTTTAAAAGTGTTTCTATTTCCCGATTAAAATGGCAAAAATCGCCTCTGTTGTTGAAGGGCTAATTCTTTTAAAATGTTTAAATCCTTTATAAACTGTGCTTATATTTTATATGGGAAATGAAAAAACTTTAATGTCAAAGGCCCCAGTCTGGGACCCATCCACTATGTAATTCTGATTGGATAGCCTGGCCTGGGAAAACGGACATCTCTGCTTGACCCTTCCTTGAGAACAGGAAGGCTAATGGCTGTTAATTGTCCCCACATAATGAAAACAAAGAAAGCCTCAGACATTTGTCTCCTAGCTGACTCAAGAACAAAGGACAGGCGGAGCATTGACCTCTGCAAGGATGGGCAGGATGTGAAGGAGGTTTCTCAGTGAACTTCAAAGGACTGGCCATTTGCTCACTTTGAAAGTAAGAAAAAAAACTGGACTGGATTTTGAATGGAAATTACTTGTTTTTGCTTCAGAAATTTATGACATTTAACAGGGCAGCCAAAATAAGTAGACAAGTGAAAAATACAAACTTATAAATCTTAACTCATGCTAGACAGTTGAAGATGTGGTAGGAGTTTGTACTACATAAGGAACCAAAGATACACTGAAACACTGATTGTGGCAAAACTATAAATGTTGCAAGCTTAAAATTGTATGTACATGATCCCCTAATCAGTGCCCAGAGATGTATTAAATTAGAAATGAATAATCCAAAGCGTTATGGTTAAAATTGATAAAAATCCATAGAATGACCAATACAGCTCTCACAAAGATGGGAATTGAATGTAAATGTAGATAATCGATTATAAAGTATATGTGTTCAATTTTATGAGGGTACATAATGATATAAATGTACATTTGTGCAAAAGTATGTTTTGGGTAAAACTCCAGGTGGGAGTTCCTAAATCCTGTCATAAGATGACAGCTCTGTTTAGACTGCCAACCAGGACAAAGCACACGGCAGTAGCTACTTACAGACATGGGGGTGTGGTTTGAAGTTCTGCCCACACCATAAACTGGGGGATGGCATTTGTAATGTATAAATATAGAAGTTTCACTACACAAAAGACAGACTGCTTCCAGAACACACTGATTCCAGAACCGTTCCAGATGTCCGTGCAGCACCTTAATCAAGAACACTTCAACTTGTAGCTGACTCCAGAATTCTTGAAAGATCCAGATTTCTTTGCAGAATCCAGGCTCTAGCATTGCAAAATGATTGCTAGCCTGACCCAATTACAAACATCCCAAACTTGAAGGGATTTAATTATGATTCAGCTTGGCTTGCTACCACTAAGGCTTGTCTGCTGAAAACGTGCATTCTGCGATCTACCGTGTCCAGTAACAAGAAGGGGCCCTTCCAAATCCAGGCTGAGGTGCAGTCCAGTTGACCAGAACCGCCTTGCTGATCCAATCCCACTAGAGGTGCCTTGCTGCCGGTAGACCAGATCCAATTTATTGAGCAGAGCTGACGGTCAATTTAATAACTTCTTCTGTAAGTATTAACAGGAAGAAGAGTGACCCTTAGTATATCTGCATTGTATTATCCCTATCTCAAACCCATCCCATCTTTAATTCAGAACTCCAGTATTGTTAGAATCCTTCTTGCGCTGATTGTCTCACCCGTGTTCCAAAACCATAACTCCCTAGTGATTTTGAATAACTAAAGTAAATCCCAGAAAGAAGTAGAGTATCCACAACAGGACGGGTTACGCTGATCATGTTACTATAAGATCCATCTGTGGCATTCTCTTTTTCATAGTCATAATATAGTGTGATCAAACCCATCTGTCATTTTCAAAAACGCATTTCTGTTTTCATTTTCGCACCTATTTTGCAAAAACGCCTCTCACTAAAACCTCTATAACACCCTCAGTTTTAAAGATAGAAACGAAATTCCAACTCTCACCGATACCTAACATCCTTAGCTATCTCCACAACTAAATTTTAGAACAGTGTATTTGACCCATTTTCTTCAATATTGCATAGTAATAGTTTGCAAAATTCCCAAGTTTACACTTGTCATTTCCCCATTTCAAAGTGCTTTTTCCATCCCATCCTAATCTGAAGTCTGTATTGTTGTTTATATTATAGCTCATGTATGTTAGGACCTGATTAGTGTTGCTTTTCTTAGAATTTCTACCTATTTAAGGATTTTTACACCCTTTTGCAGTATTTCACAAGGCCATTTTCACCTGTCATTTTCAAAGTGTCATTTTTTTTTTACCAACTATGCTGACGACTTCCAGTTGTCAATGGAACTTTCAGGTGACCATCAGGCTGACCAATTTATACTAAATAAGTTATACAGCGTAATAAAAGATTGGATGACCACAAACTGGCTATGCCTAAATGCAGGAAAGACGGAACTAATGATCTACGGGCCCAATAAACTAAGAGAGGGACTAGCTAAGGTTTTCACTGGCTTTCAGGTTGATGACAGCTTCGTTGAAGTCGTTGGTAAAGTAAAAACATTAGGTGTATATATGGAGGCTTCCTTGGATGCAGGCGCGCACGTGGATGCTATAGTAAAAAACACCCACTACCACCTACGAGTACTGAGGCAGGTTGCCCCTCTTATCTCTGAAAACAACCGAGCCAAACTGGTCAGAGCCGTCATCTTGCCACGACTTGACTATTGCAATGCTCTGTTGGGGGGGGCTAGTAGAGAAGACTTACAGCAATTGCAGAAAATCCAAAACGCTTCTGTACGTATAATATACGGTATGAAGAGGCATGAACCCACCTCTAACGCGAGAAGGGAGCTACATTGGCTCCCTGTATCAGCCAGGATTTCCTTTAAATTGCTGACTTTAGGTCACAAATGCATTTATGGAACAGTTCCTAATTATTTGAAGGACAAAGTCACAATATATTAACCGGCAAGAAATCTGCGCTCTACAACGAGTTTAAGTCTGCAGGTGCCAAGGACTAAGAAAGCCCGTGGAAATGGACGTTCTTTCCCGGTACTCGTGGCTAAGGCCTGGAATAACCTACCGCTAGGACTTCGTATTGAGAGCAATCTCCTGGCTTTCCGGAAACTCCTGAAGACTGAACTTTTCATCTAACTTACATCTTGGTTGTCCTCACTGACCTGTTCTGCTTGTGATGGAGCGCTTGGATGCCTTAGGGCTTGTAGCGCTATAGAAATTCAATAACATAACATAACATAACATAACATTTGCCAAAATAAGGTTTTCTCTCTTCTTTGGGAGGGAGGATTGCCTATAACTCTAGACATTGTATTTCATTCCTGAAAACCTGCTGCTGATTACTCACATTGGTGTAGGATTGCTCATTTGTATTTAAACAAAACTTTACAGGGGGAACATTAACCTAAATGCTATCTGTGTACAAAACAAACTGTTCTTTTTCCCCGTGTTTTCTAGTTTGCCTCCTTATAAGTGAATTCAATTGCTTTGCTTATCTTTCTGAATTGTATTGTCACCCTTTGGGTGATTGCTGCCTCATATATATCTATATTAAACCTATGTTCGATTGAATATTAAATAAATAAATTTCATCTTTACCTTTACAAATTAGCCTGATTCCTGGTTCAGTGTGACCTGGGTGGTATTTTGAAAAGGGTGTGATATGAGTGGTATATTATTCAGAATATTGAACTTATAGATAAAAATAAAATAAGGGTTTTATTTGCGTACTACATGCTAGGCGAGACTTGGGTGTGTGCCTGATTGAAATCCCTTACAGGTTTAATCTTCTCTAGTAGGTATTCTGGGCCGGTCTTGTGCACTGCTTGGTGGGTAATGCATAGGATTTTTAAAGTTGCCCTTCGTCCAACCGGGAGCCAGTGAAGGGTGCAGAGAGCCGGGGAGATGTGATCCCTGTGACCCAGTACAAGAAGGTGTCTGACGGCAGTGTTTTGGGCTCTTTGGAGTTTGTTAAGTTGGTATGCCGGTGTACCCAGACATAATGAGTTGGCATAGTCCAGTCGCGACATAACAGTGGACACATGAGCAATGAGTCTGTTGGGATAGGTGAGGTAAGGGAAAATGCATCTTAGGAGCTTGAGTTGTTAGTGATAGGATTTTGATACATTATTGATCTGATGGCAGAGGGTTAAGCACGAGTTCATAGTGCAGCCATGGTTTGTGACTATTTTGGAGGTAGGAGTGCCAAGGGAGGGGGGTTCAGATGGAGTTGGTTTCTTGTCATCCATTGGTCAATGTCTCTGAGGCAAGCTTCAAGGTCGGGTTTTGGAAATTCCCAGGATATTGTGGGTATTGACAGCGTAGTTGTAGCAGGTGAGGTTGTGCACACGGATGATCCCTGGTAGAGTGGTCAGACAGAGGTTGAAAAGGAGAGCAGAGAGGAAGGCACCTTGTGTTACTCCAGTGCTCACTGTGTGAGCGGTTGCGTGAAAAGGGTAGAGGAAAGCTATTTGTTTCCTGCTGTTGAGGAATAAGGCATTCCATTTGAGTGCTGAGCCTCAGATTCCTAGGGAGTGGAGTTGGTCACGAAGGATAGAATTGTTAACGGTTTCAAAGGCGTCTGACAAATTATGGAGAACCAGCACTGCACAGCCCTCTGAGTCTGCCGAGGCCTTGAGATCATCCCAGATCGGGATCCGAGTGGTTTCAGTTCCATGGCGCAGCCTGAAGCCTGATTGAGCGGGGTTGAGTAGGTTATAGAATTCGACCAACCCGGTCAATGAGTTTCGCAAAGAATCATGTGTTGGAGATTGGCCTATAATTCTTAGGCTCAAGGGTGTCGAGGGATGCCTTTATCAGAAGAGGTTTGATATGCACTATTTTAAAAGCCTCGGGAAAGATACCAGAGGTGAGGGAGTCATTTAGTATGGACTTTGCTTGTTCTCCTGCACATGAGGAGAAGAATATTTCTTTAAGAAGAGAGGCCGGACAGGGGTCAAGGGGGGATCCAGAGGGTCTACTGCCGGATAGTAGATCAAGGAACTCGTCTTTCGAGATGGGGTTGAAAGAGTGGAAATATGGCATTGCGGCAGTTGGAACAGTGGAGTCAGGAGGGGCAGGTGTGGTGCAGGGGGTGAGGGTAGAAAGTTTGGTATTAAGGGTTGGCATTCTGTCAAGTGATGTGTTGTAGAAATGCAGGGAGAGGGAGTCACAGAGTGTTTTTGACTGGCTGTGGTCAGGGCAGGGGTGCAGGAGGGTTTCATGACTTTGAAGATGATCCTGCTGAGCTCTTTGCTGCTATTGTGACAGTTCAGGTTTTGTTTATTGTAATAGGTCTTTTTGGCCTTTCGGATCTCAGATTTGTAATTACAGTGATGGCGGGCGAACATAGATCTGCTGAGGGGTTTTTAGATGTTCGCCATTCGCGCTCAAGCAAGTTATTTTGGCTTTTGAAGGTCTTCAGGTGGTGTGTGAACAATTTGGGGGACGTTCCTTTGCGAGAGGCTGCGGGGCGTGAGGGTGTGAGAGGAAGTAGTGATTCATTTATAGAGGTATTTATAGAGTGGAGTTAACCTTTGTTGATTTCCGATATGTTTTACTGGCATTTTCCTTACCCTTAATGTAGAGGAGGTGTTTACCTCTACATTAAGGGTAAGGAACTTGACAGTAAAACATATAGGAAATCAACCGAGGTTAACTCCACTCTATCTGCCTCCTGCTGTCACAAAAGATCGACCATACACAATATACCCACGGGAAAATGTCATCCAGCCCACAGAAACTGCAGTGATGATACAGAATTTAAGCTAGAATGTGATTTGTTGAGTAACAGAATCAGTGAAAGGGGATACAGTACTGAATGTATATCGCAGGCACAGAACACAATTAAGAATGTGACACACAATGATGTATTGAAACCAAAAACAGTTGGAAAAGAAAGTAAAAAACATAATGTGAGTATAGTCATTCAATACTTAGATGACACCGATCAGATATTTCGTATAGTTAACAAATACTGGCACATACTAAAAATTGATGAAGATCTGGATGAGTATATAGGTGACAAGCCCAGCTTTACATATAAACTGGCACCAAAAATCAGAAATAAAGTGAGTCCCTCGTTTCTTAAACCGATGGCTACACCACTATTGGGGACACAAACATGGTTCAGACCATGCACTGAAGGATTCTGTAAATGTGGTCATTGCAGCATGTGCAAACATGCACACCCAGACAGTAAACAATATAGGCACAGTGATGGTATGCAAGTTTGGATAATGGACCTGATTAACTGTAGATCGAAGTTTGTGGTATGTGCCATTATCTGTGTCTGTCGCCGCATTTATTGTGGGAAGCACCATTAGGGAACTACCTATTCGCATTACAGAACATCTCTCAAGTTTAAATTTGCAGAACATTAGATTACCATTGGATTCATTGGCAGTTCATTGGCAAGAACATGGCAAGATCACAAGCTTGATAACAAAGAGGATATACGCTTTATAGGACTAGGCAGAGTAGAAATTGGCATACGTGGGGGAGACTGAATACTCATGTTGAGGCAGGCTGAATCAAAATTGATGTTATTTATGATGTTTGAAGAATGGACTTAACCAGGAGCATGGAATGAATGTATTTTTGTGAAGATGAATTTGGTACCCATACATTTGGTTCATAGACATAATTTCGAATACAAAATATTCGAAAGTCAAAAAGTCGAAAAAAAAACGTCGAAAAAAAAAAAATGTCGAATTTTTTTTTTAATGACGGTTTTTTTTTTAAATGGGGGGGTTCCCCCCCCAACCCCTCTTTTTTTATTTTTACCTATTTTTTTCACAGAAACTAGAGCCCAAAAAAAACATTTTTGATTCGACTTTTTTGACTTTCGAAATTATGTTTTCGAAATTATGACTGGACACCCATACATTTTAGCAAACCCTGTGGAAAAATATGTAATATGTATTAATGTGAATATCTAGATTGCATATTTATTAATGATTTTATTTATAGAAAATACGTGTATACCACGCCACATGCCCGTGGGCCTCATATACCCCAGTTACAACCATAATGTAGGAGAATATTGATGGAATGAATGACAGAATGCATTATGCTTAATACAATTATAAGTATGATAAACCACACGTCATCTTGAATAATGTGTGCAAACACATGTGGATATTTTATGTGCTTAAGTGTTAGACATTGACTCATTACCACAAACACACTTTAGATGATTGCCTTATTGAGAAAGAGTTCCTCACCCGGTCCAAGCTTATGGGACCCAATCGCACAAATGTAGGTCCAGTCTTGCAATACGCGTATTCATCAGGGACTTTGTAATCATGGTAGTCATAAATTAGTGTGCACTTACCTAGGACTCAATCAGACAATTTCTGGGCAGTGTAATATGCTCAGATAGAAGTAGAGACAATATACCCCAAACCATCCCTTTGGACAGTAGGAGTAATTATCTTACATTGACAGTCTTAATGTGATAATACCTTTTAAATCAGGATAGAACAATCTGAGTCAGAAAAAAGAAAATACTTTATTTAATCCAATGCCTTGATATTACAATTGTCCAAGCATCTTTCTAAATAACAACAAGTGAAGAAAGACTAACGCGAACGCACACACAGACTTTACTACATTAATGACAAACAACATGTCACGAGGATTGAATATTTTATATTTACAGAGACTTTCTTATTAATATATTCTTAAATGGGACATACTAAATTTTGTGAATTATAGATAAACTTCTATTAGTTTCCTTAAAACCAATAACAAGTGAAGAAAGACTAACGTGAACGCGATTACACACATTACTATGTTTTTGACTAGTATAAATAAAATATAAAGATGGTGACCGCAGGCCTTTCAAACGTTGTACGCTGATCTGTCCGGCATAAAACACTGTGCAGAGGACAACTAATGACTTAGGTAAGCCATTGATAACAGGATACTTACTATCCAATTTGTTCATTAATATCGACAAACCTTGGACTAACACTTAGTATTTGATTGTATTCTAACATGTTTACATGCTGATAACTATCATATAAGAAGTATAGCAGATATTGAGAACACATAATAGCCGTGTAAACATTAAACACATCCTTACAGCCCATAAGGTGAGCACATTTTCATTATTTGCATAACAACATTCATCCAAGGACATATGGAGTTAATGGCCAAGTTAGCTAATCATAGATTAATCTATGTACTAGTTTCAGGCATTTGATATCTAACAGTGATACCCATGAGGGAGACACCTAATGGTGAGCCCTTAATTAAAGGGACATACTACCATTAAACATACACCGAGATGCATGATGCATGGGGACAAATGCTATTGTTCAATGATAACGTTATATCATAATGGTGCAATTGACACATTTAAATAGGCACGGGTGAGGGTTAGCAACTTTATCTCGTAAAACACTTCCAATAAGATATCCATGTTGTACTTTTCAAGTATCCAAAAAGGGGCCTAACAGAGCTTCAGGCACCAATAGATAACTCATGATATTTGAATACTGAGACTAGCATATGTGTTTATAAATTGAAAGTATTAGATCATTTGTTTTTTCTTTTCTTTTTTTAAATCCTTCATTCTCTTCAACACCCTCAATGGTAATATTCTGAAAAATATCTTTACAATGTAATGAATTCATTATGATGTGTTCAATCCCCCATTAATGATGTACACAGGAGTATATTTAATTTGATGGCTTGGAAATGACCTAAGGTCGAAACACGTGTCAGCAAACTTGATGAACTATGTTACACATTAGGAAAACTTGGCGAACAAGAAATCATTAAATGGCAAATTGTGCAACTGGATATAGTAGTGAGATCATTGTTAGATAAGCGCAATATCAGCAAAGTATTTACACTTGTTACATATTCAGGGCTCCAGGGGCTTCATTCCAACTTTGCATAGATAGGCAGCTATCACTAAATACTAATATTTACAACATCTAATATTTACCTAAGCGCAGTCTCTGTCCAAATAGCCCCGAAATCAGTTCATGTTGAAGATAACACAGCCAGCAGAAACGACCTTTCAGGTCAGGCCTCCCCATTAACTGTGCATTAGTGGCCAACAGTAAGGATCTTTTCAAGGCTAACTCTAACTCAAGAAATGGCTTCAGAGCCACTAATGGATGATCAAACATGTGAATGAAACAGATTGCTGATAAGCAGATGTTCGGGTCAGGTGACAATAGCGAAATGCGACTTAGGAATATGTGCGGGCTATGTGAAACTGGGGGATCCATATAATGTCTTGCTACATGATTAACATTGGGCCACCTTTTCTTTAATTAAAAGAGAATCGTATGTTCCAGTGAGATCACCCTGGACTCAGAAGTAAATGGATAAAAAGCCTGCTGGTACCATGTAAATATGAATCCTGTGTGATGTATACAATTTAAGTTATGAAGACAATTATGATTCCAGCCTGATCATAATTCAGAGGGAATAGAAAGTTGGTGTGATTATAGGATATGGATGTAAGGTTTGAATCAGGAAGGGGCAGATTTGTGACTATTTTGGCTCAGGAGTAAATTGATAAAAACAGTAGCTCCTCCCAGGAAGGGTGTGCCGAGATAGGATTCATATTTTCCGACTCGCCATGAAATATAGAACTCAAAAATATATATTTACCTGCAGTTATCTGAAAAATTAGGGTAGCTGCCATGTTGTCAGCCTCCATCATTCACACCCTCTAACTCCTTGTCCTATTAGCAGATAGTGGATGTATTGGAGGGTGGGAGAGGGATAGAGCTGGCCAATCCGTAGTGTGGGAATTATGATAATAATGGAGTGTCATCAACCCTATAAGAGATCAGTTTTCAATCTGAGAGGGAGCTTTCTTTGACTTCTTGACTCTCAGGACTTTTCTTTGGACTTTTGATTTTTCCCTTGACTTTCCCACTCTATTGCTGGAGGTAGTCTACTTCTGGACTCTTGCAAAGAACTAGCAGATAGACATAGAGAGCTACCAAGGCCTTAAATATTGTGTAGGAGGCAGAGACTGGGAAATCTAGAAGCTAGCTCGGCCTGCCATTTGAGGAGCCAGAGGAAGTCTGGGTGTTGGGGACTACCCTGGACCGAAGCCTTTGACCAGATCTGTGCAGTCCTCAGAGGAGCCCTGCTGTTTCCCTCGATGCTCGATAACCAAGGCCTCCCATATAAGTAGATTAATCGAAATGTCAACAAACGTGTAGTGCCAGTCTTAATCTCCATCTCGTATAGCGGGTAGGGGGGTGGAACTGGGGAGACTTATGGCACATTTGATTAAATCCAACTCAAATTAATTCCACTATAGAAAATCTATTTGTCAAACCCTGAAGAAGAAAACTGGGTGGAAACCACACAGTTAACCAGATGCTTGCATACCACTCTCCACAAGGAGCTGCTAGTCAATAGAGGATAGATTATTCTGAGTCTAATACACTTTCAGTATCATTAAAGGTCCGTAGATATAAAAGTTTTGCACAAAAATTCTAGACTCGTCTTGTAAATGAAAAAAGAGAAATTTTAATGACAGAGTAGTAGAGGCAGTCGTCAGCCTCATCCATTCAGGCTCATATGCCAATGCATTTCGGAGATCAACTCCCTCATCAGGGTAGGACCCTACAACATATCAACACAAAGCGCATCTACATAAATATGGATATATGTATTTATCATCATTAGACGGTAAAGGGAACCCAAAAATTAATAAACAATAAATACATGCATACCGAATTGGATTGGGATATTAGCAAACACAAGAAAAAACAGTACAAGAAAAACAAACAAAAGTATTATGGCAACACAATGCGATAATAGTTGTACAAATACACAATGTATATATGTAAAGCCATATATAGGTATAATGTCAGATAGGTACTTCAATGAGCTGAACCGTGGGTCAAAATCTGTAAAACCAATGTGCATAATTAATGTAGGTAGAAGCTGGTGTGATCAGGAGTTAATCGCACTGGCGATATAAAGTAAAACTGAAATTGAATTACCTCAATATGATCACGGAATGCCCCAAACCAGTTGGAATGTTCAGAATCTGTAGATCACACACATAATATGCATTCAGAAACTAGGCTAGTTGTGCTACCCGCATTCCCATAACTCAGTGTTTATGGGGGCTAAACTTAGCTTCTGTCGTGCACATATACTTTTCAGCACTGAAAGTACATGCGTGTGCGTGAACTCCTTATGTTTAATGATCTACGGAACAAACACATAATATGCATTCAGGAACTAGGCCAGTAATACTGCACGCGTTCCAGTAACGCAGCGTTCATAAGGGCAAATCTTGCCTTCTGCTCGTACGTGTATACTATCAGCAGTGAAAGTGCTCCTTATGTTTACTTGGATCACCAAGGGAACCGCCAACATCGTGACCCGGCTGCCACAGGGGTGTGGCCGTGTCACAGGTGTCTCATGTCCCAGACCCTCCGTGGGGCACAGAGAGGCTGGGACATTTGGGCATGATATTCAATCGGAATGGTATGCTTCTAAAAGTCGTGCCAAATATGGGTAATCAAAAATGTTTAACGTGAAGCATATTTGAAAAAACACATTGCAAGCGCGCATATAGATGCACACATAAAACGTAGACAGCAATATATTTGGAAAAGATATGTATAAAACGCTGGAGAATGTCAAAATGTATAGCACTGTCTACATATGTGTATAAATGCAATAACAACAAGCAGATTTAAACGCTGGCTCATGATGAATATGAAGCCAATAACAAAACTGAAAAAAAGTCTGTATATATCCCAAAAAACACACACAAAAAGAACACAAGGGGGAATCCAATTAAACTGGTGCATGCAGGTGAAGGAATCCCTAACCATAATTCACATATATCATGTGCCCTAGCCGTTCAACCACATAAAATCCATTCGGACTCCTGGAGGGAAGAGTACATGTTAGTTGTTGCAAATACAGTGTACTTCTTATTACCAACTACGTTGCAGATAGAAACAAACAATTTGAAGTCACACGGAATATCATATTTGTCAACCAATGAGAAAAAAACAATAGGCAAAAAATCATTATGTAAGAGAAATGCAATAATCCAACGGTAATTCACATTCATCCCGTATTCCATTATCTTATTAAAGTAGCCATCAACAAGCTTATAAGAGCAAAGAGTGTTCAAGACACAATATTTCTCAGATAAGGTTTCAGATTTTAGAAACTGTAACCAAATCCAACCCATATGAGAACATTAATAATAAACTGGATAGAACAGAAGAGAGACTAGAACTAGAACTAGAAGAGAAACATATTGGATTGACCGGCTGGGCACATTAACACCAGACAGGATGAATGAGGAGCTGAACTATCTATGTTACCTATAAATATGGACTATTCGCGAGGTAAGACAACGTGACTTTAATGGAGACGATCACCTAGACGCTCAGACAAGTTATAACATGTGGCTGCCAAATAGCTTTTTTTCATAAAGCCTTCTTATCTAACCCTAGGAATTAATATACTTGGACATTTGAATACTTTACTTCCGCTAACAGGGCTGATATTTTTGGGTTCGTAAGAATGACCTTCGGACTCGTTTCGCACACAACGGGGCATAAGTTGTTTGAACGTCCAACGTGACATTGAACACATATAACCAAGAATTCTGGTAACTATATTTTATGTGTTGTGGCCTAATACGTTATTATGGGTGCATTATGCAACATTGGATCTTCATTGGTAGACATGACCGCCACTTTTTTGTGCATTTATTTTCAGGGTTCACCTAGGTTCTATCACTACTGGAATTAGACACCATATATAACGTGGGCGAATAAGACAAGATGTATTATTATTCCTGGAGACATATCATCAGATACTGCCTGATAATCCCAAAGGTATTTCTTATTATCTTTGTTCAGCTGAACACCCCATTTCAAGAGTCACATGTCTTACTGATGCCTAATTTTCAACATTTCTTTCTAACAACACCCCAAACTCCTACGTTCGAACAGGAGTGGTACACTAGTTGACACAACATATGCAGTAAATCAGGCCCTTTTCCTTGGTGTTCTTTCACTTGATTCGCATGATGCATGTGGTCTTGGTTACCAGTGGTACAATCAGCCAAGAAATATCACTTGCTTGGTTTCATTATTTGTACAACTCGTTCAATTTGTCCTTGCCACTGCATTATGGGTCAGATACCCACCCTGTCATCACACGCATGGATTGATCATGTGATATGGGCTCTTGACATGCAACTTTGCCATGCTCACTCTTGAATTATCACACTCACGGGTAAACAAGCAAGTATTTGTCGAGATTACACTTATCACTTAGCATGTACACGTATCAGACATATTAAAATTCTGAACCATGCAGTATTTTGCTATTTCTAACCGGTTTTTCCATTTTGTTTCTCTCCTCATGGTCATCCAATGTTTTGTTTTACCATGTTTTCATGATTGACTTTCAAATGATGTGGCTTTGAATGCAATTGGTTAATTTTTGTTGATTTAACATTTCTGTTTTGCCTTACACATTTTTTGTGTAATATGTTTTTTCTATATCCCCTCTCTCTTCTTCCCCACTTGTATGGCAATTAATTGACTTTGATGTTCGTACACATGCTTTTGTTTGCTTTTCATATTTGAATATATTTTTTGACATGAATGTATTGATTTAATCGAACTGTACAATTGAAACAGGCCCTGCCTTGAAAAAGACTGGTGACGGTTGAAACACGTGTTGGCTTAAATCGGGCCTTTATATCTTCTCAACTGTGTTTAATTAAAATGGTCAGCCCAATTTGGGCAGAGTTCATTGTATTCAGCTTGATGTATTAATTTGTCTGCTTGGGTTTAGGATTTAGTTTATGCTATTTTTCAATGTTATCATTTAACCATGTTTAACCATCAGTATTGACTGTAGGTGGGTAGTGCACATCTATATACACACCTTAGTCACACACATACTTGTAGGTCCAGATTAACCTACTGGCATATAGGAGTGCAGCAGCCCTTTGTTTTCAACTATTGGTGCTGTTTTTTTTAATTTTGTTACCAGAGCGCTCATTACCTGGTAATTCAATTATATTATCATTAGTATATACAAATTGTTTGACATATTTTCGTCTAAATTTTTCAAGCTTTGTCACTGCACCATCACATTTCAAAGCTTTAAGTTGGTTGAGAAATTTACAAATCATACACATTTCTTCAAGTAATTCATTGGAGTAAACATGAACGGAGGGCATATAACATACTTGAACAACATTTTATAGTTACCTGCAACTTTCCAATTTTCAATAATATATTGCTGCCATAGTTTGTTTTTTTATTAATGCAGGATTTTCACAAGCCAGAACTCTACCTAGATTTAATCCAGTCAGATACTCCCCACGACTTCATGTAACAACTAACTATAGCCAAACCCCCTACTTTTGCCTTTATTCTTTTTATGTCTTCAAATAGCATATTTTTCCTAGAGTTTCATGGGCCTGGTTTACAAACCGCTTTCCAATGGGACTTTCTAGTTCCAGTCTTATAGCCATTATCGGAAATGATTGCAGTAGCTTCAAAATCATTTCTCCAAAAACGAATCCCTAAAATAATACCAGCCATTTCCAACTTTAAAAATGCAATATCTCTAATCCGTACAAAATACTCCGGCTAACTTTAGCTTTATAATAATCAATAAATGGTTGCAAGGAAAACTGGCCAAAGGTAAAATTGATTTTCTTCAATCAACGTATTTTTATTTGCAATTGTTTGTTGTTGTTTATTAGCAGAGTACCCCAGATAAGTTATCAGATTTACTTCTTCCAAATCAGGTCGATTAAATGTCCACATAAATCGTTTGCATTTTGTATTACATTGAAAATGTATATTTTTTGTCTTAGTAGGATTTACTTTTAGATTGTTACGAATGGTACATGCTCCAATTGTTTCTAAACTTAATTGGAGATTGATTAAAACAATAAAAGCAGTGTATGATATACAACCTGTGTGCAAGTGTCCAAATTTAGGAGGAAAGGCATGTTCCCCCATTAATTCCTTCTGAAATGTCTAAATTAAACAGACAGGGTGCAAATATGCAGCCGTGTCTCAGTAAAGTAATGGTATGTAGTTCCTTTGACAGAGGTTCATTTGAATCAAGCCTCACCTGCAAAATTGTTTTAGTCTGAAACATTATCAAAATCTTCAATAATCCCTCCAGGATTCCTCATGAATCAAGCTTAGCTAAGAACAACTCTATTTACTCTATCAAAATAGACATCTGTTAAATCAAGAAAAGCGGAATAAAGTGTGGGACCCGGTCCTAAACTGCTTGAGTTTGACAAAAAAGATATACCAATCCGTTTAACTAGGTTCCCATATTTATCCTAAAACCTGTCCAGAAAATATTTATCTTCTGGTATCTATTAAAGATATAGGTCTATAGTTACTGGGAGACCCTCTATCCGTGTTTTTAAAGATGGGAATTATAATAGCTTTAGATCTGGTCAAAGGGAATCTTGATAAATTAAAGATTTGTTCATATAACGGCATTAAGATATCAGCCCATGAACCAACGTCTGGCATAAAGATAACCTTTACTGTACCGTCTGGGCTTTAAGCTCTCAAACTATTCAACTTAGATAATGCTGTTTCATGATCTTCACATACAAAATGCATTGTCCACACCTGATGCAATTCGGGCTTTACCCAGTACTAAACATTCTGAACCCGGGCATACCTTTCTTGAAAAATGCTTAATCCACACTTACTCTGCTATTGAATTAGATTGTCATTGTTTAAATGTTTACATGTTCTTTTGCAATCACGGTTGCAAATCATGTCCAGCATTATTTGTCCCTCTCTTATAATATTTTTCTGCTTGTGCACGTTAAACCGATCTGGGTATGCCTGTTCAATCCCTGTCCTCAGTCTGACTTCATCTTCTAAATGCAGCTGACCATTGGATTTCACTATTCTTGTACTCACTTGAATTTCTTTATCAAAACAATGCTTATGATATTCAACAAATTGCCTCAGTTGTAGGGTTGATTTCCTGGTTAGTCTACTATATCACCACTTTATGGACTCCTCAAAAATAAAGGCTCTACACATAGATGTGCTTCCCTTCAGATCTAAATCAGCCCAACTTTAACTAACACAATCATTCTATTGTTCTACGTTTCTCTGGTTCCAAGACAAACTGATCACTTTGTTATCTGTTATTATATTATGTACATTATTATGTGACATAAAGGCCTAATTGAATAAGAGATCTACAGTATTATTATTGATCACAATCATATAAGACTATCACACACTTCGTACAAGGACGATGGAAGGAAAATGGAATTGGATATGGAAGAAGAGGCAGCTCTAACCCAAGTCGCCTTAGTGGGTACATCTCCCATGGGGTTTCCATTTGCTTTTACCATGTTCTATCTGTACATAAACTCTGACAATATTATGGCCCTAACCTTTGTTCTTTTACTGCTTTCCCTCATATTCAGACTATTACTTTAGCGTTAGTCATACCTACCTATAATATCTTTCTTTATGTCGAAACACATCAAATTGGAATCCCCACACATATTATATTGGATGATGACTGATTCGATCCACCCCATTACGGTCTAATTCAGTTTAGTAATTGATCCTCTTTTTCTATCTTTGGATTACAATACAGATTGATAATATATTCTTCTCCTTATTATCATTAGCACTTGAGATAACTACTATTGAATATAGACCTGATTCCATCTCTCGTTCAGACATAGTTAGGTCTAATGAAATCTTAATTGTAGTCAGAAGACAAACAGAAGGGCGACCCTTCTTCCCTTTATTAGCCTTCTTTAAAGATACATAAAATTCATCTATGACCAGGGAAGTAATAAACCATACTTCTTTAAGTAAAAATAGGCTTATCTGAGCATTCACTAGTCAAGAAGCTATTGAAACCTGTGGTGTTCTGGCAAAGGAGGCTTGGTTACCCAACTGTTACCATTTTTGTCTTCTGGTGTTTCCTTTTTGTAATATTGAGGAGAGTCAAAAATGTCTTGTTTTTGCTGGATAAATTCTGGGAAAGGCTCAAAACTCGCCTCCACCTAACCTCCCCTTTTACACAATTGATTATTAGGTCTGCCACTCCCTCTTAAATACTAGACCTTGGTTATTGTTATTGCATGCATGATTCAAATAGATCATTTGCCAGAACGCCTTTTAAGGTGGAGGGACAACTAAGCTGGGCATACTCTGGATTGTATTTTTGATAATTCCAGCACTGTCTCAGTAGCACCATCTATTCCTTTTTCTTGGACAGATCATGTAGGAATACCTTTCTTCATCAAAAGGAAAATAGATCAGCCTAGATCACAAGTAGATAGGGAGGTGTATGAATACCATAAATGGAACAATATTAATGTGGAGAGCCTTTCGCCTTTCTTTGAGGACCCTGATAAGGGACATTTCTCAGCCCAACCCTCGCAGTTACGGGACAAAATGTATACCAAACTTGGCGTAGTGACTAATATCTTAGCTGCTGCAGTCCTGAAAAGACATTGGGGAGGGGGCAGTAAGAAATGTGTGGTTTGAAAAAAGAAAATTAAGAAAGGCTGAAAGGGCCGGGATGGAAAAGTAGGACCACAAAGCAAAATGTGTATGTAAGCTCCATTTACAGAGTTACAAAAATATGCTATTTCATGCAAAACAAAGTTATTTTTCCACCATGATCATTACCAGCCCAAATGGGGAACAAGAGCTCTTTAAAGTGCTGGACGGACTGCTTTTACCTGTGCCACTAAATAGTCTCTATGACCATCACAACAATTGTGTGATGAAATGTCCCAATTCTTCTTGGATAAAGTTACTGAAATATAAGAGGATTTTAAGCTGGATTATACCAGGGGCCCTGATGCTGGACACAGACCCCTTACAGACCCCCAATTAACTAGGCTGTCACCGGTAACACTGTTTTCCTCATTTCATGCAGTTTCAGTATCTTCCATGCTTGGGATAATGGGGAAACTTCAGCCATCTGGGTCAGTCCGCGACCCTTGCCCGGCCAGGATTTTAAAGAAGGTTCACTCAGTGATTGCACACAACCTCTGTCATGTGATTAATAGCACTTTTTAGACTTGCTTGGTTCCTTTACAGCTCATGAGGACTGCAGTAAACCCATTGCTGAAAAATTCCTCTTTAGACCCATTGCCTTAATCCAATTATCGTCCAATATCACTGCTACCATATGTAAGTAAACTGATGAAAGAATTAGTAGCAGTGCAATTGCAGCCACATGTGGAAACAAAGAGCTTGCTTGATGTATCGCAAGCTGGCTTCAGACTGGGGTGCAGCAAAGAAATGGTAGTGGTGGCGGCAATGGGTGACCTGAAATGGCTGGTCGATCATGGGGGTTCTTATTCTGTTGGAACTCTGTGGCTTTCGACAAGATCGACCATTCCATCCTCTTCTCTCACGTTAGTGAATACGGGATCAGAGACAATGCCCTTGCCTGGCTTAACTCCTTTCTGATGGATAGCCTGCAGTCAGTGGTTTTACCTCCCTTTGAAGTCACCATAAAACCTGTGACCTGTGGTGTGCCTCAGGGTTCTTCACTGAGTCCATGTTTGTTCAATGTGTATCTGAGACCCTTAGCAGAGCTAATTAGATCATTTGGCGTGACATTTTATATCTATACTGATGATACGCAGTTGATCTTCTAAATGGAACAAGCTGTAGGTTCACAAAGGGATAAGATTAGAACATGCATAGAAGAGATAAATCATTGGATGTTTCAAAATTGCATTAAATTTACTGTTAAAAAAAACAAAATGCTAGTGTGCTTATCGGGGGCTCTGAGTTTGGGGCTCTCGGAAACAGTCAGACTCTTTTACTGTGGCCTGGATCTCTCAGTGTTAGCCTCCCTCTTTAGGTACATGTCCCTTACCTGTCCCTAAGGCTAGAAATGTGGGGGTGTGGCTGGATAAGTCACTGTCTCTTGATGTGCAAATCTCACAACCGTCCAGTGCATGTTTCATGCATTGCGCTCCCTACGGCCATTTTGGAAAATGTCTCCTTTTCTCACAGTATCAGTTTCAGTTTCAGCCAGGAGATCAGCAGGGGAGAGGAGGAAAGAAAGCAGAAGCAAAGAGGAAGGTCTTGAAGTGCTTCCGGAACCGGAGATGGTTCTCCTCAAGTTTCAGGGAGGCAGGGAGGCTGTTCCAGAGGGAGGCCCCAGCCGAAGAAAGAGATCTACCACCAACTCGCTGCTTGGAGAAGCGACGGACCCTGAGGGAGTTGGAGGCGGATGAGCAAAGAGCTTGAGAAGGAAGATATTTAGGAAGAGAGAGTTTAAGGTATTGAGGCCCCAGGCCCTAGAAGGCCTTGTGGACAATGCAGAGGGTTTTGAACTTAATCCTCCCCGCCACTGGGAGCCAGTGCAGAGATTTCAGTCCTGGAGAGATACGATCCCTGGGCTTGAGGCCAAGGACAAGCCTTGCAGTCCTGTTTTGGATGAGTTGCAGAGGGCGGAGTAGAGGCAGGCAGATTTAGAAAGAGCCTTTTACATTGGTCCAGCGTAGAGAGAACCAGAGCTCTGGAGACTGAGCTTCTGCAAGGAGAGGAGTGGAAGAATACCTTTGAGGAGGTGCAACTGGTAGAGTGACTTCTTGGACATGTCAGAGATGCGAGGAGAGAAGGAGAGTGTGGAGTCGAAGATGACCCAGAGGTTTCTAGCCTCACAAGTGGGAGCAGGAAGAGGGCCAAGAGAGGCCAGCCAGAGAGTGACAGGAAAGGAGGGAGCAGGTGTGTTGATGAGGGAAATCTCAGTCTTACTGGAATTAAAGCCTCACCTTACACATGCTTCATGGGACGGATAACTGAGAAGGTAGGCGGCAGTGCTGGAGTTAGCTTTGCCTGAGGAGTAGAGAGGATGAGCTGGGAGGAAAGTAGAAAGTGATCACTCCAGGAGAGAGGAGTGGTGAGAGGGATGGAAAGGGGAAGGCCTGAAGAGATCAGAACATCGAGAGTGTGCCCTGCAGAGTGAGTTGGGCCAGAGGGGAGAATAGAGAGTGAGAGAGAGTCGCAGTGTTCGCGAAAGAGTCCATAGGAAGGACATGAAGCATCCGGGTGGATCTTAAAGTCTGCAAGAAAAAGGAGAAAGCAGGGGGAGGTGAGGAAACCATGGAGGGGAGAGGGGTGACAGCAGGAGAAGAAAGGAAATTAATGAGGTGCGGGAAGCGTCTATCAAAGAGGAGAAGGTTGGCTTGAGGGCCTTGGACCAAGACGGTACCATTCAAGTAAACATTAATGATGACCTTAGAGGAGTGGAACCATTAATGGGAGAAGAAGACAAAGGAGAGAGCACAGAGATCATATGTAGATTCCAGAGGTCTGGTGAGGGAACGACAAAGAGGATGTCAGTGAGGGTTTATGTAATAGATTGTCTTTTTAAAGAGAAAAAAGACGAAAACCATTTGTATTGCGCCCTCAGCAGACTTGTTGATTAAAGAAAAAATGAAAAGTGTAGTCCAATTTTTATTTATCCATAATTTCGTATTTATTTCCGATGTTATGAGTCAATGCCCTCTACATGTGTTTCACTGTCCTCAATTATCAGACAGATCCTCAGGAGGGAGTAACGGGTCTTTTACACATCTCATGTAACATATAGAAGCCTTTTTCGGCACAATTGGTATCAGAATGAAAAGAAAATGATTCGTTTTAAGTTTCCTCTTTGGTCAGAGTATATATTGTTGTTTCTCCTGACAAACGTTTTGCCTTTTGTGTATAGGATCCCAATTTTGTTTGGGCTTCTGTAACTTTTGTCTGCAGGCTTTCGTTGCTACAGGAAGCAGTCCTTTTGCATATAGGGTGTTGCGGACTGATAAATGTGTCAGTGAGGGTTTGCCTGGAGAAAGCACTGGTATGGGTATCAGCAATAGGGAGGCCTGGGTTGGAGACCAGGATATCCTTTTTAAACCTCTTCCTACCAGATTTAGTGAGGAGAGCGGGATAGCCGATAGAGAAGCAGTTAGAAAAGATAGGAGAGACAGAGAGCACCATAGAGTAGGTAGGGAGAGGAGAGAAGAGGAAGGGTGTGGGAGGGGGTGGGGAGAACACTAGGGAAGGACACAGGGAGGGGTGCAAGCAGACAAGACAGAAAGAGGCGAGACAATAGTAGACAATTGGACAAGACGACAGGAGCTCAGATAATGGTAGAAAGTTCACTAGATTAATGCTTTTCTAGGAGGCAAAACCTCCGAACTTCACTACTTTCATAATGCAATTTAAATACCAGAGAAAAACACACCAACGTCTGAGAGTCCTGTATAGTGGGGGAAAAAGGCCTAGGTTTCACAATGCAATTTTAAATACTTTCACAATGCAATTTAATTAACGGAGAACAAACACCTAAATCTGAAAGTCCAGTACAGTCGGGAAAAAGGCCTAGGTTTCACAATGCAATTTTAAAGACTTTCACAATACAATTTAATTAACGGAGAACAAACACCTAAATCTGAGAGTCCAGTACAGTCTGGAAAAAGGCCTAGGTTTCACAATGCAATTTTAAAGACCTTCACAATGCAATTTAATTAACAGAGAAAAAACACCTTTGTCTGAGAGTCTGCTATGTGGCCAGGTTTTCAGTGTAGAGTGAAGGCTCTATTTATAACCCGGGCCACTCCTACCTTACTTAGTCGCTGTTGGTTGACGGCTGGCCACTGGCTTCCCCTGCTGTCACCTGCAGACACTAGTTGGAGCCGCCACAGTAGGAGGCATACTTACCCGCTGTCCAAGCAGGGGTTCGGGCCCTGGGACCTCCTGGTCCTAGCAGGTCCAAACAGGAATTGCCCTTTTCTTCGCCTGCCCTTCGCTTCAGACTCCCGGGCGAGAGACGCCCTTGATCTAAGAGTTAAAAGCAGAAAGGAAGAGGCAGGTGAGGTTGGGGATGATGCTGGGGTGAATTGCGCAGTCCCTCGGGGCTCCTGCTTGTCCCCCACACTATATAACATCTTTACGAGGCCTCTGTATGATACTCTGGATGCTGAAGGTGTATGTTACACCAACTATTCGTATGATGCTCAGTGTCTCATTCCCCTTTCTGGGGATCACATCAGGGACACTGAGGTCATCAATGCAGTCTTCACCCTCATTCAGGTCTGGATAGCGGGCCAAGGTTTAGCCCTGAATAATTCCAAGACAGAGTTTATGACAGATGGCATGGCCCTCATCTGAAGAAGCTAAATCCAGAGTAGCGGGCATTTCCGCTAGCGGGATGTGTCATAGCCACACTTCTTAAAGTGAAGACTCTGGGCATAGTCCTTAACCAAGAACTTAGCATGAGGGCACAAATGAGTAGTGTCATCCACCTTGTACTATTTGAAATTTCTGGCCCAGTTGAGACCTTTTCTGACTCATGATTATTGTGCCACTTGCACGAGCCATCATTGGTGCTAAATTGGATATCTGTGCAGTCTCCTGCAGGGGGATAGCAAGGGTGAAATTGTGTGCCTACAAATAGTCCAGAACAATGCAGTCAGGGCTGTTGAGGGCTTTTGTTAGAAAGGTCATGTCTCAGAAGCCAGGAGGGCTTTACACTGGCTGCCTATTTCTGGTAGAATTATTTTCAGACTCGTGTATTTCTCATAAGGGTCTCTATGGTGCTAACCTGTTTATCTATCCAATGGACTTTCTTGGCTGCCTGCACGCAGATTGTTGAGGTCAAACAACCTGGCGCTCCTCCATGTGCCGAGAGCCAATCTCAACAGTGTCATCCAGGGATCTTTTTTTCATGCAGCACCAAGAAGCTGGAATGCTTTTTCACCAGACCTAAGGACATGTCCATCGCTTGAAAAATGTAAACGTGGACTGAAGGCATTCCTGTTTCATTGATCCCTTGAATCTTTACACCACCAGCTGCTAGTAGCTGGTTAGGTTTATGTTTCTATGGTGTGTGTTTTCCTAGCGCTCCTATGCATATGGTCCTTTCTATAGCGCTATACAAATTAATAAAGTAAAGTAAAGTAAAATAAACTTGTGATCATATTTTTAGTGACTTGATCAACTTTAATGTGTCATTGAATTGGCTGGTGTTTGTCCTAATTTCACAACCAATGTTGTCATACAATCTAACTATAGGTTGAAGATGTAAATTTAAGGTTGCAATTTATTTGAAAGAAAAACCCACAGGCAAAGATGTACATTGATTTCTTTCTTCTGTAACTAACGGAGGAGTTTTGTTTCTCCCCCTTTTTGGGGCACAATCCGCGTATTGTCCTAGTAAACTTTCCGTCAGTGTGTGATGCTCTTTGTCATTGTCAGGAATAGTCAAACAGAGGGAAATGCTAAAGTTCTCTGACGGGCCTTGATGTTTTGACATGTCTCTCTCAAGGCTCATGCAGGTTTCAAGAACAGAATGAACATGCACCTGCTTGGGCTGGTCATCAACCTCTAATGAAACATTTAACAAATGAGCTCTCCTGGTCTCCTGAGTGCTTTAATTGTGGGCTACTTGCCTACAGCTCCCACTTGACTTATTTGAGAAATAGTCGGTCATTTTTTAATGCAGGCACGCAGGCTCCATTGATGTTGTCCACGGTATACATGTCATTTTTGGGAGCGTAATATCTTTCCCCTTGTACTCCCTTGGAGTCTCGGGCAGCACTTTTCCACTTGAAGGCTTCACTTGCTTAATATTTTTGCTCTTTAGATGACATTCCATTTCAGCACCTATCATAAGATGGAGGTGGATTTGGTATATATGTTGTAGGTGTGGCACATGATAAAGTATGACAATTGGCAGAGGGATAGAACCTCAACATGCATGACTTTGTGGTGCTTGGCGCAAGGGGGTCGTATTTACATGCTCGCCTGGGATTCAAGGTTCAATGTCTCCCAGAATGCTGTGCAGCTCCTGACTGCATGGCGCCATGTCCCGCAGCACTCCCACACTGCTTCAAACTGGTCACCAGCAGAAAAGAAATCACGCCTTCACTGTCTCCTACTTCACTCACCCTGCACTTGGCATGGCATTACTGAGACATTTGTGGCTGTACTTCACATATGTCTGCCAAAACCTACTGACTTTGCCACTGCTAATTGTCTCCACTAGAAGCCCTTCCTTTTATTTTCCGGACAGTTTAGGATTTGTATATCCCACCAATCCTTTCTACATTTTACGAGATCGTTTATATATTTGCTCTAACTTTTTGTTTAGAAGATTTATGGCATCCAGCATGCCCTTCAGGATGCACGTGTGCCTATATACGTGCTCTTTACTTCAGCCTACAGGGGCAGCCAACGCAAAGAGGGCTTCATGGAACGGTACTGTATGTCAAAGAGAAATATTTGCCAACATAAATACATTTTCTCGTGGTCGATTAACTCAGCCACCATCTTGATTGAATTAAACGTTTATTTTAAATGTTACAACAAAGAACTTCTGAGGGCTAAGGAAGCAGCTGTGTTTAACAATGGGTGTCCTATCTCCAGTGCACTGTGAAGTACAGTTTGCAGTCAGTTTAGGCAGAGGTAAAACTTGAGACCAGCAGAAACAATGACGGTGAGTCGAGTGGGAACCCCACAAACTAATGCTGTGAATTCCAGGGGGAACTCCCGACTCCCTGACCCTGGGTGAGTGCTGTATTTACACAACATGCCTACCAATCTGACAACATAAGGGAGGGAGTCCAGCTATTTCACCAGTAGTGGGATGGTTGTTCTCCCCTCCAGGATGCTGGTGAGGGCTCAGTCCCACTCCCTGCACTGTAATTCAGTAACTGCATGTAATGACATGCACATAATGAGAAAGAGGTTGGTGCTCTGCTCTGAGTGGACAATACTCAAGCAACTAGGGACTCCGGCTCGCAGCTGGCAGTATGAACACAAAGAACTATGATTTGCATGTGCAGGTGCCATCTATTTCCCTCTTATTTTCCACTCTCTCACTTTCTTTCTTCCAGCAGACTAAAGTCAGGATACACCTAGAGGGGGCACAGGTGCTGGCACTCCACAGGCAAGACTAGGCGCTCTGATACTACCACGTTGGAGATTCGGTCAATGGCAGTGGAGCAGTATGGCACTCCATGGACAAGACTAGGCGCTCTGATACTACCACAGTGGCACTTCGGTCAATGGCAGTGGCGCAGTATGGCACTCCACGGACAAGACTAGGCGCTCTGATACTACCACAGTGGCACTTCGGTCATTGGCAGTGGCGCAGTATGGCACTCCACGGACAAGACTAGGCGCTCTGATACTACCACGGTGGAGATTCAGTCCCTGGCAGGGGCACAGTATGGCACTCCACGGACAAGACGAGGCACTCTGATATTACCACGTTGGAGATTCCGACCCGGGCAGGGGAACAGTATGGCACCCCACAAATAAAACTAGGCACTCTGATATTACCACATTGGAGATTCGGTCAATGGCAGTGGCGCAGTATGGCACTCCACGGACAAGACTAGGCACTCTGATACTACTACAGTGGAACTTCGGTCAATGGCAGTGGTGCAGTATGGCACTCCACGGACAAGACTAGGCACTCTGATACTACCACGTTGGAGATTCCGCCCCAGGCAGGGGAAAAGTATGGCACTCCACGAATAAAACTAGGCACTCTGATATTATCACAGTGGCACTTCAGTCATTGGCAGTGGCGCAGTATGGCACTCCACGGACAAGACTAGGCGCTCTGATACTACCACAGTGGCACTTCGGTCAATGGCAGTGGCGCAGTATGGCACTCCACGGACAAGACTAGGCGCTCTGATACTACCACGGTGGAGATTCAGTCCCTGGCAGGGGCACAGTATGGCACTCCACGGACAAGACGAGGCACTCTGATATTACCACGTTGGAGATTCCGCACCGGGCAGGGGAACAGTATGGCACTCCACAAATAAAACTAGGCACTCTGATATTACCAGATTGGAGATTCGGTCAATGGCAGTGGCGCAGTATGGCACTCCACGGACAAGACTAGGCACTCTGATACTACTACAGTGGAACTTCGGTCAATGGCAGTGGTGCAGTATGGCACTCCACGGACAAGACTAGGCACTCTGATACTACCACGTTGGAGATTCCGCCCCAGGCAGGGGAAAAGTATGGCACTCCACGAATAAAACTAGGCACTCTGATATTACCACAGTGGCACTCGGTCAATGGCAGTGGCGCAGTATGGCACTCCACGGACAAGACTAGGATCTCTGATACTACCAGGGTGGAGATTCAGTCCCCGGCAGGGGCACAGTATGGCACTCCATGGACAAGACGAGGCACTCTGATATTACCACGTTGGAGATTCCGACCCGGGCAGGGGAACAGTATGGCACTCCACAAATAAAACTAGGCACTCTGATATTACCACATTGGAGATTCGGTTAATGGCAGTGGCGCAGTATGGCACTCCACGGACAAGACTAGTCACTCTGTTACTACTACAGTGGAACTTCGGTCAATGGCAGTGGTGCAGTATGGCACTCCACGGACAAGACTAGTGAAGTGGGAGAATGGGAGAAAAAGCTCCCCCCAATCTCCTCGCGACCATGGCCTAGAGGATCGTGGCCCAGACACCCACCACGAGATGAATTAGTCTATCTACCAGACGACCAAATACCCTGGTTCAAGAACATAAGGATATGCCCACCAGCCTGCCCTACTCAAGCCAACACCTGCGGCATAGATGAACTCGACTAAGTCCTCAACAACAAGCACCCACATCGTTAGAGATGCCATAACGACCTAGCCAACTGCCAAGAACACACGTGCCACCATGCACACTGGTCACTCACGCACCAACCCACACGAAGAATATATTCAGTGTTATGACGTAGGTGACGGATACACCCACTGACGCGCATCTTTATTATTTTTCACATAGGTTTTTTTCGTAATGCAGAAACGCAAGACGCATAAAGCACTCGCGTATACGCTTGCTGACGCTTCTCCCACCCCTCGCATCGTGATGAGAATATAACGAAGACGTAATACTGCCTATGAAGCCATGTCAAACCGCAACACAGGTGCCGTACATTACACATCCCCACCCATGAACCAGGCCCAAGTAGGCCGCAAGCAAGAACCGCCATGAACACTGAATGAGCGAGAGTACAAGTGCTGATCACACAGAACGAGCCCAGTGAGAGCTCAAAGCCAAGGGGGCGATGTTGCAACTCGTATGCTACCAGCCGGCGCCAAGGTCACACCTGTAAGCAAAGCCAAGCACACAGAAGCAAAATACAACTTTAAATGTGCAGAATTCTGCCCCAGCCACGGTCTCTCCACACGTGACCAAGCCAACCTGACAAGGTGCCAGACCCACGAGGAAGAAGTCGCCTGGGTCCCACGTCTGGGACACAGGTTGCAACAATGAAATGACCGGATGGACACCTACAGCGATGGGAATGGCCTGCTCTCAAGCCTATGAGCAAACCCGCACATTGTCTGCACGAACACATAGTTACACATTGTTGCTAGTGACAGGTACACCGCGAGCTGGGAACAACGATGGTCCCAGACTGGGGGGCTCGCGGGAGGACCAATCAGAACATGGGGGCACTCATCACTGACGCCACTAACATTAGCCAATCATCAGGGGTCTTCGTGTAACAATTTTCAACTATCTAATAGAAGGGACAACCCAAGTATACCACCTGACTCATCCTCAACCACTGATATTGCTCTCTATATGTATACTATACTAACCCTACCATTCGAGGAACCAATCCGGAGTGGCAATAGGTTTTTCGCTAACTTTCCCAGGTGACGCAAGTAGCGCGTCATACTGCGGCAAAAAGGGCCTGCGAGCCCCACGAATTTTGAGAGTCTGGACGGACGCGTACGATCCTAGACCCATCCCTGCCGTTGTTTTAATAAACAGCAGAACCACCTTGCTTCTTGTGTGTGTCTCATACACATTTTTTGGGGAACACGGAAGGAGTTGGGGCCTCCCAGCCCGGAGGTCCGCGGACGGCTCAGCCGACCCCGGGATAATCACCCCGACAAGTTGGAGGCACTGCTGAGATCTGTTTACGATCTACCTTTTCATTTTTCCAAGGCCTCTCGTTGCGAGGAGGCCCGGCGGCGCGGGCCCCCTCTGCCGCTGCCCCCTTTTTGAGGACTACAGGACCATCGCAGAACTGTGAGAAGACCGGACAGGGCAATCTGGATATTGGCCCTCGGGAGCCGGTTGAGAAGTATCCCGCCTGCGGTTGGCGAGTGTCCAGACGTGGTCCAGACGAGGGGAGGTGGCAAGCCGCTTGGAGGGGTGCACGCAGTCGAGCGGTCCCGTATCAAGAGAACTTGGTGAGTATGTCACACCCAACAAGCAATGTGAGATTGTGAGGGAGGGGGGAGGAGTGAAATAAGGGAGGTGGGAGATGTTACTAAGGTGTGCGGCGAAGATTTGATCAATTAGTGTTGACGGTGAAGTGAATGGTAGCAGGACAGGTGCGAGAGCCGTCCGCTACCACGTCACGGAGAAGGGTGGGTGGAGCAAGAAAGCACCATGTGCGGTTGCTCGTAGACACTGATTGGCCCAGGTCGTGGCCAGCTGTAAGGGGGGTGTGTGTGTGACTTCCTACGAATTGGCGGTTATTGATCAATGAGTAGATGAGGATCCCTATTCATCGAGCAGTGAACCTCGATAGATAGATGACGTTTTCCTGTAGGTGGTAGCTAACTTGTTGCCTAGTACGGAAGATAATTGGCTGGTTAAGCCCTCCCGTTGAGGGGCGTATCACACGCGAGGCGACGCAGCGTGCGCAGTCCGATTATACGAGTATATTGTTGGTTACCTTGTTCCAGGCGTAACAAGAGGACAGCTGTGGGGTTAACAGGGACAAACAGTAAAAACTTATTGCGAGCTTTCTGAAGTGTAAAAGATCTTACCGGTAGTTTTTGGAAGAGGTTGGTGATGTCACCCGTAGGGCTTTCATAGGATACCTTGCCACACAGCATTGTTGAAGGGTGGTGGGGAAGTGAATAGAGGGCAGGGGGTACGCACGGAGGTTGTCTGCCACCCCAAATACGGGACAGGTGGAGAGGGGGAAGTGACCGTGCACGGAGAATGCCGGCCACGCCGAGTGAGGTAGGAGGAGGAGGGGAGGAGAAAAGTGGGACGGCTGTATAAGCACGTCACACAGGGCACGCAGCCGCCGGGGGCTTCGTGCGCTGTGGCCGCAGGGGGCCGTAACAGTATTAAGGAAGAAAAACAAACATAGGAAAAGACAGCATATCTGCAATTGTTATATTTGACTGTTTTTCTTTTAGCGGACGGTCGCAAGTCCCCAAACTACGGGGCCAGGTAACGACAACTACACCGAAGGGAGCTAAAAACACAGTGTAACCATGTCATACGTGTTAGGATCGGGAGGGTGGGGGAATACCCTCACTACCCCACTCCAGCATATGTGTAAAACACTATCGCCCCATAGGGAAAAACTGATCAAATACAGCATAGAATGGACACAAGGGACAGACAACAAAATGATGACACCCTGGCCGCCTAAGCGCAGTTTCGACCCGTACGTCCAACACTCACTACTGACACACATACATAACACATACAAGGGGAAGAAGTTGGCGCATCACGTGGAGGTGTTTAACTTATGGAGGATGTTCCAGGGGTCCCGACCAGGACCAACCGGGATGTTCACTGTGGAGGAAACGAAGGAGGGGAAGAAGATTAAGGAGGAAGAGGGAAATGGGGAAAAGGAGGTTGACAGCGCACAGTGCGCGGGAAGAGACTGAGAGGGGGACGAAAAGCTTAGCATCGCAAATGAAATAGAAATAAAGAAGGAAAGGACCGACGACATCCTGTTAGCGAAAGTAGTGAAGAAGGAAGAAGGGGGGTTATATCCTGTGACGGAACTACAAGAAGCAGTAAGTCAACAACTAACGGCGGCTGAGGGATATTCGAACCCCGCGTACAGCCCACCACCATATAAAGCTACAGGTAGCTACACAGGGGGGGAGGAGGTGACAAGTACGTTAGGCCCAACTTGTACAAAGATGCACACAAAGGAAGGGAAGAATAGTGAAGAACCAATCCCAACCATAGGACACGAAGAGTGGGTAGCCGCGCAGGTGCTTTTAAAATTATGAGGGACACTAACGGGAGAAGAAAAGGAGGTAGTACGGAGACTGAACCAGGACAATGAGGGTAGCAGTGAAATAAGAGGGGAGGAAGATAAAAGGAGAGAAGGGGAGCCGTTACGAGCAGAGGAGGAGATGTTGGAGGAACGATTGGCAGAATTAAGGAATGAGCAAAACGCCCTGATCAAACAGCTTGAGAAAGAGGAACGAGGGAGAAGGAGGGAAAGGAAGGAAAGTAAGGATGAGTTAGAAAAAATGAGGGAACGAACTGAAGAACGGAAGCAGGAAGCTGAAAAGATGAAGGCGTTAGCAGAAAGGGTATCTCTCAGCAGCACAGCGTGACAGGAAAAGAGAGGAAGAGAGGAAGAAGAGAAAGAAAAGGAAATGGAAATATGGAAGGAGAAAATACTATCCGAGAGCACCAGGAAATACGAGGAAGGTAAAGTAATAGAAAGCATATTAGAAAGGGAGAGAGAGAGATGGGAAAGGAGGAGAGAGGAAGAATATTAGAGAAGATGAGTAGTGAGGTGATGGAGGAATTGAAAAAGAAAAGAGAGGAAATAGGTGGTGGAATAGTGGAGAAGAGGGAAGGGGAAAGAAGAGAGAGGAAAGGGGAGAGTGGGGTAAGGACATATGTACGTCGGGATGCAGAAGTAGCAACAACATCAGCGCAAAGGGGAGCGATTGGTAAAGGAGAAGAGGAAGGAACGGATTTAATAGACTTAAAAACAGTGACGATTAGGGGGAAGAGGACAGATTGGGGGTCGTCGCTCCTGGATGAATTCTGCAGTGAAGAAGAAGAAGGAATGGGGGGAGAAGGAAGAAGCGGCGATAGGGAAAGCTTAGACAAATTGTACATCACCCGCACCAACTGGGAATCACCATGGGCATGCAGAAAGAAGGAAGAAGTGGGGGGAAGTGAGGAGAAAGAACGAGAAGTGGCCGGAGGGCAAACACGTGCAGTTACACCCGCATTATTCCGCCCAACATGTCCGCCCACACCCGCTCCTGAACACACCCCCTATGCCGGCAGGCTTAGAGATCTCCCCGGACGTAGGCAGGAAGAACGGACACACACACCCACATTAAATAAAGAAAATAATAAGAGAAGGGGGAGAAATGAAGGGGAAGCTACAACGAGCAGTGGCAATATGGACATGACAGATGATCTAGTTGACACAGAAGAAAAGGAGGGGTATACGGACTCCACACCGCAACAACTGGGGGGACAGAAGGGACACAATCTAATGCCACTATTGGAGAGGGGGGGGGTTAGACCACAATACGTCCCTTGGAAGCATGCCGATAAGGAAAATATAAAGTGTAGGCTCCCATCACTAAGTGGAGGAGCGGGAAAATGGATATACGAGATGGAAAAGCACACTGCAGGACAGAAACTAGCAGCAGGAGACGTGAAGGGCCTATTAATATCAATATTAGGGGATGCGGCAGATGACATCTGGAAGAGAGCGGGTTTCCCCGGGGTCACAATAATGCACACATCACATGACAGGGCGCCATTTGCAAATTGCAGGCATGCATTATGGCAAGCTCTGAGGGTACAATACCCAGACACCTCAGATATAGGAGCAATTACGTCACGCAAGATGCGTGAGAACGAAGATCCTGTTGATTATATCCAGGAGATTCAGGAGAAGTGGCGTATGGAAACTAGAGAGCAATGGGATAAGACACTGGCAATATTTTACCACATACTAATACAAGGGCTTCCGGAGACAGTACAAAAACAATTGAAGAAAATAGTGGGGATGGAAGCCAAGGCCTGGCTGGAAATACAATTGGCAATAGTACACCATTATAGGATGTGGCAAGAAAAGATGTGTGAAAACATAAAAATTGATATGAGGCTGGGAAGCCCAAAAGAAACACACCAACACAGGTTACAAAGGACATACAAGTGCTTTATTAAAAAGCTACAACAGTTACCAAAGTCAATTGACAAACGGATAGCTATTCGGCTCTCAGAGTAACGTAACAAACTTCAACGAGGGTTCGATGCATTAGTAGAGAGACCGTACATTCGGAATACTTGGGCTTTCATATCCTTTATCCAGCCCTCGGCCAACCCCCTCGCGGGTTAACCATTCTTGGGATCAGGCCTAAGGTTCCTTGCCAGGTCAATCCTATAATGTATGCATTTTGATCAGTTCCGCTGATACAGTTGTTCATTTACACATAGGTCAGGGATAGGACAAGGTCTCAGTTCGCGACCCCGACAAGTGCCCTGCAGGCATATTAATTATTCGTGTTTGCGGAGGTCACAACGGCCAGAATCTCACTCAGAATGTCATTCAGCCTCCATTTTGATGTTCAGGGTGACTTCCACATTACAAGAGAACCTAAAATGGCGGCTAAATCCAAGATGGCGACTTACATTATTTTTCGTTAAGGTCAAGACCTTGCCGCGGAGTCTATTTACATGATATTTTAGACAACTTGGCGTAGGCCAATACACATTCAATTACTGCGATAGGAGGAATAATATTATTTCAATTCCAACAGACCCTCCTTTTGGCCTATGCCAAGTGCTAATATCATTTCTAATACTTTTGCAAATAACTCCATGTGTTGTCATCCATACATCCCAAATCATTGTCTGTTATATCTATAGCCATTAGGTCGTTCATCAGAACCTCTTGTAACACAAACTCTTTGGATGCTGTATCTGGGGCATACATTCTATGCCCTATTGTGCTCACTGCTTGGGCACAACATCCCCCTAGCATTCCACATATACTCGGAAGACATTGAAAACAGCAACAAAGGAATAGCAGGATCCCCAAAACAACTAGAATAACAGAAAGCACCTTCCAACCCCAAGATCGTAAAGAATCCCAGAACCAGGTACTAAGATTCCAATCTCCTACAGGGATATGTACTTCAGAACTAAGAGTATGCAAGTTCTGTATTGCTTTAAAAATTTTCGGCGAGGAATCTGGTACGAAAACACAGCAAGCGGACCCCACTAATTTGCATACTTCACCTCGTTCTGCCAGAATGACATCTAATGCCATCCGATTTTGGAGTGCTACCAATCTTATTGCTTTTTGTTCTAGTGTCATATTGTAGAGTATGTCCGTGGTCCGGTTGATCGTTCTCTCCAGTACCCTTGCTAATCCCCTAATGTTCTCAGAGTTTGTTATTTGTCCCCAAAAGGGCACAACTGATTTTGCTATATCTCCCAATACTTGCCCAGGGGTATCTCCATTCTTGTCCCGCCATGGGCGAGCCTTAGAAACCTCCAATGTACTAGCTACAAATACCCCGGGTAACAGGATTCCTAAATAACAGGTTCCCTGCCAATCCTTGGGCAACCAGGGAAATGCTAAACTACCACAAACAAAATAAACAGGCCCCCCTACATACAGAGGCCTGTTTTCTCCAGTCAAATTTACAATGTTCATACAACCTTCAAAATCTCCCATTGGCCGAGTGCCATTTTTTTGTACTCAAAAGGGGACCGAGTCAGGGCTATGATTTATAGAGTAAGAAGGAGGCACGGCGTCCTTATTACCTATCAGAGCCATTTTAAAGGAAATTAAAGTTTGAAAAGGAAGAGACAGTTTATCAGACGGCCTAATAGAAGAGACATTAGGTTTACTTCTATTTGCAAAAAGCGAGCATCCCAGGGGAGTTAATTCACATTTCTCGAAATCATTCAAATTAGTTCCATTAAAGTTCCCTGAGATGCTATCATTCCAACGGCCAAAGAATAGTGCTCTAAGAGAGGCATAGCAAGCAGTCGTTAAAGGTAAAGGGTGAATATACCATCCCAGTCCCTTGTTCCCATGTTGCGGTAAATGAGTGCAAATCCAACAATTACTCTTATTAAAAATGGCATGCGTTGCATTCATTATTATCATTAGAGTGTTATTATGATACTTTTGTCTATGTTGGGAGTCTCTAGGGGACAGAGTGTGAAGGTGTACAGAGGGAGTCAAAGCAGTCGGTACAATCTCGGTCGGTAGTAAAGGTTTTAGAGGATAGATTTCTTCAAAGTACCAAAGTCCTACAGCAGTAATTGCAAAAATAACAATTATCGTTATCAAAACACAGCAGTACGTTTTCGGGGCCCAGGCACATTGTTCATTGTCCAAGTTGGTCACCCCCTTATTCACAAGTCCAGTGCGGGGGGCAGCAGTGGAGGTGGCAGGCATTGTAGTTCCTCAATCGACGACACCAATGTTCGTTGCTGGCGACGCTACGGTCGCGCGATTTCTTAGTCCTTCCCAACCCTAGCCAGCAGAATCCCTTTTTTTCCCTTTTGTTCAACAGAAACTTTCTTATACAAAGGGAAACTTTCGATCACTTCTCTTTCTCAAATGCACGGAAGAACCCGTGCCGTAGTTCTATTTTCTTCGTCGAAGGTTGTACCTGGTGGTACCCAAGATTGTTTGGTCCGAAAATAAGGTGTCATCACTTCCTGAGGGAAGCGACGTATCAGAGGCGACGGAAGTCGCAGAGCTTGAAACAGTATTTTCCAGAAGTGATTTTTCAAAAGAGTGCGGAGACGAAATGGACTGTTCCCCAAGCTCCACGGACTCAGAGAAATTCTCCGACGCACTCACAGCGCTGTTTGCTACTCCAAGATCAGGGACTGTAGCATCAGCGAGGGGTTCTGCTTCTTCTGTAACGTGTGGCGTCGGGTGAGGAAGTTTCTTGACATGCGTCGCATGGATCCAGTGTTTCTTTCCAGCCACCCGCACTGCTGTCCGAGTGACCAACAGCACCTGGTAGGTCCCTTCCAACGAGGAGCGAGACAGGAAGACCTTTCGTAGGCCTTCACTACGACCCAACTTCCAGGCTGTATATCTTGTCCTGGGCCCGTGAACCGTACAGGTAAATCTGAAAACACCTGGTGATAAATGAAATACAGGTTTTTAGTTAACTGGTTACAGTAGTCTACAAGCAATACATTGTCCACCTCTCTCAGGGCTTTAGGTTTTGGGAGACCCCAAATATTAGCAGGTCTCCCCATCACTACCTCGAATGGAGAAAGCCCAGTCTTAGTTTGAGGTGTGGTACGCATAGCCAATAATACAATAGGTAAGGCATCTGGCCATTTCAGTTTGGTATCGGCACATGTTTTTGCAAGCTTATTCTTTAAGATACCATTATGTCTTTCCACCAACCCAGCACTTTGAGGATGTCTAGCTGAGTGAAATCGTTTCTCAATATGTAAAGCTGTGCATATCTGCGAAATTACTGCTGCAACAAAATGAGGACCATTGTCCGACCAAATTACCCTTGGGAGCCCAAATCGAGGAAAGAATTCTTTTACCATAATCTTTGCAGTGGTCATGGCAGTAGCATCTTTAACGGGGAAAGCCTCGACCCATTTACTGAAGGCACAAATAATTACAAGAACATATTTCAGATTGTTACACCGTTCCATTTCAATAAAATCAAAGTGAATGACCTCAAAGGGAACAGAAGGGGGCCCAAAGCTTCCCCTTGGAGTTACTGTCCCCTTACCCACATTGTGCTGTAAGCAGATCATGCAATTCCGAACATAATGCTTTGCAATCTCCGGAATCTTGTTATTCACCCAAACTTGTTCTAACATTTTTGTGATCTGCTGAGCACACACATGTGTAGGACCGTGTGCCATCGTAACCATTGCCAGTACATTTGAATCAGGGAGCAACCATTTTCCTTCAGATGTATCCACCCAGCACCCATCATCATCTAGCCTCCCCATTCCTTCGGCCCACCTTTTAGATTCTTCTACTGTAGCATCAGTTTGAATATCCCGCACAGACCCAATACCTTCATCCATTACATAGGCATCTTTTGTTTCCCTTAGCGCATACATGTCTGTGCTAAGGTCTGTGGCCGTTTGCCTGGCTATCAGGTCCGCAAAGGCGTTCCCTTTTCCCACATCATCTATGACCTTACGATGTGCTGCACATTTCATTATCGCTAACTGCCTAGGGAGCGAGAGTGCCGAGAGCAATTGCACTATCAAGGGGCCATGCTGGATCTTGGTCCCATGTGAGGTCAGGAACCCTCTTTCCGACCAGAGCCTCCCAAAGTTGTGAGCCACCCCAAAGGCGTACTGGCTATCAGTATATATATTTACTATACGCCCTTCGGAGAGTTCACAAGCTCGGGTCAATGCTATAATCTCTGTGGCCTGCGCGGAGTTATGCGAAATTCTCTTAGTTTCAACAACTTTACTCAATGTAGTAACTGCATAAGCAGCTGTAGATGTAGATGTACCATCTGAAAGTTTGAAGCAGGAGCCATCACAAAACAGCTCCCCTTCTGCATTGTCCAAAGGAGTATCTATAGGATCTATCCTGCCCTTCGTTTCTTGTTCAGTGGTATACAGGCAATCATGTAATTCTTCGTCACCGCAAACAGTGTTTTGCGGGAAAGGTAAGAGTTCAGCCGGATTTAGAACACAACACCTCTTAATTTGAATGTGAGGGGCAAACAGAATTAATTCATACCTTGTTAACCGTGCAGAGGTGAGGTGTTGTGTTTGGGTTTTGTTCAATAGGATATCTACAGAGTGAGGTACCATCAAAATCAAATCATGGCCTAGGACCATTCCCTCACTCTGTTTTAGAGACGCGGCAGCAGCAGCTCGCAAACATCTTGGCAAAGCGCATGCGACAGGATCAAGGGCGGAGGAGTAGTAGCCGCACGGCCTATTCTTCCCTCCGTGTTCCTGTGTTAACACGGCCAAAGCACATCCATCACATTCATGCACAAACAACACAAAGGCCTTGTCATAATTTGGAGTACCCAGAACTGCTGCAGAGCATAACGCGGTTTTGAGAAGCTCAAATGATCGTTGATGTTCCGATTCCCATGGCAGTGGCAGAGAAATGCCCTTCTTCGTCAAAGCCAACATCGGTTTTATCACTAGCGAAAAGTTCGGGATCCACAACCTACAGTAAGAAGCCATACCTATTAAGGCTCTGACTTCCTTCTGTGTATTTGGAACAGACATGCCAGAAATGTGTTTTATTCTTTCAGGTGTCAATCTCCTTTGATATGATATGATATGATATGGTATTTGTAACGCGCCTATACACATGTGTTTCAAGGCGCGACGAGGCAGGGAGGGGGGGACAAGGGGAGACAGACAACGATCTTACTAGGCCAGGTGTCATTCAGATCGCGCAAGTGCAGGGGTGGGGGAGGGGGAAAAGTGCAAGGGGAAGGGGAGGGGGGGAAGTGCAGTACAAGGTAAGTGGCGTAACGTAATAAATAAATAAATAGGGCCAGCTGGTGGCAAGTGTGAGGTAAGTGCAGAACAAGTGCTGGGGGAGGGGTGGGCTGTAGGGATACAGAGACAGTCCCGCAGTGCAAAGGGGTTCCAGGGCATCAGTGCAAGTGGAGAGTGGCAGGGCCCAGGGCCGAGGCCGTTTAGAGTGGTCCAGTTGCAGGATCAGTGCAGTTTCAGTGAGGAATTAAATTAGCTGTTCAGCAGGGGAGAGGGAGAGAGAAAGCAGAAGCAAAGAGGAAGGTTTTGAGGTGCTTCCGGAACCGGAGATGGTTCTCCTCAAGTTTCAGGGAGGCAGGAAGGCTGTTCCAGAGGGAGGCCCCTGCCGCGGAGAGAGATCTACCCCCAGCTCGTTGCTTCGAGAAGCGGCTAACCCTGAGGGAATTGGAGGCGGATGAGCGAAGGGCTCGGGAAGGAAGATATTTGGGAAGAGAGAGTTGAAGGTATTTAGGACCCAGGCCCCAGAAGGCCTTGTGGACAATGCAGAGGGTTTTGAACTTTATCCTCGCAGCCACTGGGAGCCAGTGTAGAGATTTCAGTCCTGGAGAGATACGGTCCCTGGGCTTGAGGCCAAGGACAAGTCTCGCAGTTCTGTTCTGGATGAGTTGCAGAGGGCGGAGAGTGGAGGCAGGCAAATTAAGATAGAGGCTGTTACAGTAGTCCAGCTTCGAGAGAACCAGGGCTCGGGAGACAGTGAGCTTCTGGGGGAAGGAGAGGAAGGGAAGAATACCTCTGAGGAGGTGCAGCTGGTAGTGTGACCTCTTGGCGACGTCAGAAATATGAGGAGAGAAGGAGAGTGTGGAGTCGAAGATGACCCCAAGGTTTTTTGCCTTGCAGGTAGGAGCAGGGAGGGGCCAAGGGAGGCAGGCCAGAGAGCTACAGGGAAGGAGGGAGTGGGAGTACCGATGAGTAGGATCTCAGTCTTACTGGCATTAAGGCAGAGGTCATTGGCGGCACACCATTCTTGGATAGCAGACAGACAGTCAGAGATGAGGGAAGGAGAGGGGGAGGCTGAGGGTAGCCTGAAGATGAGTTGGGTATCGTCCGCATAGCACTGGAAATTAGGGCAGAGAGCGGCGATGCGGTGGGCAAGGAGTGCCAGATACTGGTTGAACAGCCAGGGAGAGAGATTAGATCCCTGGGGGACACCACAGGTGGAGAAAAAGATGTCGGAGAGGAAGGACCCCAGTTGGACCTGGGAGGGTCGATTTGAAAGGAAAAGAGGTCAACCACGCCACAGCCTGACCAGTGATACCCAGGTTTTCCCGGAGACGGTTGAGCAGGATGGCATGGTTGACAGTGTCAAAGGCAGAGGAGAGATCGAGCAGAATGAGAACACACGGAGTGTTGGAATCGAGGTTCAAGAGCAGGTCTTCACGGATGTTCAGGAGAGCAGTTTCCGTGCTTCTGGCAGCTCTGAAGCCAGATTGATGGTCATGAAGACTACCAACAGATTCAGCATGGAGGTTAAGCTGGGAGATGGCCAGTTTCTCCAGGAGCTTGCCCAGGAAGGGAGTGATGGAGATAGGGCGATAGTTAGCCGGGCAGGAGGGGTCGGAAGAGGGTTTCTTGAGAAGAGGGTGCACAAGGGAGTGCTTGAGGGGGGAAGGGAAGACTCCAGAGGCGAAGGAGTGGTTGCAAAAGTCAGCCAGGGCAGGAGCCAGGGAGTCGATGTGGTCCTTGATAGTTTTGGAGGAACAGGGGTGAACCTGTTTAGACGAGACTTTCATAGATCGGACTTGTCTGGAAACCTCGTCAGCAGAGAAAGCTGGAAAGGCAGAGAAAGAGGGAGGAGGGGTGACCGCAGAAGGGCCAGAGGAAGGGTCGGGTATGGAGGGAGGGAGGTGAAAGGAGGAGAGCGAGGACAGGATGTCCTGAGTTTTAGAGATGAAGTGAGAGGCCAGTGCAGTGCAGAGGGCCTGAGAGGGGACAGGAGAGGTAGAGACTGCAACAGGGTTGGCCAGCTCCTTGCAGATTTTAAAGAGTTCAGCGGAGTTGTTTGATGCCGCAGAGATGCGGGCTTGGATAAGGGCTCTCTTCTTGGTGAGAACGGAGAGCCGGTACTGCCTTTGGAGCAGGCGGCAGGCCAGTTTGTCAGAGGATGAACATGAAGCACGCCATTTCCTCTCTGCAACCCTGCACTTGCGTTTTAGGGTGGCGAGATCCAAGTCATACCAGGAGTTATATTTGGCTTTGGGCTTCAGGCAGATTCTCATGACGGGGGCAAGGATATCAAGAGTAACAGATATAGCAGAGTGGAGCATGGAGAGGGCTGTGTCAGGGTGGGAGTCAGCCGAAGGGGCGGAGGGGGCAAGAAGGTAGCAGCAAAAGCCTCAACTGACACACGCTTCATGGGTCGGATGACCGAGAAGGTGGGTGGCAGTGAAGAGGGTGGCTTTGCCTGTGGGGTAGGCAGGGTGAGGTGGGAGGATAGGAGAAAGTGATCACTCCAGGAGAGAGGAGTGGAGAGAGGGACAGAGAGGGGAAGGTCAGAAGAGATCAGAGCATCAAGAGTGTGCCCAGCAGAGTGAGTAGGCCCAGATGGGAGAATAGAGAGTGAGAGAGAGTCGCAGATGTCACGAAAGAGACCAGTGGGGGGACTGGAGGCATCAAGGTGGATGTTAAAGTCGCCAAGAAAGAGGAGTTGAGTGGTTGAGGACAGGAGTGCGGAGAAGAGGTCAGCCCACTCAGAGAGGAAGGAGGAAATTTGACCAGGTGGCCGATAGATAGTAGCCACGGTAAGGGAATGGCTAGGAGAGAGAGAGAGTCGGCAGACAAGGCATTCAAAAGAGGAGTAGGTCTGCGTAGGAGTGACAGTGGCAGGAATCCACTCAGGGAAGATAAGGGCAACACCACCCCCTGCACGGTTGGGCCTGGGCACGGAGAGGATCTTGTAACCGTCAGGTAGGAGTGTGTCAAAGCTGGTGGCAGAGCTGGCTGTGAACCATGTCTCAGTGAGACAAAGGACGTCGAGGTCCAGTTCCTCAAGAAGGTGACAGATATTGGAGGAGTGCTTGATGGCAGAGCGAGTGTTTAGTGTGGCAATGTGGAGAAGGCTGCCATCCTTGAAGAACTTCCGGGGAGGGGTACAGATCAGAGGTACGCCCTGCGGAGGTATTGAAGAAGGAGGTGAAGAAGGAGCACGAGAGGGGGCAGGGAGGGAGGGTAGAGGCAAGGTAGCCAAGGATAGAGGAGGGGGGACAGCAGGAGAGGAGAGGAAGTTGATGAGGTGTGGGAAGCGTCTATCGAAGAGGTGAAGGTTGGCCTGAGGGCCTTGGACCAAGACGGTCCCATTAGCGTAGACATTAATGATGGCCTTAGAGGAGGGAAGGGGGCCAAGAGGACATCCCAACGGGTGCCACCATTAATGGGACAGGAGGAGAAAGGAGAGAGCAAAGAGACCATATGAAGGGTCCATAGGTCAGGCGAAGGCACGAAAAAGAGGATGTCAGTGAGAGTTTCCTTAGAGCAGGCATTAGTGTAGGTGTCAGCGATAGGGAGGCCTGGGCTGGAGACCAGGATGTCCTTTTTAAACTTTTTCCTACCAGATTTAGTGAGGAGAGCAGGATAGTCAATGGAGAAGCAGTTAGAGAAGATAGGCGAGACGGAGAGCACCATGGAGTAGGAGGGGGGGGGGGGGGAGACAGACGAAACGAGAGCACGCAGACAGGAAGTGAGCGGCAAGCACAAGTTACCACAATTAGAGCAAGCAAAACAGTAATGCGTATTAGGTACCGGGCCACCTAAGTTTGAGAATCCTGCGAGGGGAGAAAAAGCACCCTAGTAAACCACAACTGTGAAAACAGTGAGGCAAGGCCCCATGCGGATGTAACCAGGAGTAGGAGGGGTGGGCCGGGGAACGGAGAACAGGTGGAACTGGCGCCTGGCGTCCCCTGCGGACACCTGCAGACACACAGGGAGCCGCACTGTAGGAGTCGCCCTTGGCCTGGGGCCCTTAGCCGCGGGGGGCTGCCGGGCAGAGGGCTGCCCAGGAGGGGGGAGGTTATAGGCAGAGGGAGAGGAGGGGGGGGGTTGGGCGGGGAGGGAGAGGAAGACCAGGAAGTGGGAGGGGGGAGCAGGAGCAGGCACAAACACCGCGCTAGGAGCGCGAGGAACAATTCAACTTTTTTTTTAAAAACAAAACACACTCACGGAGGCCCAGGCAGGGCTTCCCAGGCCTGCTGATCCCCTCAGGCCACCGGCGACCGCTCTCCACGCTCAGCTGGGGAAAAGAAGCGAGCACGGGGAACGGCCGTCGAGTAGGCCAGAGGGGAGGCAGGCACACAGCCAATCAGAGGGGGGAGTGGGCGGGCAGGGAGGCGGGGAGGGAGAGGAAGACCAGGAAGTGGGAGGGGGGAGCAGGAGCAGGCACAAACACCGCGCTAGGAGCGCGAGGAACAATTCAACTTTTTTTTAAAAACAAAACACACTCACGGAGGCCCAGGCAGGGCTTCCCAGGCCTGCTGATCCCCTCAGGCCACCGGCGACCGCTCTCCACGCTCAGCTGGGGAAAAGAAGCGAGCGCGGGGAACGGCCGTCGAGTAGGCCAGAGGGGAGGCAGGCACACAGCCAATCAGAGGGGGGGGTGGGTGGGCGGGCAGGGAGGCGGGGAGGGAGAGGAAGACCAGGAAGTGGGAGGGGGGAGCAGGAGCAGGCACAAACACCGCGCTAGGAGCGCGAGGAACAATTCAACTTTTTTTTTAAAACAAAACACACTCACGGAGGCCCAGGCAGGGCTTCCCAGGCCTGCTGATCCCCTCAGGCCACCGGCGACCGCTCTCCACGCTCAGCTGGGGAAAAGAAGCGAGCGCGGGGAACGGCCGTCGAGAAGGCCAGAGGGGAGGCAGGCACACAGCCAATCAGAGGGGGGGGTGGGCGGGCAGGGAGGCGGGGAGGGAGAGGAAGACCAGGAAGTGGGAGGGGGGAGCAGGAGCAGGCACAAACACCGCGCTAGGAGCGCGAGGAACAATTCAACTTTTTTTTAAAAACAAAACACACTCACGGAGGCCCAGGCAGGGCTTCCCAGGCCTGCTGATCCCCTCAGGCCACCGGCGACCGCTCTCCACGCTCAGCTGGGGAAAAGGCGACCTCCTGACAACAATATTGAAATTTTTTGAGCGAAGCTTTATGACCATTTTTGGCTAGATGAACAAGCAACAGTATAGTGCCTTCTTTACAAGCACTTTCAGAGTCTGCAGCCAAAAGCAAATCATCAACATATTGAAGCAGTGTACAAGTAGGTGGCAATTCAAGGGTGTCGAGCTGCTCTTTCAAAGCTCTACTATAAATGCTTGGACTTTCAGTATACCCTTGAGGTGCCCTAGTAAATGTAAATGAGCGTCCCCCCAAGGTGAACGCAAACAAATATCTACTTTCCTTATGTATAGGGATGCTAAAGAAAGCATTTTTTAAATCCACAATGCTGAAGTGCGTAGCCGTAGCAGGGATCATTGTCAATATCGTCGTCACATCAGGTATGATTGGAAATTGTGGGGCGACAACTCTGTTAATAGCACGAAGATCAATTATGAACCGGTATGGGATTGCATTGTCGCCTTTCTTATATACAGGCAAGATCGGACTGTTATACAAACTACCTGTAATCTCCTCGATCACCCCACGATGCACAAAATCGGAGACAATGCATTTCAAAGCACGCTCGCCCTCAACCGATATTTTATACTGCGGAATGCGTGGTAGTTTAACTCCATGTTTCAAAACTATCTTAACAGGCTCAATCTGCAGTACCCCGACATCATTGTCGTCAACCGCCCATAAACATTCCGGGACAATGCTAAACTCGGGAGGTAAAGGTCGAATCAGAAACTGAGAATCAGGAAGTTGCTGTGGTGAAACCGTCAGCCGTACTCCATCAGAGGAACAATGAATTACTGCATTCAATTTCTTTTTCAAGTTCAACCCCAGCAAATTCTCTCCACAGTTCGAAGTGAGAAGAAAAGGGCAATGGTCCGTAAAGGGACCCAAAGAAACAGACACCGGTGAAGAAACCGGACAGACAATTGGTATACCAGAAAACCCTACGGAAACATTTGTTTGCCCTGACAGTGGAATGTTTGGAACCCGAGAATGATCAATGGAGCACTTCTGTGCTCCAGTGTCTATCAAAAACAGGTGTTTCCTATTCCCTACTAATAATTCAACGTAGGGGCCTTTCTGATTAACGGGAATAGGTGAAGGTTCCAAACCCTGCTTCGGGCAGTCCTAATGAAATAGAGTATCGTCAGAAGGAAGCTCTTCAGAAAGATAGGCAGCAGAAGGGTGATCAAATATGTTCCTCGAGTCCACACTCGAGGTCTGATTTTCCCGTGAAAAAGGTTGCTGAGGATCTTGCAAAAACTGACCTCTATCAGGGCCCCCCGCTCCAGGGCGGCCCCTAGGTCGTCTACCCATACTCCCAAATGCACTGTTTGACCTTTGTCGAAGGACGGGGCACTGTGCTCGCCAATGACCTTCCTGACGGCAATAAGCACATTGATTACTATTCACAGAACCCAAAGGAGCATTTCCTTTTGGGAAATACTGACCTCTAGTCTGTGTCGTGCCTCCTCTGGGGTTTCTAACAATTTGTTGTAATAATACTTTGGTTTTCAAATCTCCCTTCCTCTTTTCTATTTTCTCTTTCTCATTATTAACACGGTTCTCATAATACTGAGCCATGTGCAAAACTTCAGATTGAGATTTTGCCTGCCAAGCGCTCTTAGAGGACATAATCTGTGACTGGATGTCAGGCAACAATCCACGTACAAATTTGTCCACAAACAACCTTTTCCCAGACTCTGTACCCAAATCCTGCCCACTGAAGTCGGAAAATACCTGCTCGAATCTGTTAAAGAATTCGGTGGCGCCTTCAGTTTTCCCTTGAACACAGGCCGTAAGCTTGTACCAAATAATTCTTTTCTCTGGAATTATAGTTTTTAATTTTGCTACAATTCTATCAGGCAAAGTGAGTATTACCTGTGGTAGTTTCTCACCTGCTGGTCTTTCCCCATCAATCCTAATCATGTTAGCCCACGTATATCCCAACCCTGACACATCGTCTATTGTCCGAACCTGCTTCCATACATCTACGGGTAGGAGTACAGGGAATAGCAAATCAATATCACTTATGGTGAACACAGAGGACTGCAAGACGGACTCTATCTCTTTGTAAAACCCCGTCGGGTTTTTCCTGATATCGGGAACTGATTGTATAATAGTGTTCACTTCCTGTCGTGAAAACGGGACGTGAACGAATTGTGATACATAATGTGCAGGGATATCCACAGCGGGGGCACCAGTCCCAGCGTTGGCGGGAATCTCAACTTTTGGGACAAAGGTCGGAGGAACCTCTCTCATAGGCAACTGAGATATAGGTACCCCCGGCCGCTTACTAAGCAACAGAGCCAGGTCGAGCGCTAAGGCAGCCGAAGAAGTGTCGGGCGAAAAAGCCCTTTTACAAATCCCCAACAATTCTATGGAGCAACTAACCTTCTTTCTTACACATTCTTCTTGCAGGTACTGTACCATTACCTGAATTACCTTTCTTTGCATTTCTACTGTATACTGACTATACGTGTCATATACTTCATCTGGCGGAATCGATGAATCCGAGATCCATCGAATCGCATCTTTGGTACAAATTCGTACTTCCTCAGGCGCCGATCTACGACACGGAAGGAACCGTTTCTGTACATACATACTATCGTCTTCGTCATCCTCATCCTCATCTCGTGACTTTTCAAAGTCCTTCCTATACTCAAACAACCTTCCAACATGACCATATACTTTCTGCTCTGTGTCCCTCGAAAGTGCCAAAGCATTTAGATCTCTCACCCCTTGTGGAAGATCCGAATTTTGTAATCTACCCCACATCACACATAAATGAGTCCCCAAACCTTCGATAAAAACGTTTTTCTCTGGAAAATTGTTCAAATTAGATAATGTGGAAAAAACGTTAACTTGATCACCTTTCTCCATACAGTGTTTAGCCCATGCAAACAATTCCTGTTTCTTATCTGCAGAAACAGTATTACGAGTGACGATCTTTGATTCTGCACCTTGATCAACTTCAGTCAATACGGGACCACTCGGGAGCAAAGGTGCAGGTAAATTTAATAAAGGTGCAACTATTGGCACAGAAGGAAGGGGCGGTGCGATAGGTGGAGGAACAACAACTAGAGGAATAGGAACAATAGGTTGTACAGGGGAAACAGGAATAACAGCAGGAACAACAGTAGGAATGGGCAGAGCGCCCAAGAAAGGATCATACGGAGGTGGCGCAGAGGCACCAGGCCTGCGTTCGTTTAACAATTTTTCAATAAATTCTTCAGAAACATGAAAATCTTTAGAGGGGTAAATTTTCTGGATTCCAAGTGAAAAAGCCCTATCCATATTTTTAACTGATTCCGAATGTTTTTCTTTATCATATAACAATGCTTTTTCGGCAATTGTTTTATGACGGCGTGCATGTTTATCCCTACTTTTAAGCTGCTGTAACGCTTCTTTTTTCCAATTCTGTAAAACATCAAAGGCTGCAGGTCTAGCCTTCTTTTTTAGCAAGACTGATTCTAGGTATTCAATACGGGGGATCTCAAAACTGCCATTGATTGGCCACTGAAATTCGGAGGCATGTCTGGTCTGTCTGTGCCAAATCTCATTAAATACTATACTACCAATGCCATACTTACAGTACATAGTACATGCCGCCGACCCCTCCTGTGGTGCCGGGCGGCTAAATTCCAAAGATTGTCGATCGCTGCGGAACAGAGCCCTAAAGCAGCTAGACAATTTCCCAGGCATTTCACAAAAAATTGGTGTTACCTGGTCAATAATTGTGTCTGCAGATACAATACGCCAAATTCAAATTGTCAGGGTTAAATTAAGAGCCGGGTCACGACTGCACCTGACCAAACCTAAGGAGGACCGTACGGTTTATCAAAGAACTTACCTAACGAATTTTACCTTGTGTTTGGTGGTTTCGACAAATCTGCCCGCCTCAAAAATGGACCCTCGTCAAGATGCCGTGTCAGACCACACGACTATCGTCCAAGGATCGGATCGTGCAGCGCTGCCGAGGTATTGCGTCTCCTTCGGTCGGGCCCGCAGAATCACACCGTCCGATCCCGGTTCGATAGTCTGCGTCAACCTTCAATGATCCGGCATCAATCTTGAGGGTCCCTATTCGGGCGCCAACTGTGAAAACATAAAAATTGATATGAGGCTGGGAAGCCCAAAAGAAACACACCAACACAGGTTACAAAGGACATACAAGTGCTTTATTAAAAAGCTACAACAGTTACCAAAGTCAATTGACAAACGGATAGCTATTCGGCTCTCAGAGTAACGTAACGAACTTCAACGAGGGTTCGATGCATTAGTAGAGGACCGTACATTCGGAATACTTGGGCTTTTATATCCTTTATCCAGCCCTTGGCCAACCCCCTCGCGGGTTAACCATTCTTGGGATCAGGCCTAAGGTTCCTTGCCAGGTCAATCCTATAATGTATGCATTTTGATCAGTTCCGCTGATACAGTTGTTCATTTACACATAGGTCAGGGATAGGACAAGGTGTCAGTTCGCGACCCCGACAAGTGGCCTGCAGGCATATTAATTATTCGTGTGTGCGGAGGTCACAACGGCCAGAATCTCACTCAGAATGTCATTCAGCCTCCATTTTGATGTTCAGGGTGACTTTCACATTACAAGAGAACCTAAAATGACAGCTAAATCCAAGATGGCGACTTACATTATTTTTCGTTAAGGTCAAGACCTTGCCGCGGAGTCTATTTATATGATATTTTAGACAACTTGGCGTAGGCCAATACACATTCAATTACTGCGATAGGAGGAATAATATTATTTCAGTTCCAACAGATGAAACAAAAGGAAGAAGATAGAAAAGCAGAAGAGGGTAAATTAGTGCAGAAAAAACTGACTAAATACACCATGGAAGGAGCACTAATAACAACACCAACAACAATGACACCAAACCCCACGCTAGTAGTGGCCGCACAGGATCCCTCACAACTACAAATAGCACCACTACCACAATCACCACGACTTATAACACAACAGCTGCCACCACCCCCACCATACACGGCTAACATAGGAGGAGGGTATATGGTACCAGTAAATGGATATTATAACAACCTCGGGGGAAAGTGGGGGATTGACGAGGGGGAGGGGATATGGCCAACCTGCACAACAGCAAGGGGGAGGATTTTGAAGTTTCCACCCCACTGGGCAACCAGGGTACCAAGATAATGCAGGAAGTTTCCCATGGCAGACCAGGGAACCACCTGTATGTTGGGTTTGTGGGATGTTAGGACACATGTCACGTACGTGTAGAATGAGACCCTCCCCACTAGCATGGGGGGAACAAGGACAACAAGGGCCTATGAGGGAGCAGCAGGGTTACCAACAACCACAGGGGCTACAACAGAGCAGCACACAGCAACAATTAGCAACACAACAACAGCTGCAAACATATTCACTACCGCAACAACAGGTGGCAATAACACAACAACACCAAGTGCAGCCAGTGCAGCAGCCCACTCAAATACAGGACCATAAGTTAACCTCCACGATACACAGCTACAACAAACACAGTTGGGAAGGGTGACTATCCTGGGACACAACCCTTACACAGGAAGTGGTCAGTCATTATACCCACAATAGGACAGCCCACAGATGTCCTTGGTGTGTCCCATCCTGTCGATAACACCTAATAGTGCGGAGGAACCACGCATTGAGGTAATGATAGGTGACAAAAAATTATCATTCCTTGTTGACACTGGGGCAACCAGGTCTTGCATAAGGGAGGGTAGATTTAAAATGTCAGGTGAGGCCATGAACACCCAAGGATTTTCTGGGACTAGGGGGTTGGTTCCCTTTACTGATAACATCTCCTTATCTATTGGAGATTATGACATGTCTGTCCCGCTCCTGTATTCAAGGGAGTCGCCAGTGAACATACTTGGGAGGGACATAATGAGCAGATTAAATATGACAATCTCCTTCATGGAGGATGGCATAATTTGCTCCACACCAGGAATAAACATGCTTACTGCATGACAAATACTGCAAGCGTACTGTGGCCAGACAGTAGCTCGGGCTGAGCCAATGGATGGCGAACTGTTCCAGTACGGAACAGACATGGCATTCGCCTGGATGCCAGGAATAGAAGGAAAGATATAGAGGAGGCGAGCAGCATATTTGTTCCGGCCTGAGACACCAGCCAATGAACCAGAAGGGAAGGTGATTTTGGTGAGCATCGAGAGTATTATAGCAACTGCTGATTATATCGCAGCACATGCCCAAGACCGGGAAGGGACAGCATGGAGGGCAGTGATAGCACTGGCTGAGGGATGCAGGCTCACCCAGGTGTCCGATGAGGAGCTCTTTTCAGAAGACAGGGAAGAAGGTGAGATGGTATTTATGATGAGTGTAGACATATGGCTAAGAGTGACGTATAAGCAAGTGGCACAGAAAATGGCATTGGCACTTGAGGCACCCGCATCTACCCCAGTTCCATTCTACGAGGAAGATATGGCTAAGGTTCCAGCATCACTGTGGACCACCATTCCCTATGACGTGGGCTGCATAAAGAGTATCGGAGGAGTAAGAATAAAGCTGAAAAAGGGTGCAATACTACCTAGAGTGAAACAATACCCACTATCAAAAGAGGCAGATGAGGGCATATACGAAACCATAACGGCCCTGATAAATAATGGCATATTGGTACCATCAGAATCACCATGTAACACGGCCGTGTACCCAGTGCGCAAAGCTAAAGGAGGGTCTTGGCATTTTATCCAGGACCTCAGACCCTTGAATAACATTGTAGAGGCGGAATGCCCCATAGCAGCAAACCCAGCTAAAATATTATGTGGAATTCCAGCAGAGGCCTCACGGTTCACCGTGATCGACCTCAAAAATGCCTTTTTCTCAATACCGCTGCACCCAGATTCACAAGACTTGACAAGCTTCACATACAGGAACACAAAATGGAAACACACCAGGTTACCACAAGGGTACTGCGAGTCACCCTCCATTTTTAACAGAGTAATACAGATGGACTTGGGAAACATTGAATTAGAAAGTACGGTGCTGCAATATGTTGACGATATAATAATTTGCAGCACAACCGAGAAAAGGTGCAGGGAGGACTCAATGAAAATGCTGACAGTGTTGGCTGAAAAGGGTTACAAGGTAGACAAAGAAAAGTTACAGTACTGTCAGGAACAGGTACTATACATTGGTCAACTATTATCCCAGCACGTTAGAAAGATTGCACCACAAAGAGCACAAGCTATATCCAACACGCCACAACCACAAACGGTGAGGGAGCTGCAGCAGGGATTATGCAATTACTGTAAGGCATGGGTCTTTGACTACAGCTCATACATAGGACCCCTACTTGAGGCATTGAGAGAAGCACACAAAGGGGACAAAACATTGGGATGGACACGGGAAATGAAGGAGGCATTTGACGAGTTGAAGCACGCCATATCCACTGCTCCGGTACTAGCCACCCCAGATTATGAACGACAGTTCTTTATCTTTTCGCATTGCGACTCAGCAGTAATGAAAGCAGTATTGACTCAGAAAACCAGCATGGGACACAAGCCAATAGCGTTCTACAGCGGTCACTTGGACCCTGTCATGCTAGGACATTTCCCTTGCGAACAGAGTCTCGCCGCAGCTGCATTCGCGGTGGAGAAATCATCATCGATTACAATGGGGTGCCCAACCACACTATTTGTGGAGCATGCGCTATTTGCAATATTGAATAAGCCTAAGTCCACACTAACCACACAGAGGGCGTCAGGTTATGAGATCATTTTGTCTAGACCCGAATTGTCAATTGTCAGATGCAGTACAGTTAACCCAGCCAGATTTATAGCGGAAGTTATTGAGGAAGGTGATTATGCTCACGATTGTACACAGACTATCGAAACGTACTCATGCACTAGAAAAGTTGAAGAAGATGCACTTAAGGGTGGGGAGATTTTGTACATTGATGGGTCATCAACAATAGACCAAAGTGATGGGATAAGGAGAACTGGGGCAGCAGTTGTAAAAATGACAGAAGATTTGATGTATGTCCCGGTGAAATGCATGCAGTTACCACAGAATTATTCGGCTCAAGCAGCGGAATTGGTTGCACTGATCTTGGCGTTGAAGGAAAGCGTTGACAAAAGAGTTACTATATATTCTGATAGCGCATATGTCACGTCAACCGTCCACTCGGGGCTGATAAAATGGCAGAGAAGATGGTTTAGGAGAGCTGATGGCACCCCAGTGCAACATGCTCTTTTGTTAGCAGAATTAATTGAAGTAATTAATGATCCCCAAGAGATAGCTTTGGTTAAATGCCCGGCACACACTAATGGAGACGACCATATCTCGAAAGGGAATGAAACAGCAGACGCACATGCCAAGCATGCGGCATACTTTCGTGAAATATGGAACCCCCCAGAGTCAGAGAGAGGGAGGGGGAGGGGGATGGCAAAGCAGATGATGATGAAAGAAGGGTACACCCATCTCCCCGCAATACAGATAATGGAATTACAGGCAGCCGCACCAATGACAGAAAAGGAACTATGGGTAAAAAGAGGATGTACGATGTCCCCAACTGACGCACTGTGGCGTCAAAATAACACTGTAAAGGTGGTCATGCCGTTGGCACTGTTGAACACCGCCCTGGCCCAGCTCCATCATCCAGCACATACAGGAAAGGAAGTAATTGCAGCACGAATTAGGGAAGATTGGTTCTGCCCCGAGTTAAATTATCATGTAACAAATTTCATCAGCAATTGCCTCACATGCCAACAGTTTACGGCCGGTCACACGCTGCAAGTGATAAAAGGTACTATACCCCAGCCAGAGGGACCCTTCCTACACATTCATATTGACTACGTTGATATGATCAATGTATGTCAAGGACATAGGTATATGATTGCAGTGGTATGCCCATTCTCCAGGTGGATCGAGGCCGGACCCTGCTCACACGCGGACGCGTTCAGAGCAGCTACATTTTTAGTGAGAGAGGTTTTCCCCAGGTGGGGTGTGTGCGAAGTGCTGCGGTCAGATAACGGCCCACACTTTGCTAATGAAATGTTTCAGCACATCACGTCCTTGCTGGGTATTAAACATAAATTTGCATGTGCATATCACCTGCAGGCCAACGGTATATGGGAACGCCTGAATGGCCTATTGAAAGAAGAAATAGCAAAAATTCAGCAGACAACCAAGAAGAGCTGGTTGTACTGTCTTCCGCTGGCTCTATTTGAGCTAAGGAATAGGCCAGGGTCTGACCACCACCTCACTCCCCACGAGGTGGTGACAGGACGTGAAATGCGCCTTCCTCTAACGCCTACATCAAGAGCATTCACAGACCATGAAAACACTTTAACTGTTCTTGGTGACAAAATGTATCAATATGTGTCTTCTTTGATTACTAGTGTAGCGTTTGTATCTCAACAGCTCGAGCGCACGTGGGGCGGGTCGAAGAGTTCTCAACAAGAAGACACCAACAAGGAACTGGGAAAGGAAGGACTATGCACTATTGCTAAAGGTGACCATGTGCTACTCCGCAACTTTAATAGAAAGTGGAACGGCCCACGCTTTACTGGTCCTCATTTGGTAGAGGAGGTAGCTACCAGAGTGGTGAAATTGCAGGATAAGCGTGCCTGGAATCACCTACACGACGTAAAGATCTACAAACTCCAGACCCGCCCTAGCGTTAACGACAGGGCCATTGGAAGAGCAACGGCGTCAACAGCATCGGCTACAGAGAAGGAGACATCGATCACAGCTGATGACAGTAGTGTCACTACATCTGATCACCCCCCAGATTCTCCAGAGGCAACTACTGAGATAGACATTGGACGCTTGCCCACAGCCCATCCCATGGTCACGAGATCACAAAGTAAACAACCTCTGCCCAACTGAGCCCCAACCCCCTCCCCTCTAAGGTCACCCCCGATTGAAGGACGTTGTATAACAAACTTGGGTATTGCACACACACACATATAAAACACTTGTATGTTTTCTCTTTTTCTTCTCTCGCACATGCAGGTACCATGTATAATTGTATTGTTAAGAAAATAAGTAACTAACAGTGTACTCTGTCCAGGAGTAGATGCTGCCCATGGATTATAACACCCCTGAAGCCCTATCACACCAATTTGTATATCATATAAGAAGACCAAAGTACCTAAAAAGAAGGAGGGTACGCGTATATTACACCGCATTTGTTTTGGCCATAGAACAATCATTTCCCCATCTTCACGAGCACTTACCGGCTCTAAGAGATAGATCACTAAGATTAGCGTGGGAACAGCTCTTTGCCTGGGCACTGAACGATTACTTGAGAGGGAGAGCTTAATAACAATGACTAACAATAATAACAAGCGTATTGAGGATTTTCAGGCCGGCATCTTTAACGTCGCAAGAATAAGCTGCCGGACCGCAGCAAGGTAAGAGCAAAATGCCGTTGAGACTAGCTCCTGTAATAAAAATGATAGGAGTATTGGTCATCACTGGTCTGCTGGCTGCCTCTGTATGTCAGAAAAGTTATGCTATCAATATTATGGCTGCACCCAAAACTAACATGCCCCCTCCCACGGCTGCAACAGGTATGACGTCAGGTGGTACTAGCAACCCTACGGATAAGGGAAGTAGAGTTAAACGCAGCACATATACTGATAACGAGGGTATTGATAATTACATAACAGATTCAGCACACGTCTCAAACAACATGTGGTACCAGCACATGACCCAAATTGGTAAGCAGACAACAGAAGATAGCTGTTTTGTGTGCTCATTGATCCCATACGCCATGAGCGCTTCACGGACATTCGTCGCCACAGAAATACAGGAAAAGACGGCGCGATGTATAGAATATCTGGCACTATTTCAAACGAGAGGACGATTTCAAGGAACGGTGGTGAGAATGCAGTGGGAAACAAGAGACACATACCCATACCAAAACAATTTCCTCAAGTCATATTTGAGTTACCATAAGAGCAGTTTACACGCTGAAGCGTTCAGATACATGATGAGTGGCCCTGAAAAGGGAGAAACGAAGAAAATAACACTACAATACCTACCATGTGATTGGTACGCCACTGAAGTTTCTGGTATACAAGGATGTTGGGAAAGGCCACTGATAACAATAACAGGCAAGGTATACATGAACAATGAATGGGAAATAGGCGTGGTCGGTAGCAACATGATAACAAGAGAAAATATTACCACCATACAGGAACACAACGACAGATGTTGGACGACATGGGGCAAATACGTACCCATGCTGACATGGATGGAGAAGGATGAAGACCCAATAAGCATACTACCGCTGACCGCGCCCAAGTTATACTACCAACACAGAGGAGATGTGGAGGTGGGATATAACACCAAATGTGGAAGTGTGTTAGAATTACCAGAGGGGGGTGCTGGAATGGCAGTGATAATGGATCACTATTGGGCCTGCAGAGAGAAGGCATATCACACCCTGCCTCCGTTGTGGAATGGTATATGCACAATGGTACACATCAACGTACCATCACTAGTGGTGCCCCAAAAACATGTGAACATGGCCAATTTCCCCAAAATGGATGAAGGAAAAAAGAGGAAGAGGAGATCTGTACAATCACAGGAGGGAGAGAACAACAACAATAATAATGTCCTAACAAGGATAAAGAGACAAGGAGCACCCCTGACAGGAAACTACCTGTGGGGAAGGTCGGAAACAGCACTCACTTCTATTCCACCAGAACATAGATTATTCAGCAGGGCTGCAATGTTCTTCTCGTCAATAATACACCCAGGACTGCAAGCTTATGCAAACGCTAAATGGCTCCAGATCACCCGATGGGAACTAATGATGACGATTAATTCAACAGTAAACGGATTCAATGCCATAAAAGAGGAACTGCGAGCCGTAAGAATGGTAGCACTACAGAACAGATATGTACTGGATCTTCTCACAGCAATGGAAGGAGGAGTTTGTGCAAAAATAGGACAATCATGCTGCACATTTATTCCTGCTAACGATGCAGATAATGGTACACTTACCGAAGCAGTATCACAACTGGCCCAGATGCACTCCAAGATGATGGAAGAAAGTAAAGGAGTAAAGAAGGATAATAGCTGGTTTTCATTGTTATGGTCATGGATGCCATCATGGCTGTCGGACGGGCTGAAGATAATAGTTGGATGCATAATACTGGCTGCAGCTGTATTGATTGTAATAAGGCTTTGGAAGGCCAGGAAGGCACGCACTACAGACGAAATGATCGAAATGGTTGGCATGCACCCCTTGATGCCAACTGACGATGACCAGCACACCGACATGATAATAAAGGAAAGAAAGAAACTGCGCAAACAGATCATCACCAATCACTTAGACCCACCACCCGTAAAGCTTGAGAACCCAAGAAACCCGAGGATCTATATCGGAAGATGGGTATACTGCAAACCGGGAGGGAGCTGTGTATGTATGTACATGTCAACCACTATGGACACCTGGGAGGAGTGACCAAAATATGGAGAGTAAGAGGAGATAAAGAAAAAGATATGTTTGTGGTCGACAAGTCGACCAGAGGGGGGACTGAAGTGGGAGAATGGGAGAAAAAGCTCCCCCCAATCTCCTCGCGACCATGGCCTAGAGGATCGCGGCCCAGACACCCACCACAAGATGAATTCGTCTATCTACCAGATGACCAAATACCCTGGTTCAAGACATAAGGATATGCCCACCAGCCTGCCCTACTCAAGCCGACACCTGCGGCATGGATGAACTCGACTAAGACCTCAACAACAAGCACCCACATCGTTAGAGATGCGATAACGACCTAGCCAACTGCCAAGAACACACGTGCCACCATGCACACTGGTCACTCACGCACCAACCCACACGAAGAATATATTCAGTGCTATGACGTAGGTGACGGATAGACCCACTGACGCGCATCTTTATTATTTTTCATATAGGTTTTTTTCGTAATGCAGAAACGCAAGACGCATAAAGCACTCGCGTATACGCTTGCTGACGCTTCTCCCACCCCTCGCATCATGATGAGAATATAACGAAGACGTAATACTGCCTATGAAGCCATGTCAAACCGCAACACAGGTGCCGTGCATTACACATCCCCACCCATGAACCAGGCCCAAGTAGGCCGCAAGCAAGAACCGCCATGAACACTGAATGAGCGAGAGTACAAGTGCTGGTCACGCAGAACGAGCCCAGCGAGAGCTCACAGCCAAGGGGGCGATGTTGCAATTCGTATGCTACCAGCCGGCGCCAAGGTCACACCTGTAAGCAAAGCCAGGCACACAGAAGCAAAATACAACTTTAAATGTGCAGAATTCCGCCCCAGCCACGGTCTCTCCACACGTGACCAAGCCAACCTGACAAGGTGCCAGACCCACGAGGAAGAAGTCGCAACAGGTTGCAACAATGAAGTGACCAGATGGACACCTACAGCGATGGGAATGGCCTGCTCTCAAGCCTATGAGCAAACCCGCACATTGTCTGCATGAACACATAGTTACACATTGTTGCTAGTGAGAGGTACACCGCGACCTGGGAACAACGATGGTCCCAGACTGGGGGGCTCGCGGGAGGACCAATCAGAACATGGGGGCACTCATCACTGACACCACTAACATTAGCCAATCATCAGGGGTCTTCGTGTAACAATTTTCAACTATCTAATAGAAGGGACAACCCAAGTATACAACCTGACTCATCCACAACCACTAATATTGCTCTCTATATGTATACTATACTAACCCTACCACTCGAGGAACCAATCCGGAGTGGCAATAGGTTTTTCGCTAACTTTCCCAGGTGACGCAAGTAGCGCGTCATACTGCGGCAAAAAGGGCCTGCGAGCCCCACGAATTTTGAGAGTCTGGACGGACGCGTACGATCCTAGACCCATCCCTGCCGTTGTTTTAATAAACAGCAGAACCACCTTGCTTCTTGTGTGTGTCTCATACTGATTTTTTGGGAAACACGGGAGGAGTTGGGGCCTCCCAGCCCGGAGGTCCGCGGACGGCTCAGCCGACCCCGGGATAATCACCCCGACACTAGGCACTCTGATACTACCACGTTGGAGATTCTGCCCCGCGCAGGGGAAAAGTATGGCACTCCACGAATAAAACTAGGCACGCTGATATTACCATGTTGGAGATTCGGTCAATGGCAGTGGCGCAGTATGGCACTCCACAACAAGACTAGATGCTCTGATACTACCATGTTGGAGATTCCGCCCCGGGCAGGGGAACAGAATGGCAGTCCACGAAAAAATCTAGGCACTCTGATATTACCACATTGCAGATTTGGTCAATGGCAGTGGTGCAGTATGGCACTCCACGGACAAGACTGACTAGGCACCCTAATACCACCACAGTGGAACTTCGGTCAATGGCAGTGGTATAGTATGGCACTCCACGGACAAGACTAGGCACTCTGATACTACCACGGTGGAAATTCAATCCCTGGCATGGGCACAGTATGGCAACCCAAGGACAAGACTAGGTGCTCTGATACTACCACGTGGAGATTCATACCCTGGCAGAGGCACAGTATGGGACTCCACAGAAAAGAATAGGCACTTTGATACTATTACGGTGGAGATTCAGTCCCTGGCAGAGGCACAGTATGGCATTCCACAGACAAGACTAGGCACTCTGATACTACCACAGTGGCGATTCAGTCCCTGGCAGGGGCACAGTATGGCACTCCACAGACAAGACTAGGCACTCTGATGCTACCATGTTGGAGATTCCACCCCGGGCAGTGGCACAGTATGGCACTCCACGGACAAGACTAAGCGCTCTGATACTACCACGGTGGAGATTCAGTACCTGGCAGGGGCAGAGTATGGCACTCCACAGACAAGACAAGGGCGCTCTGATATAATAACGGAGGAGATTCAGTCCCTGGCAGGGGCACAGTATGGCACTCCACAGACAAGCCTTGATACTCTGATACTACCATGTTGGAGATTCAGTCCCTGGCAGGGGCACAGTATAGCACTCCACGTACAAGTCTCATTATCGATTGCTGAGCGCCAGGCCCACCACTGTTCTCGAGTGTTCACGCCACCAGAAATGAAAATGTTCCTCCCATCTTCATTCTCTTCTGACCGGTGCCTCTTGCTCGGTCAGAACACCTGCCTCATAGCCTCCAGCTAGTGCGTTTCGCTTCCGCTACACCACTGCAGGCTCCGAGGCTTGGTGTAGCTCTGCCCCTCCAGGACATATCCACAGATGCTTGCTTCTACGTATCAAACATTCATCTCCCTCCGTAGGAGTCGCTCACTGCGTCCGAGGTCTCTTCCATTCACAGTTCTTACTGTGTTTAAGTATGTCATCACAATTGGAAAAGGTGTGTTCTTATTCCATGATGGTGGCATTCAGATGAAACCCAGAATTACCTGAAGACAAGACGGTGGAAGGAGGATCACTGGTAGTTGTAGTCAAAATATAAGAAAAAACAGGTTTGTCCATTCCAATAAAGGCTGCCAAATTTGCTTGCTCAGGGAGGTCCTCGTTGGACTGGGAATCCTTGTTTCCGAGAGGGGAGTCACTCCTAGTGAGGTCCCACTTGCCCAGACCCATAGCAAAGGTCTTGCAGGGCAGGCACACCCCCCTGAACTTACAGGCGTGGCTCCCCTCCATGAAGAAGTGACAAATTGTCCAAAATCATCACAGTGGATAGGCTGTCATTTTGATGCAGCCAGTTTAGCCAATTCCTTCTGTGGCATGATATTTCTTCACTAGGTATCTATAATAAATTAATCAGGACATGTGTTAATACCTTGCTAGTTTGGCATTTCAATGCAGCCAGTCTGGCCTTTTCTTGATGAGGTATATTTTTCAGGGCCTCTATGTTAAAGTAAGCATGATAAATGTTATGACATGGCTAAGATGGCATTTTGGTTTTGCCAGTCTAGCTGTTTCTGACAGTGGCATGTCATTTTTTACTGGGTATCATCAAAGGTAAAGCAAACATGATAATTGTTATTACGCATCTGGCGTGGCCCATATTGTGCAGCCACTTGGACATGTTTTGTTATTTTGGCATAGCATGTTTAATGGCAAAACCTCCAGAAGTATTTCCATACATGGAGATACTACCATATATTGGCAGAGCCAGCATGGGTGTGTTTTCTTATAGTTTTGTTACTTGCATTATGCGCAAAGCCAGAAACGATCGAAACACTCAAACATCTGCTACTAAGGTGCCGAGGAGTGGACACCATGTGTGCCCTCCATTTGGGCCATCTCTTTGGCAACGCATACTCCTTCGACGAAGAGTAACGCTGGAACAACTTGATGAGTGGAGAAAAAACTAGATGGACCATAGCCGTGGTGTTTTTTTTTAAAGCCTAGCTATACTGAAACGCCCTGAATTCCAGTAATTGACAACGGGAAGGGAATAAACAATCCTCCAAGACTTGCGGAGGCTGGCCCGACCAGGACCAACTGCGAAGACAATAGACTGGGAACCAGCTCCTTTTTTTTTTCCTTTCTCCTCGATTCTTAGCAAGGACCTTTGTAAAAATTGTTTTTATTGCAATTGAATGAAGTAATACAAAAAAAATAATAATAATTATGCGCTAAGCAAACATGAGTATGTTCTTCTATGGGAATACTCTCATGTATATGTGCAGCTACAAAGGAAATGTATGCGCACACCCAGTGTGAAAATGTTTTACACTGGCGCATATTCCAAGTTGGTCGGTACACAGTACAAGCTCTGGTAATAACGTTCATCTGCACTTTTAACGAACCGGCCAACTACAACTTTGCCGGTAGGGGTTAAGGATTTACCTCCAGCTAATAGCTGGAGGTAAATCTGCCCACTACTGGCAAAAAATGGCCTTTGTTACCAGCACGGGCGGTAATTGCACTTGTAATCTGCTGTCATGGTCATGAAGTCAGGGGCACAGGCATGCAGGGGTCGCATGCACAGGAGACCTCGGTGGACACTGTCCTTTGGTGCCAGGCTCATGAACAAAAGTAAACAAGAACATCCATTTAACACCAAAAAGCTTTTATTATGGACATAGCACTTCAGATGCATTAACCTCGAACATTCCATCCATTAAGAAGGATGCATTAAACTTGAACATTCCATCCATTCAGCAGCTCCAAATGGTTGGGGACATTGGAGACTGCCATGGAATTTGTTCAGTGGCTCAATAGCTGCAACCGACACCTACAGTTTACGTTCACCAGCAACAACTTTATCACAAATGTCCTTGATCTTACCATTTTTCATCAACTAGGAGTACTTAAGATCAAACCATTTCACAAGCCCACCGATAGGAACTCCAATCACCACGTAAAACACCTCAGGGATAATATTCCATTTGGACAGTTTCTGCGTCTGAAAAGAAACAGCTCTAATAACATGACCTATGAAGCAGAAGCGAGAACCCTGACCAAAAGATTATGCCAAAGGGGATACCCTAGGAAAATGGTAAAGAAACCAGCTAAGCGAGCCTTTAACAATCACAGGGAAGCTTTACTAGAGGTCAAACCTCAGAAGGAACCAGAGAACAGATTGGAATGTGTGAACACTTTCACTGACCAAAGTCTAAAAATTAAATCCATTATACAAAAACATTTGAAGATTCTAGAAACCAAGGAGGTATTCAAGTCTAAACCTACTTTTGCCTTCAAGAAAAGCACATCCATTGGGAATAGGGTTAGCAACAGCAAACTAAAATTCATATCCAATCTACAGCCGAGTATCACTGCCATGTGTGGTCTGGACCACATTGTTGGACACCCCCCTACGGACATTGCGTGGTGTGTAAACTCACCAAGAAGACCACAGACGTTGACATAGGAACTACCAAACCATGGAAACAAAAAACCATGTCTAATTGTAACACTGATCATGTGGTATACCTTATCCGCTGTAGCTGCTGGCTTCCCTATGCGGGCATGACTACCAGAAAGGCTAACACTCGTATTTTTGAGCACAGAAGTTGTATCAAAAACAAAATTGAAACTGCACCTATGGTGAAACACTTCATGGCACATAATCACAGCTTTGAAGAATTCACATGGACACTTTTACAAACAGCGAAAGGAGGCATAGGTACTAACCTAGACCGAAAACTACTGAAAATGGAACAAGAAATGATCTTCAGAATGAGGAGCAATATAAATGGTCTTAATGACTCAATTGAGTGGCACAAACTTAACAACTAACATAGTGTATGAACTGAGCACTTAGTACATAGCGTAAGGCTTCTTTCTACTCGCTTGTTACTATGCCTGCTAGAGATGAAAACGATGTGTAGAGGTCAAGTTGTCCATTCACCACACATGACAAGAACTATGCTATTGTCACCTTTAACATGTTGGTATGAAGCTTTTATGTAAATCTATGTTGATGACCTTAGTTTGCATTCAGAACGAGGTGGCTCACACTTGATCTGCTCTCGAGACTTGTTCAATGTAGATTGGTTTCACTATGTGCCTATATGTTGCATTAATAGTTCTACCATCACTCACGGTCACTGTTGTGTGGATTACACTATGCACATTGACAGATCGTCTTGATTACGCTTCAGCTTGGTTTATTTATGTCCACTTTCCCAGTAAAAACATTCCAGTATTTTTTATTTCCATCTGCTTGTTCTCTTGGTGATGACAGACAACTCGCCAGCCATGCTCTAAATTTTGGCATACTTTATGTCCTCTGTTGTACCTGCACATGCCTGACCATTTTAGCTCCATGTAAAGGCTCTTACTACAATTGCCTTCTCTGGTCACGCCCCGCGGTCCACTCTAAGATGGCCGCCCGGGTTCCTGACTCTGGTCGAGTGAGACAGTGACAGAGGACTCAACTAGCCGTCAGTGGCTCACTGCTACAAGTGACTGTCTGCAGACCCTTCACGTTGGCCAACTCTCCCAGTGCCGATCCCCGACACTAGTAATTATGGTAAGATCGGAGGCACTTAGTGTCAGATATCTTTTGAAATGCTTTTTTTTCATGATTCCGCACTACGCGGTTTGACTGATTTTCTCCCCCCTACAGCGGTAGCATGTTGTGATGGCCGCATTGTCTACTTAACTGAGCGAACCCGATACTTTGACTATTTCATTGATTGAAGGTACTCCTGTTACGGACTCTGTGTCCATTATTTTTATTTTTACTTCCATGATACTTAAATGAGAGTGTCAGACCATGACGTATATATACATCTACATGTTTACATTCAGTCTTCAGGCTTTGTTACTCGATTGATGCACCACGCTGCCAAGTCCAAACAACCAGGCATTTTTGAACACGCGCTGAATTGACCCTGTATTTGACTCACAGCCACAGCAAGGTATTGCCCTTGGCAGTCTAAGGTGGATGCATTTCTTTTGAACATTTATGACGTGATTTGGTCTATCTATCTTGCTGAACCACGATTTTTATACACACAGGTTACATGGCTATTGCGAGCTCCATGCATTTAGTGAATTACGCCTAGAACACTTTCCAGCTCCTCCAAACAGAGGCCAAGGATACGATCTTGTCCCATCTTTGGTGATTTCCAGCCACACCACAAGGTGGGTCCCTTCCGCCCCACAACTACTAATTGTTGATTTCTACGTACTGTACTCAGTGCACCCCCATTACTGCTAGCGCTTTTAAAGTTATTCTTTCGCATTTTTTGCAGTCACGCAGAAGGAGTACTGCTTTGATCCTTCGACATCTCACTTCCAGAGCTGTTTTTTCCCCCCACGAAAACCGTCTCACAGTAACTAGTTGCCTTGTTATGCAGGTTTATGAGCCATTTAGGGTTCCTTTGAAGACAAACACAACATTAATAGCTGATCTTGTCTTTCTTTTCTTTTACCCATTACAGGTTGTTGTGAATGGCCAACGCTAATTGTTTGATTAGTTCTGTATACATGACATAAGAACTGAAACATGTCGAGACTTGATGACTCTGGAGGACTTCAGAGCTATTAATATTTAATTACATGCTAAAATTACTGTAACCTGTACACAGTGATTCACCACTGAATTTTGTACTCAATTTGTTCACAATGTCTTGCTCATTAATAAGCCTTTCTGTTAATGTATTCCTACGACATTCAGTGTTGACATTACGAAACTTTTTTGATTTGTGATTACCATGTCACATGTATGTGTATTTAACAATTGTTTTAACTATGTTCTCATGTATTAAACTTTAGTATTTAATTGATATTTGCAAGTGGCCACTATGTTTTGCTACTGTAACTACTTTTCACTGAACCTGTCCACCTTTGTTCTATCGCTTTATTGTCATGGTCTATCCTACCCCGGATCAGCTAGAACAAGAAGCTTGTGATTTAGCAGTATTCAAGTGTCAGCCGGGATTCCTCCTTTATTATTAGGTAGCTCTAAAACATGTTATCTTCAGAAACATTAGATACACAGTTTCACATTGTTCTTCAAACTATAAGGTCCTTAGTTATATGGACTAATACAATTGGTTGGCATGTTTGTGCCATGTGTGGAACATTCGGTTCACTTAGCAGCACCTAAGCCCAGGCCCAGGTGCAAGGAGATGGGGCATGACACTAGCCCACTACCCAATTAGCCCAGCATCTCTCATCACCCATGCCTTCTGCCATGGAGATTGCCTTTGTACTTGACCTTGCAAAGTATCCTTGCCTTTGAGAATGCACAGGAGGGTGAACAATCACTATTGTGTCTTGGACTCCAAGTTTGAGCTCTATTTTCATCATTGGCTCACCTGACAGGACACCCCAATTTGGTCCATTTTGCAGGTTTTTAAATGCTCTAAATTAATTAAATGTGGTACTCTTGTTGTTCTTTTGTTGCACCGTAACAAGGGAAAGTTCATCCTCCGCACGTTTGCTCCTTTCCAGAATAGATGGCCGACTTCGGCTGCTTCAGTCTTGTCTCCAGGCCAGAGAGTCTCACCATGCAGCTCCATGATCCTGCTTATTCTTGCTGCGGCACAGTTTTCCCTTCCCGCTTCATGGGTCCTTGCTTACTTAATTCATGACACCGATGTCCAGTTTCGATATAATGGCGGCTTCACTTGCATTATATTCACTACGTATAGCCAGCTTCCACAATGACTTACTCTACCTTTCATTTCAGATCCTGTACATTCATTGAACGGTTGATTTTCGGTTCCATGTGTTAAAATCACAGGAAAAATTGCAGTGAACACAAAATATTGCGGCAAAAAGGCTGTAAAGGATGCAAGGGACACCCGCGCAACCCCCGGATCCATTATACCATTTAAGGGAAGCGGGGGACACCCCCGCAACCCCACTCCCCTTAAATGGTGTAATGGGGTACACCTTTAAAGGGTTAAACCACAGCATTTTTGCTGCAATTTTTTGTTCAAGTGACATTTTTGCCACGATTTTATCACTGCATACCTGATTTTCTACTGCACTTCCTGCGCTTGTAATCATCTTCTTTTGCATTTAACAGTTCACTTCACTCTTTACTTGTTGTTAGTTTCTTTAGGATCTATACATCCTCTTCAGCCAGTATCTCGGGACGACGTGCACTCTCTTCTTGACATCACTAGCTTCTTTCCTTTGCTCTTTTTCATATTCCTTCAGGGAGCTCCTACCTTAGGTTGTCATCACTTCGGAGCTACATTTGATAGGGGTGTCTTAACAGGTATCTTCTTTTGAACACACACTGCGGTATTGGCACAATGGCTTGTGCCAAACACGGCACAGTCTCATGTTTCCAATATATGGGACGAAGCGGGGCAGGGTCCCCTGCAGAGGTATACAGCTGCTCCTCTACACACTAAAATGTACATTTTATCACTCTATGCTAGGGCTATTGTTAGCGATATTGTTTTTTTTTAATGTGTTGTAATTCGTTAGTGCTTTCTCTAGCATTTTAGGATATTAGTCATAAAATGAAAACTTAGTTACTTTTGTAAAGGGACGGTATCCTTCATAAGAAATAAATAATGCTTTTTTCAGTGAATGCAGGTTTGCATTGTGCATGTTGTTCAGAATTCCAATGTAGTGTGCATTTAACACCAAGATACATCTATGTGGTGTGTGTATATATATTAATGGCAAACCATTTGTTGTTCTAATGTTGAATTCCTTGTTTTTAAGGTTTACTAAATTCCTAATGTGTGGTGATTTTTGATCTTAGAAACCGAGTTAGCCTACAAATGTGTGCTAGTCGCTATCAATGCATTATTAGTTCTATCTGGGAGGTGGGTGCACTGCAAATGCAGTTAACTGTTTCTGTGTATTGGGGTGGAGCTCCCACGGCAATGGTTATGCTATACCTATGATATTTGAGGGCTCAGAAGGTTAGGTCGCAGCGTTGCCATATGCAAGAGGGTGCTTGGTGGTACTGCACCCTTAGCTTTTTCTGTTATTTTTGATATAGAAGTAAGATACTGTGTGATAATGATTTAAAATAGTTTTCTCTTTGTTCGTGTGTGGCTGAATGTCACCGGTCACATCGCACATGTGAGTCAAGTGAGTAATGGGGTGTTTTGAACACATAAAACTTGTGATTAAGCCCAGTCACACCTTAAATGCGTAAAATACATAATTTTATAAAACACCTCATAAGCGGCATATTGCCCGCCTCCACCAAATGCCACATCAGACTTTCTCGTTTATTTTTACTACATTTATGCACAGAAAGAGTCTTAGTGCTTAGGCTTGAGAGCTCCTGTTGACAGCAGAGGTTTAATATATCACCTGGTAATGTATTCTAGACTATTCAGTAGTGGTGATGCTGCTGAAGTTGGGGCGTTAAAGGAGAAATGCAAATAATATGGGTCTCCCTAGGTCTTAAAAAACAGATTTTCCTGTCATAAATTCTGGGAAAATATTTGCGTGAAATAGCATGTTTTTGCCACATTTAACCTCTACTACCAATATTTGTTGGGTGATATCTTTGGAAGTCTGATAACAGCTAGATTTGGTGCAACACAGCTCGAGTGTGGCTTTTCTGCCTCAAACTTGATATGATGCAGTGATAAATGATGTTGCTATTTGCACCTCATTTGGGCAGTCCTATCAATCTGTGCTGAGTATTAGGCCCAGAGGTGCGTTATCAAATTGATTCAGTATAACACAGGTTGACAGGAGAGGAACCTCATAACACCGTGTAACATAACTTCACACTTTCCATCTCACTAAGACACAAGTGGTTTGAATTTGCTAAGGACTTTAGCCAAAATGCAATGCACTTCAGCTGCCCCACAGTTGGCAGCATTATGTGCCCTTAACCTGGCAATACGCATGCACACAGACCAAACGAAGGCATGCATTCTGCACCATGTAGCAGCAAAAACGCCATGAGACAATTTTGCCGTCCAACATTCATCAAGCAATATCTGTCTTATAAAGTGTTTCTGCACCATACTCTGTGCATTTAATCCAAATTGGCTGGCATGTAAGATAAACCTATACATCTGAAGCCTCATTAAATATAGTCTCACACTTTCCTGCAATAATCACGGAAACCTTTCAATTACAACAAATCAACTTTTTTTTATGGAAGAAGGTTCTTAGTGGAAAGTCATGCCAAGCAATGAACAAGAGTGTTAAAAAACGGTTTTAGTTGTGAAATTCTTCAAAAACTTTAACAATAGAAACATAATTACTATTTTTCATATTAAAACATCACAGATACACCTCTGATATTGCACTGCTGATTTTTCAAGACCTGTACAGCGGCAAAAAGCTGCTGTTACATTATAAAAAATAAGTTTAAAAAAAAACATGACAATCTATATATCAAGGACAGCAACTATAAATATTTTTTCAAAATGTGTCACAAATTAAAAAAACTACTCGTCGCATTCTTTCAGGTTTGTTTGCGTGCACTTTATAAGTACTCTCCAGAATTGTAATGGGAATATTTGTAAAACAGTCTCTACATCTGAGCACTGCCAGCTGTCTTAACCACACTGCTTTCAGAATGTATCTAGACTAATTTAGGGCATGTGCAGGGAGATGCTTGTGCTGTGAAAGACCACTTCATCAGCCCGCACTCACAGCCATTCTACTTAGGATGATCGAGAAAGGATTGAAAACAAAATCATTTGCATACAGTTTTGTATCGAAGCTTGAATACACACTAAAACGTTAATGCCGGCATTACAGGCAGTGACCATAAAGGGAAAATACTTTGCAGTGAGGCATAGGAAAAAGGTACAAAGTGGCTCTCGAGTCAACATTACGCTTGATAACAAAGTAAGATCATTCTTGCTTCCTTTAGTCAGGTTTTCTTCTACCATGCACACAAAAGTCACATTTATTCAAAACAAAATTTAGCATCAACTAAAAACATGCCAAAATTTATCGTTCGACCATGCTGTGGAAGCACAGATTGAGTTCAACCTATCTTTCTCAAAGCAATGCAAGGATCTCTTAACGCTGCTGCATCATATTACAACAAGCTTTCAAATATCAGGGGCAAGCAGAATTCTTTTCCAAACTGATTGAAATATGGAAACCTTTCATTTACTGTGTTTACCAAAGCCCCATGAAAAACGCAGCACTGTATGCATCAATGTTTGAAAATAAATCTCATTTGAGAAATGTTTTTGAATATTTCAATGCAGTGATTGGTACTGTGTACAAGATGTCAAATTCTGATTATATACTCTTTTTCTTATTTATTTAGAGACAACATGCATTCCAACGGAAATGAGCAGTCATCATCGATGTGTGTAGACTTGCCCATGGATATGGAATGTGGATCCTGGCAACCATCAGACGCCGATAATATGAGATTTTCTGCATCTGGTTGAACAAACCACAGCACTTTTGGGGCCCAAGAAGACCTATTGGATGTTGGGCTTGAGTATGGGGGCAAAGCTTTTTTCTGATGCAGCAAGGGGCATTGCTGGATTGGGGCCCCAACCAAGGGTTGGTGGAGGCTTTGGGACCTCAACAACGATACCCTATAGTTTTTGCACTGTTTTAGTGATGGCCCTTGACAACTGATACCGTGGGGATGTCCCGGCAAGCGGACTACTCGCTATCCTCAGCTATCCACGAGGAACCATGTGGGTGCCCATTGTTTTACCATCGCAAGGAGCTGGGCATCAGGGACAGAATATTTAATAGGCTGCCAACCATACAATGCTACAGGGGGGTTGCCTTGTTTCAGACCCAGGACGTGGAGTTGAACCCTCTCCCTCAGTGCGACAGGATGTATTGGCAGATATTTCTGTATTTTTATTGTGGAGCATTGTTTTGCAGGTCTGGCAGTGGACCCCAATATGCCACAATTATTGTGCTTAAAAGATATGTCATGTGTCATACACACTGGCTGTGGATTTTTATACAGCGTTTAAAGCATATTATTGAAGAAAATATAAAAAGTTGGAGCTTGTTTTTGGGTAGTTACTAACTGTGTGTATTTATATAGTGCTTGCTCTCGAGTTTTGCACATCGCGCGCAACAGGTGGTTATTTTACCCGGCACAGCAGAGTTTGCTTTATCAGCCCCAAAAGGATGAAAGGCTGTGTCAGCAGGGGTTGTTAAACTCAGTCATGAAGGTTGCCAATAGATATCTGTAGATGGTGCATTAACCCATAAGTATTTGTTGTTCTTATGGATACCAGGCTACAACATCGGTTTGTGTGTGTGCTGACAGGGCCTTCCATATGTGGCAAGAGTCGCTTTGTCAGAAAACCTCTGGAAAAGGCACACACATGCATGTCTTATGTCCTGAACAATATAGTTTGGCTGTACAGTTGCTGCCAGCCTCTTTATACAACCTTGCAACAACAGTTTAAGCACCTTTGTTTTGTAGACGGTATGCCTGACCTTCACAACAGCGATTGTTTGCTACCACTCGAGCATGGTGAATATGACAACTGTGGGCAATTTGATGACCAAGGGTGGCCAGAGTGACGAACTAGAAAAAGCCTTTAATCTATATTCCCATCACCGCAATCGGAGCATTTGGTATATCATGCAAAACATTTTCAACAAGGGATGAGCAACCGATCTATAATGCTAAACACTAGTTATATAGTGTTATTTAAAACCCCCCACGATAACAACTAGACGTGATAGCTTGACAGATGTATTCATCTAAAATGCGTTTCTTCATGGAGGCTTTTGAAGATGCGACCAGTAAACCCTACGGATATCTGTTGGTTGACTTAAAAGCAACCACTGTAGAGGATTATAGATCGCACACCGACATATTCCTGCAGGGTCTACCCACTGTTTACAGTCCTAAAAAGACATCTTAATAATACTCTTAACCACAATACAGCGCAGTAGCTGGTCGTGCTTTCACCATGTCGGCACGCATACGAAGGAACATTGTGCTGCTCAAAATGCTTGTATACGCCACCCCTCAACAATGCTAGGCCATTTTAGCTATGGCCTCTGATGATCTGGTGGCCTCAATATCAGAGATTGCCCAGAAAATGTTAAAGGGACACGCCCCCAACACACCATCAAGTAAGTGTGTTGAAAAAGAAAAAGGGCATAATCAAGAAACTGGTCCATAAGTGGATAATGCTACAGGCTAAAAGAAAAGTGGTCTCTCAGGCCATAACCCTACCAGTAATCACCAGATTACTTGGGGGTCAGTGATGGAGCATGTGCATTAAATGTATTTGCTGGACAAGAGCCAGTTAGAAAGTCTATCGGCCCCCCCAACGGCAGTGGATTGGGATATTCAGAAGGTTGCCACTTTGCATCTCGACTCAGAAATGAAGGATGTTTTAAACAGACCTGACTTAGCAGTGCATGATAAAGTGGCCTTATACGTGGATATTCAGCATAAATATTTAAATCATGCCAAGCACGGCAATGCAGAAAAAAAACGAACATTATACATGCCACCGGAGGAATCTAATGGTGTGAAGGCTCCACCTAAGGTCAACCTGGTTGTGGCGGACGTGGTGAATACACTGTGCCAACGCTATAAACTTAATATGGAACTATTGATACATTGAATGGGACTTGCTCTTGTGGACTGATAGGGGGAGTTTATCAACAGAGGCAGAGTTTTAAGGGTCTCCAACATGCACAACCTCATGTGGGGTATTATTAGTCAACAGCCCACTTCCAAAATAAATGCCCCCAGCGGCTGGAACAAGTTCATGCAAGTGGTCACTGATATAAATATCCTGATATCTGTTGTGTGCAACGTCACCCAATGATGCTTCCTGGAGCGACTAAAAACTGGTGCCTCAGATACCCTGCAACACCATCACAGTCCTCTAGATACACCCGTAAACAGATCCAAATCACCCGGTCCTGATGCGGCATGGAATATCCGGGGGTTTAAGGAATCTTTACCCACCCCCTGACAATTCTACAATGCCCCCGCCACATATACTTCTGAACAATCTAGGCCGCACCAGAGCAGCATCCATCCTAGTCGGTTGTCTGAGAGCTGGGTGTGTGATTAATCTGAGCTATCCGCTGTCAGTGTATACATTTTCTTTCTACACTAAATTGCTTTTACACTTATACATTTTCCTCTTCTGTTTTGAATTGCTTGTTCACGTATAAACTTTTAAATTTCTGTATTGAATATTTTTTTTATAGAAATAAGTTTTGTTTTTAATTCATACAATAGACTGTTCTTTATTATGGTGTCCTATTTGTTATGTATTAATTCACTGCTGGTGCTAGAGAGCCCAACTAGAAATGGCGTACTCCCCATGAGCTCCGTGAGCCGGACCAAATAAGTCTTGTTTCACAGTGGCTCTGTGGCAGCCGTATTGCATCAGAAGGTGCCTGCGGAGGTTTGAGGTGGCAGGGAGCTGTGTGGTGGCAGATTGGCCTGTGGAGTGGTGGTTTTCGGGCTCACTTGGGACCCGTTTGGCAGGCTGTGTGAGAGGGGAGGAGGCTGGATCTGATGTGGCTGCCTGACTCGCTCCTACAACCACAAGGGAGTGGTGACTTTATAGGCTGCTGTGTCCGCATGGCTGGGCGTGGAGGTTGACAGCCAGGAGCACAGCCATACCACCTGGAGGAGCAGCCTGGGTGCTGCGTTTATGCTCAGTGAAGAGGAGTCAGAGCTGAGGAGACTCGGCCTTGGGCGGGTGGCTGGTCGTGTGGTATTCCCAGAGCAAATGGTGGATGGTGGGGGTGTCAGCCCCCTTAGCTGCTGTGCTCTGGCTGGTTGTACCTGGTCCAGCCATGCTGCAGGCCCTTGAGCTGCTCGCCAGTTGTCAGCATGCTGTGCAGCAGTGTCCGGTTGGTGGCAGGCAGCAGCAGTTTGGAGCCTGCTTGCTACTTAATCCTGTGGTTTGACAGCATTTGGATCAACAGTGCCTGGAGCCTTCATATTAGTTTGCATTGGCCACTGGCTCCCTCGATGTGGCAGCCCTTCCTGAGCCATAATACATGGCCTGCAGGGTCCCCAGCAGCGCAGCAGTGACCGGATGGTGGCAGGCGGACGTTTTGTGGCTTCCTGCTACTAAATCCTGTGGTGTGGCAGCACTTGGATCAATGAGGTCTGGAGCCTTCATACTAGCTTGCATTGGCCACCAGGTCCCACATTGTGTCAGCCCCTCCTGGGTCATCATACATGACCTGAAGGATCACCAGTTTTCCAGTGCTGATTGCCTGGAGGGGTAGGGTTGTGTAGCGGCCCATGGGTTCAGCTGTGATTTCTAGCCATTCTCTTTTTGTGGACCCGGTCCAGTCTGGGCACAAAGCTTTTTGGGCTGTTCCTGTGCCCTGCATACAGCAGTTGCCGTTCAGATCTGGCGAAGGCTGTGGGACGTCCACTTTGGGTCACATCTGTCTGCCTCTCTGTGCCTGCTTGAGGGTCGCCTGGCTTGGCTCCCTTGCTCCTTGGGTCCTCTTGTGGTGTCGGTCGTCTATGATCTCTGGGATCCACAATGGCGAAGGCAGTCAAACTACACAAAAAACTTTCCTTCGAGGGGGGGGGCTCATCCTCAAGGATGCCCGGTGCCTTCTCCCTGGAGGGGCTCAGGGGCCTGTGGAGACTGCTCCCAGAGCAGCGGCCCAACAGCCAGATGGTGACATCAGGGAAATCCTCTTGGATCTCAAGGCCGGTATTGAAGGGCTGAACTCCCAATTGGACTCACTCTCTTCAAAGGTGGATATGCTACAGCACTGACTGGACACACATGTTGATAGACTGGATGAGATAGAGCACAGAGTGTCTGGGATTGAGGACAACTTTGTGTCACTCACATCCAGGGTGTCTGCACTGGAACCCCAGATTTTTTATTTTATTTTATTTATGTATTGTATTTATTTATTGGGTATTAATAATGTGCCTATACACAATGAGATTCAAGGTGCAACAAGACCAGAGGGTGGGACAGGGATGACAAAAATAAAAACAGTCCCTTTAGGCCTTTTGACATTCGGATCGTGCATGTGCAGTAAACAGAAGTGCAGGGGAGAGGGGAACTGCCAGTGGGTTAAGTGAGTGCCAGGGGTGGCTAGGTGGACAGAGGCAGGGCAAAGAAGAGAGTTCAGCGGAAGAAGGACCATGTGCTAAGTGCGAGGAGCGGGCTGGAAGGGCTCAGGGGGTGCAGGCCCAGCCAGGCTAGTGTAGGGGGAGGGAGCCCAGAAGGGCAAGTGCAGACTGGGGGGTGAGTGGGTCAGGGGAGACCAAGTGCAGGGGTAGACTAGTCTAGGAGGGTCTTTTGCCCTGTAACAATTTGAAGGAACCAGGCATCCAGTAAATAGGCAGAGGGGGACATTAGCAGGGGAGGGGGAGAGAGAAAGAAAAAGAGAAATGGAGCGTCTTGAGAAGTTTCTGGAACTTAAAGAGATCTGTCTAAAGTCTGAGAGGGGCAGGGAGGCCATTCCAGAGAGAGTCACCTATGGAGGAGATAGATCTACCCCCACTCCCTGCTTGGAAAAGTGTCTGATCTGCAGAGAGTTGGAGCTAGAAGACCGGGGGGCTATAGCAGGGAGGTATTTAGGGAGAGAGAGTTGGATGTAGCGGGGCCCCAGGCCCAGAGAGCCTTGTGGATGATGCTGAGGGTCTTGAACTTGATCCTTGGAGCAACCAGGAGCCAGTGAAGAGATTTTAGGGCTGAAGAGATACTGTCCCTGGGATTGAGGCCAAGGATAAGTCTTACAGTCCTATTCTGGATTAGTTGAAGGGGGTGAAGGGAGGAGTTAGGCAGGTTGAGGAAGATACTGTTGCAGTACTCCAGCCTGGAGAGGACCAGAGCTCGGGAGAAATTGAGTTCCTGGGGGAAGGTGAGGAAACAGTGAATGCCTCTGAGGAGATGCCGCTGAACGTGGGCCTTCTTGGCAAGGTCCATGATGTGAGGAGAGAAGGAGAGAGAGGAGTCAAAGATGCCTCACCGAGGGGGTGAGTAGAAGGGGCCTACAGAGGGCAGCCACAGTGTAGGAGGGAAGGACGGGCTGGGTTTCCAATGAGAAGGATCTTGGTCTTACTGGCATTAAGGCAGAGATCATTAGCAGTGCACAATGCCAGAATAGCAGACAGACAGCCAGGAATGAGAGAGGACGAGGAGAAGGCAGAGGAGGGAAGCTTGTCAGGAAGCTAGGTTGGTCTACGCCAAAAAAGAGGATCTGGAGGGTCGGGCCCGCAGGAATAACATCAGGCTTGTTGAGATACGAGAACTGCACGGCCAGACAAAGATGGAAGAATTTGTCGAGTCCCTCTACAGAGCTATTCTTGGAGACATAGATCTTTCTTCTTTGTTTGTGGTTGAGAGGGCGCACCGTATACCGGCCTGTGCCAGGGGCTCCCCGGCAGTCTGTCCTAGCATGTCTGTTGAATTACCGGGATTGTGATACCATCTTTGTTTGGTGAGTCAAAAGGGGGAGCTTCATTTTGATGGTGATAAATTCCAAGTCTTCCTGGAATTCCCGGCTGCTGTGTAGGCATCCAGGATGTCCTTTATGGGGGTCAAACACAGACTCTGTTACAATAACCTATAATAGTCTATGTTGTTTCCTGCAAAGCTGTGGGTCCAGTTTGAAGGGAAGACCCAATGCTTCATGCTTCTTGAGTCTGCAAGCTCCTTCCTTGACATGATCAACAGGGCACATCACCCAAACCACCCCCAGAAGGGGAAAGTGATGTTGGGCTGCTGTTTGTTAGAGTCTGAGTTCCCGTACAGCGAAGCACTAGTATACTGTTTCTGGCAACTTTCTGAAATACCTGGCTGTGAGGGTGGGGTGACGTCTACAGATTCTAATATCTAGGTGGGATGGTCTCTCGGGTAGCTGCATGCAAAATTAGGGGGAAGGGGGATAAGCCCTTTAAGGTTAGTAAGATTTTCCAGTATTTTCCAGTATCTGCGTAGGCATAAGATGGATGTGGCATTCATCCAGGAGAGCCATTTTACTTCTTCGTCGGAGTCTCGCTGGCCTCTCACTGGGGTTCCCATAGGTACTATTCCTTGTACTCATCCAATGCGAGGGGTGTAGCGATACTGATTAATAAGGGTGTTAAATGTAGGCTAATCTCGGTGGCGAGAGATGACAAGGGGCGGGTCCTGTTGGCCTCTGTTGTCCTGGAGGGTTTGAGAGTGTTGTGGACCTATGGACTGAAAATGGATAGCGCTTACTTTTTGGCTGGGTGATGGTCATGCTGGCTGGGTGTCAAGATGCCACCATTATCTGGGTCAGGGACCTCAATACTGTGAAGGTCCAGGTGGTGATAGATCTGGGATTAACAAGGGTCTCCAATCCAAGGCGAGTAAGCCAATCATGAATATTTGTGCAACCTATACTTTGGTGGTTGTATGGAGGATGCAGCACCGGGAAGTTCGCAAATTCACCTTTCATCCTGGGCACACAATTCTAGCGCCAGACTTGACTACCTGTTGGTGTCCCGCAACAGTGGGGTTTCTCTGGGTGACAGTCAGAATCTTTCCTGAACTCTTTCGGACCAATCGCCCATCATTTTGGAGTGTTTGATTGCTGAGGGTCCTGGGGGAGGCCACACCTGGTGCTTTAAGCCTGATGCGCTGACAGATACTCTTTTCCATCACGAAATTCATGTTGAAATTGTGGCATATTTTGCACACAACGATGGCTCTGTCTCTTTGCAGGGTGTGCTCTGGGACTGCTTTAAATGTTACATTAGGAGTGTATGTATGGCTAAAGGAAATGGGATTCTTTGGTTGGTAAGGAAATAACTAGCGCTAGTGTGGTGTGCTTGAAGCGGCTGGGGCGAGAATACGCCCGGTTAGCCTGGTGTTCACCACCAGGCTAACCGGGCGATTCCTGGTAGGTGCTTGGGGCATGTATCGCTGGAATACACACCTTGAAATGTTTTTCGAACGTATGTATGCTTACCCAGAAATCCTTTTATCTGTAGAGTATCCATTCAATATCAAACATGTTTCTTTGCACTTTGGTATTGAGAACGCTAAACACTCTAAAACACCCCACACTAGCAGTGAGTACATAGCAGTTAGATTTCTTTCCAACGTTACCTCGGCGTGAAGGTTCCTGCTCCTCAAGAGGTTGAAATGACCCGCTGATGAGTTGTTAGTTATGAGATATAAGGCCAATAGGGTATAGCCGAGGTTATATTTGTTTTGTGTGATTGAAACTGGCGCATCATGCATGTGCTTCCCCATGATCGCCACAAGGCCCATGCATTTCCTGACTTCAGCCCTCATTACAAGTCAGGAGTTAAGGGTTTAACGGCGCCGTCGGCGCCACCAACCTTTAACGCCTGATTCACACTTTAACGCCTGCTTTTTGCAGGCATTTAAGTCCAAGGCGCTAAGCGACCTTGGTGCTAATTACGGCACCGTAATTTACGGTGCCGTAATTAGCACCTTCCCCATCCCCATTATGCCCTATGGGGCAAAAATGGGAATGGGGAAGGGCAAATGGTGAATGGGGAATTACCGCCCCACGCACCTTGGAATGGGGCGGTAATTCCGCCATCCACCATGGCGGAATCCGGCATGGACCATGGTGCTAGTAGCACCATGGTCCACCGCCTGACTTGTAATGAGGGCCTTTGTGTGGAACGCCAAAGGTAGGCGCGTATGCCTTGTCAGAGATCAGGAGACCGTCCATATGCAACGCTGCATAGTTCATGTTACAGTGTTTTAAGTCGAAGGAATTTCAATCATATGCACCGGTGATCGCTACTGTTTCAACAACTGGCATGACGATTATTTTTGGGAGCTGCCCCATTAACAGGTTGTCTTGACTGGTACCCCTGCTGCCAGTATGAATGCTAAAGACTTTAATGGCGATACTCTCCAGCGGGTACTTTAGGTTAGATATTTCCAATGCCTCTGCATGCGCAAGTCTAATGGTCAGAGTGATGTTCAAACGTTTAACAAATAAACTCGCCGATATGATGACTAAATTGTATTGTTCAGCGTCCCCGCTCATGGTGAAGAACGTGTTTGTGTTTCTGGATAGTTTCACTTTAAGGACAACGCCGTTGATCAATAGTTTATCCAGGAAGAAAAGGTCTGCGTTTAGACGACCTAGTAAATTAAATACTCTACTGGTCGTGGTGTGGTGGGCTCTCTTCGCAAACCCTGCGTTTTCACCATCCACAACAGTGGCATCAAAATGCCTTCGTTGTCGCAGTAAAAGAAGCCTACCAAGAACTGTCTATCCAGGATTTGGTGGCCATAATTTAATATGCTCTGTATATAGGCTCTATATAGGCTGTGTAGTCATACATATTACTCTGCACTATCATTCGATCACCCAACATCCCATCCGGCTGATTCTACATGGTGGCTATGGGGTATGCGATCATTGCCATGCATGTGGTAGCCACGGTGTCAGTCCTATCTGTCTTTTTTATTTTACAGGTTAGATGCAGCAGTGTGTCGTTCAAATCCAGATACATGTCTGTCGACCCTGATACAAAGAATTCTATGGGAGCTAGCGGCAATATAGCCGCCAGAGGCGAGACCTCCATGAAAAAACTGTTTTCGATGCTAGTCTGGCTCAGGAGTACATTGAAGAGATTGAGCTCCAATTTCACAAACTCCCTGGAGGCTCCATGTAAGAAAGCTATTGTTTGTTAAAAGATATCAACATCCTTGTGTTTTTTAGGGATAACACACTTCTTCTTGCTCTGCTGTCAGTGTCAGGCCCTTGAGCTGCTTATTTTGGTGTGTTTTGGGGGGGCGCGCAGATAACACACTGACCTCTTCCTCTTAATGCTCCTATGTGGTCTATAAATAAAGCCTGATCCATCCTGTCCCTCCTTTTTTTGTTTGGTGAGACACTCAGCAACTGCCGTTGTCACACTTACCATGATGTCTTTTGCAATATTGGCGGCCTCTGTATTCATCTTCGGTTTAGCAAATTCGAGGCTGCGTCGTAGGAAGGGCATCGCGCATCTGAAGAGATTTCTAAAGATACAGCAGAGCCCCCCTCCATACATTACCGGGCTCCCACTAAAATCTGGCAGATCGCCGAAGCCAGCCTTGTTCCAGTTATATTAAATATAGGCCCTGGGGCTCCCATAGGTCTTTACCACAGCCATTGTAACACTGTTTTATTAGTCTTCAGCCAGAGTAGTTGGAGTGCAGCCAGACTTTCCTGTATTTATCATGGCCACTTGCGCAGGATCACAGGAGCTGCACCATCAGGTTGTGGGAGCAAGGGGTAGCATGGTTCACGCACGTCCCTTTGGGACATTTATACACGGGGGCCCAGTTGGACTCAGTCCTGGCACCTTTGGCTCCAGGCTCATGGAGAAACATAAGCAAGACTCTTTATTATGCACAGGAGTGCTTTTCAGGAACTTTCCACGTGTGTGCAGTCAGTCCGGGTGTGGCTTTCCATATTGAGCTGCACGTGCAACTTTCCATCTATAAACTGGACGTGCAACTTCAAGGAGTGGCAGGGTGTGGCACGCAAAACAGAATTAGCGGGCGTGGCCTTAAGAGCTCAGCTATAAAAGCCACCCCAACCCCAGGGCGCACGCTTTGCGTTATTCTGCATTTGCATGCAGCGTAATGCTCACCGCCGCCTGGGATAAAGCAGCACTTACCTTTTGGGAATCCAGTCTCCTGTCCATATGCTTACCTCCTGGAGTCAGCATTCACCTGCATTCTTCACCGCTGAGCCTGGCTTCCATTCTTCATCCTCCGGAACGCAGGACTTCAGCTCTGGGCACTGCAGCACATCTTTTTCATCCTCCGGCACGCAAGACTTCAGCTCTGGGCACCGAAGCATGACATCTTCTTCATCCTTCGGCACGCAGGACTTCAGCTCTGGGCACCGCAGCACGACATCTTCTTCATCCACGAAGGCGGACCCTGTAAAAGGACAGAAGGAAAGTTTAGACATTATGAACTTTCAGTTTGAGGTCGCGCTTGCAAAATTCTTTGCGCTTATCCTTGAAAGCTCACTTACCTGCTGCCGGATCGCCTCGGGATCCTCTGCTCCTCATCTGGAGCCACCTCGTGCTCTGTAGCTCTGCTGGGCCACAATTACACCTATTTGGGAGAATGATAGACATTATTACAGATCTGACAACAGGCTGTGAGAAAGACAATACAAATAGTTCAAGACAAAGAGAAAACTGAAAGACACTTACCAGAAAGGCGTGGAATAGTCGTAGCTGGACTGGACACCACGTATGAAGGACCAGTGAAGGAACTCGGTCCTCATCCTAAAAGCACCCCTGCCATAAGTAGCAGGACAGAGAGCTCCCCATTAATAATCTACAGGTGAGCCTTAATGGGTCGATGCATGCTCACGGAAACCACGCTATGGGAAGAAGGGTTTGAGAGGGAATTCACTCACAGGCCAGCAAACTTACGTCTTCTCATATCTACACATGAGCAGTGTTCCAACTCATTGCGGCAGCCCACAGCCTATTTGCAGCGGGAGAACGCAGACAGGGGTGTTCTACTTCCTGGGAGGGCTGCAACCGTGCCCCAATGTCCCTGCAGAGACCAGGTGAGCAGAACAGTATTTAAATGATACAAACTGTCCATGATCGTCTCTTATCTGTATGTTGATGGTGCCAAAATGGCTTTTACACACAGGGACATAATCGGGTTTGTTGGATTGAATGTTCACAATATCTTTGTTGTTTCCTCTAATCTCCATGGTTCGTAGTAGTGGAGTATAGCTATCTCCCACACTTTGATACTCCACAATATCACTGTAAAGCAGTAAACTGTAAATACCCCTGTTGATATCAGTGCAGTTATTGTCCAGTAGTCCTTCACTTCTAGCATGTTGAACGGTTCCCAGTATGTTGTGCAGTCTCCTCCTTGATGAAAACCTGACAGGCGCGTCTGTACCCTTCTGAAAAACTTTCTGCTAGTGCGGGTCTAGCTGTAACATAATATCACCACACTCTAGTATGATTGATATGGTTTTGTTGATGACTGACAGGTTCCAGTATATTCAGGTAATACCCCTCTGTGAAGCAACCCATTGAGAGCCTCAGATAGTTTGTTTGATTTATGATAAACGTGGCTTCCTCTTTGCCTAAAGGATCCCACGAGTGGACGTACTGAACTTCACTGAGCGCCACAGTCCATTCATTGTCCCTCCAAATTTACAGGTTTGTCCATCTTCAAAGTGAAATTGGATATTTTGTTCCCTGGGAATGTCTCAGCTGAAGCATTGCTGGGAAACATAATGTAAAAAGGTGTAGCCTACATGCCACTCTCATTATACACGGGTAGCTTCGATAAGCATGCATGTCGACATTCCAATAGGCGTTCATTTTTTATTTCCTGCGGGTAAGCATAAATGCATGTAAAATGTCCATAGTCTCAATCTCCGTAGGTCAGTTTATTGGTTGCCATGCCTGTTGATCTGTCGTACTGATTTAGATATACTTTTATACAGATAAACTTGCAAACCGCTTTTTCAGTTGTGTTTCTAACACACAAAGGACACCGCTGTCTATACTGCTTCATTTTCAAAAGGATAGTATCCACCACATGTATAGTCCACAGTGTTTTAGTCACGCATTGTTCAGTACCTTTCCGAACCCATAGCCGGGTTAGCGGTTGTATCAGCCACATCATTTCTACAAGGCATTTAGGGCTCAACATGTCACATATTTTACAAATCACTTTACCCACATTAGATATTTCCAAACCTTTGTGAGCATCATGTTGAGGATCAGCAATTTTATGCCCGTGGCACCATCTGTAAAATTGGTTTTTTAAACACGCTTTTGCCACTATGGCTGTAAAACCCTAAATAGCCCGGATATCCACCCGGGGGAGAACTGATGTGTCTGTATCGTCTTTACCGCTATCGGTCTCCATTAGCGAGGTGCATTCCTTACACAGTCTATTATCGCGATCCCTGGGGTTTTCAATTTCATCTGAACAGCAAACACAATAAATATTGATAGTCTCCACCCAAAGGGCAGGGTCGCTCTCTGACATCACAACTGCATCATTCTGCATAACCATAGATTCAAACCTGCTGTCTTCAGAGCTCACTTAGCCTGCGGATGGTCGCCCAGGCTCCACGACCAGTGACTGCTCCAGAACCACAGTGTCATCCCAGACAGCCATTTCCAGATTAAATGTGGTTATGGGTACACCCACCTTCATGCTTTGAATGCAATCTCCAACAGACTGTCCCATAACCATGACAATGAGTGGTGGCTCACTGGTGAATGAGAGTGTAGCCATGTTCTCGCACAGCTCACTGGTTTCACAGTCTGCCATCAAATCCTGAGCATCCTCCATCTCATCATGCCCCATAAGACAATAAGGGGTATAGCTATCATTGGAATCACTGGAACTTCCCCTCATCATAATGGTAGCAGTTCATAATCACAGTTTCCTCTGCACCACGCTGAATAGCCCCTGAGAAGCCGGTAGAGTGCACGTTTTCCAGGCTTGCAACAACAGCTATATAGCTGGGATGTAAGTCCCTACCACAGCCCCATCATAACCTTGGCACCGCCCTTAGACCTATTTATAGCCCATCCATTAAAGTTCTTAAACAATTTATGTCAAATATATATCATAATTATATCAAACATTCATGAAATTCTTACCATTTCAAATCACAATTTATTTTAAACATTCTTGGGCTTCTTATCTAATTTATATTATACATTTTTGAGGTTCCATTAAATGTATATCAACTTTATATAAAATGAATATAACATAAATATAAAATGCATATCAAAATTATTGTGGTTCTTATACATTTATATCAAATTTATTTTAAATATTATTAGGATTCTTATCAGTTTTATATCAAATTTATATAAAAAATCTTGAGGGGCAATCAAATTTATAGCAAACATTTTGGGGGAAATCACACGCATAAGGGTTCAGGGGTGTGGAATGAGGCAGGGCTAGGGGTGGGAAAGGGGGTGGGCCACCTTACAAATTTAACATTGAGATAAAAGGTACCCCCGACAACTACTGATGTGTCATGACAGCTGCACTGCTAAGAGAAGGCCAGACAGCACCTTTGCATTGAATGCTGGGCCATCAGGGGCCTCCTAGGGAAAATGGTAAACTGTGCCAGAGGTTAAGATTAATTCAAATCCTTCAAATCCTTCTAGCTATCACCTCTTTTATTAAGCTGTCAGTGCCCAGATACTATCTCGTTGCGAGTCAGTATTCATGAGCAGGGACGATGAGTGCACATCTGCCTCTGTGTGTCTTGGTTTAGGTTCGCTGTAAGGTTTCTATTGTGATTGAGAAATCTGCACAGGCACTCAGGGTTAGAGCAATCTACAAGCTGACCATGGCTTCAGACAATGTGTATAGGTACAGCATGTGTTTTGTCGAAGATAAAAGAACAGTTCATGTGGAACAATAATGTGGATGACAATGTCTCCCTCTTTGGTGTAAGGACACATGATTTTGTATTTGCATTTGGGGTTTTCTATAGTGCAAACCTAGCAAGCAAGCAACAGAGCGCTTTACAAGTCGTTGAGGTGACATATGAGGTAAGGGGGAGGGTTACAATATGTAGCATCAGATCTTTCCAGTTATGGGGTGTGGGATGTGATAAAGGAACACAAGGGGCCTAGGTGACACCTAGGTATTGCCTGAAGATCTTGAGTTCCTTCCTGAGCTGCAAGAGCATTGGCATGGTCCAGATTGCCACTGGGATGGTGTTCCAGTAGGCAGGGGCATATCAGGCCGGTTTCCTTTTTTTTCCTTGTGCTCCTGTTTTGTCTCAAGCCTTCTTCATGGAGGAGCAGGACCGACCGGAGCCACAGAGTGGCCAGTGTGTGAGGGGTGGTAGCCTTATAGGTAATGCAAGCAGTCTTAAAGAGTATTCTGTTTGGTTTGGGAAGCCAGTGCAGCTACTTAAGGATTGGCAGATTTTTGTTACATTTTCTTTTCCCCATTATGAGTTGTGCTCCGGTGGGTTCAGTGGACCTAAGAGGGACCAGGCAGGTTGCCTGAATACCATCGATGTGGGAGATTACCATTGGTGGAGTGTGGTTCTGAAGTCAAAGGTGGAATGAAGAATTTTATTTTATGGACAAGTAGTATGCTGCTATTAGGCAGGTTGGAATTATTAATATGTTGTCAGAGGGAGAGAGGGCTGCCTACGGTAATCCATAAGATTTGCCAGTCAGGACAGGTGAGACTTGAACCTATCAAGGTGCAGGTTTGTTAGCCACACTTGAATGTTATTCTGCTGAAATGGGTGATGGTGCAAGATGTATTCCGTCTTTGTGGGAATAAGCTTGCAACATGTCCTTGTCATCCAGGCTTAACTGGAGGTGGAGCAATTCCTAAGGATGAGATGTCCTGGGTACCACTGGCATTACGGTACAATTGGGCATCATCCGAGTTATGGTGCAGTGAGACATTTGGGATATTGAGAAGTGATCCATAGTCCTCCATGTATAGATGAAAGATTACAATGGAGAGTATTGAGCCTTGTGGTAATTCACAGGTGACGACCCAGGACGTGTGGATGGGGTCTAGAAAATCGCAAGGTACACTGCCTCCAGGACGCACATCACCTGGCATTAAAGGTCTGTGGTTCCCAGAGCTCCATCATGAATGGGACAATTGAAGTAAGGTTCGGAGGTAAGTATTTAAGCACTGCTTTATTTAGGGTATTTTCACCTTTCGACCCAGAACAGAATAACAACTCCCCCACAACCAAATCTAAACCTTTCATGAAACACCTAATTGGGATAGCTAATGCAATGTTTTTCAGGGGTCTGTGACCCAGAATCAGTAAGGCCTCACCTTAAGTCTGAACAGTCTGTTTTGGGTTTCAAAGATTGGTCCGACAGTATGGCCTCTTCTTATTGTTCCAACAAAACAGCCTCTGCATTCAGCATAAAACCTCTAAGTTCTGTTTTTCTCAGTTTGAGGTATTTTCCGTGGATTCATTGTCAGTACTCATTCACTCGTAGTGTGGGGGTTTGGATGTCCATGCATGTTGTCTTGGCTCCTTGTTCCTTTGCTTCCGTTGTTCTGCTCCTTGTCATGGACAACTGTGAGACCCTTCTGCCTGGATCTCCGGCGCCATCTTAGATGCTATACCATGGTAGCTGTCAAAGGTAGGACTGGGTAACACAAAGCCAAGGCCCAGGGCATTCATCAGGAGGCTGGCCACTTCTCTAGGCCTGCAGGCTGACCCAGTTAAGATCTCTTCCTTTTGTCCTCAGGGGCCTGACTTGAATCCCCAATACTCCATTCTCATCTACCTCCTCAATGGCACACAAAGGTCTCTTGTCTAAAGGGACTGCTCCTCCTCTCCTAAATACTGCTCCTTCTGCTTCTCAGGAACCTCCTCAGTGCTCCACAATATTTGTATACCTCCACCCTCAACTCTCTGCTGTCAGGCTTGAAATATTTATGCTTTACCTTCTTGTCTTTTCTCTCTTCCTTTTTCTTCTTACCATCTTTAACCTCCTCATGCTGTCTCTCTTCAACTTGATGTGTGTTCCAACCTTCTCCACAAAGTCTCTTCTTCTCTTGCTGTTACCTTCAACCCCCTCTCCTCTTCTTCCCACCCCCTCTGCTGGTTATTCTCCTTCCAGTCATAACCCCTTTGATGTTACCCTTCTTCTCCTCCTCACTCGTCACCTCCTGCTTGCTCTCCAGCACCTCCATAACCTGAATCATCTTCACCACCACTTTAACCTCCTTACTCTCCTCCAGCTCCTTCAAATTATTTTGTTCTCCTGCCTCTTGATTACCTCTCCAGCCTCCTCAGTCCTGCTTTCCCTGCTTCTCTTTCTACTCTCTGCTCCAACACATTCCTAAAGGCAGTGGACTTCACTACACCATAAGGTCCTGATACAATATTGTGGCCAGTGTGACTTCATCACATACCTCTCAACTTTTCTTTCATCCCCCACCCCTTGTTTTATCTTGTTTTGGGATGTCAGCTTAAATAAATAGTCAACATCTCTTCCTCTCTATGTTTGACTGCAAAGAGATAGGGTTGTAGACCGGGAACCCTATAATCACCCAGGCATTGCTATCCTGATTACGAGCCAAACAGACTGAGGCACATGATCAGTGACAAGGCAAAGTTTCCTGCATGTCAGATTATATTTGATGGAGGGGTAGGTTTGTAGACCAGGAAACCCTATCATCACCCAGGCATTGCTATGCTAATTATGAGGCAAACAGACTAGGGCGCATGATCAGTGACAAGGCAAACTTTCCTGAGCACCAGATCATATTTGATGGATTCTATTGCCCATTTCATGGCAAAACATTCAAGTTTAATGATGGAGTCATTCATTTTCCATAGGAACAATGATCTGCTAATATATATACTTAGTTATTGAAAACCTTGTTGCTCTTGAGGCAGGGCCACTTCAATGCCAATTTTGAAAGATTCCGTCTGTAGAATGAATGGCCTTGAAAAATCAAGCATATAGACCAGAAAATAGAGAATCCTTTAAAAGTCTGAAAGCCAGGATGCCTTCAGACTTCCATTTAAACTGAGAGGGTTGATTGTTTCTCAATTTCTCTGTCAGGGCATCTCCGATAGTGCATCCAGAGGGGATACATCAGCAGTAATCATCCACCAAACTTCAAAAGGTCCTTATCGCCTTTTCATTGAGAAGAATAACTTGTTACTACCTTTACCTTCTTCTCCAGCAGCTTTACCAACAAACCTCCTACACAAATGCCTAGATATTTCATCACTGGGTGGGCCAACCAACAAATCCAGTTTTTAACCCACCTGACAGAAGGTCTGACACATCAGATAGAGCTGCTCTTCCTAGAAATCACTAAGCACTATGGTAGACTTCCTCTGATTCCATCTGGGTCCATAAGCCATTGGAACATGCAAAGAAAGACATGCAAACCAAAGGGGAGAACCGCTAATTGGGATAAGCCATTTGGAGTAGCAAATGCAGGCTGCTCTTTATCTCCCGGAATGAGGGATACTTTCCAGTACCCTTTTTCTCAAGCCTAAGGTGGAGAAGATGGCAGAACATCGTATTTAATCAATATGTCTATCAATCATTGGCAATGGATAAGCATTAAAGTTGGACAGTTTGGTTACCTTTTTGGGTTCTCTGCAGAACCACCAGGAAACAAATGATTGAGGCATGGAGTGGTGTGGTGTAAGACCATTGACTGTAAGACCTGCCAATGACCTATATATAGATTGATAGTTTTTTTCATTTTCATGATTCCAGTTACTGTCATGTGACGTATGACTTCAGCTAGCCTATAAGGTCTGAGGTGAATCGTTTTCCCAGCTGGAGTATGGATGTGATAAAAGAAAACCTGCATCTGCCTGGTTATTCACCAAACTCCTGCATGTACCCTCTCTGAGTGGGCTCAACTCTTACTGTTACTGTGCCATTGCATCAGTCCCGGGTTGGAGTCTTAATATCTTCGGTCCTTACTGGTGCTATCGGATTGGGGCTGCTTTTTTCATTCCATAGCTCAAGCCAGTTTTGATGGTAAACTTGGAGTTTTTTCCAGTCATCAGCTTGTTGGACTTTGTAAGTTAGGTCTCCATAAATAAGGTATGGCCCGTGCCACTGCACTAAATGTTTGTTCTTTGTGGTGGAGAGAAGAGCAATTAATTGGACCCCTACTTAAAACCTTCAGAGCCTAAATCTCTTACCGGAAGTCCCTTATGCCATTCTTGGGCTTGGCTAAAATGTTGGGTTACTGACTCCTTTACTAATGTAGTTTGATATTGGGTCTTCTGAATCACCTGGGCGTTGTTAACTGTGGAATCCTCTTGTTGTTCCAACCCCTCACTCAGCAAATGTCCTAGGGGTCTAGTTAACCGAGTCAAAAGTTGAAAACCATGTTGAGGCTTGGAGCATGTTCCTGACGGAGAGTAATGCCCATGGCAATAGTTAACCTAAATTCTATCCATCTGTGTTTAACAGCTTCCATTATAGATGTTTAATTTGCTGGTTTAAGCATTGGAACAATCTATGGGTCTGGTGTCGATGGATGGAAGTGTGCAGGGTTTTAATCTCCACCAGATCTATAATCTTCATCACGAGTTTTGACAAACAATTAGATCCCTGATCGATCAATATTTCCCTTGGGAAACCTACCCTAGTAAAATAGGGGACCAGGTGTTGCAGGATGCACCTCTGATTTAGGATCTGTTCACAAATCTTCTGAGCAATGGGGTTGCCAACCTTAACAAGATGAGGATACGCTTCTCGATTTCTTAAAAGGATTATAACATTATGTATTACAGATATAATATGTTATTTTGTATAGCGCAAATCTAGTCCGGAAGCAACAGAGTGTTGTACAGATTATAGAGCAAAACATTGGTAGCGTGAATTGAACAAGTCCCCATGGAAGTCCCTGACCAGGACCCGTGCCTGTATGTCCAGATAATGATAACTGTGCAGCACTGATATAGAGGTGATAATGCTTGCAGGGAACCTGCATTTGTAACTTGTTTTTGTCAAGATTCTGTCCCAGGATGAAACCATGCACTGTTAAAGCTCTATAGATCACAGGCAGTGCCTTGGGTGTCTTTGTCTACTAACTTCAGCACAGAAGATTTTGGTCTTTGTGGCACCCTTTTAGCAGGTCCTATTGACCCCCCTCTGAGATCATGTGTGAAGAAGGATGATGTAGTTCATCAGCGCAGTGCTGGTCACTTTGGAATCAGTGTTGCAGGAGCCACGCGTGTTGACTGCCAAGATGGTGCCTTTCGGAGCAGATGGGAATAGACATCACCAAGTTGTCAAGCTTCCCCTTCTGGGTCATACTGGGAAGTGTGCAAACCGCAGTCAAACACTAGAGACAGAAAAGAGATCACTAGGTTGCAAGCCTTCAGGTAGAGCCCATGCCTTGCTTTATGATGTCTGGTGTATTATTCCTATCCTTTGCTTGCTCCTGCCTCCTACCCTCATCATTATCTGCATCTCAAGTCAAGGCCCCCTGTTGGGAAGCAAGTCAAATGCCCCAGGGTGAGCTAAAGTACAAACTAAGGATGTTCCTATAGCACGTAAAGATAGCATTGTTAGTGCAAGCCCTCTTGTCATCATATGCAGCATTCGTGCCACATGTAAACTTTATTAAGTCCAGATACACTGTAGAGCCCAGTTTAGGGTGTAGGCCCGGACGGCATATGGGGCTTTGGCTAGGGAACATTAGGTGATTTAGATTTGGAGATGTGTGCAGTTACACTGAGGTTGTGACAGACACCTTTGTGTATTGGAGAAAGCTTTAGTAGTTGAAAAGGTCACCAAGTGCGAGTATTAAGGAAGATGCATGAAGGGTTAAGTGGCAGGCTCTTGGTGATAGTAGTTTGAGTTTTTGAATTGAGACATATTAGAAGTTATTGCTTTTCATTGAACAAGATGGCCATGCTGCATTGTTTAGCTTTGGTTTTCTTTAGTGAGTAAGTTTTCCTTTCTGTCCCCCCAACCCCTGCCAGTGCACAGACTTTGCCACCATCCTTGGAGGTGGTGTGAAGTGCCGCACAGTGATTGCTTGATGTTGTAGGAACTCGAGGTAACCCAGACTTCGAACAATGGACATTATGACAGTTTGTGTTCCAGACATTGGCTTAGCACCTTAGTGGCGAAGGACATATCGCGGTGGGGACAGGGTAGTGTTGAACAGAGGGACTTGCTAAAATTGTGGTTGTACTGCCCCCTGTGAAGAATGGTCACTCAACTGGAACTGCAGTTAGCAGGGTAAATGAAGCCCATAAGTTAGAGAAATTAATTTCCAAAGAGTGGTGTAATAGTGGCAGTTTTTTAAAGGCCACATATTCTCAAAGGAGGAAGTGAAGGATGAGTCCCAGAGATGCAACATGTTTTCTAATGAGAATTGCAGCAGGAGCTGTCCATTGGCCAGCCACAAGTGTGAGAGTCATCAGGGGGTGCCAAACCTTCTGGTCACATGGGAATGGGATAAGCTATCTGTTTCTATTGTCACACTGTCTGCACCTCACAGGGTATTGGTTAATTCTGAGGTCCGAATCAAACAATGAGATACTCAAGGGTGGGTTGGCCTATGGGGAAAGGGTCTGAATGCAAAAATGTACCCAAAGCTACAGGCCAATGAGGATAGAGAATAATAGGTGACTAAGACTTTAGGTCACTGTTAGAGGGGTTGTACTTTTTTGGTCACAAGGGTAGAATTGGGCCAATAAGGCCAACTAATGTATGGTTTTCTTTAGGGGACTAAGGATATTAGCCAATGGGGTCTTAGGGATTTACATGTGTCTTGTAACTGTTTCAATTTCATACTTGTGGTTTTCTCTTTTATATAGCACCATTTCATGCTGGCGTGTTGAATGAAGCTTGCTTTTTTCCCAGCTGAAGTTGTGTGTAATAAAAATGGGTTTTCTTGCATTTCATGCAGTGTTTATTGCTCCTTGGATTGTTTTTGCCTGTTCGGGTTTTGGGCCTACCCTACACTTCTGTCCTGTATTCCCGCTCTAACCTGTCTTGTCTCCATTCTGAGCCTGCCACTGCTTGAATCCGAACTCTGCTGCATGCCATTTCCTCTGCTGACTGCCCTGCTTACATTTCCAATTGCTATCTCTTCTGCAAAGAGGAAATCAACCAGAGCAATCCTTTTCGGCAAACCATGCCTTCTGACACCTGTAGTGAAACGTCCAGCAGCTCCTTCTTTGCTCCATCATCCCTGTAGTGAGGTATTTCAAGAGGATTTCCCCCTTTAGAGCTTTTCCCCTACAAGTGGATGCCCCTCTAGGAATCACCTGCCTTCCATCGTGTTTACACCTGGGTGCAGGGTGGCAACTGTGGAGAGCAGACCACTTATCTCAAAGCCTCACTCTGGATGACAATCACAGGTTAGACTAGCTGCAGACAGAAACGCAGAATACTGTACGTGAGGCAAAATGTTACTTTTCAACACCTTTATTTAGAAATAATAGGATGGGGTTTGAGGAATGCCTATAAGGGCTAGGTTTTTTTTTAACTAAAGTACAAGAGGGGTCACTACAGTAAAGGTGTCAGAGTAGGATAACTGAAAACATTGCAAGAGCCTATCTAAGGGCTCAACCATCCTTCCAGGATTCACTCATCAAATACATACCGTAGGGGGTGTGGTGCGCAGCTTTCGTCTTGCCTCCAAACTCACAGTCTCTGGGATATAGCGACTATTGAACTTTTTAGCTTCTCTGTCCCAGAGTTACAGCACCCAGAGCACTTCTTGATCTCACTTACCAAAAGGTAGTTCACTCCCCTTGCTTTAGAACATGGGTCAGTCTCAGAGATTTTCACTCTCCTGTCGTGGTCCACCATGCTTGGCTCAGGGTTCCTACGCTTTTCTGTCAGTGGTTGGTTTCTCACCAGCGTCACTGTCCACTTCACAGCAGTCTCTCTCGTTTCTCCTTTAATGCCTCTGGATCCTGACAGGGTATGAGATTTAGCCCCCAACAGGTATTCTGATTTCACGCTAAGGTGCGGTCTCGCCCCTCTGGCTGCTTCTCCCAATTTATGTCTCCAGGTCGGTATCCCAGTAAGTGACCACACTTTCATCATATTAAGCCTTTTTTTAAATGTTGCAGTTTAGTCTGGTTAACTAATAACCCCACGGATTGGGACTTCTTTAAGTTTCTCCCTCCCTTGTGTCTGGAGTGGTTGTGGCCCTATCTATGAGTGATTTCCCCAGTGTATTGTTTCTCCGACTGACAGGGTTTAGCTGATTTCAATGATTCTCTCCTCCTATCCAGTTTACAAAACGCCCTGTCCTCCATTTTGAAGTCAGGCAGAAGTGCCATGTTGGCTGCAGGAGGTCTGGCAGGAGTTCTGCATCAAATGTGGGCCCATCGAGGAGCTCTTATGGAATCAGTCAAAGAGAGTGTGCACAACACCCCCTCATACCTAGAGTACTGATGAAGGAATTTTGGCTAATATAACTTAGTGACATAGTGAGGCTGGTCTTTGGTCTTGCATTGATACATGTTTCTTACAATGATTTTTTTCTATCCTCACACAATTCCAGGTCTTAACTCCAGGTTCCATAGAATCTGGCATTTTCTTTCTAAATGCTAGCAGTCTCTTACAGTATGCCTTTATTTATGTTGTGACCTATGTGACCCCAATGTGCTTGGTCTTGTCTGTCAATGCTAGATTTTGGTTATGTAGCCCAGGTCTATTTTCTTTGGCCCGCTGGAAGGTTATTACCACCTGGCCACAGGGGCATCACAATATATACGACCCCTCCCAGGCAAGCCAAAAAGGGAGAAAGTATGTTATTAGACAACGTGCTATGAAAATGAATAACAGGAGATGGGCCACCATACTGAGTTCCTACAAAGAAATGAACACATACGCATCATGTCTTTTTAACAAATAATTTAATGACGTATTAATTTATAACACAACAAACATAACGAATAAAATAACGACATCTTTTTCCCCTCTTTTTTTCGGGGGGTGCCCCCCCAAACTCCTGTTTCCCCTTGCTAAAACCCACCCCAACCCCCTGCCCACAAGATTTAACCTTTACCCCACCCTCACAAATAGTTTCTGTAAAAATGCTTTTATTTTTCATTATGTATGTTTCATTATAAATCCATTTGTTATTTATATTTCGTTATTAACACTGTATACCGAACACATGATAGCTAGTTAACATTTTGCCCCAACTGGGATCTTTATTGCTTCACAACACTAATACCCCAATATATGGAACAATGGAACTACCTGACCCCAACGTTATGTCTCTACTCTTGGGTGGGCAAGTAGTCTCCTTCTTTTCCTTTTCAGTATGGTGTTCATCAGGTGTCTGTACTTGGTTTCCTTCCTTCTCACTTGACACGTCTCCTTGCTTCTCAATTGTTGCTTCCTTTTGTATTTCTTTTTATGCTGATGATTCTCAGATCTTGGCCTCTTTTTCTTCCTTCTCAGATGGTCACTTGCTATTTAATCTTGGATGCATTCTTATTTTATTCATCTCAAGGCATGTAAAACTGTATTTCTGTTCTTTTTAGCTTCAAGTGTTCCTCCCCTATTTCCCCACCTATCCACTCCTTTCCTCCTTCGGTTCTTTCCTTTGCATCCTCTGCTCAAAATCTAGGTGCTGTCTCTGATTCCTCTAGTTCCTGTCATTTAAAACTTCATAATATGTGTTCAGCTCATCATTTTATTTATTTTCATGCTACAAAGCTACTTATTTCTTCTCTTGTTTTTTTCTTGTCTTAATTACTGCTCTTTATTGCTCTGCTTTTTTAGTTGGTTTCTCTGCATACCCTCTTGCTTATTTACACTCGATCTTTAATTCTGCCATTCGTATTCTCTTTGGTCTTTAGCCTCGTATTTCAATTTCCTTTTCTCTTCATTCTCGATCCTGGCTCTCTTTTAATTCCTGTCTTCCTTTCCATTGTATTTGTATCGTTGATGCATGGGTGTCCTTCTTCCTCCCTGTTCATTGCTTCTAGTCCCAGTCTACAGCCCTTCTCCTTTACTAATTTCTGAAACTCAATTTCTTCTTGCTCCTCCCTCTGCTCATTACCGCTTTTGGTCTTTTTCACTTCTTGCAGCCAAGGACTGGAACTCCCTACCTCTGTCCGGTAGATCGCCCCTTTTCTTTGATTTTTCCTTCTCTTTTCAGCTCTCATCTTAAAACTCATTTTCAAACGCTTTCATAGTAATTTATGTTATGTTGATTTATACTGCACACCGCTACCACCCAAGAGCAGTCTCCAGGCGCTCACGTGGCTCTGCAAGAAAGAGGACATTATTTGTTAGTGAGGGAAGAGTGATAGGATAAGTCCAGAACCAGGAGAAACTGGCATCTGTGTGTGTTGGCTTGCGGATGGTTGGTTGTATCCACTGGCTTATTGTATCTGTACAGCCATGGTCCAATGCCTGGGTTGTTTCTATGTGACTGTTTGTTTTGTAGGAGTGTGTCTCTGTGTTTTATGTGTAGATTGGGTGGTAATTCAGTTTGTGCCCAGTGGCTTGTTGTATCCGTATGGGTAAGGTCCAGTGTCCAGGTTTGTTGTTGTAGGCTTGTGTTACTTGTGTTGGGTGTATGTTAGTGTATAGGTTGGCTAGCCCAGTGGATGTGTATATTGTGTGGTGGTGTGTTGGAGGAAGCAGGAACAGAGTGGTTAGTACATTGGCTACTCTAAGTTCTTCTATGTGGCTAATCCACACAATTCTATATAGTGATACAGATGGTTAATTTCACAGTCTATCTAAATGTGACGCACGGTTAATCTTCAACAAATGTATCTAAAAGTGCTGCATGGCTAATCTTCACAACGCTATCTAAATCTGCCACATAGATAAACTTCACAATTTAACTGTGCTGCATGGTTAAACTTCACAATCTAATTGTGATGCATGGCTAATCTTCACAATTCTATCTAAATGTGCTCCATGGCTAATCTTAAATAAATGTATCCAAAAGTGCTGCACGGCTGATCTTCATAATCTATCTAAACGTGATGCATGACTAATCTTCACAGATCTATCTAAATGTGCTGCATGGTTAATCTTCACAATCTAAGTGTGATGCGTGGCTAATCTTCACAATTCTATCTAAAAGTGCTGCCTGGCTGATCTTCATAATCTATCTAAATGTGACGCATGGCTAATATTCACAAATGTATCTAGAAATGCTGCATGGTGAATCTTCACAGATCCATCTAACGGTGCCGCATGGCTAAACTTCACAATCTATCTAAGTTTGACGTATTGATAATCCTCACAGATCTATCCCGATTCTTAATTGGTCGTTGTTAATTTTTAAATTGTTCATTTACTTGGACAGTTATTAAAGCACTGGTGCAAAAGTGCTACCAAAAACAATCAATAAATACAAATGCAAAATGAGGCATTCGATGGCAACAAGGTTACAGATAGCAACATCGGTGTGAGAGCAACGTCTGTGCACATTGCTTTGGTGGTGCCCGGGCCCTCCATGGCCCTGGCATCTGTGAACCATGGAGGTGACTCTTAAGGGACACCAGCACAGATGCGGCACCCCCAGGCTGTCACGCAGAGCTGCAGTAGACTTCCAAATCCACCTGGCAGTATCTGTGAGGCGGCTGATGCCCATTCGTCCTGAGCTAATGTGATATCTCCAGATGACCATAAAAACCTCTGCCTAGACTTCAACAGCCCTGACTTCACATCAATAATAAAAGGGCAACACAGCCCACCGCACACTCAAATTCTTATTTCTAAAAAGCAGGCTACTGCAGACAGCCAGATTAAAACTGACCAGCATTCGTGTTCAGGGCTCCTCTTCTCTGGCCTGTTGTTTACTGATGGAACACTGCATTTCACAGGTGAGGCACGCTGCTGTAGTGGACCCGCGCTCTTTGTTGTGATGCGTTTAAGACGACCAGAAGTATACGCATCAGTAAATAAAGGGTGAGTCGCGCTGCGTTGCCACAGATGTGAGAAAGAACTCATAACGTCTCATGTGTGTTACTATTCTTCCAACACCGAATGATAATGTGGGTAATACTCAGAACAGTCCATCCACAACACACCTCCACAACATTATGCCCGGGCAGCACCGCTAGTGTTGTGCCAAATCTGCCCTGGCTCCACCTCAGCTGTAAACACCACAGTGCCTTCACCTTGACTAATGGACCCTCCTTTCCACCCAGCACGGCTCCCCGTCATAGTCTGCGCCACGCATGTGCACTCCTGCACATCAAGGGGGTGCCATGGGCTGATCTGCTCTCCTTTTTCCTCCTCATCAAGGCTGCCACCATCCATGGCCCACGTCAGTCGCAGAGAATCTACCATGCCCTGCCCAGGTCACCACCTACCCTGGGCAGGGACTCTTCTTCGTAGCTGCTCCAACGACTACTGCTCTGCAGGTGGCCCAGGACTTTGCCTTTTGCTGGTCCACTGCTTCCAGAGTAGCAGCCCAGGACTCTGGGGGCCATGCACTGAGCCACGGCCATCTAGCGTGGGCTCAGTAGGCTGCCACGTGTGGCATTTTGTCACCTGCCCCCACCTGGTTCAGAGGCAGACAACTATAGTTCTTACACCACACACTTTGCTGGCAAATTCCAGCACGGCATCACTTTCCTCCATGGAGTAGGTCAATGGGTGGGGCAGCAAGTACCTGCCTCCCAGCCATTGGGGGCTGCCAATGGCAGTGCTCCCTGGAGAGATTTCTGTTCTTCCTTCCTGTCCCCTTCCCCTTCAAAACCTCTCCCTCAATCGTTCTAGCAGTATTCTTTTTTCCTTCAGACAAGCATAGTTAGCCCCTGAACCCCAGTTGGGGGCAGTCCTTTGTCCATGGGCTTATGTTTCCAGCTGACCCCTTTGAACTGGCAAGCTTTCAGAAAATGGTGCAGTACAGGTAAACACATATGCCTTGCCTTTTGAATAAACCGTTCCAGCAATCCAAATTGTGTGTGTTATTATTGTTTCCTGTTCACGTGCAATGAATTTCGGACCCACTAAAGCCGGATCCATTTGGCCAGGGGTTCCACTTATAATATTCTTTTCTTCTTATTTTGCATTTGAAATCTTTATTCCAGGCTCCAAAGTGGAACCAGATCAGACGCTTTTCCAAGCAGAGAGTGGGATTTAGATACCTCTCCTCTGCAGTCTCCTCCGCAGAAGCCTCCCTCTGGAATGGTCTCCCTGCCCCCCTCAGGCTTGAGCCAGACCTGCTTAAGTTCTGAAAGCTCTTTAAGACCCACCTTTCTCTTCTGCCTTCCCTCTCCCACTCCCCTGCTAATACCTTCGTCTACAGCAGTGACTGGCTGGCTGGTTCCCTGAGTTCTACAGGGCTCCAGGCTCCCCCGCCCAGTTCACCCACCTCCTCGCACTTAGCATGTGGACTCTCACCCACTGCACCCCATGCAATCCCTAGCACTTGCCCTCCTGCTCTCCCCTATCACCCTCCTAGCCCCTGTGGCCCTCTTCTGCCTCTCCGACTCCCCCCTTCACTTGCTCTCTCCCTTTACACTGCACTTCCCTTCCCACCCTAGCACTTTCCATTTTCCGCTGACCAGCACTTCCCCGTCCCCTCTCCCTCGCATTTCTTGTTACTGCACTTACATGATGCGAATGTCACATGACCTAGTAGGACCGTTATTGTTATCTTTCTCCCGTATCCCCCCCTTTTTGTCTTGTGGGGCCTTGAAACACCATTTGTTGTATAGGCACCTTACAAATATCCAATAAATAAATAAATGTGTGATGTTCTTCTTTCTGCAGAAGCTAAACCTTACCAGGTTCCAGAATTCTCGCTTTTCTATTACTGCTCTCTTTTTTTTTATAGTTCAGCACTTGTAAATCAGTGACTGTTCAGTTTTTATGAAAAATGAACTTCACTCTGTGGTCCAGGACACAGAAGATATTTTTTAATTTTTCGGATGCAGTACCTTCTCTCCACACTGCCTGATATGTGCCTTTTGTTCTCTTCTGCCAAAAAATGAACCACACTCCATGTTCCACAATGCCCTCTTTTCTGATGCCGTTCTCTTTGGTGTAGTTGGGCACTTGTAAACAATCTATCCAGGTTATGTGTTCAGTGTCGGTTGCACCTGGGAGCCCAGCGTACGCAATCAGCTTGCTCCGAATGAGGACATTATTTGCTGCTGTCCTGCACACACTCAAAAGCTCCTGCTGACTACACCATGCCTGCTCACCCGCTTGGTCACCCCTTTCTGGTCCCCCATGCCGTGGCCTCCGTACACACCTTGCTCTGGTCCTGAGGATCATGCTGCCAAATGCAAGGCTGGTTCCAACTTGTCTGCAGTCTACCCGCTTCCACCTCAGCAGCTCATTCCAGCTGCCGCTATATGTCAGATGTTGTCTTTGTGTACAACAATCCATTTCTTTACAGTTCTTTACCGGCTGGTCACACAATAATGTGTAACCCCCGGCCCCAAAGGGGCCCTAGAAGATAGGGGGTTATGGGAAGCATATGGATAGGTGTGTAAATAAAGGCAAAACACAAGAAGGGGTTTAATAGCTTTTAGTAAATGTGTATGTGTTTGACATGGACTTACTTACCTGACTGTACTATGTTCCCCACCACAGGGGACACTGGAACACTGGACTGTGGGACAATGGGCAGGTCTCCCCTTCCCATAACAATAGACTTACCTCGAGAACGTTACGTTCTGGAGAAGGAAAGAAAAACGTTAGAGGTTGAAGGGGGTGGGGAGGGGTGAAAAGAGAAAGACAGAGAAAGCAAGAAAGAACCCGGAAAGAGAAGAAAAGGAAGATTAACGCTGCCTACGGGTTCACTGCCTCCAGCGCCCCCCCCCAGGGCTCTCTGAACTTGCGGATCCAGGCTGCGTCTGTCAGCTGCAGCCCGGCGGGGAAGAGGAAACAGCCCAGGATGCATGCGGCGAGCGGCCTGGGTTAATGAAAACGCCCGTGCCCGGGGCCGCATGTACGTGGCGGACCCCGAGCGAGAGCACGGCCTGGGAAGCAATGGCCCGCCCGGTGGCCAACCCGGCAGGCCAGAAGAAGAAAAAGTTCCGGGCAGCATATGTTGCCATGACCCGAACTGGAGCTACAGACCGCCCAGGGGCCAGTCTGGGTGGCCCAGAGGTAGGTAAAGTCCCGGGCCACATGCACGGTGCAGCCCGGGTGAACAGCATGGCCATGCCGGGGATAGCCCCCCTACCCTGTAGCTAGGTGGGGTGGGTGGTGAAGAAAAGACCCCGGCGGCAACAGCAAGAATGCCAGCACTGCTGGGAGGCCTACGCGGCATCCGCTCTACCTGGATCCAGACGGGGAGAGCGAGAGAGCAGCACTTACCTGGAGCCTCCAGCTGCAACATTCTAAGCGGCCGGGGATCAATGCGATATGCACTGCTGGGGATAAGACTCTACCCAGGTAGGCGAGCCTCGTTGGAGTCCAACAAAGACTCTTCCCGCCTACACACCGCCACAGAGAAAATGTAACCCTGCATCTTCTAGCAGGGAGATCAAGGGCTCATAAGCCCAAACTTACAGGGCCTTTTAAAATTAAAACACTGCCACAGAGGTAAAGGGGAAAATTAACTATTGTATTGCCAGCAGGCAGCATGGGCTGGTAAGTCCCAACAAGACATTTAGGGCTGGCAGAGCACCAGCTAAATGAAATCACTGCCATGGAATGGGCTTCCAAAGCCCTGCAACCACAGCATCCCCAAAGAGGGACCACATGCTCCCAATGCCTGTTTTATGCACAAACTTCTCAATGCAGTGTCGGGGCACCACCCATACCAAGAGGTCTAGTGCTCCCAAAGCCCTAACAAGGAACAGGACCACAGACAAGATACCCATGATGCCACCTGCAGAAGAGCGGGACAGACAGGATACAGGACTGACCCGATGACAGAGGAAGGTCCTCTGTGTTGAGTGACATGTTATGTGAGTATGATGAATGGAAAAAGGGAAATGTTTTGTGTTAGAGCAGACTGCAGCTGCTAAGGGGTTTGAGAGGGTGTAACACAGGCAATGGGTTGTGATGAAGCGGGAGGTTGAGGAGGAAAGTATGGGGCCCGTAGGCAAAGTGTATAGGAACTTGCTTTAAGTTCATTTATTGAGGGGTTTGTGCAATGAGTAGCTATTACACTGTTGAATGCATTATTAAATGCTGAAGAAGAGAACTGAATTGTCGTATGGGGCTGATATGAAGAAAGAGGATGGTTTGCTAGCTTAAAAAAGTTAACAATGTTTTATATTAAAAAACACAAGGGTAACTAAACTTCCGCTCTGGTGTACTGTGCCTTATTAACATGAAGGAACTCAGCATTGGGGACCATCTCCTGTACTAACCTTTGACAGATTCAGGGTCAGATATCCAGTGGTGGTCTGATGGCATTGAGAAATGGCACTTGTAATCGAGATCTTGTCTGTGGCCCTCCCTGTGGTAGCTTGGCATGTGTTCTACTATGGTGTCCCTCCCCCTCTACGGTAGTGTTCGCAGGGAGGGCTCTCTCATCTTTCAAGTTAAAGCTGCTTATTATGGGCTGCACTGTTCTGCTTCAATAACATCATTTCACATGTGTCAAGAAGTGCACAAAGATGACACTTAGGCCAGATGGGACATATGTTTCATAATGCCTTTAATTTTTGTTTTCACAAGGACAAACTAAAGCAAGTCTCTAAGGGTCAACAATGTGAATTTAAATATTTCAATCATGGTCAGCATGGCCGTGCAGAAACCTATACCTAAGGGTTACTCGGGGATGTTCAAGACAAGTCCAAAGAAAATTCAAGTCTTAGTTGTCATTAGGGGTTGCTTTAGATCCATCATGGCAACTTCAACATAACAAAACCAAATGTGGAGGTACGTGCTCAGTGTCTAAATAAAGGAAAAGAATTACAATAACGTTTTCTTTCACAATCTTGCCCTTTCAGTCCATAAACAAAGTATCTGGTGTGCCTAGGCTCCTTAGCGACGATGGCCCCTCCTGTCTGGTCTCAAATCTGTACTGGTGTCTAATGGTTGTTCTGTAACTCTTTTACCCCTCTCTCTCCAATGTCTAGATCTAGTGCCCTCCAACCCAAACTGCCACTCTTCCCTGCTGTGTCACTGCAAGCTCGTACCTAGGGGTCTCTTCTCTAGTATCTCTCTTTCCTTCGTAAGCTGCTCTGACTCCTGGTGTACCAGCTCACTGATCTGTCACATGCTCATTCCCCCACCCACCTTAGCGCGAGATACATGGTTGCCCTGCTCTCCTTCTCCCCAGCCCTTCTTTCCACCTCCTACTCTACAAGTCGTCTCTTCACTCCCTTCTAGTCATCTCCCTTCTAAATACATGTTCCTGCTTATTTCAGCCCTTTCTTTGCCTACCCTCACCAACACGTTCCTGGCTTCTTTTACCAACTCTTCCTTGCCTTTACTTACTACTTTCTCTGGGAATGCTCTCTTCCCCTAATACTCAGCCTCTCTCACCATGTCCTTCTTGACTCATCCCCACACATTTCTGCTTAACTCCTTTTACCTCCTCCTGGGTCTCCTCTACACCAAAAGCCACCTTTGCATCTTAACCACTTTGTTATTAATTGTTAATTAATGTTAAAGGGACGTTATGTTTACAAGTAAAACCGAAAAACCTCAGAAATTTGCCAGTCATGATAAGCTAAGCAAGCATAACTCGTGCCACCACCGTGCACTGCTAAAACTAACACCCATAACATCACAATGCTCCTTAAAATGCTCCTTACAGGAGTTTGCTTGAAATCCGCACATGTTTTATTTTTTCTAAAATGTATGTACAAACAATAGTCATATAACTTAGCCCCACTAGACAAAATCCATTCACTCTTTACACAAACATTGAAGGTTGGGTCTATAATCTTTCTGAAAACCTTTGTCCACATTTGTCAAATGGCAACAAAGTTATAAGCAAACTACAAATGTTGAGACCCACCTCTAATTTAGCCCTCTCTTGAGAATAGTTTTGCAAACCTTTGTGCAGATTTGTCAAATGGCACCATATTTATAAGCCTTTACAATATTTTGGGACCCCTCTCTAAATTTGTTCCCACTTGACAAAACAGCTCATGCAGTTTCATTGAGTGGCGCCAAAGTTATAAGCCATCCAAGAACTGCTTTTCACCAACCCTGTAATGCAGAACATCACAGGACTGTCCCCAAACATCCGGACTGTTGAAAAACACCAGTTTTTTGGTCTCTTACGCCCAAATCCCATCCCATCCTCATCACCCCTCTGCTCCCCACAGATTGTTTGATGAGTTTGACAAGTGCAATGTTGTGTTTCTTTATATGTTTCTACTGAGGTGTCTGCGGACACCGGCAGTTGTGCGCAAATCCAACATGGCGGGCGTTTCAAAAAATCTGATGCCCTTCATGCTTTTCACCATCCAAACAGTTGCCGCTAGTGAGCCAGATATCCTGACTTTTTTTTGGACCTACTTTTTGGTAATTTAAAAAAAACTACAGGGTGGATTTACACCAAATTTAAAAATGACACTTTCGGGACCAAGCCGCCGCTCCTGGCACACATTTGGTGAAAATCCTTCCAGCATTATGTCTATGGAAAAAAAAATGTTGGGACCCCCTATAACTTTGCCCTCCCTTTGCCCCCCCTTGACGAATCCTCACCAAACTGCGATTCAGAGCGGGCCATATACTTCTTTCGCAAAGTCTGGTAAGGATTCGTTCAGGGGGAGCAAAGTTATAAGCCGCCCAAAAAGTGCTCTTCCTATGAGTTAAGCAACTTAACCATAACAACACGGCCGCTAGCGAAGGCCGTGTAATATATATATGGAACTGTCTTCCTCTGATGTCACTCCTGTTCCAGTAATTGCAGGCAGTTAACAAAATGGAGAACAATACAAGTAAGACAAACACATAGAGAAATGTTCAAAATAACGTTGATAGAAAGAGTTTTATGTTGGGAAATGTGGCAAAGATAAAACATAAGAAACAATAGCAAGAAAAACATATTTAATCTATGAAAAACATAATGCCCCTTTTATGTATTTTGTTTTATAGTCAGACGACTGTACTCTGTACTCTGTTACCCCTACTTCAACCACCATATCAATTCTACACATGCTGTTAAGTTGCTTCTTTTAAAAAAAAAATCTTTCAATCTACAAACTTGTTTTTCAAACATGCATATTTTAATAATTTTATTTTCAAACTTAAATCTTTCTTTTTTGCAAACATTTTGGCAACGGATTTATTGTTTATGACCTATAACCTTTTCTTTACCACCTCTAATCCTACACTTCAGAACAGATGCAGAATGGCTCCGGCAGGCTATGGCATCCGTTCTTTATGGGCTACTGGCCTGAAGTCCAGCTGCAGTTACCAGTGGACACACACTGTTCATTCAAATGTCTCACGTCCCAGTTAATACTTAACACTAAGGGACAGTGGAACTCATAGAGAAGTTCCAAGCACTAACAACAGTCATAGACACAGAAACACCCACTGTTTAACAGACATTACTTCGGAATGTATACAAATACAGTATAAACATACAACGTAACTACAAGAAACTGCCTTTATAGGGTCAAGATCCTACACCAATCATCGAACATTACCAACAACAATATCTAATCACCACTCACTCTCAAAATTCCAAAGCATGTCATTCTCATATATTAAGCTGAACGAATTCCTGAAAACCTTTCCCTCATGAATCAATTGTGCTTTTATCAATGCAAGAGCTGCTCAATGTAATACCTAATTTCTTCTCCCAGAACTTTAATTGATCTAGTTTTCAGAGAAGAGGCTTGCTGTAATGGATGTGAAATATGAACATATACCTTGAAATATGAACATATGCCTGGCACTGGCTTAGCCTAGCTGGTGAGCTGTTTCATATAGTGTTCAAAAGAAGACATCTTACCTGTAACAGAAACACAGCTTTATAATGTATCTATGCCTCCTCCCACTCATACTGACAAAATACACCTGTCTGGAACCCCAAACCACCTATAAAGAAGTATGATCATCTACAGTCCACATTATATTAAAAATGTTTTCAAATTCAATTTCTGGATTTGCTAGAAATAATTCCATCTACTGAAACCCATCTTCTAATTATTGGGGATATACATTGATAGGGATGTGATAAATCAAACCCTAGCATGGGTGACTTTGTAGAACACGTTGAAACCTTTTAATACCACTGCTGTTATAACGTGTTATACTTTTGATGTTATTACAAAATGTATATTGTTGAGGTAATCTCTGATGGTGATGGGTGCCTGAATCATACGCGGAAGAAAATGAAGTTGAACGGATGGGAGCTGCACCCACCTGGGGACTTCCTTCCTTAACAATAAACTCAAGTAAAACTGAATATGAGTAATCGCGAACGTGCATTCATAACAAAATTGGCCACGAGGAACCTTCATCATCCAGAGGAAGTGCCCAGCAATGAACCCATAAAAAGTGCAGTACAAGCCCAGACAAAGGACACGTATAACAGTGATTGTCGATGGAATAAATACCAAATTAATTAATTAATAATACCTTAATTTTATGCAAGAGAGTAATGCTCAAGCTGCATCATATGAAAGCGTGCGCGAGTGAATAACAGCAATACTACAGTAAAGGACCTTGCAAAACGTCAAATACGTGCAAGTGCGTCAGAAAAAATGGATGAAAGTTGTCATGACAACCTTTATGAACACTACATGCTGCGTACCAAATAGACGGACATCTAGTAAGCTGTTCAGTGCAAGGGAGCTGTGCTGAAAATAGCGATCCACGATCACCAAATCAACTCATGCAACCATTGGAAACAAAAATAGTAATTAATTCAGTTGGTGCGGCAAGAGACCAGATTAAAAATCTTGAGGAGAAGAACACAAAACAAATGGAGTGGAACACAAAAAGTGTATTAAGCCAGAAATGAAACAACAATCTTTACAAGCAGTCTAATGAGACAATTCCGGCCAGATTAAAAGTTGAAGAGAAAAATACAGAACAAATGAACCAGAACACAAAAGTATATTAAGTCAAGAAAAAAACAGAAAGTCCTTATAATATACCCAATAAGACAATAACAACTCAAAGCTCATAATGCAGAATATTGCAGCTCCAATACAATTTCTAGCACATCCAGGCAAACCAATATGCACATGGGAACAATGGTTAGACAGTTTTCAAGTATACTTAAGAGCTATAGGAGGAGCCAAATTCAGTGACAATTTAAAGGAGGCTACATTGTTGAACTGTATCGGTGCAGAAGCTTTGAGAATATTCAGGACTTTGCCTGATTTAGTCAACGTTGAAGAAGGTTCTGGAGATTCAGCCACCACATCTGGCAACAATAGAAAATATGAAACTGCAATAGCGAAATTGACAAAACATTTTGGAAACAAAACTAACATCGTGCTAGAACGTTACAATTTTTCTCCAGGCAGCAAAACAAGGGAGAGTGCATTGACACCTACATAGCCGCACGAAGAGGTCTCATATCGACATGTACATTCACAGGAATAGCCGACGAATATTTAAGGGACCAACTAGTCCTACATGTTGCAGATCCCTGCATCCAACAACGTCTCTGGCAGGCGAAAAACCCAACATTGGAACAAGCCATAGAAATAGCTAGATGAATGGAACTGGGGGTGAAATGTATGAGGGAGTTAAGGAATAAAACAGGAACCACTGAAGTAAGGTGCATTCAAGATATGCAAGATGAGAGTCATGGCAAGGATGAAGAAACACTAAACGCCATGGTAAGGAGAATGGCAAGATGTAATTCTGGCATTAATGTCAAGAAGGAGAGAGAAACTTTCAATAGGATGCAAGGCAAATGTTACAAATGTGGTAATGACAGACATACCAACATAGAAAAGGAGTGTCCAGCATATGCGGCAGAATGCTACAGATGTGGATATGCGGATCATTTTGGCAAAGTATGTCCGAATGCCAGAAGGAGAGGCAGAACTGGACTACGTTCCATGAATGGAATACAAAGAGATGGAAATCGCTTCATGAGGAGCAATATGACAAGCATAAAGGCACTGGAAGAGATCGGTGGTCCAAACAGTTTACTATCTGTCACTGAAGAAGAAGTACAAATTCTGGCACTTAAGTCAAATGAGGAAGGTGTAGGCCCATGGGTACCCATGCTAATAAATGGAGTAACACTACAAGTAATGGTTGACACCGGCTTACCATATATAATGGCTGATGTAGAAATATACTTGAAAGACTTGAAGGAAAGAAAGAAGAGTTACAAATGACGAGAGCGAAAGCAACTGGGAATGTAGAGACACCCATTAACATAATTGGATATATAAAGGTTTTAAACACAGGATTGTGTTGAGAAGAGGTGCCAAGCCAGTAGTTCATAAAGTGAGGAACATTTCAAATTGGCACCAGGGAAGCTTTAAAGAATGAGTTGACGAGACTATGTGAACAAGAACCAATAGAAAGCTCAGAATAGCTTTCTCCAATTGTTATTGATCTGAAACTGGATGGGTCAATCAGAATGTGTGTAGATTTGAGAGTTCTGAATGCAAATATTTGGGTAGATCGACATCCATTGTCGAATATAAATGAGATGCTAACCACAATGAAACCAGCAAAGTTCTTTACAACATTAGATCTATCTTCAGCTTATCATCAACTGGTACTGGATGACGAATCGAGACACCTCACGTCTTTTATCATTCCATTAGGTTAATTTAGGTACAAGAGAATGTCTTTTGGGTTAACTTCTGCAGCTACGGTATTTCAGAGGTTGATGCACCACTTATTCAATGGCCTTGAGGGAGTGCATTATTTCTAAGATGATATACTTATTTCAGGAATGACTGAAGAAGAACACAATGCAAAACTGTTAGGAGTTTTGCAGGTTATGCAAGAAAAAGGCCTTATGCTCAAAATAGACAAATGCAAAATCAAAAGGAATGAAGTGACCTATTTGGGTCATTGTATTAATGCCGAGGGAATTAAACCGAGAAGGGCCCTGGGAGATACAATTTTGGACATTCTAGAGCCTACGAATAAGGACCCACTCCAGAGTTTTTTGGGGTTGACTGAATATTATTCGAAGTTTATACCTCATTATTTAGACAAGACGAGGCACATAAGAGATTTGATGAGCAAAAGTACAAGATTCACATGGTCGGTGGAGTGTAGAGAGGAATTTGACCAAAGAAAAAGACTCATAAAGAAAGCTCCAACTCTCAAAATGTTTGATTGCAATGTTAAGACCATAATCTCAGTAGATGCCAGTAACATTGGTCTAGTAGGTGTCCTTGTACAGGTACAAGGTGGAATAGTAGCGCCGACTGCCTTTTCATCCAGGATACTGAGAGGAGCAGAAAAAAATTATCTGACCATCAAGAGAGAAGCGTTGGGTGTAAAATGGATTTTAGAAGATTTCAGAGGTCTTATCAGGGGCGTTCCAGTAGAACTAAGAACTGACCATAAACCATTAATTCACATGCTGAATTCTAAAAGCCCACATTTGGCATCACCACGAATAAGGAGGTGGACGTTAGACATCATGCAATATAATGTTAAGGTAAAATACACTCCAGGGAAATCAAAAATTGTTGCAGACTGCTTTTCTAGACTAGCGTGGGATTGTGATGGTGATGATGTAGTGGATGATGAGTTTATAGAGGGACAAAATACAGAGGGTATATTAGCACACATAAATCTGAGTATATCTAAAGAAGAATGGGTGAAGGCAGCAAATGAAGATGTTGAACAAGACCACTTAAGGAGAGCTATCAGTAATGGCTGGAAGGATGTTGATCAGAGCATCAAGATGTTGGAAAAAATCAAAGACGAAATTTCCAGTGACAACACATGTGTTTATCGAGGAGATCGAATAATTCCATTAAGGGAGACAATAATGGAAATTACTCATGAAGGGTATGCAGGTAGAAGCCTTACCAAGAGAAGGGTAAGAGAAGTATATTGGTGGCCAAAAATGAGGAATCAGATGGAACTCTTAGTTAAGTTGTGCACGGCATGCGCCGTGAGTGATAAAGGAAAGAAGGTACATACCACAGTGTTACAACCGGTGGAAGTTCCAGAGTCAGTATGGACTAAACTAGCTATCAACATAACAGGCCCCTATGAAACACTAGAACCCCAAAAAGTGTATTTTATTGTATTAGTAGTTTACGCATCCAAGTAGGTAGAATGGGGAGTAGCGGAAGGTACTGTTACTGTCATTAAAGTTGTAAAGTTTTTGGAAGAGATTTTTAATCGTGAAGGTAACCCGCAAGAATTAATATCAGACAATGGATCTCAATTTATGTCAATTTATGTCAATAAAAATGCAACGATTTTTGAGGGAGAGAGCCATTGATCACAAAACTACGGCATTGTATCATCCTATGGCTAGCAATTGCAAATAATTTGCCTTGGAAGGAGACACTGAAGGAAGCATTGAACACATATAGAGTGACCCCACACTCTGTAACAGAGGAAGAACCTTTCACACTAAGGAGAGGACGATCAGCTACTAATAGACTCAGACCTGCTTTGTTTGTGTTGAGAAAGAATAAAGGAACGACTTGGAAGAAATGATGAAAAGAGTGAAGAAGAGACAAGATGAGTATAAGAAATATTATGACAATAAAAACATGTTAGAGAAAGCACATTTGACAAAGGAGACTGGATTTGTCTAAAAGAACCAAAGAAAGTATTGAAAGGAGAGTCTAAATACAGGGCTCCCCAAAAGGTAGTGCAGAAATCTAGAAAGTCTGTGATTCTAGAGGATGGCAAAAAATGGTCTTGTGATGACATTATACCGGTGAGGGAAGGAAATTCATCAGAAGAAGAAAGTGTAGAAAGGTTTCCGAGAGACGTTGACGGAAACAAGGATATGTCATCTAAGAATAGGAGAATTATACAGAATTTCAAGAAGAATTTCATTTATTATTGAATTTATGTTGGTTATCAGCAATACTTGGTAGACATCCTCTAATGCAAGAAGTGTTGCATTTTGAACCATATCCTTTTTATAGTGTGATGGATAATCTTTATTTGACTTTACATATTCACCAAACCATATAGATCGATTGATGTGAGGGTTTCTACAGATGGCTAAATTATATATTTGCAGTTGTTCCTACATTTCTCTTTCTGTTTTCACCTACATATTCTTTTCCTCAAACTCCATATTTAAACTTGCATTTCATTGTGAGGAAGGTGGAGGGGGAGATGTTATAATGTGTTATACTTTTGATGATATTACAAAATGTATATTGTTGAGGTAATCCCTGATGCTGATAATTCTGGAATCCCCGGTTCCAGAATCATACACAGAAGAAAACGAAGTTGAACGGATGGGACCTGCACTCACCTGGGGACTTCCTTCCTTAACAATAAACTCAAGTAAAACTGAATACGAGTAATTGCGAACGTGTATTCATAGCAACTGCCTAGAACATCTAGGGCCTCATTACGACCCAGGCGGTAAGTTACCGCCTGGGCCGTGACTTTACCACCATGGTGTAAACTACATTTACGCCATGGTGGTTGGCGGACTTACCGCCCCATTCCGAGGTTGGCGGGGCGGTAAGTCCCCAATCCCCATTTACCCTTCCCCATTCCCATTTTTGCTCCATAGGGCATAATGGGAGTGGGGAAGGCGTTAATTACGCCACCGTAAACTACGGTGGCGTAATTAACTCCATGGTCCCTTAGCGACATGGATTTTAACACCTGCTAAAAGCAGGTGTTAAATCCGCCATGGCGCTAAGGGACCTCGTACTCAGGCGGTAGGGGTCGGCGCTGTTTACGCCGCCGTAAAACCCTTACCGCCTGAGTCGTAATGAGGCCCCTAGTCATTTACTCTCATCACAGCTCATTTCTTGGAACTTTTGCGCAAACATAACCTAACCATAGACAATCTCTCAGTTTCCCTAGTTGAGTGGGCTTGTTCTATCCCCCTTTTTAGCTTGGGGATATGCGTAGCCATGTCTTGTCCTGTAACTATCTGTTTTCCAATGGAAGCTGCTTCTGGTTAACAAAGGTTTAGATTGACCTGCCCTTTCATTGGTTAGTATCTGCTGTGTCCCATTCCTCACAGTGGATGATGTTGCCCTGTACTGGGTGAAAGCCATTCGCACCCAGGTTTTATTTTTTTTATCAGGGGTGCAAATGTTCTTTCCCTCAGGAGATTGGCATTGCTTGTAAAGCTGCCTGCCACCATAGGTAAAAGGGACTAAGTCCCTTTTCCATTTCTATGGTTTACAGGAGGAGAACCAGGAGCAGAGCACAAAGCTCCGGTCCAGCAGGTAAGTGGGGAGAGGCAGGGAGTGGGGAAGGGGTAAGGATTGCTTGGGGGCAGGTGGGAGGGAAACAGGGATAGGCTCCCTGTTGCCTCCCCATATTAAAACCAAAAAAATGGTGGCACCTGGGAATAGACCTCGAGTAGCTGGAAGCACCAGGTGGATAATGTGTATTCCACCCACCTGATTAGCTAAGCACCCTTTTCCAGGTGAGAATAGAGCTTTGTCCCATTAGTGAGTGACAGTTTTGTCGGCTAATACCTGAGAAATCTTAGCTTTGGAATGCTGTCAGTTGACAGCTGAGACTGAGGAGATTCTCTCTAAGAGAGGGTTGCTTACATTAGCCTTGAGGGTTTGGAAGACTCTGACTGTAGATTAATTGTGTGAGGATTGCGCAGACAATGCCCCAGGGATAGCAGTCCCCCCCCTAAGATACCTACACAGAAAGATCTCTTTAACTTTAGATTGACTGGTTTACAGATTACAGGAGGGAGAATACCTCAATAATATAACCCTACGGTTTGGGCATCTGTGGGCAGTGAGTGGTTTGACTTTGGTTCACTCTAGAAAGATAGAGGGCTAATCCATTTTTTAAAAGGAGGCTCTGTAGAGGACTTGCCCAGAAGAGGATTTCCAAAATACCTTTAAGTGCCCCTCATTTTTTTTGTTTGATTATTGTGTTGATGTTCCCTTCCTGGTCTTCCTGGTTAATGATGGGGTCATCAAGAGATCCTGGTGCCGCCACAAGCCAGCCCATGCTGGGCCCGTCATGCAGAGGATTCCTTGCCAACTCCCTTCATGCCACCTGTGGGAGGCAGAGACTCATCATATTGCTACCTCAGAAACACCTGTTCTTTTAAGGGGCTCTATGAGGGGCAGTCTCCTGGTGATATCTGGTGCCTGCATGCTGGACTTCCCTCGTGCTGTTGAAGAAATCATATCCTAAACAACCGAGGGAAAAAGCAGCACCTAAACTATGACAGAAAACTCAAGCAGTCAACCAGTCACCCCACAAGGGCTTTGCATCTATACACATAAGGGCAGCTAGGCTAGGTAGGGCTAGGTTGTGCACCCATGGAACCTGACTTACCAACCCATTTTAAAACTTTAAGCCATCACCAGGGGTGGGACCCATTTACTAATCCTAAGCCAGCTGCAGAGGGAGACACACCTTAGGCCAGAGAGAGACTGGAAGGTGGGCCAAGGCAAGGGGAGCAACTACCATTAAAAATGTGGGGATGGCGGGGGGGGCAATAGTATACATTTAGGATTTTGGAGTGATTTATAATAATACTGGAAGTGTCAGCGAACTCTATGGTAGGACAGAGCCTGGGGGACTTGTCTATCTTCAGGGGCCAAATGCGAGATGAACAAAAAATGGCTGTGTGGTGGGAGAGAATTGGAGAGGAGAAAGGGGGATGGCAGTTCTGGGGTTGGAGGAGGTGATGTGGGGTGGAACAGTATCAGTGTTTTTTCTTTGGAACAGGGGAAGGGGAATGTGGAGCTGGGGGAGAGGATAGAGCCAGCAGCAGTGTTTTTTATTGGGATCAGGGCTAGGTCAGGGAACAAGGGGATGGTGGGGCTTGGGAGTGGGCAGACAGAACTGGTGTTTTGGGGATGGAATGGGGAGAAGGGCAGAGAAAAGAGGATTGGCACTGGGGTGTGCAAGGGCAGCCCCAGTATTTTTAGAATGGTGGGGGTAAGGTTGGTGGGATGGGAGATGGCGAGCGGAACAAGCCATGTAGAGGCACAAAGAGGTGGGTGGCAGTCACTGCACTGCCACACCAGAAAGTGCCCCTGTCTTGTCCCAGCCAATCAAGTGGCTAGGGCTTGACAGGAAGTCAGGTGTGTCGGACAGGATGTCTGGCGGCTGTGCTCCTATAGAAGCTGCAGAAGCATGTCATGGCCGGACCATCCTTTGGGTAGGCACTAACCCAAGAGGAGGGTGAAACCAGAGCCCCACTTTTGACCCAGGCCGACCTGTGCCCCTGCAGGCTCGCCCAGCTCTAGTATAGAAGCATTACATCACAAATGTAGTGCCTAGTCACAGTTACAAAGTAAATTAAACATTTCCTTGATGATAGAAAATGGTGGATTGAAAGAGAATAACAATATAGAACAATTGTTATTAAAAAAGGAATCCCGTTGGATTCATAGGCTGTGCACTCATACATATGGACTTAATGAACTATTTTTTATTTGATGTGTCAGGCCATCAATTGAATGGATCTTCTCTGTAACTGACCTTTTGTATTGAATGATAATCTAGCCTAAGGCCATTGCCAATTTCAACACAATACTAGTGTATTAATTTGTAGGTTTGTTTTTAAGTTTCTAATCACATCTTCCTCGTACAATCTGAGAATCTGGGCGAGTGATTGGACTGATACTTACAATCCGGTATACTGGCCTTATTGTGACATCATTGTGTAACATTTACTTACGCTGATGTCATCACGCCTGTCTGCCATAAATACACAGCTTTTTAGAGTACCCATTTCAATCGAGCAAAATTGAGTCGTCATATGGTCTTCCCAGAGATGACTCCTTCGAAAAGCATTGGTAAGATTATATGAGTTTCTAAATGTACATTGAGTGGTGTATATCCTTAGTTTTAGTTCATAAGTTCTTACTGACCACTTTTTCATCATAGCTTTTTTTGGAAATGGGAATGTAAGTTGGTCTTCATTAAATACGTCCTGAATGAGTGACATGACTAGCTGTGCCACAAAAGTTGAATTGTGAGATAGTTTAATTATTTCTAGAGGATGAATTAAGACAACGTAGATGGTTATTCAGTTGACAGTAGCTTTCCACTCAGTTATTCATGTGAATATAGGTCCACAGGATTGCTGTGACCTGAGCATACATTTATGGTAGGCATACGAACATGGAAGACTACATGTGGATTACATAGAATATCTAGAGACACATTTTGGTGAGTTTCAGCCTGTTTTTATTTGGCGTTTGTTTATTGACAATGTTTTGTGTAAATGAGGTGGCACTCAGAGCTGTTATTCTATGTATACCAGGGTTCTTTGTCCTGAAGAAGGCAATGTATGGTTGGTTCACATGAAACATTTTATATAGTGTTGACCCTGGGATTGTAGTTTAAGAGTTTTAAGGCACATTCAGCTTGTGTAATATGCATTTCTTGGATTTATAGTTTTCACCACTAATGTGTTTTTTATCACCATGTTTTTTTCTACACTGTGTATTGTTCTGTGATGTAAAAAACACATTGCGCATTGTTGTGTAATGCAATGAAAAAAGGTGAAAAATGTCTTTATTGAGAACATTTCAAAACAGAGTAAGAAATAAACATAAGTGAAATAAATTATTGTTTTTAAATAATGCATCATATTTTATGAAGTAAATTGGTTTTCAGCAAGTTCACATGCTGTATCGCTAATTCAGTTAATGGGTTAAAAAAGTTTTCAGATGCCAATGAATATGTTCATTTAGATGATTGATAAAGTTTATGAAATTAGACGTGCTTTTTTTAATACTTTCCGACAGTAACAATTCTTGTGCGTTTACTCATCTCTAGTTTAGAAGCATTACTTCACAAAGTTACTGCCTGGTGACAGGGACAAAGTAAATTAGCTGTGTACAGTGACAATATTTTTGCAGCCTATAGGAAGGAATGAAAGAACTATCACCTGCAGTAAGGATGGATTGAATATGGTCTGCCTTTTGAACACAGTGTTCCAGGAATGACCTTTATTACTCCTATGTGACTGTCAACCCGCAGAATTAAGAATTAAAGGCGTAACTCGCTCTTTGGCCAGTCACCGGCTGTACCAATGTACCACAGATATGACAAGAGATATTCTCTCAGACAGCCATTTAAACTGTGTCATGTTGATGGTTTCAAGGAGACAGAGGTCTCATCAATGGACCAGGTTGACTGACAATAAAGCCAGGCATCGATGACGTCATTAGGGATATCACGACATAGCCTCATTAGCCATGAAGCAAATATGCATCCATTCATGAAGCTACACAAACATGCACTAGTTTATTGCTTGTATACATGAAAAACATGTTTATAACTCCTCTAGGTAGAGGACAGATACATTTACATAATGCTAAAAACCTTTCCTTTCTTTTGCCAAAGCAAAACCGCAAGATGCAGAATAATATGTGGACAAAGCTTGCATATGCTTTATTGCAACTAACCATAAGAAGCCATGAAGACACATAGGGAAACTATAGGGTGACTGAAGTGAATCAGGTTGGAAGGACAGGCCTCAGATACATGGACGGGGAGACATGATCCACAAAGTGTGGGTCACAAAGTGTCTTGGTGGAGTGAAGACGGCAGCAACTGGTGCTTGAGGCTCTGAGTTCGTGTTGTCGAAGTGCTGTTCCTTTAATGTGCATCAGCGGACTTTCTACAAAACCTGACCCCTAGCACGAGAGTGCATCCATGAAATGTGAGCTGCAAAGTGTTTTGGTGTGCGGGATGCAGGTTGCAGTCTCCAGGAATCTGTCGGCTATACCTGAATCACATTGTCGGAAGAAGCGGAGTAGAGTAAAGAGAAGTCTGGTGAGCCCCGAGACCCCTGCAAACCCTGTGAACATCGCAGGAGTAAGAATCTTAACGCCTGAATATAAACATTTGTTGTGTAGACCTAAATTGGCATTAAGCTCTCTTTAGCTCTCAATTGCTGGGTGACTATCGCTGTATGTATTGCAGCTAAGGGTACAAGAATTGGCTGTGGTGTAACTTTTTAGTTTTAACGATTTTGATTTAAGTTCCGCCATGGGTAATAAGATTGAGTATGTTGCATATATACAATTTGAGGAGTCGAGCACTATGGGATGATCTAAAGGCCCCAGAATTGTATGAGTCAATGAATGTTGAAAGCTTAACGAGAAATAAGGCGAAACATCTTTTTAAATCCCCATTACAAGGTCCACATGAGGGGAACCTAATATGGACAATAAGATTCCCTCAATCTCTGGGCTGTTTGCTCAGGGGGAAGATGAACAACTAGTAACTATAAATCATCTGAATTCAAGAGTGGCCCAGGAAAAACTTTGTTGAATATACGCGGACAGCCACCTCAATGAAAATAACTATATTGGATTTCTTTCGGAAGCGGAAGTTTTGCAGTTTGGGAGATGCTGAATGGAAAAAGGTTGAGAAGGGACATTAGGTCCCGGATCAGTCATCACTGATAAGAAGATGACTCTTATTGATCCCCAACTCAGTTACAATAGGGGAAAACGGGTCAGATAAACCCCAAACTTCTTCTGTCTTTTGAGTTAAATGCAATTTCATCATCAGCAATGGACTTACATGAGGGAGATCCAAATACACAGATAAATCAACAAAAAAGGAAAGTGACTCACCTCTCTCAGCTTTGACTTATGTGTTGATCTCTCTAGTAAATGTCCTTGGGGGACGTACAATCTCACACAGGAATGTTAATGGAATTAACACAGGGAGAAGACTAGTGTCAAAGCTCAGCGGTAGGGCTCAAAACTGTCATAAACGTATCCCTTGAGAATGAATTAAAAAATATTAAAAATAATCAACAGCCAACATTGATGACGCACCTCATAGGCAAATGGGCGGAGGCTAGTATGCAAATGGAGTTGTTGAACGAGAATGTAATATTGCTGGCAAAAGAGGTTCAACAACAGATGAAAGATAGGTTGATAGTAGAAAGTGTGGGCCAGGAAAATGGGGATCAGATTCTGGATGATACACCCCTCTTGGTGTCTATGTTAGAAGAATTCATATGTCTAGCCCAAATTGCTGAGGAAGGGCCCTCCCATATTCAGGGCTTTTTATATCCCAGGATGAATCAATCCCAATTAAGTCAGAAATCAACAGCCACAATGAGTAAGTCTAATGGTAAAACAAAAAAAAGGAAGACGAAAAATAAGTCAAGAGAAAGGAATCACAAAAGGTTAAAAATGAATTAAAAACAAAGCATCAGAAAAGACAAAGGATTCAAAAGGTGGATACAAATACATTTGTGAGAGCATTAACCTTGTCATTGGTGAAAGGAACAGAGACATTAGGAAAGAAAATGGAGAAGATGGTAATGAAGGCAAATGAGGATGCATTGGAAACAGACTGTCCCAAAACAAGTTGGGGACAAACATTCACTGGAGAAGGAAACAGTTTGAATGACCCTTTAGTGGTGGCTATAACGGTAGGGGTTCAAACGGATAATCATCAAGTATCAGTAAAGCTGGCACCCACATGGGGAAAGAAGTCACCAAAGGTATTAGAAAATCTGGGTGCAGCTGTGCCGAACAATTGATTAATCGAAGGGGTCAGAAACAATCACATACTGGCAAAAAAGAGCAGGGGTGAAGGTCCAAATAAGGAATGTCCAACTCATGAATGGTCAAAGATAGAATATCAAGTTAATATGAAGCCAATTGCAGAGGATGGGAGTGAGCAAATTTCTATCAGCCCAGCACTATGATCAATTGGAGGGGCAGAAAAAAAAGATCTGTAATTGCATGGGGGAATGAGAGGAAATGGAATGCAAGCTGCAGGGAGAGAAGTTATCAAATACCTTGTCTTTTGCGATTGCAAGGGTTTGGATGAAACGTGTGAAAAGAAATGAGAAAAGAAAGGAGAAAAAAAAACAAAGCCTCTGATTTGTGATGTGATTCTATACATTTTTAAGGAGGTGGCGGACTTGTTCATCTTTTCGTCTGCAGACTTAGAATATATCAGGTTTAATCATTCAGAAATATAAATCTTAACACAGGTCTTTCAAAGGCTAGGGCTTCTGGAAGAGTCCCTTTAGTTAAACAAGAAATTAGGCTTTTTGGTTGGAGCACTAGGGGTTCCGGCTGGTTTAAAAATAGGTTGGCTAGAGAGAAGATTGGTAACCATCATGATGTAATTATGTTTCAGAAAAACTGGCTTACATCAGGTTTGAAGGTGGATGTATTCTTGATTACTGAGCAGTATGCTGTGGGTAGGGGCGAGCGGTGACCCTCTGAGGGCCTCCTGATTGCTTGTCGAATTCAGCATTTAAAAATATAGTATTATTGAGTAATGAAAAACTGGGCATTTGGACCGTTAAAAACAGAGCTAAGAAGAGATTTGTCAACTCAAATAATAATAATGATTAATGTATATTGGAACCCCTTGAGGGTGCCCATCGCTAACTTTTTACACAGTGTGGCTGATCTGTTTGTAGGAATTAAGATACTGCATGGCTCAGTCAGGATTTTCTTAATGGGTGACTTGAACTCCCAGTGTTTTAAAACTTTGAATCGAAAGGGGAGTCAACCACGAGAAACATCGGAAAACGGTAAGCGGTGGCTCAAGTTTCCTAATGGGTGGAATGTATCCATGGCAAACGGGAACATAAAGGAAGACATTCCACCAGAATCTACCTTGAAGAGAGGGGCTTGGAGTGCAACTATAGACTATTTGTTTCTCCCGAAAGACATGTTTGAAAAATGTCAATATTTTACTATTAACAAAGAGGGGAGTGGTGATCACAAAATGCTTGTTGGAGTGGTGACATATGAGATTAATAGATGTGCACAGTCAACAGGGAGAGTTAATATCAAATAATGGGAAGGACAGAGTGGTATAATTTGGAAGAGGAGGGACAGGTTTCAATAGGAAACTTCAAAATACACTTGATGGCTTATGTGATAATGAGGTAAGAGTGGTGTGTAATCCTCCACATTTTGTGGACTTTTTGTGGGATCTAGACAAGCCTGGTACCACAGTGTTTGTGCAAACAAGGATTCTGCACAAAACACTTTGATGAAAATACATGGGAAAAAAGAGATTTGAGGAGGGCTGTTTGAGTGCTGAAAGCTAAGCAACTAAGTGTGGATTTGTATAGGAGATTACTGAAAAATCTCAGAAATGAACATCAGAACTTGTCAAAGGCATGTACCTTTCTACGTATACAAAAGGATGGGGATATGATGTTGAGAGCTTTGGGACACCCAAATTCAAGAAACATTTGGTCTATTATCAATTATTTAACTAATTCCCAGAGCAGTGTTCTAAATGAAGGCCCGTGGGAGTTGAATATCACGACAGACTTAGTAGAAGATTTAATAAATAGATAATCTTCTTCAAGAGCATCCTGGCACAATGGCTTAACCAATCAGATCTTAAAATGAAATACTGCTCTGTGGTCGAGAGTACATGTGGTCTTATTTAGGGAGATGGTGAGGACTAGACATCTCACAGCTTCATGGAGAAGGGCCACAATAATAACAATCTACAATAAGGGAGATCGGCGGGACCCAAGAAACTACAGCCCAGTCTCCCTTCTAGATGTAGATAGGAAAATCTAGCTTGAGAGCCGGGCTGAGAAAAGAGGAATTTTATCAAGGCACCAAATAGGTTTTCGGAGGGGGCTCTCCACTTCCCTTAATGGCCTGGTGATAAGCCTAGTGAGTAGTGGAACTTTTGTGAGAGGTGATCTACCGCCGTTTGGAGCATGGTTTGATCTTTCACAGGCTTTCGACACCATAAATAGAGATCGTTTGTGGACCAAGTTAAAGACCTGGGGGTTACCTTCTTCACTTTTAGCAATCATTATTGAATTACATGAAAATACACAGTTACAGGTGACGTTTGGATAAGACGGGCAGGTTAGCTAGCCCAATAATGAATGAAAGGGGGGGTAAGGCAGGGATGCATGATAACACCCTGCCTCTTCAATCTGTACTTGGCAGATCTGGCAGAGAGTCTTGAAGGATGTCACACCGCCCAACCCGGGCTTGTTCCAGCCCACTTACCTGATGCGGCGTGCCACGCCTTGGAGGGTTTACCCCTGCTTTCGCCTGGGGGGTATGGGGCAGTCCTGGGTACCGGTTGCTCCTGGATCTTCGGGACGCTTGGTCTCGCGCGCATGCGGTCGGCCGCTCCGGTTCCTGCGCTCTTCCGGGTTCCCGGGGCGTGCCGTTCCGCGCATGCGCGGCCGACCCCTTCCCGCTTTCCGTGCATGCGCGGTACACGATGCTCTCGGCTCCCGGCCGGTTTGCGGCCCAAGCCTCGCTTTGGGCCTCCCAGCACCTGGGAAACAGCACGGCTTGCGTTCCAAGCCTCCTGGGTGTGGGAGGCCCTACTTAAGGAGCCCGGCGGTTTGATCAAACCGCGTCTCAACGTGGTCTGACCGGATCGTTGTTTTGCTCCTGCCTTGACCTGAGTTCCGCTCTGTCCTGCTGGTCTTTCCAGTCCCTTCTGTATAGACCTGCCCTTCCTTGCCCGGGTAGGGGGTCTCCCTGGTTCCCTTCTCCTTGCTCCCTTCCTGCTGGGGTGGTTCCCCCCTTCTCAGTTGTTCTCTGTTCTTCCTCTGGGTTCTTGGTCCTCCTTGGTTCCCTTGCCTTTCCGCCTTCCCTTGCATTCTGCTGCCTCCTGGATTCCTGCTCCTGGATTCGACTCGCAACTCTTCTTGCTCCAGTTGTCTGCAGAGAACTTCTAGCCAAAGACTATCAGGCTCCCCCTGTCAGTGCTTGCACTGTCCTGATGCCACATTAATCAGGGGTGAGCTAACCTGTGGCATCGGGAGCTGGTTCACATCCAGTCCAGTATCCATTTGACGGGAGTTGGGCTGGTTCCTTGTGTCACTCTCACATCACCACAGAACTTCTGGCATTCTGGCATCGTCTACTAAGCCAACTTCCGGACTAACAGGTACGCTGCGCCCTAGTGATGCCATCTTTAATAGATTGAGACGCCAGGCTTCAGGCTCTTCGGAATCGAAGATGGATGAGGACACCAGTCTTCGTGATGAGATGCAGGCCTTACGTGCTGAGATGATTGCACTCCGCCAGGAGAACCAAACCCTACGCCAGATGGTAACCCGGAGCTCAAATGTTGTTCCTCCACCTGAGAGCTCTATGGCACACACCACTCCCATCAAGTTCGATGGAGACCCCAGACGTGTGGGGGAACTCTGCAATCATTGCCGGATACATTTCCTGTATCGTTCAGCCCACTTCAATAACGATAAAGCCAAGATTGGATATATTTTGGGCAATTTGTCTGGCAACGCTCTTGCTTGGGTGACACCGCTTGTGGTTTCTAGCAGTCCCATTCTCAGCGATTTTGTGGCCTTTGAAAAGGCATTTCTGGAAGTGTTTCAGTACCCCAATCTGGCTTCAGCAGCACAGAACCAGTTAATGGATTTAAAACAAGCCAACACAGACATAATCTCTTATATAGGCCGTTTTCGCCAACTAGCAACTGATTCCCAATGGCCTGAGATAACACAGAAGACCTTGTTTCGCCGTGGGTTAAGAGAAGAGTACAAGGACGAGCTGTTACACATTCCTGAACCCGAAGATCTACAGAAGCTCATTGAACAGGTGCTAAAGATTGATCAGAGATTGGCAGAGAGAAGAGGCGAAAGGCGCCGTTTTGAGAAATCGGACCTCAGACCTCCAATTCTGCCTGCTGGGACACCAGTGTCCTCGAACACCACTCAGGAACCTATGCAGCTAGGCGCTGTAAGGGGCCCTTTGTCTGAGGAAGCAAAGAAGCGGAGGATAGGCAAAGCCTATGTTTGTACTGCAGAGCCGCAGGTCATTTTCTGGGTACTTGTCCTCTACGACCAATCAAGAAAGGGGGAAACTAGGTGACCTGTCGTGCTCCGGAAAGGCCCCGACAGGTCTGATTAAACCACCAGTCCTTTCCTGCCCTGAATCTGTCTTTCCACCCATGTTGCCTGCAGTCCTAATGATTCTGAAGGTCAGTCTCAAGTGGCTGAATAAGACAGTCGAGATCCATGGGTTGTTGTATTGTGGGGTCTCTGGGAACTGCATCGATGAGCACTTTGACATCAACAACGGCATACCATTGCTTACCAAAGAAGAAGCGATTCCAGTAGAAGTCATTGATGGAATCCCATTGGCTTCTGGCCCCATACGACTACATACTGTGGGTATGTTGTTACGCATCAAAGGACATGAAGAGAGAATCGCGCTGGATGTTATAAGGACACCTTCATATCAAGTGGTCTTGGGGCTACCTTGGCTTCAGCGACACAACCCCACAATAAACTGGGAGACACGTACTCTGGAGTTCACCTCCTCTTTTTGCCTTAAAGAATGCTGTAGCCCTAACACGTCCTCAGAGACGTCCGTCTCGACAGCCTTAGTCCCAGGTAGAGAATCATCTGGTTTGTGTTCCTTGTCTATGATACCGTCTGAATATGCTGACTTGATGTCAGTATTCTCCGAACCAAGGGACATCGCACTGCCGCCTCACAGGCCTTTTGACTGCTCCATAGACTTGGTTTCCGGAGCCGTGATACCACATGGAAAGGTGTATGCCCTCACCCAGTCTGAAAAACAGGTCCTCCGGGATTATCTCGATGATTGCATCAAGAAAGGATACATCACTCCTTCCAAGTCACCTGCAGGTTTCCCATTGTTTTTTGTGAAGAAAAAGGAAGGCTCTTTACGGCCTTGTATTGACTACCGGCAACTGAACGACATCACCCTTAAAGACAGGTACCCGTTACCATTGATCCGGAATATCATGGAGTCCTTACGTTCAGCCAGGGTCTTTACTAAATTAGACCTCCGCGGAGCCTATCATCTCGTCAGAATCAAGGAGGGAGATGAATGGAAGACGGCTTTCAAGACACCTTTTGGGCACTATGAATACAGGGTAATGCCCTTCGGGCTGTGTAACGCCCCGGCTGTCTTCCAACGGTTTATGGACTATGTTTTCAGCCACTTAATTGGCATCTCTGTTTGGGTGTATTTAGATGACATCTTGATCTACTCCGACAACCGAGAGGAACACATCTCCAACGTTCGTGTAGTTCTCCAACGATTGTTACAACATCATCTGTTTGCCAAGGCTGAGAAATGTTCCTTTCATTGGGATGAGATGGAATTCCTGGGATATGTAATCACTGGTACAGGAATTAGCATGGATTCCGGTAAGGTCCGGGCTATTCAGAACTGGAAACAACCACAGGACGTGAGATCACTTCAGCGATTTCTGGGATTCGCAAACTTTTATCGGCGTTTCATTCCGCAATTTTCACGTCTCACAGCTCCATTGACGCGTCTGACCAGTGTGAAGATACCCTACCTCTGGGATACTGAGGCATCAGTGGCGTTCGATGCCTTGAAGTCTGCATTCTGTACTGCACCTGTACTTTGTCACCCCAATGATGAGATGCCTTACATCGTCGAAGCCGATGCTTCCAGCTTTGCTGTTGGCGCAGTCCTGTTGCAGAAACATCCCTCTACGGGTGACGAACATCCTGTGGCCTATTACTCACGCAAACTCTCTCCTTGCGAACAGAACTACTCAGTCATAGAAAGAGAGCTACTGGCAATCAAGACAACGTTTGAGGAATGGAGGCATCATTTGCTTGGTGGTTGCTTTTCAGTAGAAGTCCGCACCGACCACCGCAACCTGCAGTACTTGCGATCTTTGCAGTGTCATACCGCCTGTCAAGCTCGATGGGCCTTTTTTTTCTCCCACTACGATTTCAACATCACGTACATTCCTAGTGCCCGGAACTTAAAAGCTGATGCTTTATCCCGCTCCTTGGAAAGAGAGGTGGAGGAGGTCAATCAACCCATTCCATTGATTTCCCCCAAGCACTTTCTTCTCACGATCTCTCCCCATTTGCAGAAGATCTTCCAAGAGACTCAGACAGACCCAGACCGCATCAATCTACTGAAACGTCCACAAATCACGGAACGTGAAGGTTTTCTTTTCTTCCTACACCGGTTGTACATAGCATCGAGATCTCTTTGCTTGGACATTCTCCATGGGTTCCATGATTCGCAAGTAGGAGGTCATCGTGGCATCAAGGCGACCCAGGAGTCGATTGCCAGGCAGTTCTGGTGGCCGGGTTGGGCTAAGGAAACCAAACTATATGTGGAGAGCTGCCCAGTTTGCGCCCAGACCAAGACGCCCAAGAGAAGACCTTTGGGGTTGCTCAGACCCACTGAACTACCGCCCTATCCCTGGCATAGAATAGCCACTGATTTCATCATCGAGCTTCCGCCATCAGAGGGACACACCTGCATCATGGTAGTGGTGGATTGTTTCACTAAGTCTGCGCATTTCATTCCCTTTTCCAGGATTCCTACTTCCTCTCAAATGGCTTTGGCTTTTCTGCATCACATCTACCGTTTACATGGGTTACCAGAGAAGATCATTTCGGATCGTAGGTCTCAGTTCCTCTCCTCCTTTTGGCGTCAGTTGTGCAGCCACCTTGGAATACGCAGAGCTCTGAGTTTGGGTTATCACCCGCAAACTAATGGGCAGACTGAAAGAACGAATCAGACCTTGGAGCAATACTTACGTTGCTACACTAACGCCACCCAATCCAATTGGATGAAGTACCTGGATTTGGCGGAGGTTTCCTACAACAATGCAACCCACGCAGCCACTGGTGTCAGTCCTTATATTTGCTCTACCGGACAGCATCCTAAGCTGTTTCCCTTTTGTCCTGTGCCACCCAGTGCCGTCCCATCGGCTGACCAGATGATCCGCGTTATCCAGAAGCAGCATGATTTGGCTCGGAGTGCCCTGGCAGATGCTCAACAGCGCATGAGGGAGCAGGCTAACCGGGGAAGGACCATTGAACCCAGATTTCAGGTGGGAGATCAGGTTTGGTTGTCGTCCAAGAACTTACCTGTACGTAATCTGCCCACTAAAATGGCACCTCGGTTTTTTGGGCCTTTCAATATTTCCAAGTGCATTTCTGCAGTAGCTTTTCGATTGGTATTGCCCCAATCTTGGCGGGTACACCCAGTCTTTCACGCTTCCCTGTTAAAACCCTTTGTGAAAGACACGTTTGGACGTTCCAGCCCACGTCCAGCCTCAATCCAAGTTCAGTGGGTTCCGGAATTCGAAGTGCAGGAGATATGTGACTCCCGGATTCGTCGAGGTGTGCTCCAGTTTCTGGTAGATTGGAAGGGTTATCCTGCTTGTGACCGTACCTGGGAACCGCACGGTTTCGTGCATGCACCTCGCCTTGTCCGTGAATTTTTTCTCTGGTTTCCTTGGAAGCCTGGGGCCCCGGGTCTTTCTGGGAGGGGGCATGGTGTCACGCCGCCCAACCCGGGCTTGTTCCAGCCCACTTACCTGATGCGGCGTGCCACGCCTTGGAGGGTTTACCCCCGCTTTCGCCTGGGGGGTACGGGGCGGTCCTGGGTACCGGTTGCTCCTGGATCTTCGGGACGCTTGGTCTCGCACGTACGCGGACGGCCGCTCCGGTTCCCGCGCTCTTCCGGGTTCCCGGGGTGTGCCGTTCCGCGCATGCGCGGCCGACCCCTTCCCGCTTTCCGCGCATGCGTGGTACACGATGCTCTCGGCTCCCGGCCGGTTTGCGGCCCAAGCCTCGCTTTGGGCCTCCCAGCACCTGGGAAACAGCACGGCTTGCGTTCCAAGCCTCCCGGGTGTGGGAGGCCCTACTTAAGGAGCCCGGCGGTTTGATCAAACCGCGTCTCAACGTGGTCTGACCGGATCGTTGTTTTGCTCCTGTCTTGACCTGAGTTCCGCTCTGTCCTGCTGGTCTTTCCAGTCCCTTCTGTATAGACCTGCCCTTCCTTGCCCGGGTAGGGGGTCTCCCTGGTTCCCTTCTCCTTGCTCCCTTCCTGCTGGGGTGTTTCCCCCCTTCTCAGTTGTTCTCTGTTCTTCCTCTGGGTTCTTGGTCCTCCTTGGTTCCCTTGCCTTTCCGCCTTCCCTTGCATTCTGCTGCCTCCTGGATTCCTGCTCCTGGATTCGACTCGCAACTCTTCTTGCTCCAGTTGTCTGCAGAGAACTTCTAGCCAAAGACTATCAGGCTCCCCCTGTCAGTGCTTGCACTGTCCTGATGCCACATTAATCAGGGGTGAGCTAACCTGTGGCATCGGGAGCTGGTTCACCTCCAGTCCAGTATCCATTTGGACGGGAGTTGGGCTGGTTCCTTGTGTCACTCTCACATCACCACAGAACTTCTGGCATTCTGGCATTGTCTACTAAGCCAACTTCCGGACGAACAGGTACGCTGCGCCCTAGTGACGCCATCTTTAACAAAGGGTCCGGGCTGGCGGGCCCTAAAATTGGGAAAGAAAGGCTCAATTGGATCGCCTATGCGGACAATATTGTTCTGTTGTGTTATACCCCCATTGGGCTCCAGCGTTTGTTGGGAGCCCTGGAAGTTTACGCAGGATGCAATGATTTGCAGATCAATCCAGCGAAATCTAAAATGTTGAAGTTTAAACGTCCTCTAAAACGAGATCCACCTTTTGTATGGCATCTAGATAGCCAAGTAATAGCTATGTCTCAGGAAGTAACGTTTTTGGGATTCAAGTTAAGGTACTTCCTCACTGTGGGATCGTTGAGTTCAGATTTGGAGAGGAAATTGATGCAACTGAGCGTTCAACTGAAGTTAATCTTACATAAGTATTGTACATTTTCAATAATGCCATTATTGAAGTATTACAACAGTAAGGTAATCCCATCATTGATTTACGGCATGGATATAAATTTGATGTCGAGAGCTATAAATTGGGAAATGTTTGAAGCCAAACTGTGGAACTACATGTTTGATCTACCACAGTCTCTGCCTGTAGCAGCTTTGAGATATGGATTGTGTATCCAGTCCTTGCGGTTACATATGAAATGGAGGGTATTGTCACTATACAGATTAACATTGGTTCCACCGAAGAACTCTTTATATGAAGAGATAAAGGTACTGTTGAGAGAGAATGTCAACCTATTCTTAATGGGCCTAAAAACATATGTGTTGGAAACCGTCAGGGAGAGTGACTGTGGGACGACGGACCTGATACAAAACCCAATTAATGTGAAAGAAGCCTTGAAGAAGGTGACTGGATAAATAGGATCTCAGTTATGCATGGATTGTATATGTTTCAATCATTATCTAGTTTCGATATACAGAGAGTCTGGTGTCCCATATATCTGAGGCAATTTCCGAAATCGTGATGGAGAATGGAATTTCTGAGGTTATGCCTCAATCTATTGCCTACCATGGTCATTTTACTTACATGGTATAGAGAGCAGTATATAGATAACCTATGACCACTGTGTGGAGGCGCAGAGGTACAGTCTCTGAGGCACATACTGTGAACATGTGATGGGACATGGGAGCTCAGAGTTAGGAGATTGTCTAGATTCGTAGATAATGATTAGTGGTTGAAAACATCGTCCTTGTGAGAAAGAATGGTGTCGGGACATGAAACAATGTTAACCATGCAAGTGCTGAAAGTCCTGAAAGATTTAAACTTGATCTTCGTATAGTGATTTGAAGTCTGAAATTGAGGGCTTTTAGCTAAATGAATTTCTAGGAAATTTTGATATTTACTCAGTTTATATCAGTATTTGTTTTATTTGTATTGATTTGTTGTTATTTGATATTCTTTTAATTTTGTTATTATTGTGAAATTTGTTATGTGAAAAGCTGTAATATGGCTATAACACAATGAAAAAAAGGAGACATGATCCCTCCAGCATGAGGCGCGGAGCTGGTGTTTCCAGAGCTGGTCTTCACAGCCAATGACAAAGGGGGGTGGAAAAGTATTGATTCCCGATGCAGCAAGCCACCTGCAAGAATTCAGAATAAAATCCTCATAATTGCAGACAGCAGAGCTTTGTTTTTCAGTTCCCTCCCACGTTACCCAGCAGAACCGGACAATGCTCATTTACTCGTGGTGGGAAGAGAAGCTGTTCCCAGTGAGACGGAGTGGAATGATACAAGTGCTGGCCACCAAAACTGCAACCTGCATGCACTCTCTCAGGCTTAGGTGATCAGACAGTGGTAACAATATGGAACACACAGCTCTCCATGTTCCTTCCTATCACCTTGAAAAGGTACACTCAGATCTCTGATCAGACAGGGTCCCATGCCTGGGAGGACCTTCTATAGCCAATCCAGAAGCTCCATTTGTGAGGTGGGATAAAATGTTGCACAGGCCCAGGGTCTTCCTGAGACCCTGCTACGTTGTAGTTTGTAACATTTAGGGGTAGTCTCAGGTGGAGCCACCTGATATGGGGAACCAATAAATATGCTAATATATAGTTTTGTATATATAGTTAGCCCAAACTGACCTATGAGGACACCCCGTAGGTTTTTGGGGTGGACCTGATTTTTGTGACATCATACTTGTATAAAACCGTGGGACATAGGCTCAGAAGTTGTGAATGCTGGAGAAAAGTCTTTTCCTGTGTGATCTCTGTCTGTGTTGTATAATAAAGACAGTATACTTTGCCCCATGGCCGAGTCTTCCGTTCTTGCGGTGGGAAGTCTTTGATGGGCCCAAGTTTCTCTGCTAAGAATCTGGAAAAATTCTGTGAGGTCCCATCTGCAAGTCCTTAATACTTTCACTCAGGGAGATTGAGATTTTAAGATTAGCTTTTTTCTGTGGAATGCATGAGCTGAGGGATTCATCAAGCCCCATGGACAGTCTCCCGAAGGATTGACAAACTCTAGGAGATTGCCTATGTAGAGATAAATGTCACTTGTCCCACGGATAAAACACTACATTTTAAAAGTTAGATTCTGGACATTGTCTTGCTCATAGCAAGGAACTGTAACATTCATTTACACATTGAAATACTGGGTTCATGGGAATTGCCAGGTCTGTAGATCCTTCCCTGAAGGATGAATTCCTCTACAGATTCATAGATGAAAAGCAAATCTTTCTCCTGTAGTTAAGGGGGTTTCTGGGTATTTGCCTGGGGACGAAGGAAGTAGGGATTCTAGGGATTCACCCATTCTCACCTTTGACAGTTGATCCACAGTCTTTACTGGGGATCTTGGGTTTTTCCTTCTTGTAGTCGTCGGAAACAGAAGTGGGTGTGTCTTCTCGAGATGACTTGGATTTCACTTTCTTTGTCTTAGACTTGTCTCGCAGTTGATCCTGTAAGAGCTAAGGCCTGTCCTGACCTTCCACAACAATGACCCGGTGGAGGTGACCACATGTAGAGCACTGAAGCGGTCAGGTAGGACGAGCCCCAAGTTGCAAGGGAAAAGCCTTAATGCATAAAAGCCCTCTGAGAGCAGATGTTGAAAGTATTCCAGTGTTTTGATGAATGGTAGCATCCAGGCGATGTCCTGGATGGTGAATGTAGTAGAAAGCACTTGGCGATACAGCTTCATGCAGGTTCGAAGAAAGATGCAGATCTAGATACTTCAGAACACACAGGGCATCTTAGAGAATGGACAGCAGGGGAACTCAGGAAACGAAAGCAGCACTGAGCAGACAACAGGACAAGTAAAGCCCAGGAGAACACAGAAGGCAACGCAGCACAGAGAAGCCAATGCAGACCATGTGAGGCCTGAAAAAACACAGAAGGCAAAAACAGCATGAAGCAGCCAGAGCTGGAAGCCAGTGGGAGCGATGAAGGAACAGGAGTGCAAAAAAGGAGCGAACCGAAAGATTGTCAACAAGCGTCTTACCCAACATGGTGAAGCGATGAGGGTTGCAACACAGAGAGCGTTTGGCTCTGCCAGCTTAAAAGTGACTGCCGATGCAAGTGGCCATCTTGGATGTCAACTAGACCACTGAAACAGCTAGTCGGGCAACGTGATGGAACGCTCGTATTTCCGGCGCCCAACAGAGCACAATGGAGCATCCGATTCCCCTAAGACCAGCGATACCACAGTGACCAACAGGCTCACTGTGACACCCATGGATTAAAAGCCTTTCAACTGTTGAAAGGCTGAATTGGGATTGTTCGCCCAAGGCCACAGAATCTGCTACATGCAAATGAATAGGTTCTAGGGATCAACACAAAGAGAGGTAACCTGTCAATACAATTTGAAACTACTTAAGCATTATCCAAAAACAAGTTTATGATTATGCTGGAAGAAATGGTGCTGATGATTAGCAAAGAGGTGGCAAGCCAGTCACCTATAGAAAGGATTGGTTCTTGAGTGGTGTGGTCCCAGGATAATCAGCTAATTACTTGTGGGTTCGGTGGTTTTGGGGAATTCACCAGAGACAGACAAATTGGTTGCTTGCATGAAGGATTGGTTCTATGGATTTAGTCCGAAATCGAGAACCTATGAGAAGCAAACTGGGAGAAAGACTGTAAGTTTAATGACTCATGCTAAGCTCCAAAACACCCTATTCAACCAGTCATAATCAGAGACAGGTCAAGTGCATCTGCAAAGTACCTGTAATTTATAAATGAGCAGCCTAGGGAAAGCTCATGACTTATGTCTGCCAAACGTGAACTGGATAAATGATCCACTATTAAAATGCAATTAACAATAAAGAAATCTTAAAGATCAAAACTTGATTAATGAGATTAACAGAGGGAATACATTCTAACACTTGTGGGAAGGATAGTTTCTGGGTTTCACTCAATTAGGTATATAACACAATGTCACTGAGAGGAACAACCTGTTCTATTTCTGCAAACAGGGATATACATGGAGTCACCCGGGGGTTTAAAACAGATCACTGTACCAAAGGTCATTTCGCACAGATGGGAAACTGCTGAACCCGAAAAGATGGGTTTAGGGATGGATGATCTTCCATATGAAGAAAGAATGGGTCTAGGCCTTCTCTCTCCAGACGCTAGGAACGTTGCATGTAGTAAAGAAGGTTGTTTCCGGATTCACTCAGGGGAAACAGAACTGGTTATGTCTATAAAATAGATTGGCATTGTTAGCTTAGAGAACAGAGGCTCAAAGTGGGGGAAGACCAACTTAGCCCATCACCAGTCTGAAGTCCATACATTGAGTACCATCACAATGGATAATAACAGGACCAATTTACACAAGGATTAGAGATCAGAGGAAACCAGCAGGAAGATCTACACAAAAACATTATTTTTAATCTAGTGGCAGAGAACCTGTCAAAACCGTACAGACCTTTGGAATTAGCGCATGAGTACAAAGCCCCTGATATCTAGCACTTAAGGTTTTAAAGAGGAGGCAGTAGTAGAAACTACTGTTGTAGTGCAGCATAACATAGATAGTAGAAAAGGGCTAGAAAGGAGGATACAATCTGAGAGAAGACAAAACTAGGTATTTAAAGAGAATAGGTTGTTGTGAGGTGAGGAAAGAGGATGACAGGACGTTGGAATTGAATTGGGAGTTGGAAGATAGGCACTTTAAATAGATGCAATGGAGAGCTGAAAGCCTACAGATGAGGAGAGACTCAGACTGTCAGAAGCAGATGACAAAGAAGAAATAATCTGCTGTGCCAGAGGAAACAGAGGTCGAGGGGTTGATTCAAGGGCGAGTAAACAGGCAAGTGGCAGAATGTAGCAGCCTGATGTCACTGAGGAACAGGAAGAACGGCCCACGAGTAGACAGGGTAGGACAAGGGTCCAGGGTAAACTCTAAGAGGAGCTGGGGAAGACATGGGCGACTAGGACATGCTTCTCATTTGAACCGCAACAGGGCATAATAAACCTTTGCTGAGCGGCCATCCTGAAACTTAGCCAGGCTGTTGCTCTTCACTGGTCTGTCAGAGTATTGCCACACTGAAGGTGCTTATCAGGAAGTACGCAGGAGGACTCTGCAGCGTCATGCTGCCCAAGAGCCATTGGTCCTCTGCAGAAGAATGTTTACAACCCCATCTAACATACAGAGGAATGGAAGAAACTCACTGTTTGACCCTGGGAGGGTAGACAACACCTTCCGCAAGGAATACATCTTTTGCTTTGACTTTTCCATTTGTTAAGATTTAAAGGAAATTCTGACCATTTTGTTTGTTTTGCAACTATCACTTGTTTTGGGTTATTTTGTACTGTTTGCTGCCACTTTGGCAAGACTGACTATTATTTTGAGGAAACCTTTGGCTCCAGATGGAGAACTGTGCTTTTTGGAGAGACAGCTTCTTTTCTCCTATTATTCTGACACTTGTATACGATATCGTTCTGATACTTGTATAACCATTCTCCTAATGGGTACGGACACTAGCATCAATGCACTGATATATTCTGAGTACTTAAGTATCCTGCCAATTTCCTGTGCATTAGAATTGTACATGAGCGGGTAGTAAAACATTGTCTCTCACGAAGTGGTTGTTTTAATGACCTGAAGACTCATGTTCAGGTAATATGCTTATTTTGTATTAAGGCAAATAAATGTCTCTGCAATGAAAAATCTTACAAGAAATCTTTTGCATGACAGAGTTCATGAGGAAAGCAACGTGTTCTTCTATGTACCGAGAGTACAGGTCCCTGCAGAGCTTGGCTCATTTTCTACAGGTGCATACAATTAAAAGAGGCCATGGCAGAGACCACAGCTGGTGTGGCAGGCTGATGAGATCCCCAGGCTCATTTTGTTTATAATGACAATTACATGCAGGAGACCACCCACATTAGCATTTACGTGTAAGTGGGTTCCCTGCATGCACTTTTCCACAAAATTGAATAATCACCCATACTCTTTCAATGTACTCTCCGTTTTGTAAAATCTGTAAAACAAATCATATTTTTCAGACAGCACTTACAATGGATGTATATGTAATCCGCCTTTTTTTAGAAAATGCTAAGTGAAGGTGGATTCCAAAGGGTGTATTCAATATTGTGACAGGGCCAGCATTGTGGCCCTGTCAAGTGGGAGGGGGGGAAACCCACCTGGCGAGGGAGCCCCCTCCAGCCCAATAGAGGTGCCTGAGTGCAGGCAGGCCCCCTCCCCTCTTTACCTGCGGAGATGGCAGCATCCAGGCACGAGTATCAGCACAGCAGCTGTGAGAAAGATGCCGGAGCAGCGGTCTAAAAAAAAAAAGGGGTGCCGCGAGTGGCACAGCACCGGCCGTCTAACGCAAGAGGACATGGAAAAGGTTTGCAGAAAGCAAGCCATGCCGGAGCACCCACAACACCGGCCGCCAAAGAAGCAAGGCTCCAGCTGACAATGCAAGCTGTAACCCACACCGGGACACTCCTCCACTAAACCACCAGGGAAATATTTTTTAAAATAAAAGCCTCCATGAAGGCCTTTACCTACTATACCACCAGGGATGTAATTATTATTTTAAGCAGGGTCCATGTTGGAAAGGGGCAAGGCTTACCAGCCCTTATAAGCCCTCCCATGGCGTTCACCTGCCATACCCGGTTACCTGACATTTCATCGAAACAAAATTGGTCCACTGGACAAATGGTCGAACCAATTTTGTCGAAAACCAAATGGTCGAATTTTTTATTTTTTTTATTTTTACCCTTTTATTTTTTTTTTTGGGGGGGGGTCCCCCCTAACCCCCTTTTTTTCTAAAAAAAAACTTTTTTTCCCTAAACTGCAACCTTAAAAATAAATATATACATTTTAAAAAAAAATCGACCATTTTGTTTTCGACAAAATTACGTCGACCAAATGTCCTGTCGACCAATTGTTGTCGATGAAATGTCTGGACACCGCCATACCCCCCTGGAGCCAGGTAAGTGATTGGACAGGGTGATTATCCAATCCTGGGAGGGGTGGGGTATTTAAGGAGGTGTGTGTGAGTGTGCAAGTGTGGGTATGTTGGGTACAGTTAGGAGACCAGAGGATGTGAGAGTGATTGGAATGCGGAGGCTATTGTTAGGAGGGGATATGTGGAGTGTTTGTGTGAGAGAGGGGAGAGTGTGAGTTGTAGAGGTAAAGTAATAATTACAGAGGGGCGTAGTTGTAGTGGTAGCAGAGGTGGTAGTAGTAGTAGTCGAGAACAAGGATAGTAGCCAGGGGGAGTAGCGGGTGAAGGAATTAAGTGGAAGAGTGGTGGTTGGTAGTAGGGTGGGGTTTGCAGGGCACCACATCCCTGGGTGTTCCTAAGGGTCTGCCCAAGGGCTAGTGAGGGGGGCGCAGGCACGATATCCCTGGGAGTAAAGAGATTGAAATACAGCAGAAGGGTTGGGGTAGTTGCAGAGTGGGATGGCAGTAGAGAGGGAGAGAGAGCATGGCAGTGAGTAGGCAAATAGGAGTAGTTATTGCCATACAGTGAAACAGTGATTATAACTAGAGGGATAGTAAGAGGTGGGAAAGTAGAGTGGAAGGTAGGAGAGAAGAAACAATAAGAGGGATAAAGCGGTAGGTTAAGGTACGAACGGAAGTACATAAGTAGGAAAGGAAGTAAGACCGAAGGGTGGAGGTGGAAAGGTGGGGTGAGAGATTGGAGGGACAGTAACGTGGTGGGAGGGGAACCGCTTAAAAGGCCAGTAAACCAAAGGGGAAGGTGCAAGAGAGTGTGAAAGGAGTGAGTGTGACACTGGATTAAAGACGGCACCATTCATTTCTCCCTGAGACTGCTACGCAGGCATAGGAGAGGAAAGATCCCTAAGGAGTCAGTTAGGCAAGGATTTAGAGAGAAAACCAATAGCCCAGCAAACGAAAGACAGATAGGGGTTACCGATCCTAGTGCTGCCAACATCCTGATAGGGATGTCTGGGGTAGGGAGGCGGGGACAAGACTGGAGTAGACCAGAGAGAGAGAGGGCCGACCCTCGCGCCCATTTGTTTTTATTTTATTTGATTTATTTGTACCGCGCACCATAAACCCTGAGGCGTGAGGGCGCCAACAAACAAACACACAATTTACAATAAAACAATAATATAGCCTATATACTGAGCACAAGATCAGGGATACATAAACAATAAAAAAATACATCAGGAAAAAAAGTAACAGCAAGGTGTATTATAAAAGAACATATCTAATGAGTGATATAAATGAGTTCACAATGATTCTCAACTTAGTGGGGGAAAGCGTATTCTGATGTTTTGTGCTTTTGTTCAAAAAGACAATTAGACTACTTGAGCCACAACCAATAATAATGCAATCAGTGTTATTAATGGAACACCAATTGTTAATCTGTAAACTACGCAGGACTTTTAAATCTTGAGTTCTAACGCAGTTATAGCCCACTTTTTGCTTGAGCCAGGCTAGGTGTTTGTTCTTAAGTGCCTCCCTCGATTCAAATTTCCTCTGCTTGTCAACATTAGTGATGATAATGTTTCTAGAGTCAGACACAAACTCCTTATATTAGGATCCACAATTTTTGCCATCATTGTTTTTTTTAAGCGAATGTCCATGGAAGTTAAAGGGGCAGATGAAGCGGCAGGCTTGTTGGGAGGAGCAATACCCCCCCTCCCCCCAGGGCACTTTGCCCACTGAGCAGAGATCAGGATGTACTACTTTCTCCTGCGGAGACATTCCTTTAAATATTGGCTCATTAACGTCAGTTTGGCAACCCTGATGGAATGCATTCTGAAGACAGGTTTGAGAGGACTTTTCAACTTCTTTTTTAAGTTCTGTTTGTGTGCATTTCTGCGAGGTTAACCAGTATGACACAAGCATCTTGGGGCCTATGGACACCACCCAGGCCTGAACATCCCCAGCATTTGAACATGCATCCAGGTCCCGCAGCATATATTCCTTAAGTAGCAGCCAATTAGCAGGTGTCTTGCAATCACCCGACCGCTTACTAGCATTTGCTACGTCCCTTCTCCTGAGCAGTCCCCTGTTTTTTTCTTTTTTTGACCAGGGTAAATATATCTGGGCTCCAATGGGCACATAGTCCTCTGAATTATCCGATTCCTTGTCATCTATTAACTTCCTGGTCACCATGAACACCATGAGGATCAGACATCTTTATCAATGATTGAGTATGAGTGGGGGTGGAAGGAAGGGGACAAGATTCGCTGGCATCACTCTGGTGATCTTTGTTAGTGAGCAGGAGATGTTTATTCTGAAACCTTTGTCTCCTTTTAGCACTCAGAGCTAATACTTCCGATAAATGGTTAGCACTCCTATTAGAAGCCGGGGTGGTGATTGAAGGGCAAGTTCCACCCTGCACGAGGCATCGGAACGGATAGTAGGGGGCAGCGATCCAGGGCTAGAAATAAATTCAGATTTAGTTTTGGTGAACATGTCTGTCCCCTTATCTCTGCTATTCCTAAAATATAGCCTTGTGGCTGGCATATTTAATAAAAGGAGTGGTTTGTTTGTTTGTTTATTTGGTATAGCGCAGAAGCCAAACCCGCGAGGGTAACTGGGCGCAGGCAGTACAAGGATACTTGAGAACTTAGTTGCAATACAAGAAAAGGTTATACAGATGAGAGGAAAGCATATACAGGCAGTACAAAATACAGAACTGTAGATAGAGCAGGTAGTCTAGCGACCTGTAATCTAGTTATGCACATCCGGGAAAAGTGGCGGTGAGGTGGACGGACGGGCTAAGTGTCGAGGGAGCGAATCCAGGAGAGGGCTTTGCGCCTGAAGCTGGTGTATGGTTGGTCTATTCTGAGGTCAAGGGGGAGTTTGTTCCAGGTTTGAGCAGCTATGACCGGGAAGCTAGAGCCGCCCGCTGTGCTCTTTTTGTATCTGGGCACCACTAGTGTGTAGGCATTCGTCGTTCTGGTGGGTCGGTTTGAGATTCTCTTGTTGATTCTGTTTACCAGGTAGGGGGGCGCTATGTGGTTGAGGCATTTGGAGGTAAGGGATAAGGTCTTGAGCGCAATCCTGTCTTTGATTTTTAGCCAGTGAATGTTCTTCCTAGCGGTGGAGATATGAACTCTGTTAGGAATGTTTAAAGCTGCTCTGATAGCGTTGTTTTGGAGCGTTTGGAGCTTGTCATGGATGTATTTGTTGGAGCCAGCGTATAAGGCATTGCAGTAATCCAGCTTGGATATGATGAGTGCGTTCGCTAGGGTAATGCAACTAGCTTCCGTTAGGAAAGGTCTGCATGCTCGGATCAGTTTACAGGTGTATGCAGTGGAGGATGCTAGTGAGTTAGTTTGTTTCTTGAAGTTGAGCGCTGAGTCAAGATGGACCCCGAGAGTCTTAACTGCAGGCATCACTTTAATGATATTATTGTCTATGTTAAATGAGGCATAATTAGGGTCCAGTTTTTTGATGGCCAGCTCTGAGCCGAGGATCAGTAGCTCAGTTTTGTCGTCGTTCAGGCAGAGGCCGTGAGATGCCTTCCATGCCTGAATGAGGAGATATATCTTGTTCACTAAGGCTGTGTCCGCCAAGAAGTTGCCTGAGAGGGGAATAAGGATCTGCGTGTCATCAGCGTAATTAGTGTAGATGACACCCAGTCTATCCAGCTTGTCGAACAGGGGCTTAGTGAAGATGTTATACAACGTTGGAGATACACATGATCCTTGGGGGACACCGCATGAAACTTGTATGGGATCAGCAGCTGCTAGGGGGGAAAATACTCTCATTGTCCGGTTTGCCAGGAAGGAATGTATCCAGGCTATGGTTAAAGAGGCCAAGATGAAACAGAGCATAGGTGCATTGAAATAGAGGGGGGAACAGACGCTTACCAGAAAGTGCTACACAGAGCATAACTGAGCTCTGAGCTTGTGGATGAGAAAAAGAGACCTTAAGAAAACAAGCCGGGTCTGTGACCAGGTCTGTGACCAGGTCTGTGACTGCGACACTGGCATTGGTGCTTTTCCCCTCACTAGCCATCGCTGCCAGGGAGCACTTACGGTGAAGAGCTACGGCTCGAGAGGTACCAAACGCAGCAAAATACTTTAATCCTCATGGACGGTCTCACTGCAATGCTGCCGCAAGGTTGGAGGAGAGGACCCTGCACTGGAACTAAGCCACGTCAGGCCGTACCGCCAGAAACGGCCGCCTCCGACGTGTGGTTCTTGCTACGTGCTCAAGGAGACTGGAAAAAAGTGTTAATTTCCCTTAGACCCTTGTATGCCCTGAGGAACATTGAAATCAGAAGCCATGCTGACCATCTGTAATTTTAATAAACACCCTTGAACTCTACATCAGAGTCAGCGTGGTTCTTTGGGACGGGCCACCCTATCAGAATATTTTGAGGGGTTAAGGACACCTTAACCTCCCTGTTAGTTGCACCTATGATTAAAGCCCTAGAAATGGAAGGGCATGTGGAAAAAGGCCTTGGGGGTTTCTGGCATATGAATGCATATGGAGATTGATGGTGAAGAGTGTTGAAGGAGCTGGAACAGGAGAGGGAGAGACCCAAGAGACTGAAGAGAGTAGGACACAGGAGTCTGGAGTAAGGAGGAGATAAGAGACTTGGGGAGTGATCCAGTAGATCGGGAGGGGAAGACCCCAGGAGCTGGTGAGAGAATAATGCAGGAGACTTGGGCAAGAGAGACCTGGGAGGATGGGGAGAGGGATAGCAAGGAGGTTGATGTGAGAAAAACCATAGTAGTCTGTGGTGCAAGTGATCCAAGAAACCGGAGAGCGGTACACCCAAGAGGTTGTGGATAGAGAGAGACTTCGGGAAGCCTGGGAGAGAAGAAGGCAAGAGGCTTGGGAGAGAGAAATAGACCTAGGAATCTGGGGAAAGTGTGTTTAAAATGTCTTAGGGGAGATACCCAGAAAGTTGGGGAGAGAGAGACTGACGAGGTTAGGGAAAACAAGAGAGCGAGAGTGCCAGGAGGCTGGGGTGAGTGAAACCAAAGAGTCGGGGGAAATAGAGACAGAGGAGGCTGGCGAGTGAAAGAGAGCAAGAAGGCTGGGAAAAGGTAATGTGGGAAAATGGGAAAACACCCTCCCCCACTCTCATCCAAACCATGGCCCAGAATATCAAGACCCAAGCACCCCCCGCGAGAGGAGTTCGACCCCTTCACTTCATCACCAGACGGACAGGTCTCCTGTGTCCGCGGCCCACATGCCCGGGGAGCCTGCCCACTACCACGTCCGGGAACCGCCGACGTCAGCCTCATGGACCAACTCGATTAGACAACAGCCACAAACGCCATCATAGTTAGAGATGCCATGACGACATAGCCAACAGACAAGAACACATGTGCCACCATGCACACTGGTCACTCACATACCAACCCACACGAAGAACATACCCAGTGCTATGACACAGAGGACCGATACACCCACAGACATGCATCGTTGTTATTTTTCACATAGGCCTCCTACAGCACCGTAGAAACACAAGACGCCTGAAGAGCTTGTGTATATATGCTTGTAGATGCTTTCACGCTACCTATCCCTGTGAAGATGCCACCCTATATATCTACTGCTGCTTGTGACGCTCTGTCGCCCCTCATGACCCCCATATTATGGATTATGTACCGCCACCCAGAAACTAGGCCAAGGTAGGCCGCAAAGCAAGAGCCTCCAGGCAGGAGCCACTCAGACGGAAATCCTCTCAGACGAAGATGCAAAGCACTGATCACGCAGAACGAGTCCCAACGGGAGCTCACAGCCAAAGCCGCAATGTTGCCATTCACATGCTGCGCTCCCAACGCCAAGGTTACACCTGCCAACGCTGAATGCTCCTCAGAGCCGAAATGCTCATAATTCTGCTCCAACCACAGTCCCTCCACAGGTGACCAAGCCGAGCTGACAAGATACCAAGCTCGCGAGACAGAAAGTCGCCGGGGTCCCACATCTAAGACACGATCTGCAGCAACGAAGTGACAAGTTGGACACCTACAGCGATGGGAAAGACATGCACATCAGCCACTAGCCAGACCTGTCCATTGTCCATCACTAACACATAGTTGCACATTGTTGCCAGCACCAGGTACACTGCGAGCTGGGAACAGCGATGGTCCCAGGCTTGGGGGCTTGCGGATGAACCAATCAGAATACGAGGGGCTCATATCTGACGCCATTTTAGCTAGCCAATCACCAAGTGTCCCCTTCTAACCAATTTGGTGTAGCCACTGTTAGGGACAACCCAAGTGTACCACCTGACCTGTCCTTATCCAATAATCCTTTCTTCTATAGGTAACTATACTGACCCTACTACTCGGGGAGCCAACTCAAAGTGGCTTTAGGTTTTGGGACAGTTTTCCCAGGTGACGCAAGGAGCGCGTCATACTACAGTAAAAAGGGCCTGTGAGCCCCACGAATGCTGAGAGTCTCTCCGGATGCATACGGGCTGAGAATAATCCCTGCCGTTACTATAATAAACAGCAGTAACTACCTTGCTCTTTTGTGTGCCTCATACTCCTTTTGGGACGTGGGAGGAGTTGGGGCCTCCCCAGCCCCAGAGGTCCGCGGACGGCTCTGCCGGCCCCTGGGAAATCACCCCGACAAAGGAACACCCAGAGAGCTAAGGAGTGAGCTAACCATGAGGTTGGACAAACAGTAAATCAGGAGGCAGTGAAGAGAAGCTGGAAGACAGCAATTGCAAAGTTAGCAATAGGTGTTTATGAAGAATGTGGTGAGAGTTTTTGAGGAGGTGGCAAGAGGGACCACAGCGGAGGACCCTCATTAAGTCAACCCTTAATGAAAAGGTGGTTAAAGGGATGATTAAAAAGACGGGTGATCAAAGTGAGCATGTAAAACACAAAATCCCCAGAGGCAGGAGAGAGGTGGAAAGGAAAATTAAGAAGAGAGTAGAAAAACTGAAGGAGGAGACATTAAGGAAGACACAGGGGTAAGCCGTTGATGGGTAGAGTAACGAGTCTAGGGCAAATCTTCAAAGAGGTGCAGGAAAAGCACAAGGCTAGAGAGAAGGAGCCTCGGTTATGGGCTCAACTTAGGGTTTCAATGTTCTATGTCTTATGATCAAAAAACAATGCACAAATAGTATTAACTAAACCGTTTTTATCTAATCTTTTGTCGCAGACTGTGAGGGGAGACCCCCCCACAACCCACTCACCACTGATCCTATACCCTATCCTAACAATATTTCCTGACCCCAACTCACCATCTATATTTTGGTGGGTAAATTCGATCAAAAAATAAAGCAAATTAAATTCAAGTCGTTTTTGCTCATGCATTAGACCTACCATCAATGTTGAGGAGGATTGAGAGATTGGGTTGGAAGGCCATATAACTTGGACCCCAGGAGAGGGAGGAGGTAAGAAGCCTAAAGAGGAACTTCTAAACACATCAATGTGGCCTCCCATCTTAATGGTGGCACCTGAACTTTATTTGAGGCCAGCTCCAACGAGACACCAACCAAAGAACCACACAACAAGCTCCAGTTCAGACTTGCAACCCAGGAGGACTCTTGCCACACAAGCTAAGAAAACCATAAATACCAAAGACAGAGACTTTGCAGAAAGACTGGGACCAACAAGGAGAGAACCCGAGAAGCTGTAAGAGCAATCGTGAAAGACATTTTACTTGGAGTTCTTTTACCTTGGGTTTGGATCAGCCAGCACCGATTCATCACATCTGTTTTGTCCTATTAAGCCACAAGGAGAGACCAGGACCTGGAAGGTGACTTGGAAGCTAACCTCCCCACTGCCAGTTTACCTCTACACGCCCTGAGACCCTTCTCGGTCATCGCCTGACAGGATCCACAGTCAGCAGTACGGTGTCTGGAGCCCAGACACCACAGACAGGTGCAGTGGGGGTCAGTGGGGGTCAGTGATCGTCATTTCTCGACCCGCACTTCTGCCACTTTTTGAGACCTGACTTGGGCGTCGAAGGGGTTGAAGAAGAAGACATTTGCTTAACAACATTTTTTTCACTGAAGCGTCCTGTAATTCACTAGAAGCGTTAGCTCAGAAAAACTAAACTGAAGCCAGCGGGTGCTGCATGCGCTATTTATACTGATGATGACGTCGACCATTGAACAGAGGCCCCCGAGAGACATCGACTCGATGACACTGCATACAGCACCCTCTGTCGAAAAATGTTTCCCAAGCAACAAAGCTGGAGAGATATTTATCATAAGATGAGGAATACGTGGGAAGACAATCCATTTGAATAGTCACTTCTTGTACCCCCTCACTGGGTCTTTACTTCTTCAGCCCCCAGTGGATTTGGGGCTTGCTAAGCCTGGTTTAGTGTCTTTCTGCTACCCTTTCATGGGGCCTTGACTTTCTCAGCCTCCAGAAGGCTCTCGGCTTGCTCAGGCCTGGTTAATGGCTGTCTTCTATCCCCTTGCAGGATTTTATTTTCCTAAACCCCCAGTAGGCTCTGGGCTTGCTCAACCATATCTGTCGATAGCATTACTGCCCTTCAATCGTTCTACCTTCTCAGCCGTGCACCTTTTCTCTTCTGTCGGGACTCACAGTCAGTGCCAGGATCCCAAGCCCTGGCAGCTCCATGGCTTCACATCCATCTGCACATGTTGCTCCCCAGTACCTCTTCTTCCCTTTCGGAACTTCCCCGTTCAAACATCAGGATGCCTGTACTCGGGGTTACATTGTGGCAAGCTTCCTGTTTCAGTAGTCCCGGACGGACTATCAGTACCGCCTTCATTGAAGCAGCTGGCATACCTGTGGAGTCCTTGCTTTCTGCCCATCACGTCCTCTGCATGATTCTCCTTCCTCTGTTATATGGACCACCTCCATCTTCCGCGCCTTGGATGCTCCATGCTTCCTTGGGCTCTTGGAGCAAAAGGGAAGTGGGATGGAACCCTGACTTGGGCATTCCTTATCCCGAGTGGAAGTCACCCCAACTGGATCCTGCTTACTCTGACCGCTAGGGCGGGTATAGCGTAGCAGGCTCACCTCCCGAGTCCCAAAAGGGACTAGGGGTGAAGGGACAAATTCCCTGGATTCATCACAGTAGTTGAGTATATTTGTGCTTAGGGAAGCTAGAACTGCTGTTTCTGGTAGTTGCAGTGATTAAACAATTTTAGTAAGGAGGTCTAGTTGCTTTATGTTATGTTATTTTGCATTTATATAGCGCCTTATATACCATTGGTATGGTCTGAAGGCGCTGGTAGGTTGAACGCCCTTGGGAACCGAAGTTCGGCTCAGTAGAGAGAGTCGAGAGAGTCTAAAGGTGCGTGTGCACACCAGGTATGTGTGCAGCTGGTGTGGAGTTCGTGTGGCAGCTGCTTCATAGCAGTAGATGTGGTGGTTGGGAGATCAGGAGTATGTGTTCGCTCTGGCAGGATTTGTCCATACCGAGTGTGGCTGCCTTAGGCCTGAGGAGAAACGCCTGGCTGGGGGGGTGTAATCAGCAGTGTTTACATAGAGTGATGGGGAGTGAGCGGGAGATGTTGATATGAGAACAGTTATACCGAATGGTGTCATAGTATCTCTGTGTTCTAGTTGAGTGGTGGTGTAAAGAAGAGAGTAAGTGAGGGGTGTGGTATGATGGGATATATGCTCTTTCAAATGTTCCCCACATTCCAAGGCGCACCATGTACGTTACGCAAATCCATGCGATCAAGCTCGCTCCATGCACTTTTATTTGTTTCAGGCATTTGAGATCAGGCGTTTCACTCATCCACTCTGTACGCTCATCCGCTCCACACACTCATCCACTCCCCACGCTCATCCGCTCTACACACTCATCCGCTCCACACACTCATCTGCTCCACACACTCATCCGCTCCACACATTCATCCGCTCCACTCATTCATACGCTCCACACATTCATACGCTCCACACCCACATACGCTCCGCACCCTCATCCGCTCGGCACACTCATCCGCTCCAGACACACTCATCCACTCCAGACACTCATCCGCTCCACACACTCATCCGCTCTGCGTACTCATCCGCTCTACGTACTGATCTGCTCTACACACTCATCCGCTCTACACACTCTTCCGCTCTACCCACTCTTCCACTCTATGCACTCATCCACTCTACGCACTCATACGCTCTATACACTCATCCGGTCTACACGTTCATCTGGTCCTCATACTCATCTTGATCTACACATTCATCCGGTCCTCATACCCATCCTGATCCTCCCACTCATCGGGTCAACATACTACTCATCCGCTCCACACACTCATACACTCCACACACATATCCGCTCCATACACACATCCGCTCCACACACACGTCCGCTCCACACCCACACCCGCTCCATACACACACCCGCTCCACACACACATCCGCTCCACACCCACATCCGCTCCACACACACATCCACTCCACACAAGCAGCCGCTCTACACAATCAGCCGCTCCACACACTCATCCGCTCCACACATTCATACGCTCCACACCTTTATATGCTCCACACCCTCATCCGCTCGACACACTCGTCTGCTCGACACACTCATCCGCTACAGACACTCATTCGCTCCACACACTCATCCGCTCTACGTACTCACCTGCTCTGCATACTCATCCGCTCTACGTACTCATCCGCTCTACACACTCATCTGCTCTACACGCTTATCCGCTCTACACACTCATCCGCTCTACGCACTCTTCCACTCTACATACTCTTCCGCTCTACACACTCATCCGCTCTATGCACTCATCCGCTCTACGCACTCATCCGCTCTACACACTCATCCGCTCTATACACTCATCCGGTCTACACGTTCATCCGGTCTACACACTCGATTAATCTACACTTTCATCCGGTCCTCATACTCATCCTGATCTACACACTCATCCGGTCCTCCCACTCATCGGGTCAACATACTACTTATCCGCTCCACTCACCCATACGCTCCACACACATATCCGCTGCATACACACATCCGCTCCACATACACATTCGCTCCACACCCACACCCGCTCCATACACACACCCGCTCCACACACACATCTGCTCCACACCCACACCCGCACCACACACACATCCGCTCTACACACTCAGCCGCTCTACACACTCAGCCGCTCCACACACTCAGCCGCTCCACACACTCATCTGGTCTACACACTCATCCGGTCTATACACTCATCCCGCCTATACACTCATGCGGTCTACACACTCAGCTGCTCACCACACTCAGCGGCTTCCCAACACTCAGCGGCTTCCCACACTCCGCCGCTCACCACACTCAGCCACTTCCCGCACTCTGCCGCTCCCACAGTCAGCCGCTCCATACAGTCGTCTGCACTCCACACTCGTCCGTTCACCACACTCGTCCGCTCTCCACATTCGTTCGCTCTCCACACTCGTCCGCTCTCCACACTCGTCCGCTCTCCACACTCTGCCGCTCTCCACACTCTGCTGCTCTCCACACTCTGCCGCTCTGCACACTCATCCGCTCTGCACATTCATCCGCTCTAGCTACTCATACGTTCTACACACTCATCCGCTCCACACGCTCATCTGGTCTATACATTCATTTGTTCTGTACAGTCATCAGTTCTACGCACGTTTATTGTCATTATCAATCATTATCTCTATTTCCGCAGTATAGATCTCCTTACATTCCCAATGAATTATTCGTATTATCTACTTCACTGTTTTGTTCTACTTTACTCGTTTAGTTCTGTTCGTCTTTCTAGTTTACATTCGAGTTTATTAGCTGTCGATTTCTCGCATCCAGTAGTTTGTTGGGTAGGTGTCATTGTGATGTTGTTAGTTTGGAAACCGGTTGCTTTTAGGGGAAGAGCCAGGTTTTCAGTAGTTTGCGGAAGGACGCTAGATCCTCAATAAGGTGGATGTGGGGTGGGAGCGAGTTCCACAGGGTTGGGGCCAGGGCTGAGAATGATGATCCGCCTAACCTGACTGAGTTTGTCTTGGGAATTACTAGGAGGTCGGCTGAGCTTGATCTTAGGGTGCGAGAGGGATGATAAGGTTTTAGTTTGTCTTGATGATATTGAGGTCCAGTTTTATGCAGTGCTCGATGGGAGAGGCATAAGGTTTTGAAAGCCACCCTACGGGCTACAGGAAGCCAGTGCAGTGTCTTAAGGGCTGGGGAGACTCTCTTGGACCGAGCGCAAGTAGGATTTTGGCCGCTGCGTTTTGTGCCCTTTGGAGTTTATTCAGTTGGTAGGCGTGGATTCCAAGGTATAGGGGGTTTGCGTAGTCTAGTCTTGATATAACGATTGATTGGACTGCGGAGAGTCTGTTGGGAAATGAGAGATATGGAAAGATGTGCCTAAGGGTTTTAAGGTGGTAGTGGCAGGACTTTGAGACATTGTTGACTTGGCGCGAGAGTGTTAGGTCAGAGTCAAGGGTGCATCCAAGATTTTTCACTGAGTTGGATGGGGTCGGTGAGTTGCCCATGGCGGGTGGCCAGGGTAGTGGGTGCGGAAGAAGTTTGGAGTTGCTGCAAACCATGATTTCCGTTTTGGAGGGGTTTAACAAGAGGTGGTTTTGGGTCATCCAGAGTTCTATGTCAAGGAGGCAGGATGCCAGATCTGGTCGGGAGTTGGGTTTCGAGTTCAGGAGTTTAAGAATCAGTTGAGTGTCGTCGGCGTAGCTGTAACACAGGATGTTGTGTGAACGAATTACTGGTGGGAGGGTGATCAGGTAGAGATTGAACAGGAGGGCGGATAGGCATGCTCCTTGTGGGACTCCTGTGTCGACCGGTCAGGCTTGGGATGTATAGGTGGAGAGTATTGTTATTTGGTGCCTATCTTTGAGGAATGAAGCTATCCATTTAAGGGCGGTTCCACTAATTCCTAGGGAGTGGAGGCAGTCTAGGAGGATTGAGTGATTGATTGTGTCAAAGGCGGCAGATAGATCAAGAAGGATTAGTGCGGCGCATCCCGCGGAGTCTGCTGTCATCTTAAGGTCATCCCAGATTGAGTTTAGGGTGGTTTCAGTTCCGTGACAGACTCTGAAACCTGATTGTGCGGGGTCTAGGAGGTTGTTGGTTTCGACAAAGGCATTTAGTTGGGAGTAGGCAGTTCGGTCAATGAGTTTGGCAAGGAACCTGGTGTTTGAGATGGGGAGGTAGCTTTTGGGTTCGAGAGGGTCGAGTGAAGGTTTTTTAATTAGAGGTTTGAAATGAACCATTTTGAATCCGTCGGGAAACATACCGGCGGAAAGGGAGGCATTTATGATGGATCTTGCGTGTTCTCCTGCGCAGGTTGAGGCGAAAATTTCTTTCAGGGTTGTGGCTGGGCAAGGGTCTAGCGGAGAGCCAGATGGTTTGCGGGCAGATAGAAGTTTGAGAAATTGTTCTGGTGATATTGGACAAAAGGACTCAAACGTTGGTTGCGTAGTGGTTGCAGCTGGTCGGCAGGTAGGAGTGGGGGGAGTATTGCCTGGTGGATGTAGGTGTGCTACTTTGTGGGCTCGAGTATTTGTTCTTTCGAGAGCTGTGGTGTAAAAGTGGAGGGAGAGCGAGTCGCATAGTGATTGTGAGGGGGTTAGGTCGGTCGTGGTGCAAGCGGGGTTGGTGAATTCAGAGATGATTTTGTGGAGTTCTTTGCTCGGATTTTTGCAGTTTAGCAATCGGGAGTTGTAGTGGGCTTTTTTTGCTTTTCGGATTTCGGCCTTGTACTGATAAAGGTGTCGGGCCAAGGTGGTTCTGCTCTCCTGGGTTTTGTCTTTCTGCCATTTGCATTCTGAGCCGCATCAGAGATGCATTGAGCCATGAGTAAAAGGCGTCAGGGGTTAGTTGTTTACTGAGTTGGCAGGTTGGTGGTGGAGACTTGAGGAGCGCTTCGGCTAGTTCTGGGACGATAGTTTTTTCCAGCATTTACGTAGATTCGGAGGTTGAGATTTAGGTACGGGAAGGGGGATGGGTGAGCGAATGGTGAAGGAGAGAATGAAGTGATCGGACCAGGTGATAGGGGTGGGGGGGTTTAGATGGATCCGGGTGTTGGAGCTAAAGATGGCATCAAGAGTGTGACCTTTATAGTGAGTTGGGCCATTTATGTGGGGTTGTAGGTTAATGGCATCTAAACCGTCAATCAGAGAGTGTGTCATAGGGTTGGTGGGGATGACGAGCCATATGTTGAAGTCTCCGAGAAGGGTGAGGTTGGGATGGTTTAGTTGGAGGGTGGCAATATGCATATTTCGAGACTTTAAGAACTGTCCCGTTCTAAGTGCTGATTTGATTTGGTTTTAGAATTTATATTGCACATATCCACTGAAAGGATCCAAGCAGGATCTGCATCTGGGCGCAGGTGATAAACAACTGTGCTATCATAGTGCCATTGTATACTTGTCCAGTGGGTGCCCACTTGTATAGTGTTTGCTTGAGGAACTCGCGTAACACCAACGTATGAGCACCCACATAGGCTGACTGGAATAGTTGGTGTCTGCTCTAAGCCTTGAGTGCCCCACAGGGTTCCCAAATTTATTGTGTTTATTTCTTCAAATTCCTAGCATCTACCTTCACAAGGGTGCCCCTTAAAAACCCTGGAATCAGTTGTTTTCTGAACAATTCACCTAGTGCTGTAGGTGGAGAGCACAATGACTCCTGTATCACTTTTAAGCACCAAGATTGGCCAAATGTGGAGCGCCCAATCAGGGGTTGCCATATGATATGATAGGTTATTTGTAACCTATCATACCGGGGATCGAACCTGTGGTGCTCCGAATCGTCTTACTTCCAAGGCCAGCACGTTGGCCCTGAGCTATCCTCCTGAGACAATGTGGCAGTGTTGTTTCTAACGCTCTGACAGTGCATTTCAGAGTAGTGTTTCTCTGAAGGTCTGTTTAAGGTGGTGTCGGTACAGTGTCTGATATGGCCAAAGGCAGACATTTTCTTTTCCACTGCAGTGTTTCCTGGTAGTGTGAAGGTAGGAAGATTAATGCAAGAGGTTCCTGTGGGATTGTTTGCAACTTACTGTAAATATATAATTCATTAGATTGAAGCATGCCTGCCCAGTAGGGTAAACATAGAAAACTGCCCTCACTGACCAAACACATACACCCTCAACAATGAGTTTGAGGAATTGGAAAATACAGATGCATATGCATGTTTATGATCAGCATCACTTCTGTTCGATGGTTTACATGCAATGAGCTCATGTTTTAGTACTTCTTCCCGTTAAATAATACATTTCAACACAAGCAGTGTGTTAGCCTTTACTAATGGGGCTACCGCATATGGGAGTTCTGGGGTACAAGGCACCGCTGTTGTGGAAATTACTGCAGCGTTTGGTTGGTGGAGTAATGCCTCTTTGTTAACACCATGCAATCGGAATGCATTATTTATTCTGCATCGCCAAAAGCCATCCCTTTCGCTCATGTGCTGTGTCCCGAAATTCAGCTTCCCTTTGGTTGCTCCTAAAATTGAAGCCTCTCTGAGATGCTTCCTTGCACCTTGTTGCTCAAGGACATCTTAAAGATGCTCCAGGCATCTGCAGATCTGCTCAAGTGCGAAGTTTCTGAATCAGGGATAAGGCGGCAGGTGGAAATCTGACACCTTCTCTGGCCTCTCTGGATTTACTCCAGTGCAAGTCTTTGGGGAACCAGGACCATGTGTAAGTACCATGGAGATATCTGTGAAATACGTTTGCCGTTTTTAAGAACTACCCCGGGGTAGTTCCTAAATGTAATGCACACGGTTACACTAAGTGTATATGCACACGGCTTCATTTAGACTTTGTACGGTGAAAAAGTGGCTTTACTGCCACATTTTTTGGTGGTAATGGATTTGCCACTTTTTTTTTACCACACCGCCAAATTCTTAGTTTGAAGGTCAAGTGGAGGATTCGCCTCAAGCAAAAAACTTGAGGTAAATACTCAATTTTACTTCCAAAAATCATTGGAATTACTGCAGAGGTATTACTGCTCACAGTAATTCTACCAAAATCCTCATGTACTCCCAAAAATTGGTATTTACACCACTCTATCACCACTGGAGCCCACGGGACCAAGTGATGGTAGAGTTTGGCGGTACATTTTAGGATTCATTTTTAGATTTCCCAACAAATACGTAATGCGGTCCGCAGCCCTCTTTATTCAAATATTCCGGACTGTGGCAACACTGGTTGCTTTAATCTTGTTTTCGTGTAGTCGCCTGGCTTGAAGCTTGTTTTCATCTTTGAACACTACCACCCCCAACGCCCCCCCCCCCACATGCTCCATAAACGCAATTGATGTCTAATGTACCCATTAACTGTCTTGATTTCTTCACAAAAGTTTGTACCCCTTTCTTCGCGTTTGTTTCAATTTCTTTTAAACATCTGAATTGACTTACTCCACTGGTTTTCCAGAAGTGTATCGCCTTCCCATTCACGCGGTCTGACGTCTCGAGCGCCTTTAATATATCTTGACGCAGGAGGCCCCTGTGACATTCATTCAGTGTAGCCGTTTAGTGCATCTGGACTAACTGCTTTGTATTTTCGGCGTTTGGGTGGCCTAGAAGGCGTCCGCGTGCTTGATGGAGTGTCTGCTTTCTTATCCCATTGGGAAGTCCAAGGAAACAAGCAAGCATAAATTACAGGTTTCCTGTGTGGTCATACATACTTCCCGCCTCCTCGCGCTCGGCTGCTGATTGGACCGCCTTTTACAAATGCCAAGCTTCACACTGTATGTGTATAAAACGACCTACGCATAAGCAGCGGGGTCAAAATGGAACGTAATGCTTCTTTCATTTCATATAGCGCACGCTTGGCCAGGCGTCCTCCAGGACCACCCGCGCGACCGTACAGGACAATGTCCCGCGAATGGCCTCAGCGAAGGCAAAACGCCATCTTTAGTTCATCGAGAAAAGAGACCCGTTTATACAGCTGCCTGGGCAAACGTCTTTAACAGGTAGCCTCCAGCTGGAGCGCAATGATTGCCTTCGCCCTTTTCCCACTGTTAGAATCCACCCGCCCCTCACACTCCTTAGAAGGGTTTCATTTGGAAGCTCACTCCGCCCTTTTGAAAAGCCATTACCCCCTCTTCTATTAAGGGTTTGCATGAGCAACCTGAGGAAGTGGCGCCATGAGTCACGCACTGTAAATCGCATTTGTCTTTCTTCCTATTTGATTTCCCACCTGCACGCAGATGCCAACAGTCCTGCTCATATTTCCTTTACGGGTTTACAATGGGCAGTGGGACTGTAAAGGGCGTGAATAGCAGGGGAGCACCGCGCACAGCAAGGACCTCTGGGGTTGCAGTCATGGGGCAATGGCCTACTGAATTAAAGAGTGTCCAAAGCCAATGGATAGACTTTAAATGCAGGACATCAGCTTTCACTCCTTCATCCCATTCGTTGATTGGCTGATCAGCTGTAGTTATACAGGGTCTTTTTTATGACTATTTTATTTGTATCTCGGCATAACAAATTATCAACCGAAAATAGGAATCGACCTCATAGTGATTGATAGAATTTCCGAACACTAATAAGTTGTGTCTCATACCATTGGTAATGCTGAATAATAAGAACAATATGGTACTAGGCATGCTCATCAAAACGAATCTGCATACAGACACACCACAAAGGAAAATCACGGGGGGCAATAGATAAAGGGGAGAGGCAAGACTTTTTAGTAGATTGAGTTTTAGGGGGGGGATGTGTGTGTGTGTGTGTGTGTGTGTGTGCGCGCGCGCGTGTGTGTCTGTGTTGGACCAATTGCCGCTGCATTCGGCCTACGAAGAGTGGATATCAGCACATATTAAATACTGGAAAGCGCAGATTGAGGGTTACACCTTTGTATTCCCATTTGCCTGGCCCAGCCAATCAGCTCTAGGAAGCCTCCGGGACAGCCCATTACCACCTTGTCACACTTCCCTGCTTTTTCTCCCATCGCCCGACCCACCAGTTGTTTAGTACAGTCTGCTACTGCCAATCCACCAACTGAGATCACCAGTCCAGCGATATCACTCATATACCTCTAAGGGTTTCAATATATCAGCTTTGTCATAGTGACCAAGAGACTCAATTCCCAGTCTGACTGCCTCTGTAGTAGCTGAGAAGGGCCCCTTGGAGAGGTCCGTGTGGCCTGCTCTTGCTGCCACAAAAATGCCTGATTAGCCACTGTGCACACTAGGCACATACCTATTTTATTTTTTTATTTTATTGGACATGTGTATGGCTCCTATACACAAGTGTTTCCAGGCACCACAAGACAAGATGGTGGGGACATGGGAGAACTACAAACAACGGTTATATTGGCCTTGTGACAATCCGACTGTGCAAGTGCATGCCAAGGTGGGAAGTGCAGGGGGGTAGAGTGTAGAGGGAGAAGTGCAGGAGTAGGGTGCCCAAGGGAAGGGGTGGGCAAGTGCTGGGGTGGGCAAGTCATTAAGAAATACACTAAGCTACACAAATACTAAGGGTAGTCCGTATGGATCTCTTTTCAGCTGAACTTCACTAAAAGGGTCCTGTTGGCCACATACTGAAATCTCTGTCCGGTACATCATAGATCAGACTCCTAAAGAAGAAATCGAGGTGAGTCAACCAATAGATCATTAGTGAATTTAGTGACAATTTAAATGTAAATAGTCTCGTAGTGGGACACAGCGCACTTTTGCGACTTGACCCACACAATACCATGTTTTAGGCGATTTAAATATCTTTGTAACCAGAGTGTCTTTATTCACAGAACTTTAATCAGAAAATTGAAGGGCACCAGTCAGTGGACAAGCCCATTCACAGGTTAGTGCAGAGACATGAATTATTTTTTAGTAAGAGTGAGATGAATCACAATACAGAATAGTGGATTAAAACTTTATTTATTTTTCTGCTCATATTTACAGAATATAAATTATCCTGATATTTTTACCAGAAGAAGGGCGTATGTTGCCCGAAACACGCAGTAGCAGATAGGAACACAAACACCCTGCCTATCAAGATATCAGGATATTCATCACCCAATAATTGAAAAACCCAGTTATTGTGAATCAAACTGAGATTGTAATATGTAAAAATATGTGTAATTGAATTGTTTACACCCAAATATCATATGAACAATTTATGATGTATACATTTATGTATTTCATAACGAGACTATTGAAATTTGTATTCCAAACAGTACATTTGTATCTCAAGTTGAAAATTAAGTTAATATTTTTTGACTACTCAATTGTATAGTACAAGTACATAAAAATATTTTTTACACAAATTAATAGACACAGTGATTACTGATTTAACTTTTTGGTTACTGTGCGTGCCCCTATTTGTACCCCGTCAGGTTCGAGGTACCCTTTCCTTGCATATTGTTTTGATCCGGTAGCACGGATCCAATAGGGAGCACCGGTGAATTTAAACAGTAATGTATCTACTTATGACAAATGTTCTATACTGACTTGCCAAAAATGGATGCCCCTCTACACCCGACTAATATATCAAGTGCTGGGAGGGCCAAGGCAGCAAATGTGAGGGGAAGAGGGGGGAAAGGAGGGTGAGTGCAGTGGACAGGGTGGACCAGGTTGTGCTATTCCGGGAAAGGGAGCCAGAGGGCACGTGCTGGCAAGGGGTGCTGGGGGGACTGGTAGGAGGTGGTCTGTCCCCTGTGTGACTAAATGGACCAGGCCCTAGTCACAGCGCAGAGGGGAGTTAGCACGGGAGGGGGAGAGGGAAGGAAGAGGAGAAGAGGAAAGTCTTGAGGAGTTTCCGGAACGTAAGAAGGTTGCCAGACATTTCGTCGAAAAAAATTAGTCGACAGGACATTTGGTCGAAACCATTTGGTCGAAAACCAAATGGTCGAATATTTTTATTTTTTTATTTTCACTTTCTTTTCTGTTTGGGGGGATCCCCCCAACCACCTTTTTTTTCTAAAAAAAACTTTTTTTCCCTAAACTGCAACCTAAAAAATATATATATAAATAAAAATAAAAATTCGACCATTTGGTTTTCAACCAAATTACGTCGACCAAATGTCTTTCGACGAAATGTCCGACAGCCGTAAGAAAACACAAAGTAAACATTTCATTTTGATTCATTCATCTGTTAAAATGTTCTCAGCATATATCACATTATTGAGGGATGCCTACAGCCCCCAGGCCATAAGGAACACCTTTATGCAGTCCTGTCTTTTTAATCAATATCACATTATATGGTAGAACCTGCGGGTCCATAATCATGAAGGAAACGTCAGTACTGCAAGCCCCAACAAACACAACGCGACTGGATGGATGTGACCCTAAAGACTTTTGGGCAGGTTTCACTCTTATTTAGAAAAACAAAGGGTACATGTAGGGTAATCCTCACATGTTCTACAAAGGGGGAAGTGTGGTGTTTGAAGTTTACACAAAGGGATGCTTATTTCTCAGTTACATTGGTAGCAGAGTATGCGGCACGGAAGCTCACCACACAAACTTGTGTCACCATTTCACTTTGCCACACTCTCTCAATTATGGGCCATCAGATTATGGTGAAGTCAAGAGCAGAGTTTTCAGGTTGTCCCGTGGCCCGAGTGAGTAGTTCATCCCATCCTGGTTTTATTCAGGCTCTTTTATAGTATTACTTAGTAGAGTGGGAAGTGCGTACATTATGTCTCCTGGCACCCTATTTAAAACTAGAATTATCTTATCTATTGGCACAATATTTGAGCCTTATGTGATTCCCCTTTTTATTTTATAATTTGTTTTGAAGAGAATAATTCAGCAAACAGCACTCCTTTGCAAAATGCACACCCAATCTATCTCAATGAACTGGCCATAGTAGATGACATGTCAACCAGAGCATCTGTCAATAAATGTCAAGCAACCCCCCCATAGATGATGATCCACACACAAGCACACACACCACCCACAACACCCCCCCGCACACACACGCACACACACACACACACCACACAGACACACAAACACACACACACACCCACACACACAGGAAACACACTAAGAAAGGACTGCCACAACAGGTCACACACACAGACAGCAACGCATATTAAATGTCTAAATTAGCCATAACATTCAATGAAGGCAGACCAAACTAGTTTATTGTCCTTGGTGAGGTCCTTCCTCTGGCCCTTTCTCGCCAGTGATGGGCAATGGGATTTTGAGCCCAGCCATTGATGTTCCCTCAAGAGCCAACTTTCCATACTTTCAAAATCTGCTCTTTAGACATCAAAAGGAATCTGTAGATGCACATTTTAGCATGGAAGAGGCACAGAATACAGCTAGAAAAGAATTTCTGAACTGGCGCCCCACTACATGTTGCCTCCTCCCTATCAGATCATCCCAGAAGGAGTGCACTGTTTCACATACACCCAGAACATACGTTCACTTTTTTCCTGCAGGTTTTTCACATATCTCACAACGATCTTTTAGGAGCCCTTTACATTGCCACACTCGACCGGGCAACCAGTATGGATTATTTATTAACCATTGTTGTGTCTACTCAAAGTCCAAATCTAATTTCACCTTGAACAGATTAACCATCTATAGAAATAGCACAGAGAAATGTTCTAAGATTTATTTTTTATATTTTAACAGAGGTGAAAAGTATTTCTCTGATTGGAAATATATTATTTGGTTATATATTGGTAAAAGAATCCAAAGGCTCTTTTAAGAGCCACCCAGAGAACTTTTTAAGTATATTGGAAAAGGGAAATACCTTTGATGCTTTTTAAAAAAAATAGCCTGGGTTACGACAGCAGCCAATAAAACATTGTGCCATGTCAGACGGATTATAGCTTGCAGGAACCACTAAGCCAATGAGATGTGTGTTTTTGATGGGTGTAGCCATGTCAATGACTATTGCCTTAGCCGCGGGTATGGCAATTCCAATTTCTGTGCATTGATCATGTTGTTGCATTAATTTTACACTGCACAATTTCACTTGTGTTTCTGATTCCGTGCCCTCATGTGTACCTTATGTTGTTTCAATTGATATACCTTGTCAATATGTCTTTTTGAATTTGTAAAAATGTTAGAGGTAGCCGCAACTACTGGCGGTTGACTTGATCTGCGGCTATGAATGCTCCAATCGTACGTCGTACTTTGTGGTGGGCATTGGTAGCTGCAGGTATGAACCCGTTGGTTGTACCTGCCTGCATTTTGATGCAGCAATCATATTATGGAATGGGTGCTTCAGCACAGATTTGTACATGTGTTTCTGTTTGGATGTTCTTACCTGAAGGCTAATGTGAATTGATTTTGAAACCTTTGTGATATGTGTTTTTCAGCACATTTGAAAAATGTACTTCTAACTGCGTCTATATGTGGCTTTTCGTCGTGTTACTGGGGTTATAGCTCCGGTTATGTAATTTGGCAAAGTAGGGGGGAAACGTGTTTCTTTTATATAGTGTGTAGATGTTGTATATGATATTCTTTGGAAGGATTGTTTTGGGGTTTATTGATTGATATGGTTACAACAAAAATGTGTTGGGCATTTTACTTGTTTGCTATGAAAGTGACCTTTTGGTGAACTTTCACATTCTGGTTCCAGAATTCAGATTGTGCACATGTTCTGCGTTTGGCTATTGTGAAGATCTATTCATAAAGTGGAGCAGCTGAAGGTGAGTGATAGCATGTTTTTATACATTTTATGTACATTTTGAATTGTTGTATTTCTAAGATAAATGAAGTATGTTTTGTGGGATATATTTACCCACTCAGCAGTACTCCCATCCATAACCCACCTGCATTTCAGCAGAAGCAGCAAAATGGCTGCACTGGCTCCTGTGAGCAGCATTGCCTCACACCAAAACTGCATTTTGCAGCGACAAAAAGATGGCTGCACCATCTTGCCAACCACATATTGGGCATGATGGAACAAGGGGGCACACTGAAAAAGCCTGTGAGTGTGTTCTTACATGTATCAAAGTAGGTGAGTGAAAAAGCAGCGCTGCTTTGCTGCAAGCCCAAAGTTCCCATTGAAAAAGGGAAATACTGACATTTAAAAATGATGCCACTCTGATGCTCTTTTGCTCTGATTCCTCATCACCATACTTTATTAATGAGACCCTGCCATGCCCATGTACATTCACATTGTGCTCCAGCAGACAAGAGCAGTATCCCTGAATGACAGGCTGTTGTTCTGTTCTGAAGGAATCAAAATAAGCTTTACTTCAGCTCCACGGGAAACGCTTTACTTTTGAGTTACAAAGTGTCAAAGATAAATAATTCAAAGAAACTCCAGCTCTCTAGGCACATGTCAATTTCAGTGCATCTGTGTTTCAAACAAATCACTGCCTACAAGAAACTAACTATGGATACAGAACAATGTGGGAAATTCAGATGGAACCTTTTTGAAAGGAAAATGCCAGCAGACCTCACACCGTGTTTAAATGTACTTTTGCAAATAAAGGAAAATACCTGTTTTAAAAGTGTATGTTGGATAAGGCCCTGCCCTTGTCTAGCAATGTAAAGGGGGTTTGTGCTGTGAAACATATATATGGAATTGTTTATTCAACAGGCTTGTTTTGATTCAGGACAAAATCGAAGAAATTAAAGGAATTAAACTGCATTGGCTGATTTAGTAAGCTCCAAAAGAGGTTTTTCCTGCTGGCTAAGCTAAGGCTTCCCCCAAAAAGAAACACCATATACTTCCAGGACACTTGGCTGATAATTACTAGGTTGGAAAACTTTGACTGACCAAGACAAAGAAAGTTCACATACTCATCAGACTTTTGTGTCTGGGCAGAGGCCTCTCACAATAGAAATTCAGAGACACGAAGATGGGAAAAAGAAACTCACACCTCCCCGTGACTTCTACAAGAAGCTTCAAAGAAAAACTCCAGGACAACCCTGGGCTTAGGGAGATAGCCTGGAAAGCTATGACCATATTAAGAGGACAATGCTGACCATTTGGTTTAAACAGCTATTTTATTAAGAAACTTTTCAGACTTTTATCTTTGCAACCGGACTTTGCAGGAATGTAAAAAGTTAACAGTTTTAATGTAATTTCATGGGTTTTAATTTAAGACATTGTAGCATTCTCTGCCGGATTGGGAACAGAACTGGCAGAGAATCAGGTATTCTAAGGAAAGTATACATGATGCCATTGTGAATTTCAATTCTGGCATGCCTAACGATAATCCACACACATGTATAAGGTTATAGGATTTTATGCCGAATATTTCACACTAAAAATGATCAAAGATTATTAGAAGGTTGAAACAATGTCTTACAGACTGCAGAGTTGGACTGGCATGTTCTGCATAAAATGTGTAACCTGCTCATGTAATTGGTTAAAATGCTACCACTTTACAAAATGCGCCATTTATGTCAAAACTGGATTTTAGCAAAAGTAACTGTCGGAGGGTCTGGACATTGTAAAACTCACATCATAAATCTGACATCATGCCCTTGAAACCCAACCAGCTGAGAGCAAGGCGTCAACCATTACCCCTGACCAATCTAGTTGTTTAGAAGTGTGCTCAGCTAAGCCTGCCCCCACACATCATCTGATGATGTCACCATGCTCTATAAAAAGGGTACTGACAGAACTCTGGGAGATGCTTTCCTGAATTTCCTGCGCCTCCGTTCCTGATCTTCCACATTCATCCTGCCTGATTCCAGATCCCACTGCAAAGCCAAAGCATAGCTGATCCAGATTCCACTGCAAAGCCAAAGCATAGCTGATCCTATCCCCGCAAGGCCAAAACATTGCTGACCATCCGAGCAAGGCATGAATCCTGAAATCCCACTAAATCCCAATAATCAAAGGGAAAAGCTGTGGTATTCTTTGGGAAGCATCCTGAAACCACACCAGCTTTTTGCCCACTAACGGCATGCCTGCTGCAACCCTGCCATCCAGCTGTCCTTGTCATCCGGTGACCAGACCTTTGCTCTGCTGTCTTTTGCCAGGAGAGTCCGCTATCCGGTGACCACAATCTTTTGTGACCAGAACCCTAACTGTTCCAAAATCCTAAAACTCAAGCATGGACTGCGAGTATTTCCCCATCCCAGAGAAAACACATACCTCCCCATCTTGATCCTTTTGTCTTTATTCCACTCTCTAAGCAATCCTACCCATACCCTGGTAACTTGTTAAAACTGTTAGAACTCTCTGTGCACACTGTCCTTGACTTTCTAAGTGCTAGCGCCATCTCTCTATTAATGCTATCTTGTGTAGATCATAAGCCCTTAGTTATATTTTGAGTAATCAAACTAATTTCCACATAAACCTGAGCGCTGGGGTGACAAGGTTGACATTGTGAATCAACCTTGGATCTTACTGTGTCGCTCTTTAACAATTTAGTCTTAATAATCTAGTTTAAGTGAAACCTGTCCTGTTTCTAAGCTGATTTTCTTTCTTCTACGGCTTTATTTTACCAAAAGCAAACCTTCTTCTATCTTGCAAATCTCATCCAGTTCTGTAGCTAGAGACCTCCTTTCACCTCTATATTGTTCCTGTGATATACATATATCCCCCAGCCCAGAAACCGCATTCCAATTCAGTGTTTTTCACCCATTTTTTGAAAAAAACATTTTTGCATTTAAAACTGCAAACCAGAAAAAATGCAACTTTTCCATGTGTGAATCTGGCTGCACTGGGTTTTCAATTTCAATCTGTTTTGTGAACTGTATGCTTTTGTGATACCTTACCTTATGGTTGATAGTGAGATAACATCCCTAATACTGTGATAAAACATATGTATATCATTATTTACCACACATATAATTCATTATTTTTCATAATCTGAGTGTCATTTTAGGCCTTTGCAAAGGGTTTTTGCCTCTTATTTTGTGAGGCACCCATGCATTTTTCTTTTATGATGTTCATATGCTTTAAAATACTGATTATCAACATCATCCCAGTGGACTTGCACTAGATGAATAATCATAATAGATGTTCTCAGGCTTTGAGAAGGATCATTGGAAGGCCCATAGCATAGAGTTGTGTTGCAGATTGTGCAAAGTACCTCCTCTGCCTCTTTTCGGGAACAGTGTTTTTTGACTTGAAAGAAGCGCCAACTGTCTGCAGTGATTTTCATTCCAGTTGCCTTCTTCCTAGTTGGCGATGAATTTCGAACCCAAACATTAACGTCATCATCACTGCTGCTACTCTCATGGTTGGACATGTTGGAATATCCGACCGGGGAAAAGTATGTAAAATAATAAAAATGACAACTTAAAAAAGACAATGCCTCTAAAAATGAAAAACTTTTTAAAAGAAAGTAAAACAAAAAATAGGCAAACTCAACAAATCACAAGACAAAGGCTTTTTTAGTGCAACTTAACCATAACGTTTCTTTAACAGTTTTGTCAGTGAATATATGTTATTTTCTTTGTGATTTTTTCTTTTGTATATATCATTTTTTTCTTTTTAATGAATACCAATCGAAAATTCGATTAAGGTTAGTCAAATAAATCAAAGCAGACCATAGGTTTTTGACAACACATGGTAACCTAATTAAGTTTCTAATTAGGGTTTCCCTAAATAGGAGAGTTCCTAATGGCACGTTCTATTGTATTCTAGGACAAACAAAATCTATTTGTCTCAATAAGTATGCATTCCGAAATTCTATCATAATTGCAAAAGTAAATATGAGACAGTTGGTCGATTTGTCATTCTAAAATGGCCGCCACACGCTGATGCGCATGACGCAACTGCGTTCCAAGAACGCGATGACGCCATCACACACCACGCAAGGCGGCATACAAATAGCAGTAAAATATATAATCAACCGCTCTAATATAAACAAAGACAAAGACAATTTGTTCAGCCATAGAATAATGCACATCAAAATTACATCACAAGTGAAAAAGTAAATATATAGACAGTTGATAGATGTGTTACTTAAAAATGGCCGCCGCACGTACTGTAATGTGTGACGTCATTGCGCTACGTGAACGTGATGACGTCATCACGCGCTGCACGCGTCGTCGCATAAATACCAGAAAAGAAAATGGCCAGATCCATCTCGGATCGAGCGAGCATCAAGGCAATCGCACCTTGCTGCGGATGATACTTACAGGAACAACAAAAATGTAACATTCTAACCTTCATTTCTCAACCCTTTCTTTGCTCCAACCAGTAGTATCTGTTATACAATTATATCTTTCCTCATCTATCCAATTGCCCAGCAAACCTCTTTGCTGTTTTTTTTTATTATTTAAGAATGGAAAGTATGGGGAGATAAAACCACATCTTTATATCTCCAAATCTCTGGTGTGTTATACTTCTAAAAAGAATCTAGGTAGCAAACCAAAATTTAAGTTTCTTTATGAGATCAGTTAGTCTATGCACTTATTCACAGATTTGCTGAAAATTACTGAAAATATAACTTCAAAGAAAAAGGTAATTGGAAAATAAGCGCAACTATTAATATCAACCGAGATCAAGTAAACAACAACAAGGGTGAGTGAATCTATACTAAATAAATCTTGGTTTAAAAACTAAGGTCCTCTTTTTCACAGATAAGATAGGTGTGTTTTTGTATAAATATTGAAATATAGGAAATGTTTCTCTCTTTTTTTTCTCTTTTTTCTTTTTTTGGTTTAGAATCTCTTCTGAGGAACCACAGCTAAAGCTTTGGGGAAACACGTGTTGGGAGATCATGTAAACTATTTTGGAAATGTATATATGTGTGATTCTACTATTGATAACACAGAGCTATATACATGTGTATGAATATAACACATATTGAAAGTATGGAACAAGTACACTGCAATATCTAAATGAATGAATCTAAAACATGAAGAAACTGGCAAAACACAAAATAAATAAATTGAACTATATTGGAAAATGGATGGTATCTTTTCTGGGATCGCACATTAAAAGAGTGCCAATTATAATAATTATATATATATATATATATATATATATATATATATATATAGTCAGTGAAAAAACTTTGTTAAAGGGACGTTATGGTCAAGTGCACCAATAAAAACCTATGAAATTCAGTGAAAAACGTTACAAGTAAAACCGAAACCCCCCAGAAATTCACCAGTTATGGTAAGCTAAGCAACCATAACTCACACCACCACTATGTACTGCTAAGACTAACACCCAGGACATCAAAGATGGCATGACAAATGTCATTGACGACATCACTGATGACATCACATATGAAATACATTTTGATGAAAAGTCCCTACAAGGGGTCATACTTACAATGCTGGTAGCAAGATGTCAGGGGTGATCAGGAGTGGTCTCATGAACTACTTACTGTATACAAAATTTACTAATTTAAACAAAATGTTATATTGGAGTGTTATTGTTAATGAAACAACCTAATCATATGTACATATAGGAAATGAGTGCAGCATGCACAACAAAATTACAGTATTATTAATGTGGTAATTATGGCTAGTAAAATAATGAATGCTACTTTATCAGAGTTTTGAGTAATATTAATCATAGAATACATAGCTAATGATTGCAGACTTACTACATACTTGTGTTAGTTCAAACTATACATATGAAGATCCACAATGCATACAAATCTGAGGCACAGACAGGGAGACTTGAGTAAGGAGGAAAGAAACAACACCAGCAAAAAATGACAGCAGCATTAGACTTCATCATCGTGAACACAAATGAATTGTGGTTATTTCCACATGGATGTGCACCATAAGCTGATGCCAAATCCTAAGGGAAGTACCTTAAGAACATAAAACAAGGTTAACTTCTATCTATGTAGCACCTTCTGAATTTTAGGAAATTCCACTTGAGCCAAGCCACACATTCCACAACGTCACCTAGAAGCCATCGCTGGAAGTTCACCTCCATTTCTGAGCCACAACAGCAAGGCATTGTTAGTATGCAAATTAGCCCAAATGCTAACCTTTTGTGCAGGAAATTGTCTTTATCTAAGAGAGCAGTGCTACTTTAAACATAGCTCACAAGACATACATTTTGCAAATGTAACTACATACCTGGTTTCACCCTTATTAGGGATCATCAGTGCAGTATAGTCCTGACAGCCATGTGGTTGGGGCGTTTGGCCATGATTTCACAACACCAAGTTGAACTTCCAGCGACTGCTACTAGGTGGCATTTTGGAATGTGTGACTTGGATCAAATTGACTTTTCTTTTTTGTTTTTTCCAAAAATAGTAAGGTCCGGACATCAAAGTTGAAAATAAAATATAGTCTTTATTTATGCCTTGCAAAGTGGCAAAAAGGTTAAAAAGCCATTACAATAAGGCTCTCCCAAAGTGCAAAATATCCATGCGTGTTAGGAACGTTAACGCGTTTCGCGGCTTGCCTCGCCGCTTGATCACAACAATATGTTCCCATTAAACCAAAGAGTTTTAAAACATTGTGCACAGCGAATGGCAACCATTCTTGCCGACATCAAAGAGGGACTCCATTTGAAATCGCATCCCATTCTGAGCTGACCCATGGCGGACATCTTTGAAATATTGGTGCCACAAAGGTGGATGGGATGCTAATGCATACCAATACCCACTAATTGGACTGTGAGGTCCCTATCAGCTGCCCTTTTTTTTTACAGGGATCCGAATCGGATTTAGCCTCATTTAATTCAACCCAATATTTGTCCGCCATAGTCTGCCGCGGAAGTTGAGCGCGTGTCAATGGGGCCCCTTGATGCCGCCTATTCTGTTTAGAATGCATTACATGAGTTTATTGACATCCTGTTTTTTCCAAGATGCCAGACACATTTGTTACGCTGCGCGCTCGCTCGCGGGCGTCACTTACCTTTCCTGGGGTCCCTGGTCCACGGCCGCAGCGGTCTCCTCCTTCATGGAGGCTGTACCCGCGGTGGCGTCTCTCCTCACGCCGACCCGCGGTCCGGATGGGCTCCGTGGACGCCGCCATCTTGCGAGGATCTGCGCATGCGCGGATCGTCAGTATTCGACGTCCCGCGCATGCGCAGCATCGGAACCTGCGTTCCAAGCCTCGCTTTCACCCCGGACCTTAAAAGGGCACCGCATACGCAGGGACAACGCGTCTCAACGCGGTTGTTACTGTGTATGCGCTGCTGGAGTCCTGGCGCTCGTGCCCCAGCCCTCCAGTTCCCTGTTCTGCCTTATTCTGCCTAGCCCTGCCTCTTCTCCTTATCCCCTCCTTGCTCCTTGGTCCTCCTAACCCTTGCTTCCCTGTTTTGCTGGGCCCTTGCCTGCCTCCTGGTTTAATGGGTATTGTTGGGTCCTTGCCTGCCTCCTGGTTTAGGGTAGGGGAGGTCCTGTCTGGGTTCCTAGTATCTTCTTATCTGCTAGAAAGTGGGGATTCCCCTGTCTGAACTGCTTTTCCTTGCAGTCTGTTCTCCTTTGCCTGTCTTGTGCCCTGCCGGTACCTGTGCCTTACTGCCTTCTTGGAAGTTCCTGTGTTCAGCTCCGCTATCATCGGTGTCTTCATCAAGCCTTCACAGCCAGTGGAAAGACTGTCCCGACGTCACGCAAATTCTGAGAAGTGCCACCCGTGGCGTTGGGAGTTGGTTCAGTGCCGTCCTGTCTTATATCGTCAGGAGGGGATTGGGCTAATTTCTCGCGCTACCCATTCATCAGCTATAGATACATCGACATACTGGCAACCTCAACTCCACGGTCTACAGGAAGAAAAGGTAACCAACGATCTCGTGAAGACTCGTTTAACAGATTGAGACGCCTCTCCCCCAGTCTCGACATGGACGACATGCAGGAACTACGTGAAGAAATGCGTGCCATGCGTCTTGAAATGACCACCCTCCGCCAGGAGAACAACACCCTCAGACAAGCGTTGGACCGGTGTTTGGCTAATCCTGCACAACCAGCTACACCGCCTGAGAACTCCATGGCTTACACTACTCCGATGAAGTATGATGGTGACCCGCGTCGAGTGGCAGAGTTCTGTACCCACTGTCGGATTCATTTCCAGTTCAGGTCAACTCATTTTGGTCAAGACAAGGCTAAGATCGGGTATATCCTTGGAAACCTAACCGGCAATGCACTTGCTTGGGCCGCACCTTTGGTCTCTACCAACAGTCCTCTGTTGGGTGATTTCGCTGCCTTCGAGAAAGCCTTTTTGGACGTCTTTAAACCGCCCAATTTGGCAGCCATGGCCCAGAATCAATTAATGGAGATCAAACAAGGGTCAGGTGACATAATCCACTACATCAGTCGGTTTCGACAATTAGCAACCGATTCACAATGGCCCGAAATCACTCAAAAAACCTTGTTTCGTCGGGGACTACGAGAAGAGTACAAAGATGAATTGCTGCACATTCCGGAGCCAGAAACGTTGCCTGCATTGGTGGAACAAGTCTTATGCATTGACCACAGGTTAACCGAACGACGGAGTGAACGTCGCAGATTTGACAGGTATCAACCGGTTCTTCCAGTACAGAACCCCGGACCGGCTGTTCCTACCGATGTGGGTCCAGAACCCATGCAGTTGGGTGCCATCCGAGGCCCGTTGTCCGAGACCAAAAAGAAAAGAAGACGACAGAAAAGCTTGTGTTTGTATTACGGTGGTTCTCGCCATTTTCTAGGCACCTGTCCGCTACGCCCTCTGAAGAAACAGGAAAACTAACAGGCCCGTTGTTTGAGGCGAAAGCAGCAGCGGGCCGCCTTTCTGAATCTGACCTTCCTCCCATGAACCCGGTACCCTTGTTGATCCTGAAAGTCGGTGTTGCCTGGCTAGGGAAGTGTATGAAAACCTGGGCCCTTCTGGATTGCGGAGCATCCGGCAACTAAATCGATGACTCGTTTGCGATTGCCAATGGAATTCGTTTACATTACAAGGAACGACCAACAGTGGTCGAGGTGATCGATGGTTCTACTTTGTCTTCTGGTCCGGTTTGCCAACAGTCCGATCCCTTATGGCTCTCTGTGGAAGGGCATCTCGAACGAATCTTATTGGACGTCATCAAGTCTCCCTCATTTCCGGTGGTGCTGGGTTTACCATGGCTGTTATATCACAATCCTCAGGTCGACTGGACCGCTCGTTCCCTGGTGTTCTCTTCGACACGTTGTCCTCGGGACTGTGTACTTCACGAAACCTTTCCTGCAATTAGGAGTCCCTCAATCCTGCTGACGTATCTGCCCGTTTATGTGCCACTCAATCGGTACCTCAAGAATATGCTGGATACAAGGCGTTCTCCAAGCCTGAGGACATACCATTACCACCCCATCGGCACTTTGATTGTTCCATTGACGTCCTGCCTGGTGCGGTCATTCCCCACGGCAAGATCTATTCGTTGACTCAACTCGAGAAAGGCGTCCTACAGGAGTACATTACGGATTGCCTCAACAAGGGCTACATAGTGCCATCCAAGTCCCCCGCAGGATTCCCGTTCTTCTTCGTCAAGAAGAAAGAGGGCACTTTGCGCCCTTGTATCGACTACCGTCAACTAAATGAGATCACGAGGAAAGACAGGTACCCATTACCACTCATCCGGGACATCATCGAATCCCTGAAATCCGCACAAATCTTCACCAAGCTGGATCTAAGAGGGGCCTATCACCTGGTGCGGATTAAGAAGGGAGATGAGTGGAAGACGGCCTTCAAAACACCTATTGGTCACTTCGAGTACAAGGTGATGCCGTTTGGACTCTGCAACGCCCCGGCCGTCTTCCAGCGGTTCATGGACGATGTCTTTTCGGACCTTATTGGAATATCTGTATGGGTATACCTTGATGACATTCTGGTTTTTTCTGACACTCGTACTGCACACGTTGCGCATGTTCAGGAAGTTCTCCGTAGACTAACAGACAACGGCCTGTATGCCAAAATAGAAAAATGCCAATTTCATAGGGAAAGCATGGAATTTCTGGGCTATGTGATCAGCAACACAGGAGTGCAGATGGATCCCGCAAAACTGCAAGCCATACGAGAATGGAAACCGCCACATGGCGTGAAGTCGCTTCAAAGGTTCTTGGGCTTCGCCAACTTTTACCGACGCTTCATTCCACGCTTTTCTCAACTGGCCAACAGCCTAACCCGCCTGACCAGTACCAAGGTGCTGTTTCTCTGGGACACGCAGGCCGAGGAGGCATTTCTGGGTTTGAAAAGATCTTTCATGTCGGCTCCTGTTCTTAGACATCATGATGATGAAAAGCCATTTGTGGTTGAAACAGACGCTTCGAATTACGCAATTGGTGCGGTCTTGCTACAGCAAGATGCAATCACAGGAACAGAGCACCCGGTGGCTTACTACTCAAGGAAATTGTCAGTGAGCGAGAGAAACTATGCGGTAATAGAAAAGGAATTACTAGCGATAAAGGCTGCTTTCGAGGAGTGGCGACATCACTTGCTGGGTGGGAGGTACCCGGTGATGGTTCGTACAGATCACCGTAATCTACAGTTCCTGCGCTCTTTGCAATGCAGAACCTCCCGTCATGCTCGTTGGGCCTTTTTCTTTTCGCAGTTTGATTTCACCGTCACGTACATTCCTTGTTCCCAGAACACTAAGGCTGATGCCCTGTCTTGGTCTCTGGAAAACAACGTTGAAGGTGCCAAGGAACCGGAGCCTCTGATAGCGTCAAAACATTTTCTATCGATGGTGACTCCCCAACTCCAACAGTTGATAGAGGCCACACGTACGGATCCCTCAAAATCACAGATACTACAACGCGCTGACATCAGAGAACGTGACGGCTTGTTGTTCTTCAAGGACCGTCTGTACGTTCCCACCTTGGAACTCCAGAAAATCGTTCTACAGAATTGTCATGATTCCGTCGTTTGTGGTCACCGTGGAGTCCGCACAACACAAGAACTGGTTGCACGGCAGTACTGGTGGCCGGGATGGGCCACTCTGGCAAAGCACTACGTGGACTCCTGCCCTGTATGTGCCCAGACCAAGATTCCTCGCAAAAGGCCCATTGGTCTCCTGAAACCCACGCCTACGCCTCCGTACCCTTGGCATACCATCGACACGGATTTCATCGTTGACCTGCCCCTGTCTGGTGGTTTCACGTGTATAATGGTGGTGGTGGACTGTTTCACCAAGACTGCTCATTTCTTGCCCTTTCCTAAGCTGCCCACTGCCTCCCAGATGGCACGACGTTTTCTACACGAGGTGTATCGTCTTCATGGTCTTCCGGAGAAGATTCTATCAGACCGGGGGTCTCAATACATCTCTTCCTTTTGGGACCAACTGTGTCGGCATTTGGACATTCAGCGAGCCCTGAGTTCCGGCTATCATCCGCAGACTAATGGGCAGACGGAACGCACCAATCAGACCCTTGAGCAATACCTGCGTTGTTATGCCAATGCTACCCAAGACAACTGGTCGGACTGGTTGGACACCGCGGAAGCAGCTTACAACAACGCTGTTCATTCCGCTACCGGACTCAGCCCCTTTTTCTGCTCCACTGGTCTTCATCCCAGACTGCTGCCAGTTCATCCTACATCTTCCAGTGCCGTACCATCTGCAGATGCCCTGGTGTCCCTGATCCGCGATCAACATCGTCTGGCGGCCGGTACCTTGGCAGTGGCACAAGCACATATGAAGGAGCGGGCTGACAAGAGACGGAGCCCTGAGCCTGTTCTTCATGTTGGGGACAGGGTATGGCTGTCCTCCAAGAATCTACCGGTACGCAACTTACCTGTGAAACTAGCTCCCCGCTTTTTTGGTCCTTTTCGCATCATTGGGCGTATTTCGTCTGTTGCCTTTCGTTTGTCTCTACCTCGTTCTTGGAGGGTCCATCCTGTCTTTCACGTCTCCCTTTTGAAGCCCTATGTGCCCGATGTTATGGGTCGTACCTGTACCCGTCCTGCCCCGGTTTTTGTTCGGGGGGTTCCTGAATTTGAGGTGCAGGAGATGTGTGATTCACGGATTTGGCGAGGTGCTCTGCAGCTCCTGGTCAGCTGGAAGGGTTATCCTGCTTGAGACCGCACTTGGGAACCACGCTCCTTCGTGCATGCACTGCGCCTGGTTCGGGACTTCTATCTCCGCTACCCTTGGAAACCCGGTGCTCCGGGGTTGTCCGGGAGGGGGTATGGTGTTACGCCGCGCGCTCGCTTGTGGGCGTCACTTACCTTTCCTGGGGTCCCTGGTCCACGGCCGCAGCGGTCTCCTCCTTCATGGAGGCTGTACCCGCGGTGGCGTCTCTCCTCACGCCGACCCGCGGTCCGGATGGGCTCCTTGGACGCCGCCATCTTGCGAGGATCTGCGCATGCTCGGATCGTCAGTATTCGACATCCCGCGCATGCGCAGCATCGGAACATGCGTTCCAAGCCTCGCTTTCACCCCGGACCTTAAAAGGGCACCGCATACGCAAGGACAACGCGTCTCAACGCGGTTGTTACTGTGTATGCGCTGCTGGAGTCCTGGCGCTCGTGCCCCAGCCCTCCAGTTCCCTGTTCTGCCTTATTCTGCCTAGCCCTGCCTCTTCTCCTTATCCCCTCCTTGCTCCTTGGTCCTCCTAACCCTTGCTTCCCTGTTTTGCTGGGCCCTTGCCTGCCTCCTGGTTTAAGGGGTATTGTTGGGTCCTTGCCTGCCTCCTGGTTTAGGGTAGGGGAGATCCTGTCTGGGTTCCTAGTATCTTCTTATCTGCTAGAAAGTGGGGATTCCCCTGTCTGAACTGCTTTTCCTTGCAGTCTGTTCTCCTTTGCCTGTCTTGTGCCCTGCCGGTACCTGTGCATTACTGCCTTCTTGGAAGTTCCTGTGTTCAGCTCCGCTATCATCGGTGTCTTCATCAAGCCTTCTCAGCCAGTGGAAACACTGTCCCGACGTCACGCAAATTCTGAGAAGTGCCACCCGTGGCGTTGGGAGTTGGTTCAGTGCCGTCCTGTCTTATATCGTCAGGAGGGGGTTGGGCTAATTTCTCACGCTACCCATTCATCGGCTATAGATACATCGACATACTGGCAACCTCAACTCCACGGTCTACAGGAAGAACCAACGATCTCGTGAAGACTCGTTTAACAACATTAAGCATACATTCAACATTTACCTAGTTTACAAGTCATAAAAGTCCACTTACTCAATTTGCTTTTCCCAGTTCCATAATTGATAGCATGAATGCTTAATCAGCCCTTTATGTTGTGATCTCGATAAATCAGTGTTTAAACATAACTCACAAGACAGACATTTTGCAAATCTATCAGGACAACTACATACCTGGTTTCACCCTTATTAGTGATCATCAGTGCAGTATAGTCCTGACAGCCATGTGGTTGGGGCGTTTGGCCATGATTTCACAACACCAAATTGAACTTCTAGCGACTGCTACTAGGTGGCATTTTGGAATGTGTGACGTGGCTCAAATTGACTTTCCTTCTTTGTTTTTTATATTACATGGCCACGGTAGTGGCCATGTAGTTATGGTTAAGTTGGTGTTTCCATAGGAAGAGCACTTTTTGGGCGTCTTATAACTTCGCTCCCCCTGGACGAATCCTCACCAAACTTTGCAAAATAAGTATATGGCCCACTCTGAATTTCTTTGCAAAGTTTGGTGAGGATTCGTCCAGGGGGGGCAAAGTTATAGGGGGGGTCCCAAAACTTTTTTTTCCCCCATAGACTGAATGTTTGCTCTGGCCGATAGCCCAAACCGCTGGACGAATTTTCACCAAATTTGGACCAGGAGCAGCGGCTTGGTCCCGAAAGAGTGCTTTTGCAAATTGGTGAAAATCCATCCAGTAGTTTTTTTTTTAATGACCAAAAAGTAGGTCAGAAAAAATTAGTGATATCTGTGTTCGCTTCGCGGACACACTTCCCTGTTCGCTCCACAGACAAAACGGTGATTGGGCAAGCAGCTTGCGTGATGTCCGCGGACGTCTGACGTGCTTTTCTATTGGCTGCCGTGAAGCGTGCAGTGCGTCTATTTTTAGAGACGACCGCCATCTTTGTTTATCGGAGCGGGATCTGCTGCCTCCACAGTGTAGATGTGGGCTGCGTCGGCCACGAAAAAGGCGGTGAGGCACAGGCCCTCGTGTCTCTCTCTTGTTCCCCCTACCCCCCACTCATGGCCCGTGTCTCCCATGTTCCCCCCCTCGCTGATTCTCCGTGTGTTCCTCCCACCCCCTGCTCATGCTCCTTTTCTCTTTCCCGTTCCCCCGCTCATGTCCCGTGTCTCCCTCCTTTCCCCCACTCATGCCCTGTGTCTCCCTACTGTTCCCCCCACGCCCAGCTCATTCCTTGTGTATCTCACCCCTTCCCCCTCACCCCCGCTCATGCCCCGTGTCTCTCTCCCCTTCCCCCACCCCTGCTCATGCCCCGTGTGTCTCCCTCCTTTCCCACCACCCCCTGCTCATGCCCCGTGTGTCTCTCCCCTTCCCCCCACCCCCGGCTCATGCCCCGTGTGTCTCTCCCCTCCCCCCACCCCCTGCTAATGTCCCATGTCTCTCCCCTTCCCCCCCACCCCGCTAATGCCCCGTGTCTCTCCCCTTCCCCCCACCCCCCGCTCATGCCCTGTGTGTCTCTCCCCTTTCCCCCCACCCCCCGCTCATGCCCCGTGTCTCTCTCCTCCCCCCCACCACCCACTCATGCCCCGTGTCTCCCTACTGTTCCCCCCACCCCCAGCTCATTCCCTGTGTGTCTCTTCCCTTCCCCCTCACCCCCCGCTCATGCCCCACGTCTCTCTCCCCTTCCCCCACCCCCTGCTCATGCCCTGTGTGTCTCCCTCCTTTCCCCCCATCCCCCGCTCATGACCCGTGTGTCTCTCCCCTTCCCCCCACCCCCGGATCATGCCCCGTGTGTCTCTCCCCTTCCCCCCCACCCCCAGCTCATGCCCCGTGTGTCTCTCCCCTTCCCCCACCCCCCGCTCATACCCCGTGTCTCCCTACTGTTCCCCCCACCCCCTGCCCATGCTCCGTGTCTCCCTCCCCTTCTTCCCCACCCCCCACTCATGCCCCGTGTGTCTCTCCCCTTCCCCCAACCCCCTGCTCATGCCCCGTGTGTCTCTCGGCTCCCCCCCACCCCCCGCTCATGCCCCGTGTGTCTCACCCCTTCCCCCCTACCCCACGCTCATGCCCCGTGTGTCTCTCCCCTCCCCCCACCCCCTGCTCATACCCCGTGTCTCCCTACTGTTCCCCCACCCCCTGCTCATGCCCCGTGTGTCTCTCCCCTTCCCCACACCCCCGCTCATGCCCCGTGTCTCTCTCCCCTTCCCCCCACCCCCGCTCATGCCCGGTGTGTCTCTCCCCTTCCCCCCACTCCCCGCTCATGCCCCCTGTCTCTCTCCCCTTCCCCCCCAGCCCCCGCTCATGCCCTGTGTCTCCCTCCTTTCCCCCCACCCCCGCTCATGCCGCGTGTGTCTCTCCCCTCCCCCCACCCCCGCTAATGTCCCATGTCTCTCCCCTTCCCCCCCACCCCCGCTAATGCCCCGTGTCTCTCCCCTTCCCCACACCCCCCGCTCATGTCCCGTGTGTCTCTCCCCTTCCCCCCCGCTCATGTCCCGTGTCTCCCTACTGTTCCCCCCACCCCCCGCTCATGTCCCGTGTCTCTCTCCCCTTTCCCCCACCCCCGCTCATGCCCCGTGTGTCTCTCCCCTTCCCCCCACCCCCCGCTCATGCCCCGTGTGTCCATCCCCTTCCCCCTCACCCCCGCTCATGCCCCGTGTCTCTCTCCCCTTCCCCCCACCCCTTCTCATGCCCCGTGTGTCTCTCCCCTTCCCCCCCACACCCTGCTCATGCCCCATGTCTCCCTCCTTTCCCCCACCCCCCGCTCATGCCCCGTGTCTCTCCCCTCCCCCACCCCCCGCTCATGCCCCGTTTGTCTCTCCCCTACCCCCACTCCCTGCTCATGCCCCGTGTGTCTCTCCCCCTCGCCCCCACCCCCCACTCATGCCCCGTGTGACTCTCCCCTTCCCCCCCACCCCCCACTCATGCCCCGTGTCTCCCTACTGTTCCCCCCACCCCCTGCTAATGCCCCGTGTGTCTCTCACCTTCCCCCCACCCCCGCTCATGTCCCATGTCTCCCTACTGTTCCCCCACCCCGCTCATGCCCGTGTCTCTCTCCACTTCCCCCCACCCCCCGCTCATGCCCCGTGTGTCTCTCCCCTTCCCCCACCTCCCGCTCATGCCCCTTGTGTCTCTCCCCTTCCCCCCACCCCCCGATCATGCCCCGTGTGTCTCTCCCCTTCCCCTGCACCCCCCGCTCAAGCCTGTCTCCCTCCCCTTCCCCCCACCCACCGCTCATGCCCCATGTCTCTCTCCCCTTCCCCCCACCCCCTGCTCATGCCCCGTGTCTCTCTCCCCTTCCCCCACTCCCTGCTCATGCCCCGTGTCTCTCTCCCCTTCCCCCTTCCCCCCGCTCATGCCCCGTGTCTCACTCCCCTTCCCCCCACCCCCTGCTCATGCCCCGTGTCTCTCTCCCCTTTCCCCCCACGCCCGCTCATGCCCCGTGTCTCTCTCCCATTCCCCCCACCCCCCGCTCATGCCCCGTGTCTCTCCCCTTCCCCCCACCCCCTGCTCATGCCCTGTGTCTCTCTCCCCTTCCCCCCACCCTCCGCTCATGCCCCGTGTGTCTCTCCCCTTCCCCCCCACCCCCCGCTCATGCCCCATGTGTCTCTCCCCTTCCCCCCACCCCCCGCTCATGCCCCGTGTCTCCCTCCTTTCCCCCCACCCCCTGCTCATGCCCTGTGTGTCTCTCCCCTTCCCCCCACCCCCCGCTCATGCCCCATGTGTCTCCCATGTTCCCTCTCACCCGCCGCTCATGCCCCGTGTGTCTCCCCTGTTCCCCCCACCCGCCGCTCATGACCTGTCTCCCCTGTTAGCCCCCACCCCCCGCTCATGCCCCGTGTCTCCCTTGTTTTACCCCCACCCCCAGCTCATGCCCTGTGTCTCCCTTGTGTTAGCCCCCCAACCCCCCGCTCATGCCCCGTGTCTCCCGTGTGTTACCCCCCACCCCCTGCTCATGCCCCGTGTCTCCCTCGTGTTACCCCCCAACCCCCGCTCATGCCCCGTGTCTCCCTTGTGTTACCCCCCACCCCCCGCTCATGCCCCGTGTCTCCCTTGTGTTACCCCCAGCTCATGCCCCGTGTCTCCCTTGTGTTACCCCCCCACCCCCCGCTCATGCCCCGTGTCTCCCTTGTGTTACCCCCCCACCCCCTGCTCAAGCCCTGTGTCTCCCTCGTGTTACCCCCCACCCCCTGCTCATGCCCGGTGTCTCCCTTGTGTTACCCCCCCACCCCCCGCTCATGCCCTGTCTCCCCTGTTACCCCCTACCCCCCGCTCATGCCCCGTGTCTCCCTTGTTCCCCCCACCCCCGCTCATGCCCCGTGTCTCCCCTGTAACCTCCACCCCCCGCTCATGCCCCGTGTCTCCCCTGTTACCCCCACCCCTGCTCATGCCCCGTGTTTCCCTCGTGTACCCCCCACCGCCCGCTCATGCCCCGTGTCTCCTGTTGCCCCCCCACCCTCCGGTCATGTCCCGTGTCTCCCTCCTGTACCCCCACCCCGCATCCCCCCACTCATGTCCCATGTTTTCCTCCTGTACCCCCACCCCTGTTCATGCCCTGTGTTTCCCTCGTGTTCCCTGCACCCCCCCGCTCATGCCCCGTGTTACCCCCGACCCCCCGCTCATGCCCCGTGTCTCCTTCATGTTACCTCCCGACCCCCTGTTCATGCCCCGTGTCTCCCTCGTGTTACCCCCCACCCCCGCTCATGCCCCGTGTCTCCCTTGTGTTGCCCCCACACCCCGCTCATGCCCCGTGTCTCATGTTGCCCCCACCCGCCGCTCATGTCCTGTGTCTCCCTCTTGTTCTCCCCACCCCCGCTCATGCCTCGTGTTTCCCTTGTGTTACCCCCCACCCCCTCCCGCTCATGCCCCGTGTCCCCCTCGTGTTCCCCCCACCACCCACTCATGCCCCGTGTCTCTTTCCTTTCCCCCCACCCCCCGCTCATGCCCCGTGTGTGTGCCCTGTTCCCCCACCCCCGCTCATGCCCCGTGTGTGCGCCCTGTTCCCCTACCCCCGCTCATGCCACGTGTGCGCCGTTCCCCCCACCCCTGCTCATGCCCCATGTGCCCTGTTCCCCCCACCCCCGCTCATGCCCCGTGTCTCCCTCGTGTTCCCCCCACCCCCCGCTCATGCCATGTCTCCCTCATGTACCCCCTCACCCCCTGCTCATGCCCCATGTGTCTCCTGTTGCCCCCACCCCCCGCTCATGCCACGTGTCTCCCTTGTTTTCCCCCCACCCCCCACTCATACCCTGTGTCTCCATCGTGTACCCCCTCACCCCCGCTCATGCCCCGTGTGTCTCCTGTTGCCCCCACCCCCGCTCATGCCCCGTGTCTCCCTCGTGTTCCCCCCACCCCCTGCACATGCCCCGTGTTTCCCTCGTGTTACTCCCCACCCCCTGCTCATGCCCCGTGTCTACCTCGTGTTACCCCCACCCCCCGCTCATGCCCCTTGTCTCTCTCCTTTCCCCCCCGCCCCCACTCATGCCCCATGCGTGCCCTATTCCCCCACCCCCTGCTCATGCCCCGTGTGTGCCCTGTTCCCCCCACCCCCCGCTCATGCCCCGTGTGTGCCCTGTTCCTCCCACCCTTCACTCATGCCCTGTGTGTGCCCTGTTTCCCCCACCCCCGCTCATCCCCCGTGTCTCCCCTGTTCTCCCCCACTCCCTGCTCATACCCCGTGTCTCCCACGTGTTCCTCCCCACCCCCCGTTCATGTCCTGTGTCTCCCTCGTGTTCCTCCCCACCCCCGCTCATACCCTGTGTCTCCCTCGTGTCCCTCCCCACCCCCCGCTCATGCCCCGTGTCTCCCCTGTTCCCCACACCCGCTGCTCATGCCCCGTGTCTCTCTTGTGTTAATAAAAAAAAAAAGTATATGGCCCACTCTGAACATTTTCAGTAAGTTTGGTGAGGTTTCGTGAAGGGTGGGCAAAGTAATAAGGGGGTCCCAAAATTATTATTTTTTTCTCCATAGACTGAATGGAAAAAAAGTTTGCTCATGCCTACAGGTGAAACTGCTAGATGGATTTTCACCAAATTTGCAGCAGGAGCAGCATCGTGGTCCCGAAAGCGTGCTTTTGTAAATCTGGTGAAAATCCGTCCAGTGTTTTTTTTTAAAACAGGCAAAATGTAGGTTCCAAAAAAAGTGTGATATCTGTCTCCGGGCAGCCATTTCCTGGTTCGCTCTGCGGATAGGAGTCTGATTGGCCGGGGGGGGGGGGAGGGGTGATGATGTCCGCGGACATACAACGGGATTGCTGATTGGCTGGTTGGAAGCATGATGTGGGTCATATTTTTCCGAAATGCCCACCATGTTGAATCTGCGGATATTCGCAGTTAGCGAGGCGGCAAACAGGACTGGAAAACATGTTGTGGGTATCTGGTGTTGGGAAGAGGGGCTGGAAAGGGTGCCAGAGTGAAAGATGGTTCATATGATGTATTTGTGTAGGTGGAAGAAGACTGTGTTGTGGTCGCGATTGCTTTGGACACAGCAGTAGTTTCCGGGTAGGTCCTGAGGCCACTAGGTTATGTGGTGACTGCAGGCAGGCTTCATTACGGTAGGGCAGTGAATGTAGATGATATGAGGATGTTTGTATATGATGTATAATGCTATGGTGGTTGTGGCAGGCAGCTGGTTTCTTGGGTGCATGTACCCAAGAGTCTGCCCACCGACGTGAAGTAGTGTAATAGTATATGTACAGAAGTGGGCAGGGCCTCAGGCGGCTGGCTTATGCGTGTGGGTTGTGGCCATTGTACAGATTGTTGGGTGCGTGGCTGTATTATGGTGTTGTGATTGTGGCCGGCTACTAGACTCTTGTTGGGTGCATGGTCAGAGGCCAGAGGCCATGCACCCAAAAGTCTGGCCACTGGTTAAAGTAGTGTAATAGTATGTGTAGGGAAGTGGAGAGTGTGTGTGGCATCTGGGTTATTGGACTGCCCCGAGGATTGTGGCCACTGGGTAGATTCTTGGGTGCAATGCTGTATTATGCTGGTGTAATTGTGGCCAGCTACTAGAGTCTTGGGTGCATGGCCGAAGGCCATACTCCCAAGAGTTGGCCACTGGTTGAAGTAGTTTAATAGTATATATAGAGAAGTGTACAGGGGCGCAGACGGTTTAAGGTAGAGGAGTGGAATGTGAATGGTTGCAAGTAGTGCAACAGTATGTGTACAGATTTGGATAGGGCCTCTGGCGGTTGGCTTATATGTGTGGGTTGTGGCCAGTGTGTAGATTGATGGGTGCATATCTGTATTATGCTGCAGCGATTGTGGCGAGCTACTAATCTCTTGCGTGCATCGGCCACTGGCTGAAGTAGTGTAAGAGTATGGGTAGAGAAGTGTAGAGGGTCACAGGCGATTTAGGCCAGGGGAGTGGAATGTGAATGGTTGGAAGTCTTGCAGTAGTATGTGTACAGAGCTGGACAGGGACTCTGGTGGTTGGCTTAAGTGTGTGTGGGTTGGGGGCAGTGTGCAGATGGTTGGGTGCATGTGTGTATTATGTTGTGGTGATTGTGGGCAGCTACTAGACTCTTGGGTGCATGGCCAGAGGCCATAATACTTTAATAGTATGTGCAGAGAAGTGTACAGGGTGTGTTGCAGTTGCCTTATTGGACTGTGCTGAGATTCATGGGTGTATGAGAGTCTGTCCAGTGGGTGAAAGTAATGTAATAGTATGTCAACTGAAGTGGATAGGGCCTCAGGCAGCTGGCTTATGTTTGTGGGTTGTGGTTAGTCGGCAGATTGTTAGGTGCATGGCTGTATTATGCTGAAGTGGTTGTGGCCAGGACCTAGACTCTTGGGTGCATGGCCGTAGGCCGTAGGCCATACACCCAAGAATTTAGGGCCTGGCCACAACCACCACAGCATAATACGGCCATGCACTCAAGAATGTGACACTGGCATATGGATTGCAGAAATAAGTGTATAGAAATGCAATTAGCTGATTATAAAGAAGCATAACACCAATAATCGTATACTCACTGTATACATTGTTGAGGCGATGTATGCCTTTTTTAAACTCAGTGTAGAATATCGTTGAAGTACCATTTGCAGATTTCAATATTGTGGCATGTGGAAGTGCAGGAGAAATCTTTGTTTCATTGTCTGTGATAAAAGAAAACATAACATGTTAGGGTAGGTACTTGATAATGTGGTATTGCATTCCATTTCAGATATATTTCAGTACTTTGTGGACCCTCATAATTAGCACTTTAGACGTAGTATGCTTTTAACACATGCACTCTGCAATGTGCTCAGTTCCTGTGTTTGTTTGCATAATCATTCAGTTTGTGGGGAAAAAAATCTATGCAGGATTTAAAAAACGTCTACATTCATTTGTTGTTATGTGGCACACCCTGTTTCATGGATGTGTGCACTACTTACAGGAATGTTTAAGGTGCATATCTGTGTGGCTTTGCTGTTAGAAGCACTGTTACAGTAGGAGTAATTGAAATGGTTTATGATGTTCCTTTCGGAAGTGGTGGTACTATGGTTGCAGTTAGATACCAGTTGGCATATTCTAACTGTTTATCTTTTTCCTTTTTTTAGCGGTAAGTCTCTGTTTATGCGTTTGATTGATGTTGATGTTTTCTAAGTAGTGTAGTATTGGAAACTAATATTGCAGTAATGTGGGGGCAGTTAAATACCTGTTGGCGGATTCTAACTGTTGGTAGTTTGAAAGTTGTTGAGGGTAGGTTTGTAGCACTGTGATTGCTGAAGGTTGATTTTGGCAGTTTGCCCACTGGAATTAATATTGTAGTACTGCGGGTGCAGTAAGATATCACCTGGTGTATTCTGGTTGTTAATACTTAATAGGTGTTGAATGGTTTCCTCAGAAGAACTTTCCTTTTTGCTGGTGGATTTAAAATTGTGTAGTACTGGGAAGTCATATTGCAGTGTTATTGTTGCATTTAGATAGTAGTTGGCGTATTGTAACTGTTTACAGTCTCACAGTTTTGCAGGGTATGTCTTCAAGCACCTTCATTCTTGTTTGCGGAGTTCCATTTTCCACTATTGTGAAGTGCCTTTGCAGTATTATGGGTGTAGTTACATGCGATTATGTATTGATTTCAGTGGTCTGGGCATTGTTAGACAGCTGTTGCCTTATTCTAACAGTTGGTCGTATCACAAGTTATTGAGGACAGTATGTAGACCCTCATACTCGTACTTTTCTTTTTAAGTACTTTGGGTGAAACATGATTTGTGTTTTCTTTCCACAGTTGTTGTTTCTGTGACTATAATCATTGGGCCATTGGGGAAAAAACTCTATAGCAGCACAACTGATGTCCTCATGGGCACTTGGTGTATGCTAAGTTGTTTTAGTTTCACAGGGCAGAAGGTTAGTTTTCGTTTTTAGTTACATATCTGTTGGTGAGTATTGGGCAGTAGGCTATGCAACTTTTTTACATCAGCGAGTACATTTTGGTTTCAAGAACATTAATTAGGCATTTGCAAGATTTGCTGGTAATCTCTGCTTCAGAGTAATGGAAGTATCATTGCATTCAAACCACCCACATTTCTTTTTAATCTATGCAGTATAGTGACCTGCAGTGGTTGTTGCGCCTTTGTGGTAGATTATGCCTACTGTTGTGAAGGATTTCCTGCCAAATGATACTTGTCCGTGTGTGAAGCTAGTAAGCTTGCAGTTGTTTTTGGTGCCATCTGCCTTGTATCGTAAAAGCATTACTATTACGTATTGGCTATGTGATTGTATCTGTAAGGTAGAACGATTGTCTGAATTGCAAGTAGTACATAATATGCCATAATTTGCATTTTGTACCAGCTGTTGAAATGGAATGGATTCACAGTTAGGTGTAGATATATACACAAAGCGCTCGTTAGGGACTTGTTCCTTGTCCACATGGCCGCAGAGAGTGCATGTATGTTTCTACATGTATGAAATCTGGAAGATTTTATTTCTAGGAGAGTTTTTTCTTTCCAGTACTTGCAGTAAGTACATTAGAAATTCTTGTAGATCTTACTGTGTGTCTATAGTGAATCTCACCATTCCTGCACAGTAGTCCAATTTCTGCCTTATTCCTGACGACAGACACAATTGAACGTCTCAATGGAGAAACACACATTACCACCAACCCAGTCTAGGCTTTTTGAGACAACAACTCTTCAATTAATGATGGTCGTACCCCCTTCATTGTTTCAAAAAATGTTCATTGCAATTTAGAACAATCAATATCAATGTCTATTTGAAGACATAACACAGAACGACAATATTATATTGACAAAACAAACTGAATTGCAGCAAGTGAAAAACCAACACAGTCTGTTAAATGGGTATCCTACTGTCTAGGTACATCAAGACAGGGGTCGAGACAAGTGAACAAGTGAAACAAAAGATGCAAGTGCAGTTAAACAACATTTACAACAAGACACCCCTGCAGAGTACTGTGTTGCAGTACACACACAAAACAGTGATCTACTGCATTGTGTATGGCCTGTGAGACTGTTGGAGGGATCTGCTGCCCCACAGGGGTGTCCCTTGTGGTGTCTTTGATGTCATCTCTGTTAGTCTTAGCAGTGCACGGTAGTGGCGCAAGTTATGGTTGCTCAGTTTACCATATCTGGCGAATTTCTGGGGTTTTCGGTTTTACTTGTAACCCTAATATGCATAGGTTGTTATTACTGCAAACTATCTATAACATACCTTCAACAAAGTTTTTGCACTGAATTTGATAGGTTTTTATTAGCGCAACTTAACCATAACGTCCCTTTAAAAAATTGTGTTCACTGAATATCCACTATGCATCCGCCTTCCATAACATGCTCGGTTTTTCAGTGGACCCATACTTTATGTGTTCCATGGAGTTGCTACAATGTACTTCAGACAATATGGCATCTTAAGTATTGTACCTAATAAGAAGAGACTGTAAGTTATATAGCTTTTAGGGCAATTTCTTGTAAACATATCCTGGAAGTGTCACCATTTTTTCCCATGCATTGAAAAATATTCCTGGGCTAGAATCCCCACAAAACTCTGGTGGGATCGTAAAGCATGCTCGCATTTGAGTTTCAGGAGGGTGTTTATTCCATATCCAGAGATGTTTTTATGGGAGGGCAAAAGGGGCACTTGCCCAGGGCCCCCAACTTGTAGGGGGGCCCACCTGACTGACTGATATGAAGAAGTAAGATTCCATTGTTCACCAGTCTTAAAAATCACATGTCAGGATATTTTATGGGGTGCTGCTAAGGCTCTAAACCCATTGCATTTCTGTTTTGACAAGTACATTCTGCCTTGATCAATTAATCATGTATTGCTTTCTGTGTTCCCTGTGGTATGCATAGTTGGTGTGTTCCTTACGGTACTCTGTAGCATTCTTTCCTTCTTGTGGGAATTATGTTGATCATGTCCAATAGACAACAGTGAAATGCATATTGATAAATTGAGTGGCACAATGGTTCAGAAGTTAGCTCAGTGTGTGAAGCACTCATTGCAGAGATATGTGTTCATATGCAAAATTAGATTATCACATTCCGGCAAGGCTCACTGAGCCTTTCCTTTGTCTGAAGTTTATAAACCTGCCTGCATATATTCTTGGTTTTGCAGAACAACATCTGCTATTATCAGAAATGTACCTGCAGCAGATCAGGGTTTCTATAAAAACTAACATATCATCCGTATCGTGAAGATCTAGAAATTGGTTTGTTCAGATGGGGTGTTGTAAAACCTAGGCAATCGCCTCCCAGGATGGCATAAACTGTTAGTCCAAGAGGTGAATCAGTATCCAAATTCAAGACTATGGAACAAAAGCGTTCATGGTTGTATCCTGGATTTGCAGGCAGATGATATAGTATCCTGGCCAAATCATCTAATATATCTTACATTACTGTGTTGTCTTCTGTGAGGCGTGCCTTCTTGCATGCTGCTGGTACCATTTAGCCCATTACTTGATCTTTCTTCTTATGTATGCCATTTGGGTGGAAGGGTTGGTAGACAGAAGCTAGCGGAAAAGATGTTACAGGCCGCAGGCAAGCATATTTTAAGGTCAGCTTCTTTGACACAAAACACGGTTTTCTTTTTGGTAAATGTCAAAGGTTTTTAAGCACGTTTTTAAATGAAAATGTCACAAGCCATTGTTTTGAAAGTATTTAAAGCTTTAAAATACAAAAGACAAACCCAGATTAAATTTGTTAAATCACTTCGATTCCCTTGATGATGGGGAGAATGAAGCTGGAATCATTCCATTTTGCAGAATACCCTTCTATAATATTTTGTTTAAAAATGGTCATGTTTGGTAATGTGACTTGTGTATTTCCCAAGTCCGTTTTTATAAAATGAGATTGTTTTAGTTCATGGTAAGAACTGGAAAAGAAAGTGTTCAAATGCAGAAATGGCAGAGTTGGCACAAATCCCATTTTAACCCCTTAACCAATGTGTGATCCTGGGCATCTTATTTAGTCTTGTATTGCCTAACCTCTCAATATTGCCAGTCCCTAAACCTTTGAAAATTATCAGCCCTTCAGAGTGATTTCCTTCTCATGGTATGATCTTCATAAAAGCCGTGTTCATGTTTTCACTGGCTATAGGGTTTCTTCACCTTTAATAGTGAGCATATTTATATCGCACACCACAGGCATTTGTTCCTTTCGATATCTTATGGAAACACTATTTGAAAACCATATCCCACTTCTAATCTCTGTCTGGATAAGACACCTTCCTGGTAGCTTCTGATCTTCATCAACTATCCATTCTACGATATGTGTACCTTTCTCCTTCCTTCCAATTGGTCTCCGCTATCCATGCATGAGCGCTTTTGCATTCTGTGAGGCAGCTAATGCGAGTTATCTGTCTCTTATGGGTTACATGTACCTTTAACATACGGTCCTGCATTATTTATTCTACAGGCTGCATACCTTTCTGGATGCTATTGATAAAAAGTATCCTATATGTACTAGAACAGTAACCACTTCGTAGACTGGTAATGTTGGTCTTCAAATGCTACTTGTTTATCATTCTGATTAGAGCAAGCATGAAGAGGGTAAGGGAGTAAACGTGCTTACTATGCTGCGAGACAGCATATCAACCTATAGGTTGTGAGCGCGACGGGTGGGGGGCGGTGCCAGTATTCTTGATCCCTTAATTCCTTTGGTTTTGTGGAGGGGGCCCCAAAGATGTCCGTGCCCAGGGCCCCAAAAACGCTTAAGATGGCCCTGGCCATATCGGTTTGAAAATGATCCAGCAGTCGCTTATCATAGCTGTTTTTTTTAACCCTAGAAACGTTCAGGAATGACCCCCAAAGAATTTGGTGCTAAGAGGCCAGAGCATCTTCATTTTGCACTGCTTTACATTCAGTCCTTGATGGGACCACCGCAGGATACAACGCCCTCCCTTTTGGGGAGCCAGGTGGAGAGCGGCATGACTCTCAGAAGTAGCAGTCGCCCCTCAATCCTATGCATCTGTAACAAGAGGATAACATCAGAGCTCCAGACGCGGACCATCCAGATGCAAGAGATCTTGGCCAACTTTCCCACACATCACTCTGTTCTTCTGTTTGCAGAAACAAGAGAGGGGCGATATCATGTACCTTTTCTTGAGTCGTCAAGTTCTTGATCCACAAATGTTTTGCAATTTTAGTGCTCACTGACTCAGGCACTGTAAAAAGCATGAGCCAAAGCAACTCCTCCAGTTCAAACATAGGCTCTTGTTATTGCAAGGCTTCATTCATCTGTCCTTACATATTTACAACGCTATACATCCTTCATCCATCCTTCTGCTCCTTCACTTGTTCCTTCATCCATCATTACATATTCTTTCATGCATCCCATCCATGCTCACATTCCCGTCGATCCACACCATCAATCGTATTAAGCCACTCCGTCATTCATCCATCCATCCTCACACTCTCATGTATTTGTCCAATCGTCTGTCCACACTTGCTCACCGTGCCTGCCAACCCCAATCTCATCTATCAACACACAAATTCACCCAGCGATAAACATGCAAATTGGAGGTCTTTTCCCAGGACTTTGTAAATTGCACAGAGGGGACCTGATAAATTTGCAAACAGGTCCTCTCTGTGCCATTGTTGTCATTTGCACTACAAAGTGCAGCAAAAGAGTCAAAGCAGGCTTAACTGCCTTTACGCCTTATTTTGCACCTCATCGTCCAAAATGTACACATGGCAAGTAGCATTTACAATGGATTCTTCTAGAATCTGTGTGCTTTTATTTGGTGTAAAAAACAGGTGCATACCATAGAAATGCAATGCATGTGTGCCAGGATGGAAATATCGTTTCATTTTCACCGAAGCTTGGTTCCCCTAGGCCTGGTTTCGGCACTGTGGGGAATCAACATTTCCCTTGTTTGCCACTGTGCCCTGGTCTCTTGCAATGCAGGGGTACACCCGATACCCCCCTATGCCCAGTCGCACATTGAGCGGGTGACACCACTGCTACCCCGTACTCCAAACCAACCCCCTCTTCCCAAATCCCAAAACGCTCTTCTACATACACACATGCAGGCACCCCACACACATCCATAAATGCATACTCGCATACACAGACACATTTCTCCATCCACATTCCTCCTCCTTACCTCTAAGGCCGATGCTTCCCAATCAGCTATCCACATGCGAAGAAACTGCACAGTGTTGTTCACCAACAGGCCGCCGTCCGGTGAAGGCGGCCTATCAGGGGAAACAGATTGGAAGTAAGTGGGCAGTTCGGAAATATCACGCTGGTGTGAATGCACACAGGTCTATATCATATATGGCAGAGCGGAAGGGGGTGGCTGAAGCAGCCATTCCCCTCCTCGCCCCAGCTACACCAGACGAAAGAATACCAACACGAAGCCGCGATAAAAAGCATGCGGACAACTCCTCATCATACCGAAAATGACATGCACTCACTTTTGGACATGACAGGCCAATTGGGCTTGCCTAATGCTTGTAATTTCAGGCAGCTGTGGCCGCTGGTGCAAGGCAGCCTTAGAGTACAGCTACTGGTGATTCTGCAGACAGAGGTTACTGCGTGCGCTTGCAGAGCGCCACATCTGACTCTCAGACTGGGCACATGAGCTATCACTGTTGCCAACAGTTTACTCTTGAACCAAATGCTTTAACGGACACGCTTTTTTAAAAGAGATTTAAGAAATGATGCCATGTCACCTGACACACGCCGAAGAAAAAATCGAATGCAGGGTGAATTCTAGAGGTCAGCTTTGGTCTGTGATGTTGCAATTGGGTGCACTGTCAGGCCTGATCTTTTCTGCCATCAAATTGCCCCGCATTGTATGTGGTGATTAACTCATGTTATTGGAAAGATATAGTGCCAAAGATATGTTATGTACCATTCGGCATCGTTCTACATCTTCTAGAGGTTTCTGGAATCTTACAGGCCACTTTTACATAAAACGCTTGGCAGCAGTCATTCTGCCTTCTGCAGCATTGCGGCTGAGGCTTCCTCACCCAGCGTATGACCAACGTACTTTAAAAACAAATGCTTTATAAAGCTGACAACGATAACATACCTGTGGAATTGATGTGCAAAAATGTGCAAATACTGTTACTCTAAGTTAATATTTGTCAGGCAGTTGCTCCACAGTGATGCAGCACAGCAGGATGAGTACTCTTTGCATCCTCGTGGACTTCACTTGTGTCAAAGTGCAGCGATTGCACGAGAACCCAGGAGATGGACAACGGCGGCCCATTCCTCTATGTACCAGGTATTCAGTCCTATTGCAATAACCATGGCCACACAGAGCCAGTACTTGGCTAACATTTGGAATGTCTCAAAGCTGTAAATGCAACAGTTATATCTCAAGGTTGATATACAAAAATAACGTGTGCGTTCTGCCAAGTGTCAAAAATTACCCGGATGCTTTGCTGCTTGTGGAGGAGAGCTTTCGCTTGGGGTGAGAGAAGCCAGGCTGAAATTGCTATTGACATAAATGCACTGCATCATTGTTGACCGATTGTGAAACCGTAAAAGCAGATAAATAGGAATATGTTTCTTTCTTCTCAGTTGGTTTTCAACGTTACAGGTGCCCAATGATCGCATATCGTGTTTATTTCTTTGTGTTTTTATTATGATCTGCAAACAATTTATAAAGTGTTTTACAGAATAAAGAAAAGCTGTGTAGAGGATAGAATTTGGTACAACCATAATTGCAAATACATGATAAAATGTAGGGTGACTTGCAGAATATAAAGTCCGGTGGTGACCTTAGATAGAGCCTGAATAAAAGGATACATTTTGCAGTGTACTGATCTCCACGCTAGTAATCGGAGAAACACATAAAACAGCACATGAGATTGTAAAGACATAGAGATAAAAATATCCGACAGGATTTACTTAGAATCAGGGGATTTCATCCCCGAACCTCATATTTTGCTGTCCCTCACTTCTCTCTTTCTCATACGTGCAGCATGCCCTCTCCCCCACATACACCACATTGCGCTCCACCCCCCACATACACACACATAGCGCAACCTGCTCTCCCCATGAACATATACATACACACACGCACACACATACCTGCTGTCTACACCAGCATCTACCACAGACCATTGGGACCAGCCAGCCCCTGTGCGCACTCGTGTGCATCCTGGGGGGGGCCTGGCCAGTATCAGCAGTCTCCGGTTTTAGTGTGCGCCCTCTTTTGCACATGATCTCAAGATTGCGGGCAAAATAAGACATACCAATTATAGGGATGTGTGCAATACTGTGTTGCTCTTATCAGTGAATCGTGCATTCATTTGCGGGCTTGAAAAGTGCCACACAGCGCACACACTTGTCAGCTGGATGAATTATAATAACTGGATAAATTATGTTTATGGAATGATCAAATAAGCAGCAAATCAAAATATGAATAATGGTAATTAACAAATGTATTTGGAACAAATAAACCACACTGTAAATGAGCGGCAGGGGCACTCTTAGCAGCTGCTGCGATTACCAGCAAGAGGGTACTTGTGCCCGAATAAAATCCCCACCGCAAGAACGGAAGACTCAACCATGGCGCAAAGTTTACTGTCTTTATTTCCAAACAAAAGGACAGGGATCACACTAGAACATCATGCCGTTTTCAGAGCTCTCAATATCCAAATGTGTGTCACACCGTTTGAACCATACATGACATCACAAGAACCGGGAAGGGGATTGGTCAGTTTAGGAAAACTATATATTTAATATGTAGGGGTTAGTTTGGGCCTAGGAGAAGCCATAGCTGGTGGCTCCTCCTGGGACCACCTCCAAATGTGCAGGTTTACAGGGAAATTATTGGCCCCTGCAAAATAATGTGCCTTAATGTGAAAGATAGCTAAGGATTGGACAGAACGTGTCTTCCCAGCCTTGGGACCTTGGAGAGCTACCACGCTGAGTGAACCTTTTCAAGGCAATGGGAATGATCAGGAAGGTGCTGTATGTTCCCATCATGTTACCATCTCTGATCACCTAAGCACTGAGAGAGTAAATCCAGCTTTGAGCATGTGTAGTAATTTTGTCTTTCCACCTCTGATTCGATGGGAATAGCTCTCCTCCATCTAACCCGAGTGAATAGGCTTTGTCCTGTTCTTCCAGGTCACGTGTGTAGTGACCACAAAATGTATCTCTCCTGCTTCTAATTATTAGGATTTTAGACAATATTCCTTGCAGGTGTCTTATCTTTCCGTCTTTGCTCGTCCTAGGCTAGGATGTGCACAGTGTCTGTGCTGGACGCTCGGTCTGTCTGCCTTTAGCTGCACCAGGCTTGATGTCTCACCTTTCCCATTCACTTCAGTGCATCTATGACTTCCATATTTGTTCTTATGGCATTCCACGTTAGTCGCATTTAAGCATGTGCAAGCGGGATATATGTGTTCTTGGCATCTTGTATTTTCTGCTTAGCAAAGGATACGTGTGTGTGTGTGTGTCAGTCTTCTGTCTGTGTGAGTCATAAGAATTTGTTTCCTGTTTAGCAGTAATAAACTAATGAGTGTTCGTGTAGCTTCGTGCATGGGTGCCTATATGCTTCATGTCTACGTGCACCTACATCGTGCTGTCAGTGATGACATCATCACCTTTTTAGGTTAAAGTCAGTCAACTTGTTCGATCGACGACAACTCTCTCTCTCCTTCATATTGTCAGTTGGGTACGGTTTGAATGGCTGTCTGAGTGAGTAACGTTTCTCATATCTGCGATACATCAACGATAGTGATGAAGGGCCTAGGAGTGATGAGCATCTATCATTTCTCTGCCTTTGGGGTGCGAGTTGGGTGGGGGTCCCGAGGGCCACACTTAAACCTCTGTCTTCAACACCAATGTGAATATGAATGGGTTGTTGCAATACTTTCAGGCTAATATTGGATTGTGCCATAAATAGTATAGAGGGGACCGCTTATAAATGTACTAACATGCCATAAGACCCATCATGTTTCCATCCATGATATTAAGATCCATTTTGACATAGGTGAAATTCTAACATGGAAATTCTAAGACCACGGACCTAAGGTTCCCTGTTTGAATTGTAGCATTTTCAAAATGGATTATACATGCAGGTTTCCACACCTGTGCCCGGTAGATAGAATTTACATTTATTCCTTTCGAATCCGCCTGCTTTTCACAGGTGCAAAAACTATGTGGATTGCATAGCAATTCACAGTATGTCTGCAACCATCAAAATCTCAAAGAAGCGGAAATTATGGTGGATTTGTGCATCAGAGCAGGTGGTGGTAGTGGCATATTTGCTATTAAAAATCCTTGCCCCTACTCTGTTTTACAAAACAGAAAATCGCCCAGAGAACAAAAACCTTGCATAAATCCTACTTATATTTTTAACTCTCCATCCACAAAGACTACACTGTCCAAAATGACCCCTTAATTTGTGTGAACTCCCCTCCAAACAATGGTGATAGCTCTATATTTGTTGAAATGAGCAATTGTTTGCATTTACTGATGTTACAGCATTTCTGTATTGTTCCACACTTTGTGAGGGTTTATTAGAAAGAATAAAGAAAAAGAGTCATTCCCCAGATTCAGAGAAAATCAAATCTCGATGGAATTGTTGCAGTTACCACTGAGACTTAATTTGCAGGGTTGAGGAATAGCATAATCTTCCAGAAGACTTTCAGTTGACAGACATATGCAATAGACACTTAGTTTATCCGGGAACCAATAAGAGTGACCAATCCATTTTGCAACTAAGATCTATTCCCCAAGGAGATGAAAACAGATATGCCCACATCACAACAGACCATAAGGCATCACCTCGGAGCTTCTAATCACTCCGGCCAGTGTCTGTGAGTCAACTGTATTTTAGTTGCTTCGTATCTTTTGGTAGCCACATAGGTGAAATGATGAAATTACTCTACAGATGGCCTGAAGACACTGGGCCTCATTAGGACCATGGTGGTCCCTTAATGAACGGTGCCGGTACGGGACCTGCACCCTTCATTACGGGCTGCTCTATAACTAGGACTGCTGCGGGACCCGCTAAGGAATGCCTGGTTAGACCAGGCGTCCTTAGCGGGTCCCGCAAACAGTCTAGGATGCTAACGTGCCCGTCATTAACAGGCCCGTTGTAAGCATCCTCCCCATTCCCATTGAGCCCTATGGGGGCTCAAATGGGAATGGGGATGTACCAGGTCCGGGTCCCGCGAAAGGGATTTACCGGGCCCTCCAAGGTCAGAATGGCCCGGTAAGTCCCCTTTTGCGGGACCCGGACCTGCTACCCAGTATGGAGGTAGCCATGCCGCTTCTAGCGGCATGGCTACCTCCATACTCGTAATGAGGCCCACTGTTTAGTTAAGAGAAACTTCCCCCTGAACAAATGGCGTACTTGATTAAGAGTTTACAAACCTCATGAACTTCTATTACCATAGCAATAGTTCTAGGTTTTTGATACTTCAAATCCTAAGGAAGCTTTTAGAAATGTGGAACATGCGTTGGCTTTCTCATATATAGAAATACATTTTATTCCAAGCAACAGTGTTACTGTATATTGTACATAATTAATTATCAAATCTTTTACAATGCACTTAATACCGGAGACCAGTCTCTAAGCATGGTACTGGGATTTGAACTTGTGTTGCTCTGTGTTTTCTTGCCTCCAAGGCAAACGTGTTGCCCCTGAACTATCCTTCTGGCCCCATAAGTAATAAAAAACAAGAAAAACTGCTTGTATCTGATTTAAGTGTGATATTTTTTCATTCACATATTTCCATGATCATTGGTAACATGGTTGCACCCGAGAATCCCTTAAACCATAATTGACTAAAATCAACACATGATCAAATGTTCATTATGGTGGTACGCTGTTGCATGTAATTCCATTCTGTAAAGACTATTGTGGTCATTACAAGTTTGCCAGTATCCTGCCAGTTATTCCGGCGGAATACCGTCCCACTGACCTTTTGTTTCCGGTGCCTGACATCCCAGTATTACCAGGATATTATAGGCAGCGGAAATGCCAGGAAATGCCCATTCCACAAAGTCCCATAGCTCTTGGCTGGGGGTAAATCAGTGACCCCCGCCGGCAAACTTGTGGTTTGGCGGGGCGAGAAAAGTGCTGGTAACGGAATTACCAGCACTTTTACCTGCACTTGTCCTGCGCTGCCAAACCTATAATGATGCCCCAAACCTGTAGCATTAAGCATATCGTAGATTGTCTCGAATGCTGCTGTCAATATGAACAGGGCCAAGTAAATAATGCTATTGTCATTCAGCGTGTTGCAGCTCCAAATAGGGACAAGGCTCTATGAAGTCACTTGTCTCCCTAGTGAGAGATTGTTACAGGATTTTCATTGCAATTGAAGTCTATGAAAAATAACAAAGTTACTAGGCTCTTAAAGTTTTTTTTTTTTAAATAGTGTTCTATCTCTGGCAAATGTCAATGGCAGCAGTATTTGCCGTCTAAATAATGAAGCCTTCACTATAGCCATACTAACTGGCAAAATTATAGGGCAAAGATGTCTGAGCATTTTAATAGGACAATGTTGTGGTTGAGTCACTTTTAATATGATTTAACACATTTGTGGACTGCACCCTCCTATAGGATTACTAATCATATAGGACTGGGCCTCTTGGGGTTAAAATTGAGCAAACAAGGCTTCTTGAGGTGTAAATCTGGTCTCAGATTTTCTGTAGAGAAATGTGCAATTCTCCTACAAAGATTGAGTGTGAAGAGGTTTTTGCAAATGCTGGTGAACAAGAGGATTACTTTAGAATCTTCAATATAACCTTTTGGGTGTAATGGACACTATCAACCAATGATGAATAATAACATTTGCAAATATAATCAAGTCTTTATTATACATTTGAAAGGAGGAACTACAGAAAACTGTGTCTTCACCAGGTGCAACTAACAAACACCGTTTCTTTCCATATATGTAGTTTTCAATTTAACTACACTGAGCACTCGTGAGAAGAACTTGTCAATGCTCTTACACAGTTCTACATTTCAGGATTTAACATGGCCCGTGCTTCAATGCTTCTTAGGATCAATTGATTGAAAGAGTCTGAGCCAGCGGTGGGATTGCACAAAGGGAAAGGGAGTTCTGCACTGGATTGAACCGGGCCATTGCTTGGGCATGGGCAGTCCCCTTCCAATCTCTTTGCTGTTGATAACTTGAGATTTAAGTGAATGGTGAAGGTGGAGCAAACTGATTCGTCCAAATTAGTGGGAATGGGATTTGGGCATAGCCATACTTGTGAGGAAGATCCAGTGTCCAACTAACTATGTGAGTTGCTCCGCTACAAGCCATCGCAAGGCATGAATCTGTATAATGTTAATAATGCTGGCTGTTGCTGGGAGGCAGGGTGCCATCAATAAGTGATTATGAAGGGGCCCACATGTGATGACATTTCTCGCTTAAGATCGTATCACCCACAAAGTCAAATCAGGATCAGCGGTGGTGGGGCTGTAATCCAAGGTGGAAGTATTGGAGCAAGATACTGTATATTTGGCAGATGATTAACCCATGGAGAGGACTAAAAAAAGAGAGAAGAATTAAAGTAAAGCACTCCTTCTAATTAAAACTGTGATCCGTTCCTTGGGAATCTGAACGGTTTACCGCCCATTGTTTCAAAAATGACCTAGCTCTCTGGTGTATCATAGGCAACTTCTTAAACCCATGTGACCTTTACTAAAAGTTCAATACAATATTACTTTGTAAACGTTAATAGGATGCTGAAGCGCATGCACTCAACACAGGAACACAAGAATGGAACACACAGGATTACATAGGGGAAGATTGAGAAGATGCATCTCATGCAGAACCCTTTTTCGCTCCTTTCATAGCAGGCGTACGTCAGGCGCCATAACACTGAGATGGCATTTCCTGCAGTTCCAGAGCACAGTGCACAAGGGCCTGCCAACCCTGATAAATACACCCATTCCAATTGCCAAGCGTGTGAAAAGCACCACACCCCACGCTGGCTTTGACAATGATGGCCGATCACTTGGATTTTGCAATGTCTTGCATGAAAGCAAGACCCGTCCATGCGGGGAACATCATCATCGGAACACCATTACATCAGTATACCTTTTAATCAGAGAAAACGGTCTGAAGCAGACCTTGAAACCCACAAAATGACAACATCACTCGCGGAAATTGCACACCATTGCTCTGCCTCTCGGCCTTCTGCTCCACTGCCCTCTTCCCGCTATTCAGACCATTGCAATTGCAGCTGCAGTTCATTTTCCAATGACGCAGCACGAAAATCCAAACATATCGAGGTGCTGCTTGACTCCTTCGTGCTAAAAACTACAATTCTGTGGAAAAGCCAATTGCTTCGAGCTCTGACCATGAAGTGAATTTCACATTCTGGGGAGTAGATGTATACATGAGGTCCTTTAAGTCGTCCAAAGTAAGAAAATAGCTTCATTGGCCATTCTATATGCATTGTTTTACGTTTGGTCGGTGTCATTTTCTTTCAATAAATTGAATATTGGTGTGTTTTATTGGAAACAAATAAAGCAACACATTCTTTACAGAGCAATACGCTTTTTGGAAGACGACTTTTTGCGTTGCAATGATCCACCAGTTATCACCAGCATCAAGTTATGATATGTTATGTTACTGGGATTTATAATGCGCACCTCTGGATCTGAAAGAGAGGGGGGTGGCTTGGGCAAGTGGCGAGAGAGGAACATTGCAAGATAGCTTTATTTCTCCGTTGACCCGTGCAGTTCAGAGATATCCGAGTCTCTTTCTAGATGATCTGTTTCGATGGCATGGAGGCCTTTCTGTCCAGGTGGAGTTTATTTTCGGTGTTAATACAGCTTCTTCTCACAGGGCAAAATGTACAGGCTGCATTAAATGATGAAAAGAGAATTAAAATCTTCTTTAAAAAGAATGGAAGTGATGCAAAAGAAGCCGAAACACAGAATATAAGTTACATGTAAATAGCAACATTCCTCATCATGAGTGGAGTATGCATTATGGAGAAGAGTTGGGAATAGTGGATGCCTATCATAAAAAAGCGGTACTTCCATACCAGTTTCGGAAGTCTTGAGGGATGTCTTCAAGGTGAACTGGATTAGCCTCTAAAGAGAAGGACCACCTTGTTGTTTAAAGCGCGGACCTAGCTCCAGAGCAGCAGAGCACTGTACAAGGTTTGGGTAGCCAGCATTTGGGGAATTAACAGTAGCGCAGTGCTGTGAGTTACGTTCTGTGCTTACAAATAACTGAAGGTGGGTGCTGTATACCCACAATACTACCACCACAGCAGCATGTACAGATACGCTGATTTGTAAAGGTCTTCTATTAAGTTAATTCAATGGGCCTCATTACGAGTTTGGAGGCAGCCATGGAGCTATCAGTTCCATGGCTGCCTCCAAACCTGGTTCCATTACCGGGTTCCTGCAATGGGGATTTGCCGGGTCATTCCGACATAGGAGGACCCGGTAAGTCCTCCTTGCAGGACCCATTCCCCATTCCCATTCCCATTTGAGCCCCCATAGGGCTCAATGGGAATGGGGAGGGAGGTAATAACGTGCACATTACAAGTGTCCCGTTGTTACCTCCCTCGTCCCCTCGCGGGACCCGGAAAAGACGTCTGGTTTTACCAGACGTCTGATCCGGGTCCCGCAAAGGGAACCTCGTAATCGGCCCTGACGGAATGAAGGTGGCCGGTCCTGTACCGGCCCCCTTCATTCCGTCAGCGCCAGGGTCGTAATGAGGCCCAATATCTTAATCATAGAATTTGAGCAGTCAGCAGTAGCTACTGTCTTTTAAACAACTCTATAGAGAACAATGAGACCAAACTTTACATTTTCTAGGCTGCCACTTGGAACTCTGTTTTGGAATACACCCCATAGTTAGAAACTAGCTATCTCTAATTGTATGTTATGCAAGGCCCCTGCTGCATCCCGTTTCAACCCCTTGCTCTGTCCTCATCGACCAAGATGTTAAGGGGTGTAGAGTGGATGCATGAGGAAGCTATGCAATGTATGCACATGATGACAAGCTTCCCTCTCCCCACAACACACAGCATCCCAAAAACACCCCCAAAAATAAACTGACAGAGAAAATGCTGTATCCCCTGATGTTGCAACCGTTGATTATGAATTCTATAATCCTCTGCCATGACCTCACAGTAGGATACAGCATTCAGTAAGGGAAATAGTTGGGATTGGATTCTTATGGAAGCCATACACAAAGAAGAATATCACATGGATTTTAAATGCAGAACACATGCAATACCAAACTTTTAACATTCAAATAAAATAGGCAAGATGATACAGCATATCTAAATAATACTAGATACAGACTGCTACACTTTTTTGTAAATGTCCCGTACTTGATCCCCAAACGTTTCTTTGTCAGACTTCATGGCCTGTGCAGGGGCTTCATATGGCACAATTCCAGGAACAGGGTGGACCTCTGGAAACTACAAAGCCCGTGTGATAAGGGGGGCATAAATTTGCCGAGTTATATTACCTGGCTGGACAGCTACTTTATGTAGCTAGGTGGTTGTCCGAAGAGGAATCTGCAGCCTCCTATGGTTGTCCATGATATTCCTACTGGGGACATAGCCTGTTTGGTCCGGGTGTATCAATTTGCCAATTACTCGCTTAAGCCTATTGGCAAGCACCGCCGTGAGTATTTTGCTGTCTTGATTAAGCATCGTTAAGGGCCTGTAGGACCCACAGTCCACATTCAGCTTGCCCGGTTTCAAGAGCGGGATGATCACAACTTCTCTGGGATTCAGGCAGCTCCCCTTTTCGTAGGACTCATTTAACATGGCCAGCAGCGGCTGGAGTAGCTCCTGCTTGTACGCTTTATAGAATTCGCTGGGTAACCCGTCTGACCCAGGTGCCTTACACGTGGGTAGATGTTGGATCACTGTCTCTAATTCATCTGAAGTGATTGGGGCCTCCAAATCTGCTCGTTCTAAGTTGTCTAAGGTGAGCAGACCTATATCTTCTAGTGTTTCCAGAATTTCTTGACCCAGGTCTCCACCTGTGTCCTTATACAAACGTTTATAATATTTGAGGAACTCCTCGTTTACAACTTCCTGGGTGTTGCGGATCTGGCCTTCCGCATCCCTGATTTCTCTAACCACCTGTCGGGGTGTCTCATTTTTGTATAACCAGGCCAGCAGTCTGCCCGGCTTGTTTCCACTCGCATGTTGCCTTTCTGTGTATTTCTTGTAATTCAGCTTACATAGCCTGTCCCAGAGTTCGCTGCTAGCCTTTTGTAACTCTCTTGTCTTAACATTGTCTTCCCGGGTAGTCCCCCCCTTTGCATCAAGTCCTCTAACTCTCTTTCTGTTTCCTGCAATTCTCGTTCTATACCCCCTTGGAGCCCCTTGGATTTTCATATGGCTACACCACGCACCACCACCTTGAATGCTTCCCATACTGTTCCCATAGATTGTACGCTGCCGGCATTAATGTAGAAATATTCTGTGATGGCCTCCCTCAGGTCCTCCCGAAATCCCGGGTCTTGTAGGGCCTCAACTCTGAGCCTCCACGTCAGGATTCGCGCTCTAGGGGGGTGGTGCCGCCACTCTAAGACCAAAGGTGAGTGGTCCGAAAGAACCCTGGCTTTATATTCTGCGCCCACCATTTCTCCCGCTATCTAGACGGCAGCGAACACATAATCCAGCCTAGTGTGCAGGTCCTGTGGCACTGTGTAGTGCGAGTATTGCCTGTCTGTTGGATGCAACCGTCTCCAAACATCCTCCAGTCTAAGGTCTGTAATAGTGTCCCCAACGCTTTGGCTGCTGGCATGGGTTTTGCTAGCCTGCTATCTGACCAGTCTATCTCGGGGTTTAGAGTGCAATTGAAATCACCTCCCCACAATATTGCGCCGCCTAACAGGGGGCTAATTCTACTATATAAAGACCTAAAGTAAGCTGCAGTATCATGGTTAGGGGCGTATAGGTTTATGATGTTCACTTCTCTGTTCTCCAGAAGTCCCTCCACCACCACCATTCTACCTTCCGGGTCTGACGTCGACCGGAGCAGCTGAAACGGCACATGTGGTGCTACCCATATGACCACACGTCTTGCATATGGCGAGTATGTGGCTCCCTTGACGCTTTCCTTCCATTTTCTCCTAACCACCTCTAGTTTCTCCTTGGTGAGGTGGGTTTCCTGTAGCAAGGCTATATCAATCCTCATCCTCTTTAGGTACATCATTACTTTATTACTTTTAAGGTAACTATTGAGGCCCCGTACGCTCCAGGTCCCAACTCTAAGATTACCCGATGCCATTGACTTGCTGTCCCCCCTCTCCCCTCTGCCTCTCATGTTGTTCCCGATGACTCGTTTTCTGGCTCATTTCCTTCCCAACCCCAACAACTTCCCCTTCCCCGCTTCCCCAACCATACCCCACTGCACACCCCTCTTTCCCTCCCCCCTCCCCACCCAACCCCAACAAATGCCCAGCTCCATCCCTGGATCTCAGGCCCACCCGCGTCTGGTCCCTCCTCGGAGTGCCAAGGTCTAGGACCCCGCGGGGCGTCACCGGACTACTAGTGACCTAACTAAGCGTAATGCTATGGGGGCTCAAGCGTTGTCTCCTAGGAGCTCCCACTTATATAAATAGGATTATTCAGTTCAAACGGATCTTGCAAGCATGTACTTTGCCGGCAGCTCAGTCCCTGTGAGCCTTATTTAATGCTATATTCTAGTCCCAGTGTCTTGTGCTCTGTCACAAAGAGTGCCATAGCCGCACATTACTTATCTTCATCGGCTCCTATCTGGATACCCGATTCTTGGGGGCGGCTCTGCATGTCTAGCTACTCCATGGCGTTCTCTGGCGTTTCGAAAAACAAAGTTTTGTTCCTGTGGCACACCTTCAGCTTGGCTGGATAAAGCAGCATATCTGTAGCCTGTTTCTCGCAATCTTCTTTTCAACGCTCCGAAGTTCATTCTGCTGCGTTGCACCTGCAAGGTGTAGTCTAGGTATGCAGTCATTTTCGCTGGCCCCCTTTCGATCGTTCCACCCTTCCGGAAGAATTTGAGCATTTTTTCCCGATCCCGGTAGTTCAGGATCTTTGCAATCAATGGCCTGGGAGGGATTCCCGGGGGCGGCTTCCGCGTCAAAGCCCTGTGTGCCCTTTCAACAGAAAACCCCTGGGTCAGTACCCCTCAGGTTATTTCCTGTAATAACATGGTTTCTACGTATTCCGTAGGATCAGACCCTTCCATTCCTACTGGCAATCCAACAATATGGATGTTATTGCATCTGGCGCGTCCTTCTGCTTCTTCAGCTCTGTTTTCTAGGTTGCCCACTCGCTGCACTAGGGCGTGGAGTTCCGATCTGTGGGCGGCGCATTCCGCCGTGTTCGGGGCCATCTCCCTTTCCAGTTTCCCAGTGCGCTCCGCAAACGTTCTCACATCTTGTCTTAGTAAGTTCACATCTTCCTGGACCTCTCCAACCTTGAGGTCCAGTGCCACTTTAAGTTCGTTCATAGCCAGGTCAAGTTTATTCTCCCAGGCAACTTTCAGGTCTGCAATTGCAGCCAGCACCTCCTGGATCGTGCCCGGAGCTTCCTCCCTCACAGTGGTAGTTTTGTCCTTACTCCTGGCCGCCTCTGCCCCTGTAGATGTCTTAGCGTAGGCATCCAGCGTGGGCTGTTTACTCTTCGGTCTTACCGTCTTGTTAGACATTGTGCTGCGCTAACTAGGTGTGGGCACACACAGCAACCTCTTGCATAAAGGTCTGCGTATTGTCGGACAATTTTTGCTGTTTAGGGCCCACTTCGACTGTGTTGGGGGTATATGCCTACTGGCTGCTGCACTCCTGGAATGGGCTGTGTCCTCCCACGTGTCTGCTCCAGCTCAGTATTGTTTCACAGACCCACGCCGTGTTTCCCTCAGTTACTAGTGCCAGGCATTCTGCCCGGTGTTAATGTGGCCCTACGGGCTTATGTGCTGCCACTGCGTGCGTCCTTGAGGTGCCACCACAAGTGTTCTCTCCTTGCCGGGACCCGGTCGTGGTAGCCCGTTGATCCGCTGATTTCGGCTGGGGTTCCAGTACCAGGCGGTCGTGTCTGGTGGGTCCAGGCAGGCCGAGCATTCGGGTGTCACCCGGCGTTATGTACACGGTTCCTCCGGCCCTGGTGTACCTCACATCCGTGCCCGGGCCTGGGCACCCAGGCATCCTCTCCCCACACTGCCCCTTGCTCAGATGTTGCGGGTGTTGTATCCCGTTGGGGGCTTTTGCCCTCACAATCTATTGCTGTATGAGGCACTCAATTTCCAGAGGCAGGCCTTGCCTGTTGTCCTCACTGCTTCCTTCTTCGCCTTGGGCTAGCTGACTTATGGGCTCATCCTCAGACCATTGCGCTCTCCTCCCTACTATGGGGCGGGGGAGTGTACAATTTGACTTGGTGTCCCCAGGTCAGTTAGAATGCATTAGCCCCAGCCGTTCCACTTCAGCCGCTCACCTCACTGCCCCATCAGACACCGTGTGTTCCAGCCCGTCAGCCTGCTCTCTTCTTTGCAGCTGTTTGGTGCTCTCCTGCTGTCTGTCACCGCAGCAGCCCTTAATGATCGGGTCGCACTGCCCGCCTGCTCGCGCCGGAAGGTGCTAATGCCACTCCGCCTCACGGCTGCTCATTCCTGTCCTGCCCGCAGGCCCAGCATCAGCCCACTCTGCAGGTGCCCAATTATAGTTTGCAGCGCGACCCGGACACTTTGCATGTAGCCTCCGGGTCGCCGCCGAGCTTTCAAGTTTGCAGGCCGAGGAGCTTGCAGGCGGGCGCTTCAGCAGCTGCGCTGCTCTCCCGGCACCCGGCATTCCTTTCCAAATCGGAGCCCACCGCTCGCCCTGGCTCAACTCAGCACATATGAGGGCTCATGCATTCTGGGCTGCGAGGTCCGTCTCGCCTGCCGTGGCTCCCGCGCGGTCCTAGCTCCGGCCGCCTCTCCGCCACACGGTCTCCGGGGCTCGTTTTCCTCACTTAAGGTCTGCCGGAGCATTTGGTTCCATCGGTGGTGTTCCCCAAGGCGTGTGCTCGCCTCGTTCTGCCTGCCCCATGGTCTTGCGCACCGTGGGTACCCGCGCAGGCCTGCTCGTTCTCTTCCTTTGTTCTAGGCGACCGCCATTTTGGACCTCCGAGTCTTCGCCCTCCGGGGACTTCACTCGCCCCTATCCGGCATTGCTAAGATTATGTGGGCTCCAGACTGTCCACGACTGTTCCTTGCATATTTATAAGCAGATGCTTGTGTTTTTGTCGTCGCACAGCTAGTGCAACTGCACTTTTTATCCGGGCCCGTGTACAGGATCATCAGGAGCTCCTCACGAGCACGTCTGCTTACATGACCTTGTAGCCACGCCCCAGTTTAGCCCCTTACTTGTAGCATTTTCTGCTTGTATCAAATCCTGGGAGGGATGACATTGCCAGATTGGCCTGGGACAGAGACAAAATCCAGGGGAGTGGCAAGTAAAATAATGCTGTAGAAAGCAGGAAGTGTGGGCTGTTCAGTTGAGGTCAATGAAGGTGGAGCTGATGAACCAATAGACCATTAGGAGGAATGAAGGAGCAGAGCATTGTAGAGGTGTATTCTGGAGAAGTTGAGGTATTGGATAGTGAGTGCAAGTGGTGCTGCAATGTGTGTGTGTGTCAATGTAGCAAGTGGTGTTAGAATAAATAGTATAAGAATTGACTGAAGTGTATGATATTGTGTGAACAAAGGGTGTTGAGTAGTGGTAGCTGGAGGGAGCAGTGGAAACTGGAGGGAGGATTGGTTCTTGGAGTAGGAGGAAAGAGTAGTACAGTGGGGAGAGAGTAGTAGAGTGGGAGCAGTGGAGTAGAGGAGGGAGTAGTGGCATGGAGGAGTGAGTCATAGAGTTCAGAGGGATTAGTAGTAGAGCAAGAGGGAGTAGTGCTAGAGAGTAAGTAGTAACATCTAAGGGTGAAGGCGGGAGCCAAAAGGAGTGAGAAAGATTTGAGGGACAGGAACGTTGTGGGAGGAGTGAGTAAAGGTGGGTGGATTTGAAAGAGGAAAGTGGAAGACAGGATGAGACAAGGGCGATGAGTCAGTGAGCATATATGAAAAACCTGTCTGAAGCAGGGAATTTGCAAGCCACAATTCCCTGCAGAGAACCATCTTACAGAGAGTTAGGAAGTTCCAGAGGAAGATTAGAGAGATAAGGTCAAAGGCCTTTCATCTAAACACCTTACATTATTTAGCAACCACCATTATCAAGGTGAAACAATCTGTATATACAAACCTGGCGTTAGCGTAGTCTGAGCTAAGGAGGAGGTAATTAGAGATATGAGAGAGGGGTAGCAATAGGGCCCATTGATTCCTCAATAGAAACCCTTGAACCACCTCTGAGAATTGGAGGGATTCTTGTGTCATCTGCGACACGTCGTGTCATTATGGGATTCGCTAGACCACAAAACAGAGGTCATCCATTGCCATCCAAAATGTTGAGGATTAGGCAAGTGGCAAATACAGCCAGGTTCCCCACCTGAGTCCCAGCGGATGCAGCAGGCTGTGACCTACGTAGGGACTAACAGATAACCATCAGTCCCAGACGACAAGACATGGTTCGGACTGGGTTGAAAATGGATATATTGGAGTATACCTATGGAAGAGTGGCTCCAAAGTCTGGGTTGGCCAATAACTATTCCCTGGAGGTCAGGGCCAGAGTAATCAACGGGGATTACCAAGGAGAGGTTAAGGTAATCCTATTGAACCTCGAGAATATTCCCTTCGTGGTAAACGAGGTTAACCCATAGCCCAACTGATATTTATTGCACACATTGAAGAAGTTAAAACTCTGGAGCCCACCAAAAGTGCCAAAGCAAGGTTTGGTGAGATGATGGAAGGCAGAAAACGAGAAGAACAAACTTCAGATCTCCCTGGACCTTCTTCCATTCAGTTCTCAGAAACTCAGCGAACAGATCCACTTCTAGATCAAGGCAGGAAGACATTGGTTTCAGAATTTGAGTGCAGAACACTGAAGACCCCACACTTTGTCGGGAAGGGAGGAGTTCTATCGCAAGTCAATGTACGCCCAAGATGGGCCTGTGTTAATTACCTACAGCTGCTTTCCCCGAAGCCGTTCTGGAAGGTGGTGGTGGAATTAGCCCAATTCAAACTAACTGCAGAACAGTTTGAGCTAGAGAACTTAGAAGGCACAGCTCAGCCAGTTTCACTGCCCAGGGGTATATGCTGAGACAAAAGAATTCTGTGTGTGCTGTCCCATATGTCAGAAGACATCTCCTGGAAATGAACCCCAAGCACTGCTACAACCATTACCCTTCACTGAGATACCGTTCTAATGGATGGGCTTGGAGTTAGTATGCCCATTGGTGCCATTCAGATCTGGCAAATGATACATGTTGGTAATCCTCGAGTATGCAACCGATATATGGAGTCTTTCCCAATGAGGAACAATACCACCGAAGCCATACTGAAGGTGATAATTCCTTTCATCACAAGGGTGGGCTTCCCCACCGAAATCCTTACCATCCAAGGGAGTAGTTTCATGTCGAAACTGATGAACGAAATGACTCTAATGAAAATCTGCACTTGTCAAGCATCTGCCTACCACCTCACATGATCATTTCAGATCAAGTCTTCCATCACATTCCTACTCCCAAAGAGGAATGATTACCTTTATATATCATCGATGGACTCAATGACTATGATTGATGTTGCTTCTCTGCCAATACCTCTAAAATGTATTTCAATAAAATTGAGATTTTTCAAGGTCGACTGGCAAGAAGTGACAATTGCTATCTTCGTTTTGTTCACAAAATGTACAAGTAGTGAAAGTAAAACTCACATTTATGCACATCCAGGGAATTCTAGCACAACCACAGGGAGGTTGGGGCCATGCCAAGCATCACAGTCTGGTTGACACACAAAGTCCCTTTGGCATTGGCAGTGAAGCAGAAGCACAACATATGAGGATATGAGGCCACCCCATATACCATTATCTTTCATGGCATCAGTGGCAGATCTCAGTAAAATAAATCCCTATTTATTTTATTTTGTTTAGCACAGAAAGGGTCCATAGGGAATCAGAGCACTTCACAATGACAAATACTAGAAAGATAGAACAGGTGTACAGAAGAGGATCCTGAATGAAGGCCAAAAGGCAAATGTTGCAGTTCATGAGAATAAAACACAGTTTAAAGATGGTGCATTGTTTATAGCCTGAAGAATGCATTGTGTGGTACTCTCAAAATGCTTCATGTTTGAATATTGATCAGGAAACTCTATTTTTAGATGATGCTCAGAACTCAATCCTGAGAAGTAGTGCTCCAGGAGATGTGACTTCCCGTCTGGTTTCATACTGGTTTGGCTTATGAATAGATGTTGAACATCATTTGATTTGAGTAGTCAAGAAAAGATGTAGACAGTACCAGGCATCCAGATACCAGTATGTAGGACTGTTCCTAATTGGTAGGAATAGCTTTTGTTCTCTTCTTCAAATGCTTTATGTTTTAATCCCTCAGGGGTTTCAATTGGCAAAGGATTTGGCCAATCCTTCACTGTTAAATGCAATGACTATTCTTTGTAAAATGGTAAATCTGATGGACAACACGCTACAAAATTGGTTAACAACAATCCTCGCTAGTGTTGAAAGCAAAATATGAAAAAAATCACACGGTTGCTGCAAGAATGAGGCAACTCTAATCCGATATAAATCTTGTTACTTATCTGGTCTATTTGGAAATTGAAAGTTCTTTAAAGATGGAAAATACCGAATCATGTTTTTGGTATATGCAAACTGAATTTACAGACATTCGAAGCATATTAGATTGCAGCTACATGGGTAATAAATTCATTGAGAATGTTAGTGATTTTTCTGCTTATGTTAATCATATGATTTTCAGTAATTGAAAATTAGAATTTAATATAGGAATACGCTTTGTACTTTAATTTATAGGAATATGGGATTAGTTTCTCCTTAGGAAGAATAGTCCGGAAGATCAAAGTTGTGTTAACACCTATACCAAGATACTCCTTGTGTGTTATATAGTTGTGGGAAATTATTTTCTGAGCTAATCAATGTTGTTGTTTTCATAATATCGTATCATTTGAAGATTCAGTTCACGCTTTATTACACACACAAACAATGTTTATTTGGGAAATGTGTGAAATAAACATTTAAACGAGCTTGGAACTATTATCAATTGTTGATTTGAAATTGTGACAAAATATTAAAGAAATTCATCTAGACAGATAGAAATGTTTCTTAAGTTATGGACGGAGAATTATCTCTGATCGGGTGGTGTAGCTTATACACGTTTGTCTTATGACATATTTGATACTGCTGTTGAATAAGTTCCACAATGCTGACCTAATATTCACTGTACCAATATTTTGTTGTGCTTTAATGTTCGGTTCTGAAGTATAACTTGTAAAAAGCTATCCGAAAATGTGAATTATTATGGTTGCAGTATATGCACAACGAAAATGTTTAGGGATGAGTAACACAAGTAATATCTACAATTATGTGTTAATTGTGGACAAGGTACAGATGTGTGTAAAAGCCTTGTACAGAGGGAACGCATACTTTTCTGAATTTTAGCACATAGAACACAGTTCGAAATTGAGGGGTGCTCGGAGCTTTTTAGCTCTTGCTTGTAGCTTAGAAGATTATGGTTAACTTGATACCAACAGCTGCCAGGAGTTATATTTGGATCACCAAGCCAACCGTTGCTGAACAAGCACATCTATATGAATTGGACTCTGTTTATTTGGAATAACGATGAATAAATATTAGGACATATTTATACAGCATTTAAAAGTAGGATGGGTCATAAATAAGGGACAAAATGTTAAGTTTTCAACTTATGTGGAAGTTAGATTTGCTGAAGTCGATACACTACCTCCTAGTGCTCCAGTGGTAGCTACTGGTGACTGGTATGCTGGAAACCCAGCAGCTGGTTTTAGATCCTGCTCATCCAATCTCAGTTTTTGTGCCTGCAGTATAGGTAAGTATATTTTCAAATGTAGACCCTACTTCTATGTTAGAGGAGCCTGTTTAGATACTTCCCCCTGCACAGAGTCCAACCTATTATATAGCCTCCTTAGGTTATGTCTGTTGCTACTATGAGAACACATCCACAATAGCAATAGTGTGCCAGAGAGGTATCCAGTAAAAATATAGCCAACAAAAATATAGTCAGTGAAAGGTTTGTGGTGAAAATACCTCTGCAGTGAAAAAGTTGCCAAGCAAAGTTTAGTCAATAAGTACAGCTGAAAATTAGCCAAATGTAGAGCTGCTAGGGTAATTGTTAGGGTTAAGGAGGGTTAGTGGATTTGTGATTGCCTGGTTTAGGTTTGGGATAGGGGTTAGGGTAACAATAGGAGTTAGAATAAGGATTAGGGTTAGAGTAAAGTTGTTGGGGTTTGGTTAGTCGATAGGATAGATTACGTGACCAGGTAAGTGTTTGGGTAGGGGTTAGGGCAACACTAGGAATAATAGCATAATGGTTTGGGTAAGTGTTAAAGAAAGGGATACAGAGGTTGGAGAGGGGCGGCGATGTTGGCATAGGATAGCGGTTAGGATAAACATAGTGGTTAGGGTAAAAGAAATGAAGGTAAGTGGTATAGTTGCACTTAGGGTAAGGTTCAGGTTAGTATTACAGCAGGGCTAGAGTGAGGGCAAGGTCTATGTAATTTGTGGCGAGCTGGTGATGGGGTTGGAGATAGGTTCAATATTAATTTTCTATTTATTTTGTTTTCAATAGAGGTTTGGGTCATATTTAGGGTTACAGTCTTGTACTTTTGTGCATTTAAAAATCGATTTTTTGACGACCTTACTACTGGCAACATTTACACACTTTGCATTGCTTTTACTGAATGACTACATTTTTGAAAATGACTTTTGCTGACTATGTTTTCACATGGCTAGATTTTCCTAGGTGCATGTTCACATAGAACCCACCAGCGACACCATAACCACAGTTGATCTATTGTCCACTATCTCAGTCGGTAGCGAATCTTTGTAGAGACATGGGTTAATAAGAAAAAGCCATCCCGTAGTCTTTTAGTTGTGAAATAGGCACTTTTGGGGCTTTTTGTATATCTGTAGTTAAACCTCCCATTTTAATGACATTTCTAATTGTGATTTCTTTTTAATTGCAAACAAATATTCAAGTTGATCAACATGTCACCCAGTGAGATTTCAAATTGCTACATTGTTTTACATTTTCTGAAGAAACAGGCAACATAATCCAAAGGTTTAAATAAAAGGAAAGGAAAGGAAAGGAAAGGAAACTAGGGCGTAGCTATGGGCACCAAATATGCTCCGGCCCTAGCAAATATTTTCATGGGTTTGTTCGAAGATACAATAATCTACAAAGATAACGCTTATGGGAATGAACTTGTGCATTGGATGAGATACATTGACGATGTATTAATAATATGGAAAGGTTCAACCACAGACTTTATAGACTTTAAAGACAGAATCAACTAAAATCATATGGGAATTAAGTTTACGGGCAACTGCAATGAGACAAGTATAGATTTTCTCGATCTCACAATATACATTGACAACAATCAGATCAGAACTCGTACATAACGGAATTCAACCCTACACGCAGGGAGCTGCCACTACAGACCAACAGTCTTGGTGACTTCAATTTAGGACTAATACATTACCAACACTTATTGACAATACATCATGAGAGATGGTAAATACAACACGAAACATGCACGTAATAAATCAGAGTAACGATACAAACACTAGCTTAAAATGGCCGCCAGGTGAACACAGGAAAGATGCTGTTATACAAAAAAGAAAACGGACCAGAGCAAGGATCCGTTTCCATACCAACTAGAATACAATAATGAGGGGCTAGGCGCAGACCTCTTTCCCCTCAGGAGAATCCACGGCACGCGATTAGACGCGAGAACCAGGCTGACAGGTAGGAGACCATCCCAAGCGTAGCACATGCTGCGCTTGATAGATTTACTTGCCGTGTCCTCGGGACTGAGTTTTAGACGCTCTCCAACTTTGCTATTGTTTGCCGTGCGCGACGAATTACGCGCGCACACGTTTAGTTTGTCAGAACACATTTGAAGCCAGATACTGAGTCAGCCAAGGAACGGAAAGATAATGAAAGGGCATTACTTTCTCATAAACCTATGTATAAAATAGATGGATAACGCACAGTATTATTAAGGCACTCTAAGTAACAGATATTTGAGTTCATTAATTTATACTATCTCGTAGTATGAGGTGATATCTATGGTGATCCAACACATACAATTGGAGGTGATATATTTGTTTGATTTGTTTTTTTTACGAAGGGATCTAACCCGAGACTTGAAGAGAGACTACTATTTGCTTTAACCCTAAGGGGTAGTATTTATGAAAACAAGGTAAAAAGAGACAACCTACATTTAATTTTCCTTGATTGATGATGTGATACTACATGTAACATTGACTAACGAAAATGTGGTTTTGCCTATCTCTTGACCCCCACCAATCCTCCCTTTTCCCCATTCCCTTTTTTGTCTGGTATTTTTGTTTACTTTGATTTATTAACTGTTGCTACTTTTTATGGCTTGTTCTGATTCATCAACCTTTTTGTTATAACTGGTCTAACATGTGAATGAACATTTTTGTGACTTTCATTTGTCATGCTTTTATACTATTTTGGAACCAATCTTCATAATTTTGTGACCACTTATTTTTGTTTGATTGATATTTAAAACTAGCCCGAATTTGAAAAAGGTCTAGGAGGGACCGAAACACGTGTCATCGCAAAGGGCATCGATATACAGTCTCAACTTAGGATTTTCCTTTTATTTAAACCATTCAGATGTGGTTCTCACTTGGCTAAACCACTCCCCAAGGTGACGCGACCGCATTGAATTTGTTGTAGAGAAAAGAACATCTCTTAATTATTTCTGAAAAAGATGTCGCCATGTTAAACCTGACCAGCATAGCCAAGCTCTTTTAAGAAACATAATCCAAAGCTTTGCATATGTTAGAGAAGGCAGAGAGGCTGCATACTAGAGAGGGGAGTCTGTAAAATAATTCTTGTGCACACAGAATAACAGGCTTTTTCAGGGTGGCTCAGTAAAATGCGTGCATTCTCTTCCTAAAAGCTCTGCCATGTGTTCATCAGGTTCAGACATCTCCTCTGCTGTTATTTGCCAGCCAGGAGAACTTAATGTGTTCTCGAATAGAGCAAGGGAATATAATATTGCTAATAATTGTTCACTTGCACTCCTGAAAAGTGAGAGATGACAATCCTGATAGTGTTTGGCTTTCAGAAACATTTAGGAACAGCTTGCACAATTGTGGGTCATCGAACCTGACCATAGCAAACAGGGACACAGCTATTTTTCAGCATGATGTTGGTCTTTATTTTGGAAGGAGAATTGATGATGATATCGAGCTGAAGGTAATAACAAATCCATGGATCCCAGGTGATGATTACTCTTGTGCCTATGTCCTTTGTAGTGGTAAAAAAGGAAATTCAGAAAAACAATATTTCACATGTGAACATTTAAAGGACATCCGCTTACTTTCCTATCCACAGATCCTTCAACAACTTTAGCATTCTTTATTTTTTTGTACATAGTTTATTACAAACCTTACACATTTAGAAAGAAGAAAACAAAAACAAAAAAAATCATTACAAAGTTCAGATTGATACATATAAATAAAACATTTCCTGGATACAATTCATAACATTTCATACAATAATCTTAAATAAAACCATAACATTATTCAATAAGTTTCACTTTCTTCAAAAACTGAAAACCAGCAATTAAAAGAGGTGTAGGACTACAGCTCAAAATGTACCGCCAGAGTATTCACTATTTAATGAACTGATTTCATAAACAAATCTACTAACAAAGTCCTCCATTGGTTCATGTAACACCAAACATGACCTCATCAAATGTTTTAAAGTTTCCAGTAGTTTTCCACATAACATACAAATTGCACTTTCCTTTTGACCACGTATGAATAAACCTTCCCCGGTTAAGATCAAATTAAATCGCATTCGCATGAAAGTTTCTCTAAAATGTCTCTCCGGACTTTGTTTCAAGTAATTCATGAGCGAACCTCTTTTTTTGAGTCAGTACATATTTATCTATATGACGTGTACTTACTCCTCTCTTCAGATGTCAATATCTAGTCTCGGTCCAGGATTTTCATTTTTACCTGGGTCGTGTTGGTCAACAAATCGCCAATGGAGACTTTGTACTTTGACATAATAGATTGGCAGTTTTCTCTGAAAGAGCAGGGGGGGTCTCCCGTCTGACTCCCCATCTGCCCTCCAATCAATGCATACAATGTATTTGTCTCACCCATGATTAGCTTTTGGTATAATAAAAGAATCTTTAAATGCACCAAGGCTAACAAAGAGTTCAAACCCAGTTCAAATCGTAGTATGGGAATTGGCACACATGTTTGTAGAGACAATGCTTCTTTCCAAATCATTCCCTCTAACTTTGCTAGCTCAATTTTTCATACATGCCGGTAACCTCTAGACCATTTAATATTGATGGAATAACTTAACCGGTGAAGAACCGGACCATGGGCTGCACAGTAAACCTACAATATGTATTTGAAATATAATACATTTGACACGCATACTGTTTAACCTTGGCCCACAATTCAGTCCTTCTGAAGTTATGGTCCCTCGGCCTAATTTACTCGAATCCTAGGTATTTCACATTAGGTACAACTGACAATATAGATAAACCCATTTTGGAATGACTTTCCTTTGTAACATAGAATACTAGATTTGTTTGGGTTCACCAGGAGGCTGTTTAATTTTACATAGTCTTCAAAATTATGCAAAAGCCTCTGAAAGCCAATAGGGGTCCTGTCCATAAGATGCAAGTCATCTGCATAGGTCACCCAAAAACAACACTCCCCACTTATCGTGGGTGGTACAAAGCCTCCTGCAAACAACTCACCCATATCCGAGAGGTATTAATTAAAGAGGCAGAGGGCCAAGACACATCCCTTCCTTAAACCTCAATCTGTTTTTATAGGGTTAGTCACAACTCCATTTTGATTAAGCCTCACCTTTATCACTGTCTCACTGTGAAACCCAATCACAATCCCCAGGATAAAGGTTGGAATGCCCCATCTAAAGAGTTTGACAACAGCCTGGCCCTGTCCAACTTATCAAAAGCTATACTCAGGTCAACATTTGCCACATAAATAGGATCAGTCCCCTTGCTACTGGCCTGATTAATGAAAGACTGGATCAGCAGGCCACTAGCATCTGTTCCAGTCGACCTCCTGAATCCAGTCTGAAATGTGAATAAGTGTTCTGATGCTATACTCCAGTCCTCTATACTCTTTAAGACGCTTATGGCAAAGATTTTGCTCTCTACTTCTGAAAGGGCAATTGGCCAGTAGCTCAAAGGCTCTAAACAACTTCCCTTTTTAAAAATAGTAAGAAGTATTCTTTTTTTTGTCAAAACATTTTGAAATAGGATATGTAGCATCAACGCCCATAAATCGGGATTAGGTTTCAACACCAAATTACAGAGGCCGTTTCGAGCCTGTGGCATGGGAGTTCCACCCTGATTTTATTATTAAAGATAAGTGGTTGATTGAAATGTAAATGTCCCAGCAATAATTACAAGGCACACTAACGGTTTCACCATTCCTTCCCTTATATAAGTCTAGGAAATATTTATTCCAAACCTCTTTGGGGATGGTATTTAACATTTCCTTATCCAACTTTCCATTCCTTTTTTTAATGGTATTCCAGAAGTGTTTTCCTGTATTTTGTACAATGGGCTCTAACATCAATTCCCCATCTCTCTGGAGCAAGAGGTGCCCATGACTTTTTACCCGATTGTTGTAGGATTGCTGTTGTTTTTTAATTTGGACACGTGTTTCATTCTCACATGATACCCATGAGCGTATTTCTCTAATGCATCTACGCATTTCCTTTTTCTTTACCTGTACCTCGTTTACATAAGCATGCAGGCGATTTGAATAAGAGCACGACCCACAATTTAAGGTGGCTTTAGAAACCTTGTCCATTATGAACATAGGAAAGTTCCCTAATTTTAGTTAATAAGATGGTAGTCTGCCAGAAATCCTTGGTAAGCCTATTAATGATATCTACATCTGTTGTATTCCAACTCACTCTATTCTACGATAATTGATGTCAATATTTCTACAGGCTGTCCTTACCGGCACGCTAATCTCAATATTAAGATTTAGAGCCACTACATCATGATCACTAAACAAGTTACCAACCACCTCAAACCATTCCAGTTTGCTAGACACACCTTCTGAGACGACCATGTAGTCTAACCAAGAGTAGAAATCATCTCTGTGCCAAGTAAACTTTGGAGGAAGGTCACCGGGGACTGACCATTTAAAATGTGTAGACCCCATGTTTTCCAAAACTCCTGCCGTTGCGTGCCCTTGTCAATTTGGCCCAATACATATTTGTTTGTGGTGTCCAGTTCTTTATTTAAGCCCATACTAAGGGGAAAACAATAGGAATGGAAATCCCCCATCATTATTATGTCAGCATCGGTACAGCGACAGTACCTTATGTACTACTAACATGTTCTCTATAGTCCCCAAAATAAAAGGTAGTGCGCAATGGAACGGTGCCAGTATATATTCACCAAAAGCATATGTTTCCAGTCTGAGTTTACTTCCAGCTCCATATCAACTCCTAGCCCCCCCTTAAAGTCGCTTGCAACCAAACTTCCCGTAATTGCCACCCCATGCTTAATGCTAGTGCATAAACCCCCCGATGGACGTCCTCCATTTATTCTAGACGCACCTTGTTGGAAACCATCCCAGACCAGGTCCTCCATCAAACAGGTTTCTTGCAAACACACAATTACATAACCATTCCACATTTCCATCACAATCAGGTTCTGGGTTAGCTTGCCAAAGCCCCTAACATTGCATGTTAATCTTTGGTATGTTTGATACAAAATGCTGTTCCCTACGATTAGCAGATGTTTTTGTACTCTAGCTATGGGTGTCACCAGCTAGCCGTACGCCAAAAGGTGGAAATAACTACAGACCAGTCTGCTTTGTTGTTATCGAATCTGGGTAATTGATCTTCATCTTCCACCATATGCACCACCCCGGCGGTCATGTATGTTTTCTCCCCAGAGCTCATCTTCGCCCCGGACTCATTTACCCCCATGAAATCTATGGGGACAGCGTTGAAACCCATACTCTGAAGTCTTTGCCTTTCAGACGATACACGTTCAAATACTAGTTATGAACTAAAATGGATGATACAGCAGTTTGGATCCTTTTTGTCCGGGAATTTAACTCTTTCAAGGTCCACAGAAGACAAGGCCCTTAAGTTCTGAATTTCAGCAAAGATTAGCAAGACATTGCTTCTATTTAAACACATAGGATGAAGCTTGACCAAAAGTGTGCATAAGCATAATTTGAAACTCTTTTGTCCTGTTTAGACCCGACTCTCACTTTCTAGGGTGCAAATTATAAACAGTGGGGCTGTTGGAGTTAAACCCCTCAGACAATGTGGTACTGTTTGCCCCCAATTTCGCTAGGGGAGTCGTCAATTTATCTCTGGAAAATGTACTATACTGTTGCACTTCTATCTTACAGGCTAATGATCCATTTTAAACTCCTTCTGTGGTGGGATATACCGATGTTTTATTAACTCACCTATATTTACACCCACAAAACATCCATCTCCATCTTTCAGGCCACCTTGTGCGTTTGGATGGACACAACGCGGGTTCTGCAAATTACGATCTCTAAACCCTGCAGGTTCCATCCTTGAATCAAAATGTTCCCTGTTTGTTTGTAGGACCACACTATTGCTTTGAGGTATTGATTCTAGGCAATCTCTATGTTACGGGCTACCTTTAAATCCACAGGTACCTTAAACATGGGATCCTGCTGTAATACTGATTGAATTGGCCCCAACCTTGATACTTCAGTGAGCTGAGAGTTCTTGACAAGCCAAATGCAGCCCTCCCTCCCAATAACAGGTTTGGCCCCACCCAACATATTGCATATGTTTTCCTTAGTTCTTGTCTCAGCACTCACTACCTGTTTCTGATACCTAGAGTCCACTTTAGGCACATTCTCTATCTGTACGTACGGGCTCTTTAGGCCAAAAAGATTGAGGCCTGTTTGCGCTTCCATGCTCACCATGATTCGATCCTTTCCCTCGTTCTCTATTTCAGAGGTAATAACTTGGTTAATTATAGGAGAATACATATGTATTTCATCCTGATATATATATATATATATATATATATATAGTCAGTTTGGATTGCACAAGCAACATGACCCCTAGCTGAGTTAATCAAGGGATTATCAGCTATTTTGGGGTGACCCAGATCGCCATCTTGAAACACTTGTGTATAGGCGCGTTACAAATACCATATCATATCATATCATATCATCTATGTTTTCCATTTACCCTTCATTCACCGGCGATAAGGGTCCAGCCCCAGATGTGGATTCTATACCATTCTTCTCACCCCTTCATGGTGCAGTTATTATCAGTTTTAAAAAAAAGTTTTGGCCAGACGTATTTTTCTTCTTTAATTGTCTGTGGTTTTTTTTGTTTTCTTTGTAAGTCCAACCACGCTCCCCTGCACTCTTGCTGTTGACTTTCCATTATCCAGTTCCTTATTGTTTCTTTCCAGGTCCACCGGTAGAAGTACCTGTTCCTTAACCAAGATTGGTAAACAAGTTTATGTGCCCGTGTTTTTCTCTTCCTTCTGGACTGTGGTCAAATTTACTTCCTCCTCCGAGTCTGTTAAGATCGCAGTCTGTGGGGGATTTTAGTTTTTTCACCTGCGGGGGATTTGTTTTTTTCTTTTTCCACCCCTGTAATTATGGGTTTCCCAATACACTGATTTTTATGTAGCTGAGGCCCTTAAGAGGAGGGTAGTTCTGCAACGTTTACATTAATGTCAGACAATATTAGTGTAAAGTGTTACAAAAGAGCTTAGTACCATATTTAAGCTGGGCAAAGTAGGAGAGGTTAGACGGATGTTTGTTTGTTTGTTTGTTTGTTTGTTTATTTATTGCATTTGTAGGGCGCACCAGACCCAACAGTAACAGGGCGCAGCAAGGATATGCAAAGCTTACATGTGTTATGGATATACAGGCAGAGTATGAAATGTCTATAGATATGAGATAATACAAATATAATACAATATACAAGACTTAGGTTTCATTTAGAGTCAGGAAAAATTTACAAGTAGGTATTTAGAGTTATACCTAATTTACAACCTCTCATTAGGTCGTGCGTAACACAGTTTCAGGGTGAGTTAATTTTCAGGCAGGTTGAGGTGAGTAATGAGGTTCTTTCTGAAGACATAGTAGGGGAGGTCTGCTCTCAACTGATGTGGCAAAGAGTTCCAAAGCTTGGTGGCCTTCACGGGGAAACTGGTGCAGCCAATCTTAGAAAATTTGAATCTGGGTACCACCAGACAGTTAGTATTGATGGTTCTGGTCGGTCTACTAGACGTTCTTCTGGATATTCTATCAATGAGGTAGCTCGGCGCCATGTTGTGTAGCGCTTTATGTGTCAGAGAGGCAATTGTTAGCTGTATTTTATTGTATGTCGATGACCATTTGTGAGGACGTCTAATGGCAGAGATATGCATTCTTTTGTTGATGCCTACTGTAGCTCTAATGGCATTGTTTTGTAATGTTTGGAGATTTTGGATGACAGTTTTATTAGCACTGCTGTAGAGGGCATTGAGTAATCTAGTCTTGATAGAATTAATGCTCTGGCCAGTATAAGGCAACTGTCGTTGGAAAGGAAGGGACTGCCTGCTCTGATCAGGTTACAGGTATAGGCTGTGGTAGAGGCCAGAGATTTTAGTTGTTTGGTAAAGGACATTGTGGCATCCAGGTAGAAACCAAGAGTTTTTACCTCCTTGGAGACAATGGTATTATTACCGTCAATGATGAAAGAGGCATATTCATGTCCTAATTTGGAGATGTTGGAAGGGAAGGCTAGGATTATCAGCTCTGTCTTGTCGTCATTCAGGCATAAGCCATGGTTGGCCATCCATGCCTGAATGATGAGATACATTTTATTAATCAGCGCAAGGTCCTTGCCATGATCCCCAGAAAGCGAGAGGAGAATCTGAGTGTCATCTGCGTAGTTAGTGTAGGTGACACCCAGAAGGTCCAGATCGTCGAGCAGTGGCTTGGTGAATATATTGTAGAGAGCAGGGGACACACAAGAACCCTGAAGGACTCCCCACATGATAGGGGTGGGGTCCGCAGCGGCAGAAGGGGAGAATACTCTGCTAGTTCTATCGCTCAAGAAGAATTCTATCCATTTAACAGCGCCACTAGAGAAGTGGGCTGCTGTATCAAGATGCCTACAGAGGACCTCATGATCAACCAGGTCAAATGCAGCTGAGAGATCGATTACAATAGTAATGCTGTTTTCCCTTGGTCTCTCAGCTCATCAATTTGTGTCTTCAGGTCAATCAGTGCAGTTTCCGTCCCGTGTAATGGTCGGAATCCTGATTGACGGACTCCTAGAAGTTTGTGCTGTTCGAGGTGTTTTTGGATCTGAAGGTATGCAATTTTATCCAGAATTTTAAGAAGAAACGGTACTGTCGTGATGCGGCGGTAATTGGTAGTAGTGAGTCTAAGGTTTGCTTCTTGAGAAGCGGAAGTTCCCAAGATTGTTTCAAGTTAGCTGGGACAGTGCCGGAGGCAAAGGAGGCATTGATCAGTTTGGAGATGAAGGGGAGAGGTCTCTCGCAGCCTCTTTTATGATATACGCAGGGCAGATATCACCTTTACAGTTAGATGGTTTGAGCGAGAGGATAGTTTTTTCCACCTCAAGGATAGTAGTTTTAGTGAAATGGAAGGTGGTGTTTGGATCGGAGAAATTAACATTAGGTAGGGGGTGATGGTTGGTTAGTTGAGGTAAGTTCAAGGAATCTTTTTTGTTTTTTTATTTTAGTTTGGAGGGTGTTAATTTTATTGGTTAGTGCTAATTATATCTCTGAGCACCAATTCTTGTCTTTAAGGCAGGTATCAGGGGGAGAGATAGGTGACTCTAGCTCTTTTAGGATTGAGAATAAATCTTTCATACTGGAGTTGGACTTAGCTATCCGTTCATTATAAGAGTTTCTTTTAGCCTGGCAGATTTCTTTTTTATAATGTGATGCAGTGGACGCTAGCTTCTTTTTGTTTTCGTGGGAAGGGCAAAGGCGCCAATCAGTTTCGCATTTTCGTTTTAATAGTCGCAGATCTTTTAATTGAGGAGTAAACCACTTGTTAAGATGTAGTTTGGGTTTACTAGCTCTCAGTTTAAGAGGGGCAACTTTATCCAGGGTAGAGAGCATGATCTTGTTATATTCATTCACCAACGTACTTACATCCAAGTTGTCTGTCAGGGAGTTTAGGGTAGGTAGAATATTAGGTATCACACTGTACACTGTTATATTCTTTTTTAGCCTGGTTAGACAGGGTGGTTCTTCTTGGGGCACAAGTAGTTTTTGTCTAGTAGTGGAGAGTGTCATGGACACAAGGAAATGGTCCGTCCAGGATAGGGGAGCGATAGATGTGATGGTCGCTGTACAATTGTGGTCAGATACCCAGTCCAGGGTTCTACCCTTAATATGGGTGGGAGCGTTCACTTTTTGGATTAATCCTAATGCGTTAAGGGAATTTACTATTTGCACGGCATGATTGTCAGAAGGATCATTCAGGCCTAGGTTAAAGTCTCCGAGCAACAATACTTGGGAGGTGGGTTTGAGATTACACGCAATAAGATTATGCAGGTCCTCTTCAAAGGTGCCAATGGGGCAGGGGGGTCTGTAGACTATATGCATGGTGAGGGATTGGGAGTTTTGTAATGGTAACTTGACAGAGATGTGTTCATCCACCTCTTTTAAAGTGTGATGAATGTTGTAATCTCCATCAGAACTATCCTCTTTTGGGAAATTAGTAAAGTCACCATCAGCCTCATTTTCTATAAAATTAGTAAGTTCAGTGGGGGAGCCTTGTAAAGAGTGGTCACATGTATGGTGTACAACAATATTGCTTTTACGCCTATCTTCTTCATGGACCATGGAATCCACGTGTTCATTTAGGATCAGGCCGTTTAGCTCTTTTATATGTGTCTGATCCAAAACAGCACTTGTTTTGACCCTGACTGAGTTGTCCACTACATTCATTTCTGGAGCTTTGAAGAAGTCTGTTATGGCCAAGCCTGTAATGGGCTGCATAGCAGGATGTGGGGATGAACTATATCCCTTAACTCGCTTTTGTGGTTTGGTAGCTACCCTAGCTACCCTATACCCTATTTGGAATGGACATCTGTCCGCTTGGCCTCCTCCTCCTACTCATAAGGCCCCACCTCGCTCATAGAACCATGAGTACATAAACGCTCATCCCCCAAGTTTTTCATTAGTTCTTCAACCATTCGGGTTTCCCCGCACAGCGGGCTGCTAATGTGCAACCAAGTTTGGGACAATGGGTAACACCACGTAACCCTACCAAATTCTCTTCGTTAACTGTGGGGGAAGATGGATTGTCTCCTGTATGGTTTCTTAGTCCCAAGTGTAAAGTCATGGTTCCTGTAGACTGGTCAACACTTGAAATTTCTAGTTTTTGAATCTTGGCCAATTAGATTTGTCATTGTGGTTCAAAGGTTGCTATCCCGACAGTCACTGCAGATGCTAGCCCCAACAAAATGAGCACAAACACCTTGATATCTCGTTGTTGAGAAGGAGCAGTCCCACTATCCCAGGCCATGGCTCAAAGGGTGCTAGACCCAACAGTCACTGTGGAAACCGTGGAAACCGTAGAAACTCCTCCCCTGGAGATCTCACTTTGCAGTCACAATGAAGTTACGTATTGATAATCATCAGAGGCCAAATCGTAAATATAAATATGGTTGATTTTGCAGAGTTCTTATAAAGTTTAGAAGACGTAGATCAGTCGGTGGCTAAAAGGAAGTCCTGCAGTCACCCCCAAAAACTATCCATGATCCTTTGCACAAAATAAGGCAAGTAGCTGGAATAAGAGGTTGGATAACAGGTTGCTGAAAAATTGTGAAAAATGTGAAGTTTAAAAATCAAAGAGTTGAGGGGAAGTGAAGGTCCAGAGTCAAAGCCCGGATGGGTCATAGAAAGCAAACTCCTCCGGCGACATGGACAAACATACTGTCCCATGAAAACGGAGGAAAATAAATTAGCTCCCTCCACATGTGCACTGCAGCAGTAGATGTGTAAATTTTTAAATATGTTTAAATATGGAGATAACACCAAGATAACACCAAGTCAGGAGCAAGACAGGAGCAAAATATCTGTAGGCGAGTATCAGATGATACCCAGTAGTACTCAGTAGTACTATTAAAACTTGTTATTACTGAGTACTGACACAGCGTTTGCCGCTTGCCACTGCTGCCACGGTCACTGCCGCTGCACCTGCGACTCAAAACTTTTCTGGGATTTGCTCCACTCGGCTCACACCTCCAGCTATCCACCAACAGATTAGGGATTAGACGCGAGTAAAGGACCTCATGGCATCAAGCCACACTGTAGGATAACAGAAATGACTGAGACAACAGCTGCTTCCAGCGCTCCCTCTACACTTCCTCCTCTGATCTCCTATCGGCTTGGTACTTTTGCAGGCAGCTCTGAAGTTCTCGCTCTAGATGGCCTGTTGTTGCCAAGTTGACTGACTTACCAAGGTGCAATAAAGATTCTGGGATGCCTTGTAACTAAATCATTGCAATAGAAAAACCTGCTATTTGAGCAGCATTGGTTCAGCTTAACCTCTAGCATCACTCTGGGCACATCCCTTCTGCACGAGACCAAAAACAACCCAGACAAGTTTTGGCCTCATTGAGCATCATCAGTAAGGTGTAGCTTGGTCTCTAGACTCAGCAGGCATGGGACTCACGTCTGTGCATACCCATCCCACTCGAGGTGACTATGACACAACAAAGGAGATGATGGCTGGAAGGTTTAGAATTAATCTTAACCTCTGGTATCGCTCTTTGCAACCCTCTAGACCACAAAGGAGAAAGATCATGTGAAAATCAGGCTTGGTGCCATCCCAAAAAGGACAGTACAACCCAAGTTGCTTGGTCACATCCCTTCTGTACAAGACCACAAGCAACTCATTTCAGCCTCATTGGGCATCATCAGTAAGGCATAGTTTGTGTCTATACTCCCGCCCCCTCTATATTGCATCGGAGGGAAGCAGGGGGCAGTCTGCTGATCTTCAAGGAGCTCCGACTGCTCTAATGCGACAACCCAGGACTTCACCAGGGCTGCCTGACAAAGCAGCCCAGGACTTATCCAGACTCTAGCTTCTTCACTCGGACGGACAAACGGGACAGCCTGGGACGTTTCTTCACTGTTGCTTCACCTCCCGGGGCACCGGACATACACAGCACAGGAGGTCTTTTCTGCAGGGTCTGCCTTGCTGTGACATGTTATTTTCATGTATTTTTCCATGCAGTATTTTACTTTGCTGCGCTAGGTTAGCAGTCCAAAGAGTTAAGGGTTAGTGACCCAAATTGGCTCCCCTGTTTCTTTTGATTCATTTCAGCGTGAATAGCTAATGGACATGGTCTAACCTAAATCGGTTTGTCCAACGGTTGTCGATTAACTCATTGGACTGGCTGAACACACACTGTGACTATGGCCTCTTATTTCCAGGTATTTCTCTATTGTAGGATTGCACTTTGCTATGCTAGGTTAGCAGCCCACAGAATGAAGGGTCAGAGACTAGCTGATGGACAGGCAGAACACACACTTTGACTACGGTGTGTAACTTGCAGTCATTTTACCATTGTAGTTCACTTTGCTTCGTTAGGTGAGCAGTCTACAGAGTACAGGGTTAGTATCTTAATTCGGTACGTTCCCCTTCTCTTGCACTTTATTTTAGCGTGAGATGATATACTGTGAGGCACCTGAGGGCATCCTCACTTCTTTTCCCCCCGGGTTCTTCTGCTAAGGTGGCCAGGGAAAGGCCCTTGCTTTTGAATCCTGACCCTGGGGGGAGGATATGCGAGGGAGGGAAATGGTGAGAGGGCATCCTTGGGTGAGACATGGTATCCCTCTTTCCCTTGTCAAAGTGAATCAGATATCCCCCCTGTCTTTGTGGGCTATTTTCCATCTTTGTCCCTTTCTTACGCCCAAAATGTCCCACAGCCATTTCATTTAAAGACTGGGACGAGGAGGAAACAACCGAGAATTAGGCACACTTCCATTCATTCACACCACTTTGGTACTGAAACGAGGAAGAGGGGTTTGGAGGTGTTCCATTATAATAGCCAGGAATGTCCAGCTAATAGATTTCCCCATGTTCAGGCAATTGGAGTGAAGGACTCGAACATGCAAACCATTAACAAGTCCCAGGTGTATAAGAAGGGAAACCGCCCAGCAGAGAAAGAGAGACGGCCTGGAGAGAAGGACACAGCTCGTAGAAGTGGAGCCGGTTGGAGAGGAACTGGCTTGAGGGAAGTCATGCTGAGCAGGAGTGTAAAAGAGATGCTGAGGCCGCGAGATGGTCAGAAAATCTGCTATCCTCTCTACCCAGTATCCACAGCAGGGGATGTGGGACACCAAAGCATCCCAAGTGCTGCAGATCGCTGCCAGAGTGAGGGGTGCTCTCAGTACCTTCTGTGGTGGAAGAACAGGCTATACGTGGCAGAGGAAGGCAAGCGCTGCTCGTTGTGGTTCCTGTGGGGAAAAGGCAGAGCGAATAGAAGCTGGGAAACAGGAAAGAGAAGTCTGATGGAGCCGCTGCATACCAGAGAGTGTAAAATAGGGAACACTCATACCGGGGCGCTGAGGAGGTACAAACAAGCATGTCAGAATGCAGAATGAACTGAAACTATTATAAGGGCTATGGGAGGCCAAACCAAGTGATTTCGAATACCGAACAAGCTGCAAGATATTGCAAGTACTTTTGGTTTTGAATACCGAACAAGATGCAAGGTATTAGAAATACTTTTGAAAGTTGCAACAAGCGTTATTCAATACCAAACTAACTGAAAGATATGATGACTATATTTAAATACAGCACACGAGAAAAACAAATGGTGAACATTTATGAATGAAGTGAAAGCAAGGTGGTGCAAAAGGTAAGCACCACAGAATGAGTTGTGTGCGAAACAAGTTGTGGCAAAGCCAAAAGATTGCCAAGAAGAATGTGAAACAGTATTGGCCAAAGATACACGAGTCCAAGATACTGCAGGTTAAGAGAGAAAACATGCGTTGGCAAAAGCCTGAAGAATACAGAAGCATAACAAAGTGCCTAGGGTTATCATTGCGTGACCTGTAATGGGTGGACCGCATGGTCCGACAACTGCACCTAGACTAAGTGACCCCTGCATGGAAAGAGCCAAGGAAAGCAAATGTAAAGAAGCTTGCATGTTACAACAGTTGCTTAAGTGAATGATAAATGCAGAAACAGAGCAACCTATGTGAACCAGTGAAGAGCCTGATTGACCAAGGAGTTGAACTGGTACTCAAGGATGATGTGAACTGGTTTTTACCTTTGGAAGTTGGAAGAGCTGAATTCTTCGGGAAGCGAACCCTGAGACTTTGTGAACTGTGTTGAACTCTTGGGGAAGGGAAGCCCGAGGCCTTTTTTGGAACTGTTATGTACTTGGGGAAGGGAAAGCTGAGTATAAGCCAAGACCTGGAAGATGCTCAGAACTTCACTTTTGAACACTATTTCTTTTGCTGCTGACATCTCTACACATTGTATGTACCTAGTTGTGAGTGCAAGTATAGGTTTTGGACACAAACAGACTTTGATTGGAACTTACTGACACAGACTATCCTTAGTTTTCTTTACGTAGGAAAACCACCTTAGCATAGGGCAAGTTAGGCCTCACTCCATCCTGACATTTAAGTAAAATAAAGCTGTTATTTAGAAAGTTGAATCTGTTGTCTGTGTCTTACTTTGTGATGCCTTCACAGAACCTATTGAAACATATTTTGACTGAACATGAAGTTGCCCATGCCCTTGAAATCTGTAAATGCATGTATGAATGACCATTTTGAAAACCAGGTTTTCTTGTTCCCCCCTCATAAACCACACAAATGACTTAATGTGTAGGGTAATTAAGTTCCTTCTTCCAGCAGGAGGGCAGTGATTTGCCTCCAGATTTAAAATTACAGCTCCAGGAATTTAGAGATGGCGCTGTTCAGGTAATTTAAATGCAATATGCTTATTTGCTTGTTCTGCAATTGTGTGCCCTACCCTAGCGGCTAATACTCAGTCTTGGTTATATTATAGTGCTTGAATCTCTGTCCTGACAAAGGTGCGGCCCACTATGTCCTGCTGTCGAAACTAGGATTGCCTCCACTAAAGTACCTACAAATTAAAATGGTCTTGCATCTCAGTGAAGAAGGATGCTGTTTGACTAGAGCTATATATTCAATGATTATTACACCTTATCCACTTATGTTATGGCTCTAGATTTGTTGGTACAAAGTATTGGATTAAATACAACTAGTTGGCTGAGGTCTGCGCTCCTGTAGTAATGCCATCCTTGTGATTGCACACTGTTTGTGCCATGCATGTTTCCGTGTGAATTGTAATAAGATATGCACTGATTTCTAAATGCACATTATAATGCACTGCTACACTTTCTAGATGTTTTCTTTTTTGTAACCTATGTAACTTGGCTTTGAGTACCACACTTTTAGATTGTATGTCACTCAGTTTGTCCATTGTCTTTGTCACACCTATTTATTCTTATGTACATAAATACATGGATTATTGAGTCACACGGTTGCAGGACAATGTATGTTAATATGGGTATAGATTTTCCCTCCAAGATATACTTGTGTATAGGCGCGTTACAAATGCCATATCATATCACATCATTAAATGCAAGCATTGATTTATTGCTAGTTATTTTTTAGTGTGAGCCATTTGGCCTATAATAAGAAGATTTGTGTTGTTATGTACCTTTCCCTGCTCTTCGTATTCATCAGGGACCCTGGTAAATTTCAGGGTCTGCCCTGCTGGCCATGAGGCAGGCCGCAAGAAGCATGGCCAGTTCAGGCTGCCCCCACACATGGAATTCTTCCAAGGGCCTTTTTAATGATGCACCTGTCTGGTCTGGTCCGATGGCAGGCCGACAACTGCTACAGCCCCGTGGGTGCACTGCATGCTCCGGGCACACAGCCCAGGCCCACGCTTAGTACTCCGGGATGCTGGGCCTACGCAACCTGGCTCTGAATTGTGTATGGGCCACTTGAAGCTGTGGTCCCCCACAGGAAGATGTTTAATTTTGCTTCTCCCTCTCTTCTTTCTCTTTCCCTCGTTTCTATTCTAACTGTTTTCCAATGGTTCTTCTCTTTCAATCCTTTGGAATCATTTCCCCCCAGTTTTTATATTTTTTTCCCTCAACATTTCATCCAGTTCCATCGCAGGCTGGATGGATCACTCTAGGTGCATGCACATTTAGAACACATACACACACTACATTAGATAAAGTATTTTATTTACACACTGTGTCTTTATTTCTAGATTTCCCTTTGGAGACAAGCATGTAGCCCACCATAACTGGGACCCATTTGGGCCATGGGTTACATTAACCTGGGTTGAGGACTGGGATGGGAAGGATAGTGTTGGTTAAAGGGGGTCAAAAGTGAAAAGTAAACTGTGAACTGTCAATGGGTGAGGAATAAGTATGGAAGAGAGACAGAAAAGAGTTGATGGCATCATCAAGGTAAGGCATGAGAGGTACATGGGGAGGGAGGTGAAGAGGGAAGTGAGGAGAAACTCTTGGAGTCGTCGAGGAGGGGGAAAGAAGAAATAAAATCCTAGTGCAGTTTCAAATGTTACATTCAATTATTTGTATAGGAATATTATAGCAATTAGGAGAATGGGGTGTATTAGATGAGTTAAAGGGGTGAAAGGTTCATGCAAAACATTAGAAAAGGAAGGAGAAGAGGAGAATGAAACTTAGAAGGTTAGGAGTAGAGGACATATGTTGAAGGTGAAGGATGTATTAGAAAAGGAAGGTGTGACGGAGGCAAACGTGAATATAAGAGAATATTAGGTTGGAGATAGAGACTAGCAACGTGGATGTGAGGACAAAGGATCCACTGTCAAACACACATTTCAGAATGTTGTCTTTAATTGTAATGTTATCATGTGATGTTTCTGTTTTTGATATATACATTTTGATGACTGAGCAAGGTGATATGAAGAGGGGCAGTTACAGAGATTGAGAGGATAACCTTATTTTTTTTGTCACGGCCGAGAATCAAATTGGCTTTGTTTAGTGGCTTCCAATTAGTCATTTAGTTTTTTGGTGCAGGTTCTTATCTTTAAAATTGAGTTTTATATCAGATGATCCCTTTTTGTTTTTGAATAAAAGATGTCAGTAATTTCTAACTCGTTCATTCTTTTTGGACATTTTCTGTATGATAATGGTTTCTCAATCATATAATCATATAGCACTTTCGCCAAAGTAAAGTAGATGGCATCTATAAGATTCATTTTTTTAGTTCTATTTTTTTACTGTGAAAGGTGGCTCCAAAAGGGACCTTGTTTCAGGTGCTTTTATATTTTTTCAAAATGTTTGCAGGAGAGGTCAGGAAGTTAGTTAGGGAAGTGAAATCAGGGAATGGGCGTCAACCACAAATATGGAGGGGCAGGTGGGCAGGGGAACATGTTGGGTTTGCCTTAAATCTAAGGTAAGGGGCAGGGTTTCTCATGCAGCCTCAAAAGCACTTTGAAACTGTTCCCCTCTGGAGAGTGGTGTGTTGCAGTACATACAGAGTGCTGTTGTCTTGGAAAGATATGGATCAACAGCCTCTTTTATGTCATGCAAGATAGCTGGTGAGATCTTCTGCCCCACACGAGTATCCTTTGTGGTGGCAGTATCGGTTGAGGAAGATGAGTTAGCGGAAACAGCCCTTCTCAGAGCATCCCGGTGGTTGGATTTGGTGTGGCAGCGCATGAAGGTGGTCCTGTAGGAGTACTGCCCAGGTTGTCCATGACTGAGTACAATGTTGCACATGAGCTTTCGGTACACCCCCAACGGTGGTAAAGAACCACCACACCATGATTCTTTCTGGGTGCTGAAGGTAGGCATTTCTTCTATCTGATCTCTTCATTCTTCTCTGCATCTTTGCACTTTTTCCGGTGTCTAAGCCTTCCAGCTGGTGGTGGTGGTTCCTGGGGAGCAGGAATGTCTATGGCCGATGCCATTTTTTAAGTTAAATAGCAGTTATGGTAATACTTTTCCAACAATGTGCTTTCTCCAAGATTGCAGATGGAAAATCAGTAAGACTAGGTCTAGGAGCGGTGCAAGGGTAAACTCTCAGATTGAAAATTGCTACATCGGCCAAAAATGCAGTTTCAAACTGTCCACAAAGCACAGACCTTTTTGGGAAGCATGGACCCGTTCGCCAACACGTCATCATGACATGCGCATGGTCACGTGACACTGTTCGGAAAGTCTGTGATGAGGTCAGACATGCGTGGACGTTGATGAGCCAAACACTGGTGTAAAAAGTTGCATAAAGTTGATAGAAATGTTAAAAATGTTGCTAGGAGGTGGAGAATGGCACAGTTATTAGTTGAAACTTCCTAATATGCTGCTATATTGGGGGTGAGTATGATATTAGGAAGTTGTAGCAAATTAGGGTGCACTGGTAAAAACCCATGAAATTCAGTGAAAAAACTTTGTTAAAGGGACGCTATGGTTAAGTTGCACTAGTCAAAACCTATGAAATTCAGTGAAAAAACGTTGTTAAAAGGACGTTATGGTTACAAGTAAAACCAAAACATCCCAGAAATTCACCAGTTATGGTAAGCTAAGCAACCATAACTCGCACCACCACCGTGCACAGCTAACACTAACACCCAGGACATGAAAGATTACATCAGCAATGTCATTGATAACATCACTAATGACATCAGATATCAATTGAATTCGGATGAAACGTCACTAGAAGGGGTTGTGTGTACAATGTTAGTAGCAACATCTCACAGATAATTGTGGCACCTCTCAACGACTACTTAATGTATTAAACAATGTGCTCATTTAAACAAACTGTTATATTGGAGTGTTCTTGTTAATAAAAACAACCTAATAATACATACAGATAGGAAATGGGTGCAGCATGCACCACACAAGTACAGTATTTGCAATCTGGTAATATTAGTCAGTAAAATAATGAATACCAGGCTATCACAATTTGATCTAATGTTAAACATGAACTTAATAGCTAACAATACAAGATTTACTACACACTTGTGTTAGTACAAACAATACATAAAAAGAGACACAATGCATTGGAATCTGAGGCACCTACAGTGAAACTCCATAAGATGGAAACAAGGAGCATCACAATATAACACCTGCACTTGTTGTGAGTTGCAAGCTAAGACTGCCTCCCTGATGATGTGAAGAGCACAGAAATCAGTAGGAGGAGATCACCAGTGGCTGAGTAGGTTACTGTGCAGAGAACTGGAGTGCGCCCCTCTCCTCTTTTTCATCATATATATACATTCAGTGAAAAAACTTTTTTAAAGCGATGTTATGGTTAAGTTGCACTAATAAAAACCTACGAAATTCAGTGAAAAAACGTTGTTAGAAGGAGTTTATGGTAAAACCGAAAAAACCCAGAAATGTGTGCACTGCTAAAACTAACTCCCAGGGCAAAAGTTGATGACATCACTGATGACATCACATATCTGGGCCACTTGTTTTTGTTCACTGACATGTCTGGGCCAGTTTTATTTCACTAACAGTAAGAATTTTAAAATTGAAAAGTTGTATATCTAGATGTTAACCTTGTCCTATGTTGTTAAGGTACTTTCCACCATGAGCTGAGGTTTGGCCTCAGCTCATGGTGCACCTACATGGGGAAATAAGTACGCCTCAAACACACAATTCATTTGTATACATGAAAATAAATTCTAATGTCATTGTTGTTAATAATCAATGATGATTCTGTTGCAAGGACTTCTGGTAGCTGCAGTCATCAGGTTTGCAAGGAACACGCTCAAACCCAGCCCCACGGTGGGGGAAGTGGTGGAGTAGCCTACAGTGAGGCACTCAAAAGCAGGGCATGTGTCACCCTGGTGCAGCACCCTATTAGATTCTGAAGATTCCACCCTTCAACAATCCTGGAAATATGACGAAAAAGAGGAGAGGGGCGCACTCCTGTTCCCTGCACAGTAACCTACTCAGCCACTGGTGTTCTCCTCCTACCAGTTTCTGTGCTCTTCACATCATCAGGGAGGCAGTCTTAGCTTGCAGCTCACAGCAGGTGTTACCAATCAATGATGATTCTGCTGCAAGGACTTCTGGTAGCTGTAGTCATCAGGTTTGCAAGGAACAAGCTCACACCCAATCCCACAGTGGGGGAGGAGGGGGAGTAGCCTACAGTGAGGCACTCCAAAGCATGGAATGTGTCACCCCGGTGCAGCACCCTATTAGATTCTGAAGTTACTTTTTAAAACAGAGTTAGCTTGAGGTTTTGTAAAAATGCAGCGATTGTCGAAACTCTGCAACATATAATATTGGATTGTCCATCCCTCACGAGCTTGAGAAGTTCTCATTTTGTTAATCATTTTGCGTACTTTGCACAAATTGACCCGAGAAATAGATGGGCCGCCTTGGCAGCAACTGAATGCATGAGCATAAGAATTGCCACCATTAATTTTTTAAAGGCTTTGAACATGGAATGAAAATTGTGTCACATTGTTTATCTTCACAATGATACATTTGTCTGTAATCATTTTATCCTATCGTGAAAATATTTTGTCAACCCATGAATTTATCTGAATGTTTTTTCTATCGTGAATATGAATTACCTTTTCTCGTTTTATGCTTATGAAATTTTTACTATGTATAAATTGAAAAAGTTGATGTAATTTCAACTATATTCAATAATAATTAAAAAAGAATACAGAGCTGGCCATTTATGATTGTTGAGAAGGCTGGTTGTCATGGTTCAAGTTCTTTCAGGTTTAATTTCTCATAGTCAGATGTTACACACCACTGCCCACTTGAATGATTACAGACACTTTCGGTACCTTTAGCCAGACTACAAGTCTTTGAAGGTGTTAATCACATACCACTGGAAAGTCCTGACTGATTGGAAGATTTGATAACATGGAGAGCAGATCACTGCAAGCCACTTCCCAGAGCATATTAGTTGTATTTTAAGGAGTATTTATTTGCACATGTCCTGTGGCACATGGAAGCTGCAAATGGGCAGGTCTGGATTTTATTACATAGATATGTGTCTCAGAACACATATCCAAACAGTGTCAAAGTTTAACAACTCATCCTCTGAGTTTAATTTCCTTGAAGTAAGCCCTCCATCTCATTGGCTGTTGGGAAGGGCAGGGAAATGGTACTTTGCTTTCAACGCCTAGACTGGTTTCATTAATAAATGCAGCCTTTAAAAGTAATTGTATTCCCCACATTTCCCCACTGTGATTGGGACTTTCAGCAGTGCAACATAAAATTTTGTTTGCCATCAATCTCCTGTCAAATATTTACTTTTTAATATCTGTAGTTTTAATGTTCTAATACTGATTCATAGTCCTAAAGGAATAATCCGAAAAAATGATTATATACTTTGCTGTAACATTATGTTCTTTTACATTCCAGATTATCTGTTTTTCCATTCAACAAAAGGTTGCTGGGTATTTTCTGATAACTGGAAAGATTGATTTTGGGCCTTGTCAGTTACTGTGAACAAATACACTTGTTTTAAAGGGGCTACTGACTTCATAACACTTCCTTGCATGGGTCTTATTCAGATGATTTGTGCACGTTGTAGTTCATATGTTGACTTTTAAATGTAAACATTTGCTTTCAATCCTTTTTTGCGTAGATTTCCCTACAAGGCGATGCAATGATTCTTGCCAGGACAGGCAGTGCGGATGGCATGACTGGGGTCCCTGCTAACCCACTCAAAACTAAGATTATGATAGTTGACACTTCCAAAAGATTGATGCACAATAGTAAGACCTGCTAACGGTTGTCCCTGGGTATGATTAGTGGTGTGTTCTATTTTGGCATTGGATTGTTGGCTATAACATGTCACTAAAAGTACTACCATTGACAATTACCCAACAAGTGGTATACTCCATTTCAATAGAAAGCTTGGGGGCAAATCTATCGAAGCATCACTAGGGAAGTGCCAGACTAAGCCATTGTAAGCTTCCTAAATGGAAGTGAGATGAAGGGATAGCAAAATTGTAATCTCCAGAGGTAGCTGAAAATCTATTCTTGAAAAGGTTAGTTAGGTTACCTATGTGTGCATCCAAGTAAATTATACTTTCTGAATCAGGAAACAGGTGCATTGAACGTGAGGCTATAATGAGCCCTTAACAAAATGCTTGGAATGCAGTCAATAAGTATTGGTATTCTCTATATTCCAAACATTCTGACTTTAGAAGAAGACAAGGAAACAACATAAACCATGTATCTGTATACAACAAACAGTAATACCATTTCCTAAAAAGATTTTTTTTTTTTTTACAAACACACATTTTTCTTGCTGCTTCATCACCATGACTGTACCATTCAATTTAAAGGAACACAGTGACATTCAAAACATGGAGCAATGCTTTTACTTTTGAATAGATAACATTTTCACTTTTAGTGTACACATAGTGCATGATCATGCTAAAACTGTTGCAGTTCAACAAAGTTGACAATTACAATGCATACCTTGTAAAGACAATCTTGCTAATTAAATAATACAAAAAAGCACGTTTAATTTACTGCATTTTTTGTATATTTATGTTACACACTATTAAACAATGTTTTTACTTTACAACCACAACTCTCAAATCTATATTGCTACTGCCAGTATCTGGTAACAACCTAATAGACCTCAAAAGCAGTCGTTATAGCTTGGGATAATGGGCCTTACCGAACATATGCTGAGCTTTGGGCCATATCTTGTGGGCAGGTCATTGTCCCATGATAATAACCCTTCCCTCAGTGTATACAGCTATATTAATCTGAAGTCATGTCCTTAGATGGATTAAGTAACACATTCTAGATAAAGAAATATTGTCGGGATAAACCTTATGTATTATTAGTAATCACCAGGAGATGTTAATGAGAGATAGTTACAAGAAGGACAAAATGGCTACAAGGATAGAGAAATGGTAAACCAGGGATTGGCCTATAATTGGGTGGTATGATATTCAGAGGTTAAGGATATTATGAGTAGGAAAGAATACCCAGCAACCATATTTGCCACCATGATGAGGCAACAGTGTCTTAAATATGAACTAGGTCTTCAGGTCTTCACTCATTACAAATCCAAAGTTGCTAGGTGGGACAAGGCAATCCTCCAAGAAACCATGTGTGCATGTGACAAAAACCTGATCGAGTCGCAAATTCACTTTGTATTCTTGCTGTAATCATTTTGCTATTTTAGGTGGAAGTGGCTAAAACTCCCTGACCTCATCTGGTATTCGCTGGACTCAGGAAGCACTGTTGAGGGCTAACACTGAAATGCCACCTCTAATATTTGTTTTGCTTTACCTATTTTTATATGGTCAGCGAGGAAGCGCAGGAGTAGGTGTGTCTGATTAATGTAGGTCCAGGGTGGTATGCGTATAGGGGATTTTTGTAGTGTTCTTTCAGTTCTATTTCCCTACTCCTCCCCTAAGTGTTAGATATTCGGTTAAAAAATGATTTTATCACAAATTATTTCATTTTTAGTAACAATTTCGGAATGTTCGTTATGTACTTATATGATGTTGAGAGTTTTTTATTGTATTATCACACTTCTTTAAGTGTGTGGAATTTGTTATGGCTTCATGCTACACAAACAAACATAAATCAAACTACATTGCGTTATGCACATTTACAGTGGGCGGCCATGGGTTTTATTTGGCGTAGATAGCCCTTGTCTCTTTTGAACCCTTGTTGACGTCTTTGTTACCAATGTGATTTAAATGATCTGCCCACTGTGGATCTATTAAAGACAGATTTAGTAGGACGGCGTGTGTGGCAGTTATAAATCTCTGTTTAATAACAGGTTGCAAGTTTCCAGTAAACATTGTTTAAAATAAATATCACTGCCCATTGGCAGGACCAAAGTATGTCACTTTAGGTTACTTCCTTAAGTTGCTGTGCGACATCTCTTCGCTATCCCTCTAACTTTAGTGAGATTACTACCATGTTTGGGGTGCAGGGAGAAGTATGTATGTGCCATGAATCAAACAACGTATTTGTCACGCAGCAAAGCTTGGATTAGGTGTTGAGGTTCTATGTTTGACAATCTCGCCAATGTGTGTCATGTCATGTTATTAGATTTCGCTTTTTATAGCACTCTGCTGTCATTTTAATAGTGTGTTGGGGCACTGGGACCTGCAGGAAAAATGGGTTGGATTAGTAGAATCAGAGGAAGTACTGCAGGTAAGGCTCTGTGTGTGTGCTAAACAAAACAAGAACCTTCCAGAACCATCAGTTTAGACCTTCTGGCGTAAAAAAGGAGCTCCCATCTAATGATATCCAGCGGACATATCAGATGACAAGTGCCTATGTGCGCTCCCGCCTGAGAGCACCTGCAGTGGAAAATCCCTGTGTTCCTTCAACCGCTCCTTTCTACATACAGGATTGAACCAGTTCCAATAGTCACATGGCCTGAAAGGGCCTTAGCTCCAAACATTTCCAGGCGGCAGTTTTTAGGCCTCAGTCTGCGAGTGTCAATAAAAGGCAAGTGGGACACAGCAAACATTATCAAAGTTAAATTTTAAACACCTAGAAAAGCAGATGATAAAGTGTGCTGAATAAGAAGATAGGAATGCAGAAGGCTGTAAAGGTGACCCGTAATATCTGGTTTCAACCTCAGAGACAAAGGAGAGGGATATTGACAGAGAATTATGCCTTTGCACATTTATTTTAAGTTTTTATTAAAGCATTCTATTTTTATTGAACCTTGGTTGGACATTCCTTAATTTTGGTTCCACAGTACTATTGTTGTTTGGTCTGCTTCTGTGCCGGCCCACTATACCCAGGCCCTTGGCATGCACTACCCTAAGAGGCAAAGGAGATACACCTGTCGTGGTGTGACTGTTGCACCTTTATCATTGGGATCGCTGCTGCTTTTGTAGTAGTTTGGGGCTGAGTAAAAGCTTTAGTCGCTACTTATACCCAGAGGTCAAAGTGGGTGGGAACTAAAGGGCATGATGCTCCCTTACTTTTCAGGGCAATCCATGATGTTCCCTTACTTTATGTAACCCAAACTACTGCTCCAGGACAGCAACTTTTGTTTAAAAGTTCTCTCCTACTAGGGGTTGGAACACGAGCCCTGTCAATTACAAGTTAGTGTAACATGTCACTGCGCTATCTTGCATGCCTATATTGGTGTTGTTTATTTCAATAGACTGCTTGGGACATAAGATATGATATATGATATGGCATTTATAACGTGCCTATACACAAGTGTTTCAAGGCGCAACGAGGCAACGGAGGGGGAACAGAGAGAAGACAGACACCGATCTTACTAGGCAAGGCGTCATTTGAATCGTGAGGCAAGAGAGGGGGAACAGAGGGAAGACAGACAACCATCTTACTAGGCCAGGCGTCATTCGGATCGCGAGGCAAGAGAGGGGGAACAGAGGGAAGACAGACAACGATCTTACTAGGCAAGGTGTCATTCGGATCGCGAACGCATTCCCAAGCAGCCAAGAAGCCCAGATCTGCATATGAACTGCTGTAGGTGCAGCGGTGTTTGCAGGTAATGGGAGGGGTGTGCATGGCTATAGACATGGGCATGATCCTTAAGAGGTGCGAATGGTGGATGGTTGGAAGGGGAGCCTGCATAAAGCCGTATGCTGTGGGGGACAATGACACACTAATGCATATTCTTACACTGTGTTTTCTTCAGTCTTGCTAAACTGTTGTAAAACGCAGCTTTGCAGGGTGGACTGGCAGAAAGTAAGCACCCGGTATGGGGTTTGATTTGGCAGTGCGACGGTGTGTATGGTGGGTGGGGACAGTGGGCAGAAAAGGGGGAGGGGCAACGGGAACATACCCACTACTTTTGTTTTACACTGCATACAGTTTCCCAGCAGGTTGTCTGACAGCTCTATTACATAGCTCCCAACCTTTTTTGTCACCTAGACGGGTTAAAACACCCGATTTTCTTTTTGGCGGGTGAGAGGCCCATTGAAGTGAATGGGCGTATGAGGGACTTGGCGGGTGATTCGTCTGCTTTGAAGGCGGGTGACACCCGCCAAAAGCGGGTGAGTTGAGAGCTATGTCTATTATCGTATAGCCTGGGCATTCATAACCGTAATCAGTCTTTTTCAGCTTCAGAGATGAATGTTTTTATATACTCCAGTAATAATACATTAAGGTATTGCCCGCTATAGGTGCCCCCACTACTTTATCTCGTGGGCCTCCTGTGTGCCCCCCTCTAAATATGATTCCTGGAGACGAATTACTAACTGACACACGTGATGATTACACTTTTTCATTTTGGCATAGGAAGAGAAATGACTACAACAACTATATGAGCTATGTGCAGTGGTATGGTTGCAGCAAGAGATTAGCAATGCAATAATTACATCACCAAACCCAAGAGCACTAAAGCATTCTAAACAGAAGAATGTCAAGGCCAAACAGAAAGATGTCATCACGTTTTAATTGAAAAAATAAACATAGCGCCACAGGCAGGGAACTATAGTCGCACACATTCGTTCTATATGAGTACATTCCGGGTCGCTTTTCCGACTGCCATAGTAAATCTGTCAAACGACGACATTAAAAAGCGAAAAGGGCGCGCAGATCTATCTGCAAAAGAACATTTATAGTTATTACAACTATTTATTTCTGTAATGAGTTGTCGACATTGCCGCGCCTGCCCGCTGCACATGAATCATGGAAATGACGCACTTGACTTCCACGGCTGAGCGGCGTGGAACGTGGAAGGCAGGCCCGGCTACTCTTGCGTACCCACGCTGCCGCCAGTGATCCGCTCCGGAAGGAGTGAAGGACAGGATCGCACTTCAGGGATTACACACAGTAACCTTAAAGCGAATTCCAATGGGCCCTACGCATTATGGAAAACGCTCGTGTGCAGAAGCTTTAACTTTTTAATATAGCTCCAGTCACCGAAACCCCATCGAAGTGAAAGAGCCACATTAATGCTGCCCCTTTCACACTTCAATTGAATTTGTTTTATTCAACTGTGCCGTGGAAACTGCAAAATATATGTGAGTAACCGCCCCACTCATCACCTCCTGAATGCATTAAACCATCAGTTCAGAGGTTGCATTGCCCAAAATCAGGGCACGAGTCCTAAACAAACATTGGTAAAGCCAACTGTTTTGGCTTTTATGTAGGCTGTGGTGTGTGGCCCATTTAAGTATGGGCCCTCTGCTGGCACGTGAGAGGCAGTGCAGCAGAGCCCCAGGAAGGGGCAACTCGTGTCTGTGTTCTGTTATTGTCCTGTTCATCGTGTGACCATGGCCTGGTCCTGCAGCCCGGCCTGGGTGCCCCCAGAGCCGAGGCTGCCACATCCTGGGTGCCCCCAGCAACGGTAAGCTGTCTGGTGATCTGGACATTGCAGGGTGTACCCTGCGGTTCATATACTGCATCTGGTACGAGTAAAAGAAGGCGACGAATGGAAAACGGCCTTCCGTACAAAATATGGACTATTCGAATACCAGGTGATGCCTTTCGGGTTGTGCAACGCGCCTGCAGCCTTCCAATTCTTCATGAACGATGTCCTTCGGGAACTCATCGATGTCTGTGTTGTCGTGTATATCGATGAAATTCTTGTGTACTCCTCTTCGGAATATGATCACAGAAAGCATGTCAGGGCCGTCCTAGAGAAACTGCGCCAGCACAAACTGTTTGCCAAGCTGGAAAAATGTGTTTTCCATACCACCAAGGTTGAGTTTCTCGGATTCATCCTGACAACTAAAGGGGTCCGAATGGATTCACGGAAAGTGGATGCCATCCTCAAATGGCCATCACCTAGTTCGGTGAAAGGTGTCCAAAGCATGCTTGGTTTTGCCAACTTTTATCGCAGGTTTATCCCGGAGTTTTCACGTGTGGTGCAACCCATCACTGCACTTTTGCGAAAAAATAAACGTTTTGAATGGACCGAGGAAGCCGAACAGGCCTTTCAGGAGTTGAAAGCTAAGTTCACGTCCGCACCTATTTTGAAGCACCCGCGTCCCGATCTCCCATATATAGTCGAAACCGACGCGTCCAGTTTAGCCATGGGAGCTGTCCTGTCTCAGAGAGACCCTGAAACCAACCAACTGCACCCCGTAGCATTTTGGTCCAGAAAGTTCTCGCCGCCGGAGATAAATTATGCGATCACCGATAAGGAACTATTAGCCATTAAGTCCACCTTTAAGGCTTGGCGGCATTATCTCCTCGGCGCCCGGCATACCATCACCGTGATCACTGATCACCGAAATTTACAATATTTAAAAACTGCCAAGGCTCAATCGTCTCGACAGCTCCGATGGGCTTTGTTCTTTGCTGAGTTCGATTTTGTAATCACCTACCGCCCCGGCTATAAGAATGGTAAGGCGGACGCTCTATCTCGAATTGGAATGAAAGAAATAGACACAAACTCAGAACCTGTGCCGATAATTCCCGAATAAAGAATTTTGGGGATAACCACTTTACAAACCCTTGAAGACATTCAAGCACGAGTGAAACAATTCCTGGACTCTTCAGCCTTGCAGGTTTGGATCAAATGGGGGTCTAACTTTTCAGTCAAGGATGGCTTACCTTACTTCCAAGGACGCTTATTTTTGCCAGAAAAGGAATTGCAAGAACTGGTTATTTCCCGTCATCATGATACCCTGATGGAAGGACATCCTGGCATTGCCAAAACAGAGGAAAAGGTTAAACGACAATTCTGGTGGCCTTCCTGGCGAAAGGATATTAAATCTTTCGTGATGTCCTGTGGAGTTTGTGCCCAAAACAAAGGTCAAAAGACAAGACCCGCCGGTCTTCTTCAGCCCTTAGACATTCCACCAGCACCTTGGCATACCCTGTCACTAGATTTTATCACGGACCTGCCCTCTTGTAATGGTTACAATACTATTCTGGTCGTGGTGGATTTATTTTCCAAAATGGCCCACTTTATTCCGTTGAAAGGATTACCTTCAGCCTTTCTTCTTGCCAAGGAATTCCTCGAAAATATCATCCGTTTGCATGGATTCCCGTCCATACTAGTCTCCGATTGGGGAAGCCAGTTTATTTCTCATTTTTGGAAAAAGTGTTGTCAACTGGCACAAATCGACGTAAGACTCTCTACCAGCCACCACCCACAGACGGAGAGAACGAACCAGACCCTTGAACAATATCTACGATGTATGTTGCACCAATCGGAGGGTAATTGGAAGGACATTTTATGGGTGGCTGAATATGCATACAATAACTCGATACCCTCTGGAACTGGTCAGAGCCCCTTTTATACCCTATATGGACATCACCCTCGTACTTCAGACTTGGACTCACCTCTGAGCCTTGAAATGCCCGCAGTGGACCATTTGCATTCTACGATTACTCAAGCCTTCAAGGATGCAACTGCACATTTGCAACATGCGAAAGGGAAATACAAAAAGAATGCGGATCTGCATCGAAGAGAGGCGCCTCCATACCAAATAGGGGATCAAGTATGGTTGGCTACCAAACACCTATCACTCAAGGGGCCTCGAACTTTTAATCCAAGGTATTTAGGCCCTTACTCGATCAAAGCTATAATCAACCCAGTGGCAGTCAAGCTCGATCTACCAGCTAACATGCGGATTCACCCCGTTTTTCATGTGTCACTTTTGAAACCAGTGCACCCAGGAACCAGATTAACAAAGCCACCAGAACCGATTCAGATAGATGGGGAGCCTGAATTCGAGGTGAAGAACATTTTGGATTCTAAGATCTCAAAATCAAAACTTTTCTATCTAATTGATTGGAAAGGGTACGGTCCTCAAGAAAGGTCTTGGGAATCCAGTGATCACGTACATGCACCTCTGCTGGTAAAAAGGTTCCATCGGAATTTCCCAAACAAACCAAAACCTCCAGAAGGAACAACCTTGGAAGGGGCCTTGGGGGGGAGTGCTGTCATGATGCCTACCCCCGGAGCACCAGGCCAGGCCCAGCACCCCTGGAAGCAGGCATCATGCCCTCGGGTAAAAGCCCAGCGGCCCCTTATAGGGGCTCTTTGCACTCAGTTGGACGCCAGGCTCATAAAGGGAGGTGTTTTGTGCACTTACCTGATGCAGACCATGCTGCACGCTTCAGGCCTCCCTGAGACCTGAAAGGGACTATTTTTTCATAGGGACTATTTTTTCACTCGGGAGTGGCCAGGGAAGGATACATACCTGGTTGGGGAAGGATACATACCTGGGACTTCTTTGGAGGCTATTTAAGCCACGCCCAGACAGCAGCTCATGCTTCGTGTTGTTCTGCTTCCTGCAGCTTAACGCTCAGCGTGTCTGCTCCTGCTCCTGGACTCCAGCCACGCCCGCCTCGAACCTGGAAGACCTGCAAGGAAGGAAGAGAAGAGAAAGGTGAAAACCAAGGACTATTTCAAACTTCTTACCTGCATCCGGAATCTTCTCGCCAGCATCCCTGAAGAAAGACTTCCATTTAAAAGCATCGCGTTGCTCGCTGCAGCGCCACGCTTCACTCACCTGTCCTCGAGACATCTCCCGGCTCCATTGCGGCTGTCAGCATCGGACGCCACATCTCTGCACCTATGGGAGAGAGGAAGAAACAAAAGGTGAGCAGAAGGAACACAGAAGGAAAGCCTGATTAACAGCCATAATACTTACCGGCTTTTCTTCCACATTTCGGGTCGGCGCCGTCCCGTTGGCAGGTACCGTAACCCGGCCCCTATGGGGAAAGGACAAGAGACATTTCTGGGGAATGATAAGGACATTTAGAGGGATCGCCCTCATCACTACTCACCTCAGCAGTTTAACCCCTCGACGCATCGCCTTCATTCTGCACCTGAAATAAAGGACAGATCACAGGTTAGAAAGACAACATCAAGGGGGCCTCACTTGAACTTTGAACTTTCATACTTACGGCGCATCGCTCAGGAAAGTCAAGTGGATTTTGCCAGCGCCATTCTGAAAACCAGTGAAGTAACTGGACGAACACGCGCCCCTGCACCAGAAGCAGGATGGAGAGTTCATCCTTCCAAACCATAAGGTGAGCTTAAACCGGGGTTTGGAGGAAGTTAGAGAGGAACGAAGGGGGAAAGGTGGGAGCTACCACACTATTCTGCAGACTGTTAATCCCCTTTCTCATCTGCAGAAGGATATTCCTACGGGCCAGGCAAGCACGATTTGGAGGTCCTGTCCAATCGGTGTTTCGGGTCCTGCGCATCACGCTAGAAGAGGCCACAGCAATCCAGACTAGACCAGCGCCCCCGTGGGAACCAGGTGAGTGTTACAGTTTGCTGGGAACTCGCAGAGGAGGAGGTACCCGGTTGATCCTGTGTTGAGGATGGGTATTGGCGCTCAATGTCGTCCACAATTTGTGTCATGGCCTGCCTGAGTTGGGCCATTTCCTCGCAAATCCTGTTCGTGCAGGCCTCCATGCCCTCCTTTGTCTGGCTTGCATACATACTGAGGTCATCCCTCAGACGGGCTGCCTCGGCCACATGCTGCCCAACCAGCGCAGTGATTTCTACCTGCCTCTGGCTGATGGATGCAAGGTCATGTTGCGTGCTACGAGCTGTTGGGGTGGCTGCTGCGCCCTGGTCCATGCCTCTGGCATCAGGTGAGGACACCTGAGGGCTCCATGCCCCTTCCACGGTGTGGGTGGCTGATCCTCCATGGCTACCTGATCCTGATGATGGCCTTGGGCTGGGCTCAATGGACCGTGTTGGGCTGGGGGTCTGGCTTCGATCCAGAACGTCAATTGCCTCCTCCTCGTCCGAAAGTGGTGCTGTGGCTGCTGCCTCACCAGTTGAACTGGTGGCAACAGAGTGCGTGCCCTCCGTGCTGGTTTCACATGTAATGGGACACATTGCCGTGGGTGCAACAATAGCAGCAGCCGTGGCTTCAGGCTGCGTCAAACTGGTGCCCTTGCTGCCTTTGGCCATCTGCTGCTGAACACTCCTCCCGGTTCCCCTTGAGGTGGTGGTGGTGTCCCCTGTCTCATCTCTCCTCGGCTTTTTCGTTGCTGGGGGAGCAGGTGTCGCAGTGCGCGGGTCTTCAGTGTCTGTCTGTGATCCTGCAGGGGTCAAAAATAGGGAATATAATCGTTTAGGGTTCAACGTGCCTTATGTAGAATTTTTACGTCATGCCTCTCTATGCATTGGGGACTCTTTTTTTTGGATTCCGGTAATGGGGATGTCGGGTGGGTCATGCATGAATGGGTCTGTGTTGCACATGTATGTGGTGATGCATGCATGTATGTTTGTGGCTGGATCCATGGCCTGAATATGGACACATATTTGGGGGGCCCCTGACCCTTCACTGTGCATTGTTTGATGTATACACTCACCTCCATCGGATGAAGTGGCCACACCATGCTTCATGTCTCCAACACTCCAAAATTGCGCTCATATCTTTCTTATCTGCGGATGCATGCGCAATGCCTGCGCTCCACATGACGACCTCTCTGATACCCTCCGTGAGCCCAGGAGCTGCTGCGACCCAGATGTAACCATCCCTACCCATAGTGTTTTCACCAGAGGCCGCCATTCCAAGATGGCCGCCCGCCTCTTCTAGCCTCTGCCTCCCCTTGGCCGAGTCCACGCGAGCTGCATCTCGCACACTATTGGCTGCCTGAATACATTTCCTAGCCAATCCATGACCGGCAGGCGCAAGCCGGCTGCAGCACGAAGGCGTGCACCAAGGCAGCTTCCCTGTCCATGCCTGTGCCTGCTCACTTGCACACGGCACCCCGAGGAACAGGGACCCCTCCCTCCACTGCAGGAGCAGTGCTGGAGCTGGGAGTGAAGCAGGAGCTTCCCCCTGCTTAAAGGTAGGCCACCTGGCTCACCGCCCACGACGATCGAAAATTGCGCTCATATCTTTCTTATCTGCGGATGCATGCGCGATGCCTGCGCTACACATGACAACCTCTCTGATACCCTCCGTGAGCCCAGGAGCTGCTGCGACCCAGATGTAACCATCCCTACCCATAGTGTTTTCACCAGAGGCCGCCATTCCAAGATGGCCACCTGCCTCTTCTAGCCTCTGCCTCCCCTTGGCCGAGTCCACGCGAGCTGCATCTCGCACACTATTGGCTGCCTGAATACATTTCCTAGCCAATCCACGACCGGCAGGCACAAGCCAGCTGCAGCACGAAGTTGTGCACCAAGGCAGCTTCCCTGTCCATGCCTGTCACTGCCTTCTCACTGGCCACTGGCCAGGAACTCTGCCCGTGAGCCACTCCACCGGCACCTGAAGGTACTGCACAAACTGTTTCCTGATCGCCTGAAATGTCGACCCCCATTCACTTTGGCCTGCACACTTCCTTACAACGCTAAATCTATACGTGCGCGCCATAGCGCTTCGAGGAGATTTGCATGTGCTATCCTAATCCCACTCGCACTTGCCGATTCCGCCCGCGCACGCACGGTACTCACCTGACCCCGCATAGTACCAAGAGTATATGTAAACGCTTCCCTGACAAAATGTGACTTGCAAAGCATCTTGTACCATGTGCTTACTCGGACGCTCAAATATAATTCAATCTGCCCTCTATGTTCTGTGCTAGAGCGCCTGTGTACTTGCATACTGTGTTTTAGCCATCCCCTGCTAAAATCGAATCTGCCTACTGTGTACCACGGTGTCACTGTGTTGTGCCTTATGGTCGCCTAGAGACCATTGTACTATTGCATTGTGCCTTATGGTCACCTAGAGACCACTGTACTATTGTGTTGTGCCCTATGGTTGCCTAGAGACCACTGTACTATTGCATTGTGCCCTATGGTCGCCTAGAGACCACAGTACTATTGCGTTGTGCCTTATGGTCGCCAGAGACCACTGTACACTGAAAGGGCTAAGTCATCCATTGCTAGCACACTTTCCATTCCCAATTGCTGCACCTAGCCCAAACACTCCTATCACTGTACTTAGCCTTATCTTTACTTAGTATTTGACTGTTGCTTTAGACATGTATCTAATTGCTGCTTCTAGCCCAGTATCTGATGGCTGCACTCAGCCCAGTATTTGACTGCTGCTTTAGACTTGTATCTGACTGCTGCTTTTAGCCTAGTACTTGATTGCTGCATTTATCTCGCCTAGTATTTGATGACTGTACCTAGCCCACTCTGCCCAGTATCCAACTACGGCATCTAAGTCTAGTCTCCCTAGTTTATCTCGTAGTAACATTATGTACTCCTTCCTGCCTAACCCAGCCCACCAAGCATCGCTCACCAATCTGATAGTCATACTTAACATTGTCTATATGACCATGCCAACATTTCTGCCCACAGAGGGCCCAGGAGCTCACATACAACCTACCTCCAAACCTTGCAACATAGCACAGAGAAACATTAGACTCCGGGCTCGACTACCCAAAATATTCGAACCTATCATTAAATATAACATCAACCTGGAACACCTTCGTCCCAAATTACTTCGACCATTGGCAGCCACCGCCCCTCCCAAACGCCAACTCTATCATAAAATCAACAATCCTATGGCCAACTTCCCTCTCACATTGCAGCCAGAACCTGAATTAAAAGCTGCTTTAATCAATGCCAGATCATTAGTCGCTCATGCTACTCACATAGCAGATGTCATACGGGAAAATGACCTTGACTTCATCGCCATTACCGAATCATGGCTCCACGAGGCAGCAGGTCCGGCTCTCACTCTGGCAGTCCCAGAAAACTATACTATCTTCAGAGCTGACAGACCAGACGCACGTGGTGGAGGAATAGCAATTATCGCCAAATCTGATCTCTCTATGAGAATAACCTCCACACCCTCCCTTAAATCCTGTGAGCTTCTCTCTATCAAACTTCCCACCGCCAGCTCTCAAACACTAAATATCTACCTCCTCTATAGACCCCCTGGCCCCATCAGCACCTTCAATGAAGATATCACCACTGTTATCTCTGAGAAGCTAAAAAATTCCTCTCAAACCTTAGTGTTAGGAGACTTCAACCTAGGGTTCAACGATATCATTGACCACCAGGCTACTGCCGTAGCCAATACCCTGTCAGAACTAGGTTTCACGCAGATCGTGAATACTCCCACACACCAAAGGAAGAACTCTTGACTGGATTGCCAGTCACAACTGTAACCCTTCTATAACAGCCATTGCCCCCCAAATATGGTCAGACCATCATCTTATCTCCTTTACCCTCAACACTAAAAGACCCACAGTATTAACACCCACGCCCGCCATACCCACTTTAACCAGAAATAAGAAAAATATCACAGCTGATAATATTCTGCCCATATCCTACCCAAACTGAATTCTGTTCCTGACCACACTGACCCAGGCATCCTAGTGGATGAATTCAATAATTCCATGTCCTTTGCTCTTGACAGAGTGGCTCCGCTTAAACTTAGGAACAGTAAACCAAAAAAAGCATCTGAACTCCTGGTTTACACCCCACCTAAAAAACTTAAGACTACAAAAGAGAAAATACAAAACAGCATGGAACCGGCATCCGACCGCTGAAAATAAAACTACCCTAATAAACATCTCTTCGCAATACAAAAAAGATATTATCCTGGCCAAACAAGAAACTTATAATAACAGGATCACTCAAGCCAACTCCAGTATGAAGGAGCTATTCTCCATCCTAAAAGAATTGGAAACTCCTATCGCAGTACAGGATGACTCCATCAAAGATAAAACCTGGTGTACAGACATACAACTGGCATTAACCAACAAAGTGGCCAACCTCCAAACTAAAATTGCCCTAAAGAAAGCCTCATTACCAACTCAACCTCCGTTGGACAAAATTCCCACACCCAAACCCAAAGGATCTGCCCTATTCCGTTTCTCCAAGGTCTCGGTAATTGAGGTAGAGAAGACCATTCTGACGCTTAAACCCTCCAATTGCAAAGGTGACCAATGCCCCGCACAACTGATCAAGGACGCGGCTAGAGATCTAGCCCCCTTCATCACAAACTTATTAATGCCTCCTTCACTACGGGTACCATCCCTCACAATCTAAAGGAATCTTGGGTACTCCCCCTTCTAAAAAAGCAAACATTGGACCCCAACATTCCTACAAATTATAGACCCATCACCACGGTGCCTTTCTTACTAAAAATATTAGACAAGGTAGCGTACACCCAAATCCAGAACTTCCTTGAGATGAACCACCTCCTTGGCACCCGCCAATCCGGTTTCCGTCCGCAACACGGCACAGAAACTGCCCTTATCGATTTAAAGGCCCAAATAGACTCACTCAGAGACCAGGGCAAATTAGCTTTCCTCTGCCTTTTAGGCCTATCAGCCGCCTTTGACTTGGTGGACCAGAGAGTCCTATGCAATCAGTTGGACTCGGCGGCCCACTTCTCAGGGGAGGCTATAGTCTGGATACAGTCATTCCTTAGTGACAGGACCATGAGGGTGTTCTCCCCCGCAGCAGCAGCAGACCCGATTCCCATCACCTGTGGAGTGCCCCAGGGATCCTGTGTCTCGCCGACACTCTATAATATCTTCACCAAGCCACTCTTCGACGATCTCGATAATCTGGGTATCACCTATACCAACTACGCAGACTATACCCAGATTCTCCTACCACTTACTGGGGATTACGTCAAAGATCTGGCTTTGGTGAACAGAGTCTATAGTATCATTCAAGCATGGATGGCCAACCATGGCCTATGCTTGAACGATGACAAAACAGAGCTCATCATCCTGGGTACGGCAGCCCGCATCTCCAAACTCAACCAAAACTACTCAGCCTTCATCATCGATGGTAACACTATCAAGGTCGCTAGAGAAGTAAAAACCCTAGATTTTTACCTTGATGCGACACTATCTTTAACCAAACAGGTGAACTCACTGGCCTCATCCACGGCCTATACATGCAAATTAATACGAGCTGGGAAACAATTCCTATCAGATGACAGCTGTCTTATCCTAGCTAGAGCCCTCATCTTATCAAAATTAGACTATTGTAACGCCCCTTACATAGGGACAACCAAACAAATCATCAATAGAATCCAAGTGCTCCAAAATAATGCACTTAGAGCGGCCCTAAGTATCCCTAGAAGAGCACATATCTCAGAAATAAGACGTAAACACAAATGGCTTTCCACCCAAGAAAAAATCAACCTCAAATCTGCCTCCCTTATCCACAAATGCTTAAACAACAAAGCCCCCCGCTACCTTTCAGAACGCTTCAACAGAAAAAATCCCACTAGACTTACAAGGACAGTCAGCCCTAACTGCCTCCTAGTGCCCAGATTTAAACTAGCCACCATTGGAGGATCCAGCTTCCCAGTCAAGGCAGCGCAATTATGGAACGCCCTACCTCATGCACTTAGATCTGACCAAACGTTCAACAACTTCAGAAAGAATAGCATAAAATGGCTCACTGAGAATGAGATATAAATGACTCTCTACCCTCGCACTTCCACTTGTACTTCACCTGACACGCAACAACCTGCTATATTGCTCGTTCGCCACCGACTTCCTATATTGTTTGTTCGCCATAGATTTGATTGTTTGGCTGCGCTTTGTTTGCACCTGCACTTGTCTTACCTTGCAAAGTCAAGAAATGACCACTCTGCCTGCTCTGTAACCTGTAACATATGTAACCAAGCTGTAAACCTCCTTGTTCTCTTGCGCCCTGCTACCTCAGGGTCCGGTGCGCACAATAAATAAATAAACAAACAAACAAACAAACCCTCTACCGATTCCACACCAATTGTGGAGGCGCAGGTCTCCTCCCACTCCCGGAGTTTCAGAGGGGAATCGGTGCCACCTCCTGTGCCCATTGCCAGCTTGTGATTCACTAACAGTATGTTTCTTACGGCAGTCCTTGACTGTGCTGGTGGTGGTGCCCAATGCACTGACTTTGTGGGCAACCTCTGCCCAGATGGCCTTTTTCTTGAGGAGGGTCTCCCGCCGCATGTCATTGCTGAAGACTACATTGGCATTTGCCGCAAGTGTCTCTCTGAGCATGATCAGCTCCTCATTGCTGAATTTTTCTTTTCGCTGACGATCAGCGGCTTTTTTCACGGCCTTGGGCATCTTTGGGCTATCCGGGATGAATTTGTGTTCGAGTTTCCTGGAAAGAGATCCTGGATGCAGAGGATGGCAATGGATTGTGTTTTTAAAGATGGCCGCCGTGCTCTTTCCCGTTCCTGTGCGATGACGCTATTTCCGGTTCCGCTTTTTAACGGTGCCCGCTAATAGCGGTGACCGCAATTTGCATGTAGCGTGAGGGCGGGGGTGCTATTAGCACTTTGGTCGAAGCCGGTAAGGGACTTTTTGGGGACTTTTACGGCATGGCGGTAGGGTCATTACCGGCATGGCGCTATGCTCGTGTCCGCGTACTTGTAATGGTACGCAATTAGCGCCCTCTTGCGAGGGCGGAAACGCTAATAGCGCCATACCGGTAAATGCCGTTTTTTACCGCACAACGTGTAATGAGGCCCTATGTTAGTTATTTTCACTCAGGTTCTGGGATTCTCCCTCCAATAGGATTTTTACAGCAGCAGGACCCCCAATACAATTACATTCCAACATAAAAATGAGTGATTTGATATTTCACTTTCTATTATCAAATAGTTTCAGTACCAATTCTGACCATAGCTCTGATCTGACTTTAGTTTTAGAAATATGAACTCACTAAAAAGTACACCACATTTTTGAAGAAAAATTAAAGTTCTACTCTGAGGGATTCGACCATCCGCACGGGAAGAGTGTGCTTGCCTGGGATTTTTTTGTTTGTTTAAAAGAATGATTAATGGGAGATCAACCTCCAAAAATATGTGGGGCCATACCTGCACACATTTTCCACGCTCACCACACAGCAGAAAAATAGTCAGGCACTCTTGGAGGACACAGCTTACCCATGCCACCCTCCCCTGTCATGTATACTTGACACATGACAGCCACGAGTACCTCAAAAGCCTTTGGCCGTGGGCAGCCTGATTAGTATTTCAAGTCCCCATGGATTTGCATCTCCATTGTCAAACCTTGCTGGTGGTGGCGAATACTGAAGAATGTTAATTAGCAGGTCTCAGGGAAGGCCTTGGTGCAGGAAGTGACAATCGAGACCAGACGCCAACACCTCTTTGTAATGCAATGTGTCAACTTGGTACTACCACTCCTCCTTGGTATGAAAGGGCAGTGACTGTCCTTTCTGGGACCACTCCTTTCAGAGCACAGAAGTATGTGAATTGTAGGAGAGGAAAGTCTGCCTGCAACCCCCTACTTCAAAAGAGGCCCATGTTGTGATCAAGCGCTGCATTGGGCTCAGTTAATTAGGGAGCCACTTTGATGTACAGCAGATAGGAAGATGGGTGGGACTTAGAAGTATATGTTGTCATCCTTCCCCTGTCTGTTGCAAAGCACTCTGATTCTGTTCTGAAGCATCACTGAATATTGTTGGTGGAGACCCAGGATTGGCTCACTTAAGTTAGGCTTGGCCTACACCAATCCCTTGGCCCCCTTTGGCTTTAAAAGAGGGCTGAGCCCTCAATGATCAGATCACCAGAAGACTTCCCAAGGAGTAAGAAGAAGGACTCATTTGGACACGAGCTGAAGGTACAGTCTACATTACATCTTCTGCCGTTGAAGGACGGGCAGGAGTTCCAAGAGGGAAGGAAGATCCCTCCCCTAAACATCTCCCAGGAAACAGAGGGAGATACCAGACCTAGAGGATCCGTCAAGTGGCTCCAGAACCTGTACCGAGGCTGCACACAGCCTGCCCTGCTAGGTTCTGACAGCAAACTTCCTAGGTGGGAAGTGCTAGAGAGTCTCTGGACAAAGTTGTATAGTGCCTGCTGTGTGTGAGTAGTCTGAGAGAATGTTGGTATGTCATGATGGAATGTTTGGATGCAAGTTCATGTGAAGGTTCCAGTTCAGTCAGTCCAGTTCAGTCAGTTGGGGACTTGCTAGCCTGGGTGATAGGACCCAGTAGTTCACTAATAACAACTTGATGTAGAATACAATAAAGCTTGACTTAAGGAACCTACAAGAAAGAGTAAGAAGTGGCTCTATTAAACTGGCGACGGGGTACAATGAACCTGCATGCAGAGAAGAAGTAGAAGAAGTCTGCAGAGGTGGGGAGCAGCAGGAAAGAAGAGGAACCACTGCCCCCCCCATATAAGAAGTAAGTCCCATCAGCCAGTGGAAAGGTTGGGGGAGTATAAGGCCCCAGGGCGAGAAGGAAAAACCCCAGCGCAGGCAGCACAGGTCCGAAATGCAGAAGGAAGAGGAGATGAGCATCTAAGGGGAAGGAAAGGGGAGGATAAATGAATTAAAGCCAGCTCAGGGCCATGTCTGAAGAGAGGAAGAAGGCGCTAATTCCCCATCCATCAAAGTAATCACTTGATGCTGGGTGGCATTATTAAAGTGTACATTGAATGCGCAATTCTACTGTGTGCAGAGTTGCCTGATATTGCTCCCAGGGGAGAAGTATAGAGGGAGGTCCAAGTAGCCGCAAAAGTAGGGGGCGTTGGACATTTCATACAGAGCTACACTGTGACGAAAAAGTGCTGACCATTAAGCACATTAGCAGGATATGTGCAACGGAAGTGGCTAAGCACATTAGCAGGATAAGTGCAACGGAGTTGGACATTTCATATGGAGCTGCACTGTGAGGAAAAAGTGCTGGCTGTTAAGCACACTAGCGGGATATGTGCCACCGAAGGGGCCAATATGTTAAAGAGGACACTTGGGTATGGCGTCGGACACCACGCCCGTGATGATGGGCTTGCGGTTGGAACTGGAGAACTCCACGCGGCACCCCATCCGAGGGAGTAATGATGACATCACAAGTGGCTGCTGGCGAGCTGGTGATTGGGTGGAACTCTGATTAACCAGTGTTCGGCCCCAAGCGTTGTTTCGTAAGTGGGCTGAATCTGATTGCATGGCGCAATGAAGAAATACGTAAGGTTAGGAGTAAAGCACCTAGAGACGTGTACCAACATACACAGGAAGAACAGTACCTACGGGTGTGTGAAGAATACTGAAGTTTCCGGCTTGTCAGTGAAGAGACGCACGATGCCGGAAGTGTTCCGAAGTAGTATAACTGATACGCTGCTGAGGTGGTGAAGGACAAGAGGAGCATTAGAAATATTTTTTTGTGATGACGGAGGCAGCGGACGTGGGACATCCAAGTAAATTAGTGGAACATGATGGTACTGGGTGAGGCGCAGGTCACGCTGAACCGCAGTGAGGCCAAACGCTCCTCTCCCCCCCACCACTCACAGGCAGCATGGGGGAAGGGGGGCCGCGTGGACTTGTCTTCGTCGCCATTGTTGGGGGTCGCCTGCCATGGTCGTCCGGCAGGCGCCCCTGGGTGCTATCTCTGTGAGCACGACACAGGCCCACTATTTGTGGGGTTTGGGGCCTGCCCTGGACGTCCGGCAGGGCCCCTGGCGCTATGGGACATCAGCACCATGAGGTGGGGTCACAACCTGCCAGGCCTCTGACCGTGCGGACATCAGCTACCATCCTGGCATGCGGGTCCCACGGCATCAGGGCATGCAGGCCTGTGCCTCCACGTGTAGGCCTGCAGCCTACAACAATAATGAGACACAGACTTAGTCATACCTCTTTGGGAGTCTGCAGCGCTCTGTCTCACGTGCCTGCAGGAGCTCCTTTTATTAGCTTGGGCCATGACATAGTCATGGCCACTCTTAAAGGGGCAATACACGTGGGAGGGACACATCCCCTTAAAGGGGCAATGCACATTGGGAGGGTCACCCATAACACTGGGTAATGTGATGTCATATATAAAAGATGATAAAGGAGGAGTGTTGCAAGAAGTAAAGGCACTTTTGTTTGCACGTGGGTTATGAATTAAGCATAGCCTGAGCCGGGTACTTGGAAAAGAGGGCGCTTTGCCTTCGATTAAGTTGTGTACACATGTTGCGTGCACTGCATTTGTGAGCAGGATGCCATCCCAGCATGGATGGATACTGTGCACATTATATATGCACTGCAGTAGATAAGGAGACACTTGGGGTGTCATGGTGCCATGCATCCTTTTACTTGTTATATACAGAAAGTGCAACGCATGTGTTTGATGTAGGATGGATTGTGATAAGTGTGGGGCTACGAAGAGCCCGCAAATGTCTAAGAGTGAAGTGCATGTGGTATGACGTAGATAGATGCACTGTATAATGTATTCTGCATTAAAATGTGTAAGATTTAACACTTAAGAGGATTTGCACCTTAGTTGTGCAGTGCACCCATGGAATTGTAGGAGACAATTTTGAGTGTTGTTAATGGCAAGTGAAGTGCCAGGATGTGTGAGGAGCCAATGTAAAGTTTATATGTAATGTCTGTGAGGAATTACAGATTACAGGTGATATGCACCTAAGGACTTTTAGAGTTTAAAGTCAACAAGTAATGAAGATGGAGAGTGGCTGAGTAGTGTGAGAGAAGCACTATCAAGAAATACAATTTGTCTAATTCTAGTTCTAAGTTCTAATTTCTTTTGGGACTTGCAGGTTTTAGAGGTGCAAGGCACCTAAGGACTCTTAGGTGACAAGGTCATTAATTGGTATTTGAGAAGTGATGTGCTATATGATGTTACACGTAATCTTGAAATGTGAAGGTTAGTGTCTATAACTTTGACACAAATGTTAGAAAAAAATGAAAATTGTCTGTAGTGGAGATATTGTAGTACAGGCAAGGGTGCAGGCATGACATGTATGGTAAGAAATGTTGACCTGATAATGATCGGGGTCGTGCCGTCAGAGAGTATGAAATGTGACTGTGAGTGGAAGGTAGTGCCTCCAGGTTTGAGTGAAGTGAAATGAAGTTAGTGATGCTGAGTATTTGTCTCATGCAAGGAGGAGTGTGAAGTATGTTGGGTAGGTATACCATGTGTATTTGAGGTAGCGCCCCTGATTGTGAAAGAGCATATGTTCTGGAAAAGGTGGATGTGATGTAGAGTATGGAAGGTAGCGCCTTCAGCGATTAACAATAGTGTTGTATTGATTGGATTATGTAATGGTGATGATAATAAAAATAGTCGGGATACTAGTTAGTATGGTCATGCAAATAGTGGCATTGGTGTTTTGGTGTGGATGGTGATTTTGTTGGACAATCACCAGGAGTAGACTCATTCCATAAAGGGTGGACATCCCATATGTAGAGTTTTAGAGTAGTTAGTGTTTGGCAGGGGATGCCTGCCAGCCCAATCGTGTGTATGGAATGAGTTGCATGTTTTTTTTCCATGTATTTTCGATTCGTAGCACTGTACTTTTGGTATGTAAATGCAGTGTGATTAATGTACAACTTGCTTTTATCTCCAAATTGGTTGTAGGGTGTTGATCATTAGTGATGTGTGATGGTTTCAATGGTGCCTGGACAGCCCTTTGAAGTAGTGTGTCGGTGGTGGGATGTGTCACAGTGTTTGCTGTGTGTGCGCCTTTTGGACTGAGTCAGTGTGTGAGTGTGGTTGTGCGTGTCAGATGGTTGGTTTGTGTGTTTTGTGTCAGATACCTGCCCCACAGGATTTGATATTAGTTCACTTGTTGGTACAGTTTCATTGTGATTCTGATGTGGCGACGTGTCAGCCTTTCCAGAGCCTTGGCAGTGCTCTGGGGTGGCACCCTGAAGGTCTGTCAGTGGCAGGGATGGGCTTGTGGGATGTTCTAACCCACTAGTCTATTCCCTGCAACATCATTGTGCGCTGTTTGCATCAGAAACAACAGGATGGCCACCAAAAAGATCTATGCGCTAAGGCCGCCAATCCATTTTGCCTATGTCAGTGGTAACACAGAAGACCACTGCCAAAACCTATCATTGGGCTGCCCAGAGTGTAAAATGAAACTACTTGAAAAGCAGAGCTGCATTGCAAGAGAAACTCAGAACTGCTTTAGAAATCCATTTTTCCGTGGCTGTTAAATTTGCAAAATAATGATTCTCCAACAGCAGAGAAGATCCAACATCCTTGCTGGGTGTTAAACATCACTTTATTTAAAGAATCCACCTAAGCACCATGTCAGCAGAAACACATTTCATCATAAGAAAATCCACATTCAAAGGTGCTTGCATGGGAAAAATATGTCAGAAATGGGCGCAGTACCGCTGCTCGCGCCTATGTCAGAAGCTGGCATTTACCTAAAATGTTATTTAAACCTGTACATTAAAATCAAAGTATGGAAAAGAAGAGACTTCCCATCAAAAGCAATACAGGTTGATACAATTCAATCTTATGTTTTAAAAAGTCTGGAATCAAGAGATTTGTGGTTATATTTGTTAAGAATGTTAATGTATTTTAGAAAAAGACTATTTTAAACATTGTTTTAAAAGTGAGTTAAAGCCAGCCAAACTGGGCTTCAAAGACATTCCATAGCTTCTCCCAAGCAAAGGAATCTTCCCCCCTGCTCTGTGCTGAGGAACTGGCAGGGAGTTGTGAAAGGAGGTGCGAGGGGGACTTTGGCCTGTTGCTTTGACAGGAAACAAAAGACTCCCTTGAATGAAAGGAAATGCAATGTGGGGCGTCAACAGAAACCAGTTGCTGGCAGGAAGAGGCTCAGATTGCTCTTGGCAGGCGGGGCTAGACTGAAATATGTATCTGGAACAGTACAAAATATAGTTTTGAGAAAAAGACTCATAGAAAACTGTGCCAAACTGGTAAAAATCTGGAATTTATAGGTTATTAAAATGAAAATGTCGCTCACGTTTTAAAACTATTCTGGAATTTGTGCGATATTCAGAGAGAGAACTACTAAAAATGTTGATATTGTAGCAATTGTGATAATGCTAGGAATATGAAAATTTACAGGAGTATGCCCAGATGTTATGCACATGTATGTGGAAAAATGTGTACAGATCTGACACTGGGTAACCAACCAAAAGCATGAAAACCTGTCAATTGTGAACCGAAACTCTTAAGAAGATAGGACTTTGATGGATACGTGCCTTATTTAATTTGGGATGTGAATATGTATTATTAGTAAGTTGGTTATATTGTAAATATGCTTTATATGAAAAATATGTTTTCTGTGTAGAAACAAAGTGGAGGGTTTTCCCTGGTCCATAAACACAGCGTCATCATGACACATCATGACACACTTGTTTCTTCTCAAATCAGGAGATAGGGAATACTTTGACCAATCAGTTTCCTAGAGGGTGGGCTTAAGATAATCAGCCTATCCACTCCTTTAGGAAATACATAAATAGGGACTGTTGAGGACCTGGACACACACACATTCACCCATCAACTGATTTACTGGTGAAGCGCTCTGCAGGAAGACCCCAGATCCAGACTCCAGAACTCTGAAAGCAGAAGGCCCAATCCAAAGCTGAACCCTTCTTAGCAGGCCTTTAAAATCTTGCAACCTGATTTTAACCCCAAACTTCCAAGGGGCACAACAATTGAACAGCCGGGCTGTGCTGTTTTTCTGCTTCTTGCTAAGAACCCTTGCTAGAACCCAGAGATCCAAACCAGTAGAGCAGAGCTGTAACCCAGAACCAACCCATCAGATCCAGTCCAAGAGGCCGTGCAGAGACCGGAGTGTCTTGCTGACTGCAGAACCAAACGCCTGAAACCTGTCCGGTGGCGAGCAGATTCCAGTCCAAAACCCTGTGACCAGATCCTGACATGCCTATTCTAAAACCATAGTTGTGAGTATTTAGCATACAATTGTCCATAGCCAATCTCTTATCCTTAAGTAATCCAATCAAACCCATTCCACATATTCATGACTGCATTGTAGAACCTCTTTTGTCTGTCCTGAATCCTTCTCTCATCCATATAGTCCTGTGATAATTGTAGTGATAATGATCTTTGCACTAATATACATTTGCTGAAGAAAGGCAAGTGTCGCAGCGGGCAAAGATCAGACAGAGGCGCCACTGGAATGGTGGCTGTACCGTTGGTATCTCGCATCTTCATAGCCCCTTAGTGTAAAGCCAATCCTTGTTTGTAATCTTCAAAAGCGCATCTTTCATTTGAAGTCGTGACTCTTTTTGAGAAAAATCGACCTTTACTAAAACCTCTGTAACTTTTGAACCGTACGAAATTTAAGTGTCAGATTGAAGCTAACATCCTCAGTTTTCAAACGAACCCAGAACCGCATTCCAACTCCTTATAGTTTTGCCGCAATCCTGCTTAACGCGCGCAGAAAAGTTTGCCGCGATTCTGCATTTGGCTCAATTTCACCACATGTAAAATAGCTATTTCTTTGCATTCAACCCCTGAATTCAGTTTTCTATCTGCTAGTTATCCCACCATCATTGCTAGTGTCTACCTGGAACTATCCAAAGTGGCTCCCACTAGTTTTGAATCCAAGTTAGAGAATTAAATCAATTTTTAGCATTTTCCCATTCATTCAAAGCCACATTCAAAAGCATCTGACCTGTTTAAAATCATCCTTGTTTCTCTCTAAGCTTGCTGGGGGGGCATACGGGGGGGAGGTTGAGATTGAAACTGCATTTGTGATTGTAAATGCCTGAAACCTGTTTTCTCTCCTTCCATCTATATATTGCATATTAGGGGGGATTGAGTAGTAGCAGGGGGAAAGAGTGATTTCATTGCATTTGATCAAACACCTAACAGTATTATTTCTGTGCTGCATTCATTTTCTATTATTGCATTTGACTGAACCCACACAAAGTTTTATTCTATGCTACATTATTCTTCTCACCCATACTCCTATTGATTAAAGAGATTGTGATTGTAATATCATCCAACGCTGATCATTGTATAAATATTAATAGTGTGATATTTAGATATTGTTCATATTCATAAAAGTGTGATATATATATATTGTTCAATTCATCAAGTAAATCTTTCAACTTTGCGAAACAACCTACTTCTTAGTTCAGTGACACCGGGGGGAATTCAAAGAGAGGGGTGTGATATAAGGGTACATTGTTCAGAAATAAAAGAACTTTAATATAATTAAGGGTTCCAGCTGGGCATCTCACGCCAGGCATTGACTTAGGTGGAGTGCTGGGTTGAAGCCACTTACAGATTGGGGGATCGTCACAGGGTTTCTGGATTAGAAATACCACTTGTGACAGTTTAACACAGTGTGCTAACTGACAGGGTACATAAATCCTGTTGGGCTACCACACTGTTTTACACTGTGAAAAGCACCCCTCAAAAAAGGGAACGCTCTAAGGAAACAGTGGGCCTCATTACGACCCTGGTGGCACGGGGTAAGCGGCGCCGTAAAAGGTGCCTGCGCCGTTTACCCCGTACCGCCTCATTACGAGGTCCCCTCGCAGGACCCAGGAAGCAACGCCTGGTCAAACCAGGCGTGCTTACCGGGTCCCTCGAGGGGAAGAGGGAGCAAACAACGGGCCAACTCGTAATGGCACGTTGTTTGCTCCCTCTCCCATTCTCATTCAGCCCTATGGGGGCTGAAATGCGAATGGGGAAGGACCGGGTCCAGTTCCTTGGAGGGAGGAATTACCGGGCCTTCCGAACTCGGAATGGCCCGGTAATTCCTCATTCTGAGGACCCGGATGCGATTTCCAATAGCGGCATGGCTACCGCCGAGGTCGTAATGAGGCCGAGTCTGTTTTGCAAAAATAAAATAAACTTCTGTAAGTCAGGAAGGAAATCAATATTTCCAGAATGGCGACATTGGTAGAGATCAATATGGCTAGATAACACCTATTGCATAAGTTATTTGTCAGAGGTGAATGGACAGAGCAGGATCCGAATGTGTGGTTGCAGACAATCACACAACAGATCACTGCAACAGGGTTAGATACATGGAAAGACCAGGGTCCCTAACATATGGCCCTGAGTGAACTATATATGGCACCTAAGGCAAAGGATGAGCAAAACAGATTGCCAAAATAGCGACATATCTATATCTATCTATTGAAGCAATACAGGACAAATATACTGAATGCCAAGATCTGGCAAATAGGCAACTGCAGGCATTAGAAAAGGCCCAAACTGATCTGGACTCTTCTGAGCAGAGGCTGCAGAGGAGCCAAGAGTCCGAAAGTGAAAGTAGGCAGTACATAACCAAAATAAAAGAGGACATGGGTATCCTGCAGCAGGAAAAGGCAGAACAGGATACCAGAATTCTGGCCTTGCAGAAGGAGTACCAAGAAAGTTTGGACTCTCTACTGCAGAGCCACAAAAAGCTGGAGCAACAGCTCCGGGGCAGGGCATGCACAGAGCAGGTAGCCACCCTGCAAAGCCAACTAGACAGAGAGAAAGAGGAGAGCAATAAATTGATCTTGAACGACCTGGACACCCAGGCAGGATTTGATGAAGATTGCCAGAAAGCTGGTGCGCTTCAGAGACAGAGGGACGACCTGGTGGCACAGAGGCAGGCTCTTGCTCAGGAAAGGGACACCTTAGGCCAGGAAGTCTGTCATTTAAAGGAGAAAATGGAAGAAAACCACCTGGCCCTTCAGGGACTGGGTGACCTCCAAAAAGAGCATCAAAAGTTGTTAGAGCACACCAGGAGGGTGGAAGAGGCTCTAGCAAGTAAGGACCAGGCCAGTATGGACAGGACTCAGAAGGTAACTCTCCTGCAGTAAAGACTGGCCCCGTACTCAAAAGCAACCCACGAAGCACAGAGAGAAAATGAGGCTCTCTGTGAGAACAATGACAGGCTCCACAGGCAGGTCGCTATGCAAGAGCGATTGATAGAAACCAGCAAGGCCTTGATTGAGGAACAGAAAGCTCAGGTTCTTCCATGGCAACAGGGAGCAGGGGCTGATAGAGATGAGGTTCGCTGGGAAAGGGAAACACCTTAGCATAACCTCGGGAACCCTAGTACCAGAGGCCTTCATCTCTCCCAATCCCTGGACTCTGCCACCCCCATGTCCACTGGCGCACATGAGTCCAGGGCCACGGGGATGGCAGATTTCAATCCCATCAGAAGTATGGGGCTCATAGACCAGCACCTCCCAGGAATGAATGGGCAGGCATCTGGGTATGGGAACCCAAGTACTGTGAAATTTAGTGGGGAGCTCCATGAGAGTAGGCCCACTAAGGGCATCCTGAAAACCTCTGCCCAGCTAGGACAGTGGGGGGTACCAATCAAATCCTGGGAGCAAGGAGGAATCAGAAGACTCCTCGGAGCGCCCCAGGACACAGGAGACTAGGTCCCCACATTCTGCCAGCCATTCTCAGGCTCGCAGAATCCGGGAGAACCTAGAAGACCAAACGGGCGCCTCTGGGAGCAGTGCCTCTGAGTCAGAGGAGGAATGGACCAGGGTTACCCGAACTAAGAAGGCCAATAAGGCAAGAAGGGCCTTGCTTAAGTACCCCTTAAAGCAAATCAAGGCGATAAGGAGTGTCATCACGCCTTATCATAAGAACACTAGGTATTCTGTTTGGGAGCACTTAGAGCTCTTTGAGCAGATGATGGAAACTTTCCATTTGAAGGACAGCAGTAGCTGTATTCAGTATGTGAAGTGGACCTTCTCACCAGAATACTCTAGCTTCTTTGCAGAGCTGGAGGACCAAAATCATTCTAGATGGTCCACCTACAGGGTGGCCAACTTGAAGCACTTTTCTGTACATAGAAATCCTCAGGAGGCTCGTAAGGCAGCCTACAACTTACAATGTAGGGAGGATCAGGCCCCACAAGAATTTGTGATGGAATTAAAGCGTGCCTTTGCGCAGACCACCAGAAGTCAATACTTTTTTCCATGCTCTACCAAAGTACATCATGACCCAGCTAGTGAGAGATTTTCATGAGAAAAGATCACTAGACTGGGTCATTGAACAGGCCACCCAAAATTATGAGGTACAAAAGCCCATAGAAAACAAGAATAATCCTAAAAACCCCAAACCAACCAACACCCCTGCTGCTGCTAAGGTGGCAGAGGTGAAGGTTGCCCCATTTTAGATTTGAAGATGGGGGGCCTAAAAACTGGCCTGCACAAAATCAGAGCAATCCCAAGCCCAGGCCAATCACAGACAGGGAGCCAAGGAGGTAGTACCACAAATGGGATCCCTCACTCCCCTGACTACATAAGTCCCCGCTACAAGGGGAACAGACCCATCCTGGGTTATGTGTGGACCCCTCCAACCCAAGGGGGGGTCCAACCAAACAGCACCTAACCCAGGGAGCTTCCCTCCGCACTTCCCCCAGGAGGGCAGAAATTTCCCAAATCCTGGACAGAACTTCTTCCCCAGGTACCCACAAAACGTTCAACCCCAAAATCATCCATCCTTCTTTCCCCACTTTCCTGAGCCCGGACAACCTAATCCAGGAGAGGGGAGGCCAAGGGTGGAGGGGTACCCAAATCTTCCCAACCCGGGGTATTATCAGAGAAGGGATAGCTACCCTTCCCGGGATCAGCCCACGGGAGAAATGAGAACCCCTTATCAGCCTGAGCAGGTGTCACAGCTAGAGCGCCAGGTCCAAAACATGGCACAGGATCTGGGTCGCATGCTGAGGGCTCAACGGAACCCTCAGATGAGCATGCCGGCTCAGAATGCCCCAAACTCCGGACCTGGTGCGCCAGAGCAATGACAGGGGCAGAACCCCGACAACCCACTGGTTCCCAGGGAGGAGGCACAAGGGGAAGGGGGGTGTAAAGCCTTGGAGAAAGCTTCCTTCCCCACTTATAAAAAGCCCCTGGAAACCCAGGAAGCGGAACCAAAATCTCCTGCCCCTGAAAGTCTGCCACCCAAGGAGAAGAGGGGGGTAGGAGAAACAAAGAACCCAAACAGACCCATTTTGAGGAGGAGGTACAAATCTTCCAATTTGAAGGAGAGGGATCCTCAGAGGATCCTGGGAAAAGGATCCTCTCCTTCAGAGATGGGGGAACTCCTCCCAAAGAAAAATGGGTCCCAAAGGATTCAAATCCCGACTGGGTAGATGTGGGGACTGAGCCAGCGCGGCTCATCATCCAACCCCAGAAACAACAACATGAAAATCCCCTGGTTCAAATCCATCCTGGTGACTTCCTCCAAAAAGGGGAGGGGGGGTGGCCCAGAACCAGAGCCAGGGGAACCCAAAACTTCTCCCATATCTAGTTGCCACCTTTTCTTTTCAGATTCCCTAGACTCCAAACAGAATTCTGCCCAAATCTCTTTTCTATCAGTGTCCAAAACTAGAAAACTAACCCACCAGCTGTCCAAAAATGTACACTATCTGTGCCCCCTTGCGGAGAAGGCGTGAAGGTTATATGCCCCAGTCCAAATACAGGGGCAGGGTACAAGTTTGGCACTGGTGGACACTGGATCCCAAGCTGCCCTTCTGTCCAAAAAGGCCTTTGATAAAATGAATTCGGGAAGGGGGGAGAATTACCAAATTCCTTTCACCCTTCTTCCTGGATAACCTCAGAACTTTGACGGGAAGGAAATTCCCGTTGAGGGGACTGCGGATTTGGACATTAAAATTGGGCAACACAAGTTGAAGCACCCGGTCATAGTTGTGAGTCCAGAGGGCACCCCGTGTTTACTAGGGAATGACCTCCTGCGATGGTTGTCACTCCTAATAGATTGCGTAACCAAGGTCCTCTGGACCCAGACTAGCCGACCAATAAAATTAAAACAGAGTTGTCAACCATGTTAGTTTAAACGGCACCTGCCACATGGTTGAACAAAAATCTGACCAAGTAGAATTTCACTTCCAGAACAACCAAATCCCAGACGTGATAGTAATAGCAGTAGGACAACAAACTGGTGATGGGTGGTCCTCTCTATTTCTGAAAATCAACCTTCCCTCCAGTTTAAGGTGGCATTCCACACTGAAAGGAAACACTCTGAAATTCTTTACCAATCCACAATCAGACATTCCCACTCCTATAGTCCAGAAAGATGAGAAATCAGCTCAGAGCCTGGCTGAAATTCAGCAAATTGGAGAGCAGTTGTTCATCCCTGTTCAGTTAAAGGGAAGGACTCTGGTCTCGCCCGAGTGTGCGTGAACAACGGTAAGAGCTTCATCAGCGAAGCCATGTTCCGCCAACTCCCAAAAGATCCAGCCATTCCCACATTCAAACTGTTAGACAAATGGGAAATGGATCTGGAAACACCCAATTCCAAACATCTTCTGCCAAGCAGGTGTATGCTCAAAATCTCCATAGGCAACAAGAGCATAGTCCATAATTGTTGGGTCGTGCGAGACATCACTGCTGCCTTTTACTTAGGCAGTGACATTCTCAATCGCTTTGCCATTAGTTTGGACCTAATAAACTTCAAAGCTTGGTCCCGATTAGCGGATAATCCCATGGGCTTTGATGATCCAGAGAAAGCATCTAGGTCAGCTCAACTGCTGCCTATGCAGTTGAAATTCAGATTGGAGAGGAAGTCACCATCCCAGAAAGGACCTGACAATTCTCCCTGGAAGTGAAAGTGAAAAGAGGACAGAAACTGAAAAACCGTGACGCCTATATTCATCTAAATGCTTATCTCCAACAGCAAGGGTTGGGGGTAAACCCAACACCATTAGTCATTATAGAACATGACACCATTCCAATAGAGGTGGATAACAGCTACTTAAAGAGTATCACTCTAGCCGCAGGCACCATTATTGGAATGGCGGTTGATGACCGAAATTTTTCCATAGATTTAGGCAATGAAATGTTAGGACCAATCCCCAAGGACTGTTATGACAGTGATAGTGATGACAACACAACACCAGACAGGATCTTTACCCGGCATGGGTGAACTTCCTGGTGTACACTTACTGCCCTTATGGTAAGGAAGATGTGACCTGTGACTTCAGGAGGGATGAGGTGATTTTCCAGGTCCATGAGGACTGCCTTCCCCACCTGAAGCAACCAGTCCAAATCAGCACTCTGACCAGGGAATTCTCCACCCATCTGGAGGAGGCCGCTGAGATAGCAAAACCAGAAGACTTTCCAGGCTTCAGGCAGATGGTTGAAGAGAGAGTCAACCTAGCTGAGGCCTGGAGACTCTGGAGCAGAAGCAAAAATTGAAACAAATTTTCTTGGATTTTCAAGACCTCTTTGCGGTGGACTCATATGACTGTGGTTGCACCGACATCCACACAACAACAATTCCCACGGACCCTGGCATGACTCCAGTGTTTGTGAAGCAATATCGCTTGCCTCTCGCATCAATGGAGTCCCTTACTGAAATAATTAAGAACCTTGAGTCCCGTGGGATAATCCGTCCAGTCCACAGCACCTTCAATAATCCGGTGCTGGGGATTTTGAAGCCAAACGGCCAGTGGAGACTCTGCGCCAACCTTAGGGAGCTCAACAAACGGGTCCATACTTCCCGATGGCCTCTTCCCAACATTGACCAAGGGCTGGCCCAGATCCAGGGGTCACAGGTATTCACTACAATAGACCTGACCAATGGATACTGGACTGTACCTGTCAGTAGGGAGGACCAATACAAGCTGGCCTTTACCTTTGGGGGGCAGCAGTACAGATGGACCCGGACTCACTTCGGATACATCAACTCCGGCAATGAGTTTAACATTTTTCTACATAAGGCCATGCCCGACCTGGATGAGAGGGGTAACCGGCTTATGTAGATGATGTTCTCATCAAAAGCTCAACTGGGTAGGAACACATAGTGGAGATCCGTTATGTTCTGAACCAGTTTAGGGCTGCCGGAGCAAAACTTTCCTTTCAAAAGGCACAGTGGTGTAGAACCTGTGTAAATTTCTTAGGGCGTGAGATTACTCCTCAGGGTCTCTGTCCCCAGGAAAAGAAAGCGGAAGCACTCCAGAAATTGAAAGACCCCACAACTCTGCGGGAACTAAGGAGCCTCCTGGGACTGACTAATTACAGCAGAAAGTTAATTGAGGACTACGCAGAGATCACAAGACCCCTGATTCATCTTTTGAAGGGGGGGTCAAGTGGGAATGGGGTCCAGAACAAGCCGAGGCAGTAAGACAATTCAAAAGAAGCCTCTCACAAGCGCCTTGCCTAGCTTACCCTGTCAAAAACAAGGAGTTCTTCTTGGAGACAGGGTTCTCTAATACATGCTTGACTGCAGTATTATACCAAAAGCATGACAAGGTCAATAAAGTAATCTCCTATGCGAGTAAAACTTTATCCTCTGTGGAGGAATAATTCAACGATTGTGAGAAGGCACTCCTGGAAACGGTGTGGGCATTCAAGAATTACCGCCCCTCTATCCAGGGGGAACACATCATAGTGGAGACTCCAGACCAGCCTCTGCAATATCTCCAAAGTGACAGAATCTGGGCTGGAAATGTGAGTAATTCCCGAATTACTTCCTGGATTCTGTCAATGCAAGGCTTTCCTGTGGAGGTCAGATATGGCCAAAACAAGAAGAGTCCCCTCGCGCAAGGTCTGGCTGACTTGCGTGATTGTGCCAGAGAAAACTGTCTCGAGGACGAGAGTCTAAAAATCAAGGACAACATGGAGGCATACCTTAATTCCCCACACAAAGTCTTTGAAGAAGACAAGTCTGAGGGAATGCCCACTCTCTATGTGGATGGATGCTCTTACCATGTTGACAACAACGGGGAAAAAGAACTTGTGGCCGGCGTAGGGAATGCATGGGTGAATGAGACCCCAGAACCCTCCGCTGGGTACAAGATTGGTCCCCTTAGTAGTCAAATGGCAGAGTTGATGGCTGTGCATTAAGCCATCCTCACTGCTGTCCAACATCAACTCCACAAACTGGTCATAATCACTGATTCGGATTATGTACGGAACGGGTTCGTAGAGCACCTGGTTAACTGGAAAACCAGAGGCATGCTATGTGCTAACAACAAACCCTTGAAACATGGGAAATTAATTCAACACGTTGATGATCTGGTCACCTCGAATGGGATGACCATCTATTGGAAAAAGATCAAGGGTCATTCCAAAGTAGAGGGACCAGACAAAACTGGAAATGACTTAGCTGATCAGCTGGCCAAAACCGGAGCCATCCAAGGGGATCTACTTGAGCTCGAGTCCCTGTTGGGGGAAATCCAGGTCACTGCTATCACTAGGTCCCAGACAAATGCTCACAATGAACTCTCAACGGCACAATGGAGTAAGGAGACCCCAGATGCTGATTTGATTACGGCTCAAAAAGGGGATTCAATAATTGGTAAGTTTTATCAACACATTGAGGACCCCGAGAACTTTCCCCTGACGGATACCGATTACATTGGGAAAGAGGACCTCAGAGTGTTGATGAAATGTCCAAAAATGTTCTGAATCCAAGACGGTTTGTTGGCAAGGAGATCCCTAGCTGGCCATGATCAGTGGGTGGTCCATACCTCATTCCGAAGCCTGATGTTAAGTCACGCCCATGATGCGGCCACAGCTGGTCATAGGGGGTTTCATACAATACTTGAAATCTTAAGAGAGGTGGCATACTGGCCACACATGGGGCAGGACCTCAACCAATACTTGAAGGGGTGTCTTGTGTGTGCACAATTTCAGCCAACATCCCTCACACACTGTGCACCTCTCCAAAAGAGAGGGATGACACTGCCTTGGTCAGATTTACAAGTCGACTATATCGGGCCCGTGACTCTCTCCTCTAGGGGGAACAAGTACATGTTGACCGTGACATGCTTGTTTACTAAACGGGTGGAATGTCTCCCGGCCCCAAACTGCAAGGCAGAAACAGCAGCTGCCCTGATGATCAACCACATCTTTTCGTGTTTTGGACTACACCAAAGGATCGAGTCAGAACGAGGTAGCCATTTCACCAGCAAAGTAATGACAAAGATGTGGGAGATACTTGGGGTCAAAAGGAAGCTACACATTGCTTACTGGCCAGCCTCTAGTGGTGCAGAGGAGAGATACAATAAAACAATTGTGAGCGTATTAAAAATGTTTGTTGCAGATTCTGGACCAAGTTGGGATATTCGATTACCTCTTGTCCTGATTGGCCATCAGATCTACCCCTTCATCTGCAACTAAAATGTCACCGTTTGAGCTGATGACTGGACGCAAGATGGTGCTTCCACAGTATCTGCTCTACAGAACCCAAGATCAAACATTGATCAATGCCTCTACAACTCATGAGTATGTTGAAAATCTAAGAAAACACCTTCAACATTTTTTTAGCTATGCTCGGCGAAATCTAGAAAGATCTGCAGACAGCATGAAGACCCACTATGACTTAAAGACTACCAGAAAGGAATACAATGTAGGAGACCAGGTCTACTTATACAATTTCCAAAGGAACCAAGCCAAACAGCGCACATTTTTGCCTAGTTGGAGGGGACCTTTTGAAATTGTAGACAAAATCTCACCAGTCGCCTACAAAATCCACATCCCCAAAGGCAGTTTGGCAGAGGGGGAAGATAAGTGGGTCCATATTAACCAACTAAAGTGTTGCCATCCTAGGCACACTCTCCAGCAACTGGAAGGGGTCACTCCAGCTCCCTAGAATTCCAACTATAAAATATTCCATATATAGTCCATAGCTTACAATAGAAAAATGTGTCCTGATTTATCAAAATGTATGTGCCCGCACCACTACATTAATAGTGCTGGGGAAATGTCTACAAATATGCTTTTGCTTTGTCATCCTAGGATTGGAAACCATAGTTGATTGGCCAAGGAGGACTACCCGTGGACCGGAAGCAAAGTTCCAAGGGGCCCGGAGTATAGCTCAATACTCACATCAGGACTGGGCGAGGAGAACTGGTCGATCCACCCCTGATGGAGGAAAAGATGATGAACTTTGGCATTTTTGTAACCAAAAGAAAAGAGACTGACCATCCCAGTCTTGCGACTTCCCATTGATGGACGTGCAACGTCAAATCGCAAGAAGGGGGGCTTGTGGGATGTTCTAACCCACTAGTCTATGCCCTGCAACATCATTGTGCGCTGTTTGCATCAGAAACAACAGGATGGCCGCTAAAAAGATCTATGAGCTAAGGCCGCCAATCCATTTTGTCTATGTCAGTGGTAACACAGAAGACCACTGCCAAAACCTATCATTGGGCTGCCCACAGAGTAACATGAAACTACTTGAAAAAGCAGAGCTTCATTGCAAGAGAAACCCAGAACTGCTTTAAAAATCAGTTTTTCCTTGGCTGTTAAATTTGCAAAATAATGATTCTCAACAGCAGAGAAGATCCAACATCCGTGCTGGGTGTTAAACATCACTTTATTTAAAGAATCTACCTAAGCACCATGCCAGCAGAAACAAATTTCATCATAAGAAAATCCACATTCAAAGGTGCTTGCATGGGAAAAATATGTCAGAAATGGGCGCAGTACCGCCGCTCGGCTGTGTCAGAAGCTGGCGTTTACCTATACTGTCATTTAAACTTGTACATTAAAATCAAAATATGGAAAAGAAGCGACTTCCCATGAAAAGCAATATAGGTTGATACAATACAATCTTATGTTTTAAAAAGGCTGGAATCAAGAGATTTGTGGTTATATATGTTAAGAATGTTAATTGTATTTTAGAAAAAAACTATTTTAAACATTGTTTTAAAAGTGATTTAAAGCCAGCCACACTGGGCTTCAAAGACATTCCACAGCTTCTCCCAAACAAAGGAATCTTCCCCCCTGCTCTCTGCTGGGGAACTGGCAGGGAGTTGTGAAAGGAGGTGCGAGGGGGGCTTTGGCCTGTTGCTCTGACAGGAAACAAAAAACTCCCTTGAATGAAAGGAAATGCAAATTTGGGCATCAACAAAAACCAGCTGCTGGCAGGAAGAGGCTCAGATTGCTCTTGGCTCAGCCAAACCTTGGACGCGGGGCTAGACTGAAATGTGTATCTGGAACAGTAGAACATATAGTTTTGAGAAAAAGACTCATAGAAAACTGTGCCAAACTGGTAAAATTCTGGAATTTATAGGTTATTAAATATGAAAATGTATAGTAGTATGCCCAGATGTTATTCACATGTATATGGAAAAATGTGTACGGATCTGACACTGGGTAACCAACCAAAAGCGCGAAAAACTGTCAATTGTGAACCGAAACTCTTAAGAAGATAGGACTTTGATGGATACGTGCCTTATTTAATTTGGAATGTGAATATGTATTATTAGTAAATTGGTGATATTGTAAATATGCTTTATATGAAAAATATGTTTTCTGTGTAGAAACAAAGGGGAGGTTTTTCCCTGGACCATAAACACAGCGTCATCGTGGCAAATCATGACACACTGGTTTCTTCTCAAATCAGGAGAGAGGGAATACTTTGACCAATCAGTTTCCTAGTGGGTGGGTTTAAGATAATCAACCTATCCACCCCTTTGGGAAATACATAAATAGGGACTGCTGAGGACCTGGACACACACATTCACCCATCAACTGATTTACTGGCGAAGCGCTCTGCAGGAAGAACCCAGATCCAGACTCCAGTACTCTGAAAGCAGAAGGCCCAATCCAAAGCTGAACTCTTCCAACTTCCAAGGGGCACAACAATTGAACAGCCGGGCTATGCTGTTTTTCTGCTTCTTGCTAAGAACCCTTGCTAGAACCCAGAGATCCAAACCAGTAGAGCAGAGCTGTAACCCAGAACCAACCTGTCAGATCCAGTCCAGGAGGCCGTGCAGAGAACAGAGTGCCTTGCTGAGTGCAGGACCAAGTGCCTGAAACCTGTCTGGTGGCGAGCAGATTCCAGTCCAAAACCCTGTGACCAAGTCCTGACGGGCCTATTCCAAAACCATAGTTAGTATTTAGCATAGAATTGTCCATAGCCAATCTCTTATCATTAAGTAATCCAATCAAACCCATTCCACATATTCATAACTGCATTGTAGAACCTCTTTTGTCTGTCCTGAATCCTTCTCTCATCCATATAGTACTGTGATAATTGTAGTGATAATCATCTTTGCACTAATATATATTTGCTGAAGAATGGCAAGTGTTGCAGCGGGCAAAAGATCAGACAGAGGCGCCTCTGGAATGGTGGCTGCAGCGTTGGTATCTCGCATCTTCATAGCCCCTTAGTGTAAAGCCAATCCTTGTTTGTAATCTTCAAAAGCGCATCTTTCATTTGAAGTCTTGACTCTTTTTGAGAAAAATCGACCTTTACTAAAACCTCTGTAACTTTTGAACCGTACAAATTTAAGTGTCAGATTGAAGCTAACATCCTCAGCTTTCAAACAAACCCAGAACCGCATTCCAACTCCTTATAGTTTTGCCGCAATCGCGCTTAACACCCACAGAAAAGGGGGGTTTGCCGCGATTCTGCTTTTGGCTCAATTTCACCACTTGTAAAATAGCTATTTCTTTGCATTCAACCTCTGAATTCAGTTTCCTATCTGCTAGTTATCCCACCATCATTGCTAGTGTCTACCTGGAACTATCCAAAGTGGTTCCCACTCGTTTTGAATCCAATTTAGAGAATTAAATCCATTTTTAGCATTTTCCCATTCATTCAAAGCCACATTCAAAAGCATCTGTCCTGTTTAAAATCATCCCTGTTTCTCTCTAAGCTTGCTGGGGGGTTGGGATTGAAACTGCATTTGTGATTGTATATGCCTGAAACCTGTTTTCTCTCCTTCCATCTATATATTGCATATTAGGGGGGCTTGAGTAGTAGCAGGGAGAAAGAGTGATTGCATTGCATTTGATCAAACACCTAACAGTATTATTTCTGTGCTGCATTCATTTTCTGTTATTGCATTTGACTGAACCCACACAAAGTTTTATTCTATGCTACATTATTATTCTCACCCATACTCCTATTGATTAAAGAGATTGTGATTGTAATATCATCCAACACTGACCATTGTATAAATATTAATAGTGTGATATTTAGATATTGTTCATATTCATAAAAGTGTGATATATATATTGTTCAATGCATCAAATAAATCTTTCAACTTTGCAAAACAACCTTCTTCTTGGTTCAGTGAGACTGGGGGGGAGAGTATTCAAAGAGAGGGGCATGATATAAGGGTACATCGTTCAGAAATAAAAGAACTTTAGACATAAAAATATATAATTAAGGATTCCAGCTGGGCATCTAATGCCAGGCATTGACTTAGGTGGAGTGCTTGGTTGAAACCACTTACAGATGGAAGGTATTAGGTTTGTTACTGGTGGCAGAGGAATGAAGATTGGTTGTCCATTAAGCTGGCAGGTGTGTACTCTAGTGTGGCAGGCTAGATGCTAATTCGTGGCAGGAATGGGCGGGAGCAGTATTGTGCATGTTACGAAGGATTTAACATCTTTGCAGTGTGTGGTTTTTGTTGCCATACCTGTAGGAAATTTGATATGTTTGGTTAGGGGGCATCTGTCAGGAGCGGTATCAGAGTAGTGTAAATGTTGTACACAGTGTGCAGTGTGTTTGTGTGTTCAATTGTGTTCATTTTGTAACGGGGGAGATGTGTTGTATAGTGCTTGCTGTGTGTGAGTGGTCTGAGCGAATGTTGGTATGTCATGGTGGAATGATTGGATGCAAGTTCATGTGAAGGTTGCAGTTCAGTCAGTTGGGGACTTGTTAGTCTGGGTGATCGAACCCAGTGGTTCGCTCATAACAACTTGATGTAAAATACAATAAAGCTTGATTTAAGGAACCTACAAGAAAGAGTAAGAAGTGGCTTTATTACACTCCCTCCTGAGCTTTGGCCTCACCGCCTTGAAAGGACGCAAGCCCTGTGAAGAAGCTAGGAGAAGTGCCACACAGGCCTCATCAAGCGCCCACCTTTTTAAGGACAATTTCGAGACAGTCGAGTCCTCGAACCGCATCTGGCTGCATCGCTGACTGTTGTCACGCTGCAGTCGCCAGAGCCGTCCGAGACGCTTCAACCAGCATTCCAAATCTGCCAACCAGCACAGGGGCAATGATTCTTGGCCCCGAGCCGCCATGCTGGACAGCCAGCAGACGTCCGTCCAGCCTTGCTTGCCGAACTGCCTACCACCTAGTATGTGCAGCAGTCGCCCACCACTAACTCTGTCTCACAGGCTACTAAGCACCCCGGAACCGCCTTGACGCTGTCGAGCACAAAGAACTTCTTCAGAATCAGGGTTCTGCCCACTTGGTCCTTCTCTGAAGGCCCCTAAATACAGTTACGACTCTTTGCCCCTTTGCTATTGAAACCAAATAACCTTGAACAGTAAGACTGATTGCTTCACCAACTACCCGCCTGTCAGTATTAGAGTGAATCCCTTTCCTTTGTGAAACTGTCCTCTGTGTTTCTGTGTTGGTTGTAATTGTAGTGTGCTATAACTGTCTGTTGTAGTAATAATAAAGTAGATATTTTTATACAACCTTCACTGGACAGTCCCATTATCATTGGGTAATAATTGTATTTTCGCTGTGTCACAACTAACCAACGATGTGCATAAGCCTGCTGTTGCGTCCACGTTACCACAATTGGACAAGGAAGTCTTATAATTCACTTGTATTCCAATCTGTTCGGATCCCTTCTGGTGTACTAGAGGTGTGGTGTTGATAGACCACTGGTGCCCCAGAAGTTGATTCGTCACATCTGAATACAAAGAATCCAGCGAGATTAGCAATTCACTCAGGTAAGTGAATCAATAGTATGTTCAGGTTTGATCCGTATGGCTTTGGGAATTGCAATAGTAGTCATCACCCCCAATTCTGAAAACCGACATAGCATATTGTTTGCAGACCAAGAAAAGGGAAGTGACTAGACAAAAAGTTGAGATACTTTCTCTGCAAGTTTTAAGAAGGATTGAGCATACATGTCTACCAAACCAAGTTTAGGTAAGACATATTATAGAACTGTTAAAAAAAACATTGTATTTACTACTGATCAATTGGGTTTTGGCCACATTTAAAGTCATTTTTAAGAAGCCTCATTTTATTCTGATGGCATTTGCCTGAGCTAATCCATTTACCGAAAGCGGTAATTAATTTACCACCGACATTGTTTCGGCCATTATTTTTCCCTTCTGCAATTGGAGGTATTTTTCCTCCCGCAGTACTTTCCGTTTGCCACAAACGGTGGCATTATAGCCTTTGTGGAAGAGTGCCAAGGGCTTTATCCATCCCTGATCGACATCGCCGGATGTACAATGCATATTTTCTAGTTTAGTACCGCAGATGAGAGGGAGACATGTGATATGGGCAATGTGTGCCCCTGTTCGTAAAGCAACACATGCTGTCCTTGGGTTCATTTCATAAAAGACATGTACGTTAAACCGTATTTCATGCTCTCTGATGCTGAGCAATTGGCCTCATTCTTAATTTAGTAGGAAATCTCAGCAATACAGTCTGCCTCAGCAATCCTTGTCTTTTGTCATATCTGCGCCTTTCAATCTTCACACGGACCCTTATCAGCAGTTCTGTAATGACTTGTGTTTCCTATTTGCCGGATTGCAATGTAATGACACTGCTCTGTGCTGATGGCGTGTGCTCTAATGCAACTGTACTCTGCTGCCGGCTTGTGTTAGAATACAACTCTTCTGCACTGCCAGCTTACATTATAATGAGCCCCCAGTGTGCTGTGGGCTAGTGTAATAATGACACAGCACAGTACTGCTAGCTTACCATGTAATGCCCCTGTACTGTGCTGCTAACAAAATCGCTTTCTGGTGAGTCCTCATAACACTGAGGTCAGATTCTCTACAGCCACTCACCAACCCTGCTGATAATGGCCCGCCACCACATTAAGGGCCTCAGCAAGCGAGGGTCTTTGTGTGGGCGGGTCACTGCATCATAATTAACCACCTGAAGATTCAGAGAGTCATATATCCTGTGGACCTCTGTGCCCGCTGAGTACACCATCGTGGCAACTTTTGCGTCATCATCCGTCTCCCCTGATGCCCTGAAAAACATTTCCAACTTCTTAACCCATAGAAGCCATTTCGGCCCCAGCTTTGATGGTGGGCCTGTAGTGTCAAATTCGGGCATAGGCGCAAGGGTGCTGTGCATTCTACGTGGAACAGGTGCAGGGGCTCCCCCTTCTTCCCCCTCTTCACCCATGCTGATGATATGGTTGAGGGTGTCACTGCCAGTACACTCCTTGCGTGCTTTCACAGGCTAAACGGCCTCAGGATGGGTGTTCAGGTACCAAAACACCGGATGAAGAAGTGCTGGGCCTGCAGCAGTGGATGGTGACGCCTCCAACCGTCTCCAATGACTTCTTGGGTCTTTTCTCGAATCCACGGCCCCTCAGACGAAAAGGCCATGGAACGTCAAAAAATTGTTCCACATGGAAATAGGGTCACAGTCGGCGCACGAGCACCCGCCTGGGCCACAACCGCTGCGATCCGCGTGTTATCCAAGATGGCTGCCGGCCATGTGTGTAGGTACGCGACGAAATGAGGAAAAGACACTATCTCCGACTCGATCTGAGCAATGTCTTGTTTCTCTGCCGTCGCCGCTCCTCGTCACCAGTGTTGTGTGGGCGGGTGACCCCCTGGGCCTCCGCCGGCATTCACACATGCGCACTCATTCACGCTTGAAGAACACACACGGGACACGTGTTGCCTGCTCGGGTCCCGGCAGCAACTGCTGGCCGGGACTTTCTTTATTAACCACGCGCATGCGCGAGCCTTGTTATGGGCTGCGCATGCGCGAACAGCGTAGCCACTACGCAACACCTATTGGCTGGTGGCAGTGTCATTGCTGGCAGGGTCAGCCCACTATTGCATTGAATATCGCCATTAACAGCCACAAGGATTATTATGAATAACCAAAAAAACACAAAAAGATCTTACACATTGATCCATCAAGCTCTGTTTTCTTGGTTGATGACCATGACGTCATCAGCAAGGAAAAAGGGACATTCGAAGTATGGTGTGGTTTGAGGGATAATCACATACGTTTGTTTTTTATTCTAAAGAGCCTTAGCACCCACGTGGGATCTTCCCGGGTGCTATGGGTGTTCATGGAAGCAGGCAAGGGAGCAAAGAGAGAGAGAGAGAGCGCGGGCTGAGTGCAGGCTGAGCTGCACACAGTTTGCTCGGGATGAAGTCACACGTTCTGAGCATCCTGATTGGCTATCCTCCCTGCCAATATGTTAATATACTGTATTGCCGTCTTGCACTGCAATTCCACCTTCTGTGACACTGGCTTACTTTCCAATACCACTGTATTGTACTGCTGACTTGCTTTGTAATGGCAAAGTAATATGCTGCTGACTCGTAGTGTACCATCTCTCTATATATTTGCACAAAGACCCGGCTACAAGGCTTCCAGTACCTGTCTTTGCCTGTCCTTGCATGCCTGGCGTGTCCTGTTTACCAGAGACGCTCTACGCCTGCGCTGACATAACCGGAGCATGGTTACTGCTCATTTCTGTCCAGCGTGTAACCCTCAAGATGATTGTGCCATGTAAACTTGATGATCATACCCGCAGAACTCTCTGCGCTGAAGGTAAGAGGGGCACGACCTCTCCTGTCCGCATTGAGAATATGTTACTCTATTGCCATGCAGAAGCCCTGCTAAACCTGCGCCTATACACTTTCTCCCTCCGTTATCACTTAGTGCTCACCACGATGGTGCGCACCTCCCTACATAGCCCGTTGACTCTTTCAAGTGTTTGCAAGCCTTTGACCACCACCAGTGTGCTACAGCCGCAACCGACCCTGCTGATACCTGGACCATGCCCCGGCTCACAGGTAAGAGGCGTGACTGCTCCTCCACTCCTGGTCCCTGCCATGACTACCCGCCATGAACTTGGCCTGCTCTCCACGCCAGCATCATCTTACTCCCTATGTACAACCGGAACCGGGTATTCGACTTGTTCCACCGCCCTACCCAGCCTTTCTTCCAACCCCCTGCCACATACGACCTACCTCGCACTGTCCACACAGTGGTTCGATACACCGGTGCCGCCCATCCCTTGTTACCATCCCTCGCCCCACCGGCAGACCCACCCAGGCTACCTCGCACCCGTCCTCCAGGCCGTGCTATGCATCCATCGGAAATGACCAGTTGTACCACTATTCAAAACCATGCGCAGATAGCACACCTATTACTACCTACTTCCACCTTCTCCAAACTCACCACCACTACAGTGAGTCTGAACAAGTATGTAGACACCTACCTGTCATGACCGTTACACCGACTGCATGTTGAAACAGCCCCCCACACCATGAGGTGAGGCTGGGCAAGTATGTACACACCTCTATACACCGTTGCCCCCAGTTGACTTATGTACTTGTATAATTGATGTAGCCCCCGCAACATGAGGCGTGGCTTAGCCAGTGTGTCGATGTACTCCTATTTTGACTTACATACTTTTATAATTGATGTAGCCCCCGCAACATGAGGCGTGGCTTAGCCAGTGTGTAGATGTACTCCTATTTTGACTTACATACTTTTATAATTGATGTAGCCCCCTGCAACATGATGCTTGGCTTAGTCTGTTCATGCTGAATATGCTATTTTGCAACCCCTAAGAAAGTTTACGTACCTGCACTTCTTTAACTAGTGCCCTGATGCTGCCTGAGAGTTTGGTGCGTTGCTATAAATGTAAAAATAAATAATAAATAAGTACACGTGTATATAGTGCCAACTGCCTACCTGCTGCTTAAGCGCTCTATATCAGCAGGGGCAGCAAGGGGCAGGAAAGGTAGGGCATCAGAGACTGGGAGCCACAGAGGGGACTGAGGCAACCGATATAGGAGGGCCTAACCTCTGCGTCTGAAAATCATAGGGTCAGTAATCAGGTGCTCATCTTCTGGCCAGGATTTACATAACTTGGCTACCTGCACCTGAAAAGCACCCCTGTGGCCCAACACAATTTAAAACGAGGAACAGCAACTTAGCCACTGCTGCACGATGTGTGCCACATAACCTTATCTAGCCGATTCTGGGGTGTGCGATAGAAGGCCTTCTGGTTCAGCGTGAGACTCTTTAACCTCACCCTGGCTCAGATGGGAAGCCAATAAAATCTGCTCAGAACTGCTGAGATGTGGTCACTTCAAGGGTTATACCATTGGCTTGTAATGTAATGCTGTCATCTCCATGTCTATATATATATATATTCACTGAAAAACCTTTGTTAAAGGGACGTTATGGTTAAGTTGCACAACAAAAAGTCATGAAATTCAGTGAAAAAACTTTGTGATGTCATCTTTGATATCCTGGGTGTTAGTCTTTGCAGTGCACAGAGGTGGTGCGAGTTATGCTTGCTTAGCGTACCGTAACTGGTGAATTTCAAGGGGTTTTCGGTTTTACTTGTAACCATAACGTCCCTTTAACAAAGTTATTTCACTGAATTTCATGGGTTTTTGTCAGTCCATGCTAATTTCCTACAATTTACTAGTATCATACCCCAATATAGCAATATTTGTGTCCAATGTACAAAGTTTCAACTTAAAACTCTGCCATTTCCCGCCTTCTACTATAATTTGTAACACTTTTATACACTTTTTGCCACTTTCCCACTGTTTTTGTGTTCATCGATATTTGCAAACATCTGATGTTATTGCAGACCCTGCGAACAGTGTCACGTTGCCATGCACCTGCACGCGGCATGATTACGTGTCCATGAAGGCAACTGCATTCGCGATCGGGTCTGTGCTTCACATCCAGTTTGGAACTGCAATTTCTACTCATAGGAAGTTTCAAGCTGAAAATGTACCCTTGCGCAGCTCCTACACCTACTCTTACTCATTATCCATTAAGAATCTAGCACACAGCACATACTTTGAAGAATATTAGCAAAACTGCTATTTATCTTAAAAACGGCATCATCTATTGCCATCCCTCCTCCCCAAGAGCCACCATCACCAATACCAGCTGGAGGACGTAGACAACAACAAAAGCGCAGTACTTTAAAAGACAATGAAAAGGACCAAGAAAATGAGGTAGAGGAAGTGCCTACCTCTAGCACCAAGAGAGAATCCTGGGTGTGGCAGTTCATTACCACATTTGGGAATGTACCAAAGGCTAAAGCTACGAAAGTGAAATGCACTGAGTGTAACGTTGTACTTGGTCACGGACTACCTGGACAGTACTCCTACAGGACCACATCCATGCACCGCCACACCAATTCTAACCACCGCAATGCTCTCAGAAAGGCTGTTCCTTTCTTAGCAAATAGTAGGCTGTCTCCCTCCACTTCATATTGTGCAACCAGTACCATAACCACACATCCTACTTCTGTGGGACACAAAATCCAACCAGCTACCTTGCAAGCAATGAAAGAGGCTGTTAATCATCCATATCTTTCGAAGATAACAGTCCTCTGCATATACTGCAACGCACTACTCTGCATAGGGGAGGAATTTCAAAGTGCTTTTGAGGCAATAATCAAACAGCATGAGAAACACTGCCTCCCTACCTTTGATGAAACACACATGCCACATCTTCACATGTCCTCCTGTCCCTTCATATTGCTGCTTGGTGCATTTTCCCTAATTTCCCGCCCCACCTTACATTGTGACTTTTCCTGCAAAAAATAAATAAATAAATACATAAATAACACAGTTCACAGTTACAAAATAGACAAAAAAGTAATCTTATAGAAGCCGTCCGTCTTCTTTACATTTCTCAATAAAGTAGGTAAAATCAATAAGATTCTATCGGCCGAACTTCAAAGGCCTTCATGGCACTGATTACATTCGCCCGCCCCTAACGCTTACATAACTCTACGCTCAGAATGAGCTCCACCTATTTCAATGACATTTGTGGGCTGCGCAGCCAAACGTACCTGATCATCACCAACATCATAAAGTCATCTAAGGCAGAACAAGGAACTTAAATGCAGACATCCACAACAAATGCAAAACTTTTGTGTCTTTTTACAAAAATCATGGAAACTTTTTATTTCAAATTAAACAGCAATAGTCGGAAATTTAACAAATATTTTTCATTTTCACACAAAGATGAAAACATTCAATTAAGTCAGCGAAAACTTTGTTAACTTTTTCAAACACAGTTCATGGCTACTGAACTTCGCAGCGTTCACATTCTTAGTGAAACTGTCAACTGTAATCTTCTACTGGCAAATCCAATCATCGATCCATCAATGCAAGTCTTTGGGTTCTTCACTAAAAATTATATCCATAACAGACAAATAATCTATGCACATGGTGGCCATTACAGAGGAGAAACTACTGCTTTAAAATTGAAAAAAATGCAACACTTTCACATCCACACTTTTCTAGAACCTACATGCTCTCATGTTGCTCCTTGTTACTGCAACCACGAAAGGACAAATTGTTGTCTGGTGATCATCCAAATTATTGTTATTACATATCCATTGTTGATAATTATTGTCCAAATACTGTAGTGAAGCCGTCGGTTCTTAGACTGTACCCGATGACATGCACAGAGTGGGAGTAAATAACTATGAAAAATCGATAATGCAAAAACATATTTCAGTAATCTGTTACAATTAAATATACACAGTGCATTCTTATTTTGGCTATAAATTAAATTTTCAAGTAACATTTACGATGCCTACTCTTTGTGTCAAATTGACCATTCTTCCATCACAATGTTCATCATATGGCTCACAGTACACTTTCCACACTTCAATAACTATTACTTAAAATCTTGCTTAGATTGCGTTTTGCAAATCCATTCTTCCAATGTTGCGGAGGATCAACCGCTTCACAACACAGTGGGCCTCATTACGAGTCCGGCGGTAACCGTGCCGGAAAAACCATCAGGCTACCGCCGGACCCGTATTACCATTCCGCCTCTGTGATTCCCGGAATCAATGGGGCATTACGACTCCGGTGACCCGGGAATTCCGGAGGCGGAATTCTGTAAGTCCCCATTCCCATGGAGTCCAAGAGGACTCCATGGGGATGGGGACAATGGAAACACTGGTTCTGTCTATGACAGAGCCATTGTTTCCATTTGCGCCTGCAGGCGGGTGGCGTTACTCCCGCCAGGTCAGACCTGGCGGGAGTGACACCTCCCGCCTGCAGGACTCTGAATCAGCCGGTCTGGAAAGAACGGTGGTGGCGTTTTTACTGCCACCGTTCTTTCCGGTTCGGCAGGGTCGTAATGAGGCCCAGTTTCTTGAAATACAAACTTTACTTTCCAATGTCTGCTTTTAAGAAAGTGAATCTTATCATTTCTTTGCGAATTGTGGACACATTTACTCTCTAGTGCAGCGTTTTTAAGGACACATAACAATGACAACCGTCATGTACAGTTCAAAGCATGCCCGAGTCATTTTGTTTCTGGAAACACATGCCACAAAAAGTAACAATATTACTGGCAAACAGTGTACTACAAAAACAACCAAATATTTCAAGTAAACCACGTATCACAATATTTACTTCTATTTTAGGGGTATCAACGCGCCTGTTCCCAATACATTTACATTTTCTTACAAAAATAACCTCATGCGCGGTGCACAGATGCACGGATTTCCCTATACGTCAATAGTAATGTGCCCCTTGCTCAGCTATGAGAAGCATTTCCCTAGCAGGGAGTTGGAGCTGCAAGATCAAATGTATTGTGAAGTAAAGTAGTTTGTCAGAAAGAGCTGCAACTTATAATATCTACTTTCCAGTGTGTCCAAACTTAATTTACTTCATTCATTTATTTCTTGGTTATTTGTAAAGCCCTTAAAAGCCCCCCAAAAATGTGCACATCAGCACAACACCAAAAAAGGGTGGTGAGCTTCTGTGTACATCTATTCCTGTAATCATATCCATTTCTGCATTCATGCACGTGCCCCTCATTGACCTGTGCAGTAAGATGTAAATGTGCAAACACCACAGACACATGTTCATAATGCGCATTGGCAATACGGATTCCTTCGCCCGTTACTTCAATGTTGGCTTACACTGTGGCACATACACTCTTCGTCTATTGCAATCTGCAGCCACTTATCATAGTATCTACTTTCCAGCGTGTCCAAACTTCATTTATTTTATACAGGTATTTCTTGGTTATTTATAAAAACCTAACCAAACAAAAAAATATGCACGTTGGCACAAGACCAAAAAAGGGTGGCGGGGCCATGGAACAAAACAATAATGATTTGATATAATAAGTTATTTGTAACACACCTGTACACAGGTGTTTCTAGGAGCAACTTGACAAAGAAGGGAACAACAAAAGGAAACAGAATAAATGATTTTAGTAAGAAGAGTGTCATTCATATCACGCAAGTGCAAAAGGAAAAAAGAGGAGAAGTGCCAGGGGTATGGAAGGGGAAAGTGCAATAAGGAACTTCCAGTAAGTGATGCTGGGGTGGCCAGTTCTAAGTAAGGGTAAAAAGCTATGGCACCATGTGCTTGTAGAAACAGTCCATAGTGTGTGGTGGGCCCAGAGGCAGTACATGGAGCTACTGGTGATAAGGTTTAGCGGGTGGCCAGATAACCAGTTAGTGCAGCAGCATTTCTAACCTCTAATGTAGTTAGAATACGCCAACAGGTAGCTAACTATTTCAAGCATTGTCTTAATTACAACATACTGCAAACAAACATACTAACCCCTTTACACTCACTTAACTGTATTCCTTTTTCTTTATCCAGTACGGATTTCTGTTCCCAATGACCCAATCATTATATAATGGCTAAACAACACCAGTGTGTCATACACTAATGTTCTACCAAACATAATACTTAAAATGTACTCTTTATGAGGGTCTGAAAAAGAAACGCTACAGCTCTACAGCTATTGAACTATCATGCTAAACCAATTTTACTAGTTTTTTTGCACAAAAGCAAACCAGAGATTGCAGCTTCATGACACTACAACATTAAGTAGCACACAGCAATCTTAATCAACTACATAATGTGTGAGCACTATCCTCAATTGTACTGCAATCATCAGTATCGTATACAACTCATTTACATAATACCTCCATATTACAAACACTTTATACTCCCACTACATTACGTACAATTACTTTACACATATTGCTACTATGGTGATTCTGGCCATACCCTAACTACATTACCTATAATTACGGTACACCTATTACTACTGTAATCATTGTGGCCAGTGCACATATTCTGGGGAGCATGGTTGGCGGCCATGTCCCCCAGAATCTAGCCACTGACCACAACACAATTAACTGTATAACAAGTACGTATCATACACGGTCAACGAATAAAACTCACCCCCAGACCCCTGCAATCAAAATAATGTCTGCAGATACCGAAATTGACTGCAGTACCCGGTGGCATTTGCAAACCCCTTTTTCACTGATAAAAACATCTCTACATTCCTTTATTCCACTACCCTACCATTTCTACACCCTCTTTCAGCCATCAAATAAGCCTAAATGTCTTTCCAAGCTGTCCGTTCAGAACACTGCCCCCAAACTACCCAGTAGGCAGCTATGGCACCTGCCTGGCCTTTTTCAACCCACAAAAATAACCCCATATCATCTTCTTTCCACTCCCCTACCCTTCACAGCCCCTCTTTTCACCACCAAATGACCCAACATGTGTTTTCTAAATTTTTTCCCCACTGTGAAGTCCGCAGTCAGCTGCGACTGTCGGCGGATCCAACATGGCGTGCGATTCCAATATCTAATGCACCTCACGTTTTGTATTGACCAATCATCAGGCACGTCCGATGTCCTGTAAGGGATTTCAATCAGGCACACACCCAGGTCTTGCCTAGCAATGTAGTGCAGAATGAAACCCTTATTTATTTTTGTCTATAAGTTCAATATTCTGAATGATATACCACTCATATCACATCCGTCTCAAAATACCCCCCGGTCACACTGAACCAGGAATCAGGCTAGTTTGTAAAGGTCAAGATTTATTCATTTATTTAATATTCAAGTCACACATAAGTTTGATATATATATATATATGGATATGGGACAGCAATCACCAAGGGTGACAATACAATTCAGAAACTAAGCAAAGCAAGTGAATTCACTTATAATGCTGAAAAATAGAAAACACAGGAAAAAGAACAGTTTTGTTTTGTGCCCAGATAGTGTTTAGGTTAAGATTCCCCCTGCAAAGTTTTGTTTAAATACAAATGAGCAATTCTACACCAATGTGAGTAACCAGCAGGTATTCAGGAATGAAATACAAGGTCGAGAGTTATAGGCAATCTTCCCTCCCCAAACAAGAGAGAAAACTGTTTTGCCAAATGACACTTTTAAACTGACAGATGAAAAAATGGCTTTTTGAAATACTGTAAAAGGGTGCAAAAAGGCAAAAATAGATAGAAATTCTAAAGAAAGCAGAACTCATGAGGTCCTAACATACATGAGCTATAATATAAACAACATTACACACTTCAGGTCAAGATGGGATGAAAGAAGCACTTTGAAATGGGGAAGTGACACGTGTAAACTTGTGGATTTTGCAAATTCGCTGCAAACTTTTACTATGCGATATTGAAGAAAAACGGGTCAAATACACGTTGTGGATACTCTACTTCTTCCTGGGATTTACTTTAGTTATTCAAAATCACTAGGGAGTTATGGTTTTGGAACACAGGTGAGACAATCAGCGCAAGAAGGATTCTAACAATACTAGAGTTCTGAATTACAGATGGGATGGGATGATACAATGCAGATATATTATGGGACACTGTTCTTCCTATTAATACTTACAGAAGAAGTTATTAAATTGGACCGTCAGTTTTAGTCATTGGAGTGGATCAGGGCTACCGGCAGCAGGGCACCTCTAGCGGGACTGGATCAGCAAGGCGATTCTGGTACATTTTGGAATGCACCTCAGACTGGATTAGGATGGCCCTTCTGGTCGCTGGACACGGCAGATTTGCAAGTTCAGCGAGCAAGCCTTAAAGGTGGCAAGCCAAGCTGGATCAGAATTATTCGTTTAAGTTTTGGAGGTTTGCAATTGGGTCAAGCTACCAAGAGTTTCAGCAATACTAAGCCTGGATTCTGCAAAGAAATCTGAATCATCAGGGAATTCCCAAGACAGCTACAAGATGAAGAGTTCTGGCATAAGGTGCTTCGCGGACATCTGGATGGATTCTGGAAGCAGTGTGTTCTGGAAGCAGCGTCCCTATGTGTAGTCAAACTCCTATATTTATCCATTACCAAGTTTATGGCATGGGCAGAACTTCAAAACACACCACCATGGTTGTGAGTGGCTACAGGCATGTGCTTTGTTTCGGTTGGCAGTCTGAACAGAGCTGTCATTTTATGATAGGATTTAGGAACTCCCACCTGGATTTTTACCCAAACATACTTTTGCACAAATGTACATTTCTAACATTGTGTACTCTAATAAAATTGGACACATATATTTGATATTTGATTGTCTACATTTACATTCACTTCCCATCTTTGTGAGAGCTGTCTTGGTCATTCTACTGATTTTTATCAATTTTACCCATAACACTTTGGATGAATAATTTCTAATTTGATACATCTCTGGGCGCTTATCAGTGGATCATATACATACAATCGCAAGTTTGCAACATTAATAGTTTTGCCACAATCAGACATTTTTCATAACTTTGGTTCCTTAAATGGTATGAATTTCCTCAATGTCTTCAAATCACAGGGCTGAAATTAGTTTAATGTCTACCAAGTTTCGGATTTATCCCTCTTTAGATTGCTCAATTAAAGAGTTTTAAACTTTAATCCAAAATAAGGATTTCACATCACAGTCCTTCTGTGTAACCTCCCCTTTTCAGGCAGCAGCTGTCCAGTACTTTGAAGTTCACTGGGAAACCTCCTCCACATCCTGCCCCTCCTTGCAGAGGTCAATGCTTCCTGTCCTTTGTTCTTTGGTCAGCCAGCAGACGAATGTCTAATGCGGCCCCATTGTGTTGCTTGTGGGCATTATGTGGCAACCATTAACAGCCATTAGCCTTCCTGTTCTCAAGGGAGTGTCAAGCGGAGATGTCAGATTTCCCAGGTCAGGCTGTCAGATCAGAATTACGTAATGGATTGGCTCCAGACTGGCCTCTTTGACATTAAAGTCTTTTCATTTTGCATATAAAATATAAGCACAGTTTATAACAGATTTAAACATTTCAAAAGAATTAGCCCTTCACAAACATGCTTTGAATAGGTGAATTTTGCCATTTTATTCTGGAAACAGAAACACATTTAAACTGGGTTTGACAGCTAATTTTCTGAAGCAGCTGTCAGTCAGTGAGGCCTGGATTCCTCTTACTGCACTGGAGAATCCATGATTTCAGCACACTTTCCTTTCAATAATTCACTGGGGAAAATGACTGAATTGTAAGGACATTTTCGGATTAGGCCCTTCTGTGGCCTTGTTTCAGGTGACAGATGATGGATAACAGATGTGATTCCTATTTTTACACCACTTTGCCTGTGTGGGTGGCAGGGTGTGCAGCTCTTTTGGTGGTTTATGAACCCTGCACAGTCTTGCAGATTTGGCGTGCACAGGGGTTATTGCCTCCATTCTTGGCAGTTTTCTTTCCCCATTGGCAAAGGGGTGCAGTGTGGCGCATTGGCGTGGATAAAAATACCCCACAGTCCGCATACCTCACTTCTCCCCCAGACCAATCGGAGACCCGTCCGCGGACCGAAAAGGGAAGTAAGTTTGCTGACCGAACCCAGATATCAACTATTTTTTCTTTGGGCCTACTTTTTGGTTGTTAAAAAAAAATACTGGACGGATTTACACCAAATTAACAAAAGCACTCTTTTAGGACTAAGCCCCCACTCCTGCCCCACATTTGGTGAACATCCGTCCAGTGGTTTGGGCTGCAGACATGAGCAACATTTCTTTTCAATTGTATCTATGGGAAAAACCACACATTTTGGGAACCCCTTATAACTTTGCCCCCATGACAAAATCTCACCAATCTTTGCAGGGTCGATCTGACGGGGCCATATACTTTTTTTGCAACGTTTTGTAAGGATTCGTGGGGAGACCAAGTTATAAGCTGCCCAAAAACTGTTCTTCCTATGAGCTGAGCAACTGAACCATAAATACACGGCCGCTACCGCAGACCCTGTAATAAAAGGGAAATGTGTGGATGTGTGTGCGTGTCTTTTTGAAATTTTCCGCATACGTCCCAACATGCTACAAACCTGAAATTTGGCATGTGGCTAGGTTCCATGGTGTAGACAATGTAACAATTATAAAATATGCCTTTTTTGGATGTATTTATTCTGCAAGTGGTCTGCAATGATATGGCTCTTCGCACAGTAGTTCTGCCGTAGTTCTAAGTTCATTTTTCCTAATTTCAGCAGTTCATGAAAACTTCAGTAATTCATTGTTCCTAAACTTTACACTCGATCAGCATTCTAGCTGATATTAGCAGCACTCACTTCTGAAAAGTCATGCAGGTGACACAATACAGTGCTTTTGTAGTACTGCTGTGACAGGAAACGGTGCATGTCTCTTCAATAGAGTCCACAATGACGCTATCTGTCACTTCGTGGCAAATCTCTCATGACAATTACAGGAACTTCATTTACCATGGAAGTTGCTGAATGTATGCCATCTCAAAAGTACAAAGCTTACATGCTTAAGCCCTACACATAGGGGTAGGGCGATTCTAGCTTACACTCTTCAGCCCGAGACAAACAGCACTTATGTTGAGGTTGCTGCTGCCTCGGCTGTAGTTTGGGACACCAATGATGTTGTTGCGCAATCTCAATGCTCCAACTCAATGTAGCTGGAACCGAATTACAGGATTCATGCTTTTCTCATGGTCAGCTTTGTGCGGCTTGCTCCAGAGTTGGAAACAAAGACAATTTGTTCACACTACCTCCTACAGGAACGACTACCAATATTGTCTACAAAGAAACATTGGTTTAGTTCATTAAAAAAACTTCAAACTAGGACTGAAGTAGGAATTACTGTGCGAAGCCCGGGTGCACCTGCTTGTCTCTATGTATATAAAAGGGACATTTGTGGATATGTGTTTGTGTGTGTGTGTTTGAAATGTTCAGCATACATCCCAACATGCTACAAACATGTCATTTGGCATGTGGGTAGGTTCCATGGTATGGACAATGTAAAAAGTATAAAATATACATGTTTCTAATTTTCTTTTTTATTTAAGCTGTTTTTTATTGGTCTGCAATGCTTGGATATGTGTGTGTGTCTGTTTGAAATGTTCAGTATACTTCCCAACATGCTACAAACTTGTAATTTCTCATGTGGGTAGGTTCCATGGTATGGACAATGTAAAAAGTATAAAATATGCATGTTTCTAATTTTCTTTTTTATTTAAGCTGTTTTTTATTGGTCTGCAATGCTTGGATATGTGTGTGTGTCTGTTTGAAATGTTCAGTATACTTCCCAACATGCTACAAACTTGTAATTTCTCATGTGGGTAGGTTCCATGGTATGGACAATATAAAAAAGTGTAAAATATACATTTTCCAAATTCTTTTCTTTTTTAAGTGGTCTGCAAAGCTTTGATATGTGTGTTTGTCTGTTTCAAATGTTCAGCATACTTTCCAACATACTACACACCTGGAATTTGGCATGTGGGTAGGTTCCATGGTGTAGACAATGTAACAAGTATAAATGATATCTTTTTCTGATTATTTGTTTTTAAACTGTCTGCAATGCTTACCCCTGCCATATGGCTCTTTGCATCATAGGTCTGTCGTAGTTCTACATTAATTGTTCCTAAAGTTCGGCAGTTCATGAAAACTTCAGCAGTTCATTGTTCCTAAACTTTCCTCACTATCAGCATTCTAGCTGACATTAGCAGCACTCACTTGTGAAGTCATGCAGGTGACAAAATACAGTGCTTTTGAAGTAATGCGGGTGACAGGAAACGGTACATGTTTCTTCAATAGCCCCCAGTCTGTCTCAACTGCTCATTGCTGCACAGGCACTTACTTCAATGGAGAGAGAGTGTCTTCTCTTTTTGGGGGTGCCTGTGGATGCCTCTTCTTAAGTGCCCTTTTCTTCTTTCAGCTGCCCCCCCGGAGCAGTCACATGCAGGTTCTTTGAATCTCGTTGCCAATCATGCAAAGTGACCTCCTGGTACAGATGACAATGGAGTCTCAGGTAAGTCAAGAACTCTTTTATCCTAGTTAGGAAGTTATGTAAGACATCCACCAGCACCCTCTCTCTCATTAAGGCCCTTTTCAACTGCCGCACCAGGAACACACACTAGGGACATTCAGCACACAAAATTCTCAAACCACTCAGCATCGAGGCAACCATAATATTCTAACATACATAGCATCAGTAGGGAAAGCAAATCCAAGTCACAGCATAGCACTACTACCACTACTGGAATTGCAACTCTTGCTCCGATTAGTAGTTTTGTTAGTGATACTATTGTGGCTAAAACTACTATATTTGGCTGTAGATTCAATATTACTGTTATTCTTCGTTGTGCTATTATTGCTTGTATTTATTTATTTAATTGTTTTTTATAACACACCTAATATCTTACCTGAGTTCAGTTTCTAAGCGCACATCCGGGATTTGAACTTATGTTTCTCTGCGTGGTCTTACTTCCAAGACCTGTGTGTTTCCCCTGTGCTATCCACACTTCGCAGTATTAGTACTAATATCATCACCACTACTATTGATGTGGCAGGATTAGTAGGTACGTAGGCTACTTGGTGTAGAGGTAAAAAAAAAAACAGCCTGTTACTCTGCCCCTTTTCTGCTACAATTAATCTGCAGAATGTACATCCTCTCCTCCTGGGATGTCACTTACTCTTTAATGGCTTGAAAGCAGTTCACAAAATAAAAAAACAGCCACAAAAATACAAATGCTTACAAACATGTAGAAAATAAAATGGATGGGAACATTAGTTTTGCTGGTAAAAGGTAGACAATATTACTAAGCAACAACACGTTTAAAGGATGATTTTGTTTTTGTTTTGCACCGAATGTACAGATGAAATTGGGGTGATTGTAGTGTATTTTGTAATGTGGTAGTTCCAATAGGGTTTGCTGTGCAAATGAGCTGAACTTTTCCAAGAACAGATCATTCCATACCAACCAAGTACCCCACTGAGATCCAGCAACTACATAGGCATACATCAGAAAAAGGCGGCGAGGATCAACTTATCTAACATCATGGCAAAACACTGGCGCTCGCTTCGAATGCAAACAATCCAAGCCTTCATTGTGTTCAGGAAATCCCTAAACACGTGGCTCTTCAACACTTTAGTCTGTTCTTAGTTTACCAGTTGACACGCCAAAGGCCCATCACTGTTGTAACAGTGTTTTGCTCCCTGGTGCCCTATTCATTGATCAAGCCACAGCGATTCGCTGTCAGGTACCCTCGGGAAGGTAATTTTGCTGTACTTCTCCCTTGACACCCAATCCTGCTAGGCCTCTAAGGTCACCAGAGGACCAAGGCAAAATTGCACGTACGGCTCAGAAATATCCCACCTCAAACTCTAAGGTCGGGGCACTATTCCTAGAAATGCTATCCTGGACTGTGCCCTCTTTGTAACCCCTACGCTCCACAGGAATCATTCTCAATCATTAACTACCAGGTACCCACCACCAATAGATCCTTCCCTTGTTCCCTTTCTCCCCATTCCTCCATCTAGAGAATGCTGCGCCGTGCTGCCCACAGTCAAAGATGTCAGCCCACATCAGAAGGCTTCAGGACACCCTTTCTCAAGCACCTCTTCCAAAGGGCTGCACTGAAAGGATGCTGCCTAAGTGGCACTCAGGGCTAGGATTCTTATAGAGACTTCAAACTGACATAAACAATTGCCCACTGGGGCCAAGGCCAACTTACTGGCACTAGTCATTCTCAACTTCTACAGTAAGACTCACTAAGCACAGACCAACAAGTCTACTCAGACAGAACATTCTAAATATCCCTCCCAACAGATGTCAAATACCAGAACATTACACCACTATCACCATTATAACCTGATTGGATACCTTACCCACAGCCAAGACCTGTGGCAAAAGTGTGGGGTAGAAATCCCTGTAACGTAGCATGACATAACAACCTAAGCAATTGTGTTAGACAATCTCATGCACGTATACCTGTTTGTAGATTAATTATTGTCTTTCTTTATAAGTGATCAATATTTTGTTAGGTCTCTCAGTCCTTCATCCAGGAATGCCAACACTGCATATTTCGTCATGTCTCTCCAGTGTCTGGTAATACTGATCATAGATAGGTATTCGTATTAGTCTGAATTGACACGCATCAGAACATTTTGGCAGAATCACTGGCTAGAATGCCCTTTTCCTTTGTGAGAAATCACAACATCTTCCCTCTAAAACAAATGTTAAATATGTGTATTTTCAAAGATTAGACCATCTAAGGAATCTGTTGTGAGAGGCAGAGTTCCATCCTGATTGCCTTGCCATGAGAAACTTTAATGACATTTCTGTGGTGCCCCTCCTGAGCAAACATGGCCAAAGACGCAGCAAGATTAATACATGTTATATTTTAAGTACAGAGCTATAAAGAAAGGCCCCAACTGTCCCATGGGCCACCTCATATGTATCACGCCAAATTACACCACTTCTATTATTTTGTAACATCACAACACGTGGCATAGACCATGTGGTGTGATGTCACACACATATAGTGTATGCCACAAATATTCTCTCTTATGATTGTGTCAATCTACAGTCTTTCAGCTATTGGGCTCTGCTAATTGATATGCTGGACCTCATCTTGGTCTTTGCATAAACTGTCCTTGCGGGCCCCTGCACAGCTGCCTCATCTGGTATCCTCACACATGGGTACCTCGACACTTTGCTGGAAGAACACTGTTGATTTTTCGTGGTAGTCTCTGATGCCCTCCACTTAGCAACCCAACTGATGTTCAATAGACACTCATCCCCCACCCTCTCCGACTCTTGCATAATTCTAATAACGTTCATGGGTTTTGACCACAAATTGATGTGACTGCATCAGTCCAGTGGTAACGTGATCCATACCTATTCACTTATGCTTATTACACATTTCTTGGTTGAATTTCGATCAAAAACCAACTTGTTATATAAGTCCATGACAGTGATTCCTTTTTGAAGAATACCACCATGAGTATGAAAAAGGTCAGAAAATTTAATATGTTTAGCAGAATTTAAGCAATTGTCATAAAGAGCGTGATAAGAGTAGAGTGATTAGATGGAGAACGAAATTTGAACCAGCGTCTTTTCAAGCGACGTAAAAGTTGCTGCATGGAACAGAGATGAGAAAAGAGCCAGGGTTGGGGCAGGTTTACGAGAGGGCTGAAAATCAGAAAGAGGATATAGTTGATCTAGACCTGACAAAAGAGTAGAAGAAAGAGTTGATGAAGCCTCATCAGCAGAAAGTGAGCTAAAGTGTGCAAGAGAAGGGAAAATATTAGTGCAGGTGTCACGATAAAGTGAAAAATTGAAATTGTGTAAATTGCGTTGGTAGGATGTTTAAGGCAAGAGAGGAATAGAGGAGAAGGGAGAAATAGGAGGGAGGAGTGATACAGAGAGAAACGAGTGATCAGATAAATAGAGAGGTAAAGCTGAAACAGAAGAAGCAGTGAAAGATGAAAGAAACATTTAATCAAGTGAAGAGCCAGAGTTATCAGTGGGAAGAGTAGAAAGTGGGGATAGTAAGTGAGAATCGAGAATAGAAACAAAGGGAGAAGTAGAATAAATGGATGAAAGATGGAGATTAAATCCACCCAATAAAACAAGTGGGGTAGGGCTGGGAAGAATATGGCAAAGAAGATGGTCAATATTGTCACAGAATGATCCAAGAGGCCAAGGTGGGCGATAAATGACGAGAAAGGAAACAGCAGGAGGAGCAGTAAAAATCTTGTAAATAAATTCAAAGGAAGAATACAGAGGCATGTCAACAGGTAAAGGATTAGAGGAATAAGAGGAACGATAGAGGATACCGATGCTGCCTCTGAGGCCACTGGTATGAGGAACATGTCCAATAGAGGAGAGAGAGGTAGTAAGATAAGCTGCAACAGTAGAATTATGAGGTAAAATCCATGTTTCGGTGATACAGAGAAAATGAAAACGTAATCTTAAGAAAATGTCCAGAAATGCAGATGACTTGTTACATAAGGACCTTGCATTCCACAGGCCCAAATCTATGGCAGCAGAAGTATCAGTAAGTGGTGGATAGATGAGATTGGGATTCACACATGAGTTAGTGGATTGATTGTCCAATTGTACGATTGAAATTTGGATATTGAAATGGTCATGTAAAAATAAACCAGTACCTTGATATTAATCCTGAAACCAGACAATGATTTGTCCAACAATACTGGGGAGGGCAGGAAGCTGGAAAACAACATGGCTACAGGGCCATGGGCCGCGGTCGCCTGGAGGCGGGTTTATGAAGCTGCAGCGAGTGGTGTGAAAGCGAGGCAGGTTGCCGTGGCCTCCCTCGTTGCCAGTAGTTGCCTGGCAACAACAACGCTGAGTAGGTGATCCTCTGGACTTGCAGAAATGCGAGTTGGTGGGGCACACTGAAGTTACAAGCTGTGCTCCTGCACAAGCTGAGTGGCCAGGCCCTCGCACGTCGGAGTGCTGGTGGAAATGCAAAGATGGTTCAGGGAGCAACGTACGATATCCCCCACAGCTGCAGACAGCTATTTCATCTTCTTTGTCCTCAAACACCATAACGACCTCTTCGCCATTTGGGTCCAATCACATACCCATTTCTTTCTGTTGCAGCCAACTCAAAAGGGATGTGTGCCCTTTGCATGAGAAATATCTTTTCTTCTTCTATCCAGTCCTTGAAAGACATTTTGGCATGAGGCCCTTCTAACAAGTCAAGTTAATTCTCTTACCACTATATGCTATGGGCTTGATAGCAATTCTTCCTAGGGGTCTGTTCACCCCAAAGGTTGCATCACATATCGTCTTTGGTAGTGCGGTGTACTTAGTATGAGAGTAGAAATAAGATAGACTGGGGGTCGTGCATAGCCAGTGCGCTGGTTAATACCAAAATTAAAACAAGTGAGATGGCCTGCTGCTCAGATATCCTTCCACTGATGTCCCATAGTAAACACCAGTACAGGTAAACATAGGATTGAGTATGGAAGGTAAAATCAGTGTGCAGATCCCAAAGTTCTGTTTGTGAAATCCATGAAACAAAATGCAAATTAGGCTTCAAACCCAATTTATTATTCACTAAACAGCCTGTATGAGAGTTCCCCAACATTTGATTGGCTTTGCCATAGATATAAACTGTGGCCATGGGTTTCTCTGTGTCATCTTTGCCCTCCTATAAGTGTAGTGTTTCAACCAGATTCATGTTACAAGTACATTTGCAAAATTTGGCTTAGTGGCCCCTTGTTTTACATTTTCTGCAGGCCCTTTTGGTGGCAGGACACAATTCACTGCTGTATATATTGCATGTAAGTTCACATGTGACACACCACCTTCTTTCTTCCCTCAAACACTTGCTTGTAATTTTCTTTGGCCACCAGGTCCATACCACTTGCATGCTATGGTTTGTACAGCATGCACTTCAGTGGGCATTTGTGTTGGTTCTGCAACTCTCTACTCTATCATTTTCTTGTGTAGGGCCTTTTTCTGTAATGACTTGTCTGATTGACGCATAGTGTAATGGTTCCACTTACTTTGCCACCCGTAGATCTTTGTCAAGGTTGATGTTGCCTTTTGACCACAAAGCATCTCCCAGTTTCCTCTCCCTGCATTCCAACTTGAATTGAGACCTAAGACTCTCTTCAAGTTCTTCACGATGGGGCCCACATTTACAGGTGGCTGGCGGCACCCTCAGGCTGTAATATATTGTTGAATGGAGTCTCCTCTTTCTTGAACACTCTTTTCAAAATGGTAGCATTCAAATACAGAACTCACTGTGAGGGTTCAGAAATGCAAGATGGACACAAAGGTAAAGTGTTCTCAAAAGTTGCCATTTTATTAAATAAAAAGGGGTGAGATAAACACCAATCTTTCCCTAACCTATCAAGAATAGCCTTGCCTGGCAAACTAAACACTAAAGAAAATGACCTACAGTCCAACAAGTATCTGACCCTCACACAAGTACATAGAACAAAATAATACAATAAATGTCTGGCTAGTTTTAGTTCCACAAAACAGTATATCAATTCAAACTCAAAGGTTTTAGAAAGTATCCCTTGTGACAAGGGTTGGACTCCCTTCCCCTGGATCCAGTCAGGAATACTTTGCGCAAGGTAAAGTTCCATTAACATTCTATGCAATAATAAAGGTCAATTCAATGTAACACAAAAAAAGGTTTCTTCCAATCACCGTTTCCTTTCACTTGGAAAGAAATGTCTCTTTTACAAATGCTTCACAAATGCTTGGTCACAAATCAAAACAACTGCTACTTTCCACAGCATCCTTCTTGGCAAAATAAACATTTCTTCCTTGAAACACCAGTTCATAAATCCAGCCAATTTTTCTCTTCATAGAGGCCAGGTAATTATAAGAACACCATACCTTTTCTTCAAAGAAAACTCTTCTGTCAGGATAGCATAACATTGCAACAGCTCATCAAGAAAGGTGATGGAATTGCCAAGTTCTTTCCAACACACATTTTTATCAAACCACAGTGTTTCAAATGACTTCTTCGATCCTGATCCACTCGCCTGCCAGGACTAACTACTACTGGTCCCTTTCCTGGTGTACTCGCCTGTCATTATAATACTCCTACAACTATAATTGTATTCAGTGGTAATGTTTGGTCCTAGATTCTCCACACCACCGTCTCATGTGTGGTGGTTCGAACAATAACTGCCTTTCATTAAAGTCTCTTGACTCTTGACAATATGGGTTACAGCTTTTCCCAGGTGGATATTTCATAAAAGGGAAGTGGTACCCTTGTGGACCCTTTATCACTCTTCTATATCCTATTGGCTGTTGGCATTGCAGGTTACAAGCTTCTCTCCATTGGCATCGCATATAAGTAGAGTTGTCTTCCTGTAGCCTTTGTATTACTTTCATACAACCATGTGCCTGCCGGCAATGTGGCTTACAATTATCCCCCAATTGGTATCCCTTATCAGGAGAGGTGCGCCCTGGTTGCCTGTATAACTTCTTCTGCGACCTCTTGGCTTCTGGCAATGCGGATTATAATTGTTCCCCAATTGGTATCTCTTATTGGAGAAGTTGTTCCCCAATTGGTATTTCTTATTTGGCCATTTGTTCGGTATTCAAAATTATTATTTTCACCCAAATTTCTTTTGTGGCGCGCCCAGGGTCCCCTGGTGTCTCAGACCAACTCACCGGTCTTCCTCAGGTTCTCCCTTTTATTCTAGTTATGTGTGGCTTCATCACATAAACCTTCACACACTGCCATTTTAGGCAGTAAACAGCATTTTATAAACTATGTCCGATTTTTTTTCTCTAGGCAATAAAGTGTCCTTGTGTCGTGTGATTACATCACGACCAAGCTAGACAAGGACATTAGCCCTATCTTTGAGTACATAAGAATTGTTCTGACTTTGTAGTTAAGATGCAGTCTGACTTCATTGTTAAATTGGCAACTATGTTCTGGCGTTTATATGAAATCTGTGGTACCTCTTTAGTTAGTGTACTTATTTCAGAATCATGTTGCAAGATATATCAAAGTTTCATGAGGCTGTTTGGCATCGATTTGCTTGTGTAGTCCATGTGTTCATTTTTTGAAATTTTATATGAAATTGAACGATGGTAGATCAACCTCCGGAAAATGATGCAGTCTGGATTATAAAACATTCTCATCCACCTAAGTGAAGAGATTCAGGTCATTTTAAGGTGTCTTGCCTATACCTGGCTTGGCATGCAGCACCTTGGTCCATATAGTGCACAAATTTGCTTTGCAGAGTTTGCAAGTATTTTTTGTGTGAATGGGGGTTGAGTGTGATATCATTGAATTCATGAGCATGACGTCATTCCCATGCCATTGTATTTTTAAACTGGGACTACGCAAATGTAAGGAAAGGCTTTGTGACGTGCGAGAACACTTGTCATCTGCATTTTATTGGATCCAAATCATCCACCTAAAGAGTCGTTGAGCCGCCTTATATGGCTTCATGAAATGAATATTATCTTGTGTTCCTTGTATGCGAAAGATCTCTTCTGTGTTACTGATATCTCGTACTTGTATTTTTTTCTCAACACAGTCCATTTAATGTCTTCTGGTGTGCAATGCTGTTCCACATAATGTTGCACTAACGTGTCTGTCATAACATTATTGTGCATGCAGCTGCCTTGTCCACCTATTCATGTTTTACTTTCATTTTGGTTTTGCTTATATCTAGATTCAGTGAAAAAACTTTTATGGTTAAGTTGAACTAAAATAAACTATCACATTCATGAAAAAACATTGTTAGGGGGGTGTTATGGTTAAGTTGCCCTGATAAAGACCTATCAAATTCAGGGAAAAACCTTTGTTAAAGGGACGTTATGATTACAAGTAAAATTTAAAAAAAGAATTTGCCATTTATGTTGAGCTATGCAACCATAACTCACGCCCGCACCATGCACTGCTAATACTAACACCCAAGATATCAAAGATGACGTCACAAATGACATAATCGATGACATAATCGATGACAAAAAGTTTTTTTTTCCATTCTGTCTATGAGGATTTCAAAAGTTTTTGGACCCCACGCTATAACTTTGTCCCCTCTTGGCAAAACCACACCAAACTTTGCATAGCCATTCAGAGGTGGCCATATACTCTAAGTTTGGTGAGGATTTGTCAAAAAGCACCAAAGTTATAAGCCGGCTATGAGTTGAGCATCTTAATCATAAATATACGCCCGCTACGGCAGTCCGCGTAATGATTGCATGGGCTCCAGATACCATAGACAACCATCCCACTTCTGTAGATGCAGAATCCTTTATGTATCCACGGTCTTATGGGGCCAAAGTCAACCTCTTGTGCTTTACTAATTTTCAGGGTCTGCGGGAGCCCAACAAAGGAAAGAGGGAGAAGGAGTGGATGGGGGAGTTTAGAGAAACTGGAGCGTGGGCTGGGGGAAGATCCGTAGCCAGAAAGGGAATAATTGGGAAACTAGGTTGGGCACCTACCTGGTCTCTACATGCTCCCGATTGATTCCCTCTAACTCTGCATGCACTGATGCTCAATATCCAGAATCAGAAAAACCATATTGTTTTATTACACAAATCAGTAATGTACTGTATTAGCAATCACGAGCACTATGTTCACCTCTAGTTCTTGAACATTGCTGGCATGCACAGTTGCATTAATACTGGGCAACCTGAGTTCAAAGAAAGTTGGATACATGTTAATTTATTTCATAAAACAGTCCCTAAATCAAAAGGTCAGAATCTGTTAATGCATGCCGAGTATCACCTGTAGTAGTCAATGTTCCCTTTGCGATGCACACCATCAACATGCTTTAAGGACCACTTTTCTGATGCAAGTGGCACCTTTCTCAGGCCTCTCCATCTGAACTGTTGGGTTACTGAAGGTTGTTGTGCTGCCAGTCTGGAACAAGTAAGGTGTGCAATAACGGCTGCACAACCAAAATCCAGGTTCAAGAGGATAGGAGAGAAAAGCGGATGTTTTAAAAGAGGCCATAACTCCTTGCAGTCTGCCATCCTGGAAACACACACATATCATGCAAGACAGAGAGATAAAGACAGCTGGCTGAAAGCATCTGTTTAATGAACTGTTTTACAAGCTGACAAATAAAATCTCACTGTTTCATCCAATATACATTTATAGACAAAAAACATCACACATCATCACACATCAATTCTGTTCTTAAATGAACCATACAATATGATAGGTCAGGTTTCTTATGAGCGAAATGCATAATCTTTTTTCATTGGACATAAATGCTTTCAGAAACACATGATTATTCCTTGTCAAAATGACTCGGGCTATTCCTTATTTCATGGAACACGAGACATATTTCACCACTTTAAGAACTGGTTTAGAAGAAGTTTGTAAATGACGCATGCTCCAGACAGCCTTCCAAGGACATGTTTTAGCAGTCTGGTTTTTCATTGACTTATTTATCTACCTTATCTTTCTCTGACCAGTTTCATTTGTGGGCAGCACCATTGAAAATAATATATTCTACTATTTGATGCTACCAGGTCGTGCACCTCGCTTGCCCAGGCCCCAGCCTGTAACCTTAGCTTATGCTGCAGGCTACTCAGTCTGAGCCCTCCCAACTCTGTATTTTCTTTGCTTTCAGCCCTTTTGAATTTCCCTAAGGCTAAGGCCTGTAGCCATGTATAATGCATACTGATGAGGTTTACAAATAAAATCTCAGCAGAAATAGTGCATGAGAATGCTTCTGAGCTGTTAAAACTAGGTCTTAGGGTGGTAGTGGGACAAGAGGTAAGCCTCGGCATGGGACGGGTAAACTTTGGAGATCATGATCAAGAGTCTACTGCCAAGGGGGGCCCTATGCTAAGAAACATTCAGGCCTGCCTTAAGCCTAGCCAAAGTAATGCTCAGAGTGTTTTAAACTATACTGCCCTACCATGGGAGGCATCGAAGTGCACAGCGAAACAATCTATTAGGAAGACCACCACCTGACCGTTGAGGCCAGTTTGCTGGAATACGCATGGGCATAGACATCTGTTGAACAACTCTGGATTACTCCAATTGCTTATATCATCTGACATTTTCATGTTGCAGGAGACATGGTTAGATTGTCCCCTGGTAGTTGATGGCTTCCACATATATCAAGAATTAGCCTCCAAGGGGGAACGAGGTAGACCATTTGGCAGCCTTGTAATTGCCGTAGGAACTAAGTTTCGCTCCAGGCAAGTGCCTTTGGACTCTGTTGGTGGGAATCTGATGGCAATTGTGGTTGATCAAGAGGGTGTGTTGGAATGGGAGTCGTTAATTATCAATGTTTATGTTCCACCTGGCACTACTGGTCCAGAGGAGACCCAAAATAGCCTTGAGGACCTAATCATCAATTTTGAGGATCGGGAGTATCATCAGATAATCGTGGGTGGGTATCTGAATGCCCGGTGTGTTGACACCACTCTTAGAGCCACCCATAAGAATGTTCAGTCAAAAAGTATAATGCACCAAGGTAAAGGGAACAATAAAGGTAGGAAATGGATCTCTTTTATGCATTCATGGGATATGTGGATGGTGAATGGTAGGACGGTGGAAGATATACCAGGGGCATGCACCTGGAAAGGCAATAATTGTGTGGCAACCCTGGATTACCTTTTTGGTAATAATGCCTGCCTGCAACGGGTGAAATCATGTTCGGTAACTAGTACTGAACATAGTGATCATGATGCTTTGATATTAGAAATAGACATTTTTATACAGAACGGGGAAAAGAGGGGTGTTACAAATTTGAAAGGAAACCATGCAGGCAACATGGTACGTTGGACAGAAAACAACGTATTAAAACTTGATGCTATACTGAGAGATCTTCCAAGTTATTTGATAAGTAGTATAGATGCCATGAGTGAAGTTGAAATAGAAACATTGATACATCAACTTACCAGAAGGTTGGGTAAGGTTGAAAAAGTGGGTTTGGCTATCTGCAACAAACGTACCTACGGCTATGATAAAAACATAAGGGATACAAAAAGAATTATGCGAAGACAAATCTGTATGTTGCAGGTAAAAGGAGGTAAATTCCTGGAGACTGCGATTCAATGTAAAGAGATCCATAGAAAATACCAGGATTGGCTCAGACGATATACATTTTCAATCTGTAATGCCGATTAGCATCTCATGATTAAAACATTACGTGGAAATTGTCCTCGGGCAACATGGGCAATATTGTCAAAAGCCAAAGGAGATGTTAGAGAGCCCATAGCCAACCACATTCAAGGTCAAACATTGATGGCCTATCCAGAGAAAAGAGGGGGAGAACCCACACCTAGTATAACACCTGATATTGTTCAGGGAGGCTGGCCACTCACCTTTACATTTGAGAAGGTTAACAAAGTAATCCTTAAATTGAAAAACTTGACAGCCTCTGGCCCCAATGGGCTGGCAAACACAGTATTAAAGAGGAATCTGGAGCAGTGGGCTATAATCCTAAGAGCTCTATTTGAAAAGGTGTGTCTAAATTGGCACATTCCTGATTCCTGGCCGCAAGTTGTTCTCCTTCTCGTCTATAAATAAAGGTGACAGGATGGTCCCTGAAAATGATAGACTACTACCATTATTAGATGTGACGGGGAAGATATTTTCATCCTTCATATTAGAGGCCATCCAACTATGGGTTGAGGAATCTAAGATCTTACATTTCTGCCAAACTGGATTTCGTGCCGGTTCAGGCACAAGCCATAACCTTAGGGTGCTGGACTTGTTAATTCGTGGCACCCTGGAGACCGGTAATCAGACTCTGTATATAATCTTCGTGGACTTTAAAGCCACGTTTGATACTGTGGAACGGCCTATACTCTGGGAGAAACTTACCAAAGCCGGCTGCCCTCCATGGCTCATTACTATACTTCTGGGCCTGCATCAATTTACTAAGGGGGCTGTCAGACTTACGGATGACGGCAGGGTCATGGATATGGTAGAAATTTGGAAAGGCGTTAAACAGGGTTGTACCCTGGTGCCGACCCTGTATAATCTCTACATGTCTGATGTGCCACATTGGTTAAATACAGAGGTAGGGTGCTGTCAAAAGGTTGGGGGATCTCCTCTGCCCTGTTCACTATATACGGATGACCTCATCCTCCCAAACTACACTTTTTTGGGGGTTAAATCTATGTTTATGGCACATTGTAATTATGCGTCTCATAATACGTTAACCATAAATATGGAGAAGACCACAGTCCTAGTCGTATCAGAAAAGAATGTGAAAAGACCAATACTCAAATGTACGCTTGGAACAATTAAGTATGTGGACTCCTATCCACATTTGGGGTTAGAGATTGACAGTACCAAAACATACAGGCAAACTGTGGAAACAAAAAAGACTAAAGCTTGTAGCATGACTCGGCCTATTTTTAAATTTTCTAGGGATATTGCAGGATATTCACTGGAAGGAATAATAACACTGTATAAACAAAGCTTCTGCCTGACAGTGCTCTATGTACTAGAGGCACTGGCAATCGACAATTTATCTTGGCTAGATATTTTGGAGGGCAGTTTTTGGAAACAAACGCTGAGGCTCAAGTCCTCTGCCACAATAACAATATATTAGTCTAGAACTTGGCCAGATCTCTCTTAAAGGGGAACTGTTGAGAAGACGAGGTCTGTTATGTATCAAAACTCAAACAAATCCTAGATGTCAACTTCGTAGTCTATTGGCGGTCCCTGGACAGGGTAAAGATAGCTTTACTAGTTTGGTACATGGCCTGTTTAATGAGCTGGGTTGGCATCCCGATTACAAAAGGGGTACGTCTTATGAAACTCTGAATAGGGTCTTTTCAAAAAAAGGTAGACAATGGGATTGGGTAGCTAACTACAGACATGCAGAGTCTCTACACAGTTATATACATCTGGCAGGTGCAGTGCATAGCTACCTTCAGCCTCAAGCATATCTTAGACAATGTCCAAATATGGGAGTGTGTGCATTCAGATTGAGGCTGAGGATAAATCCGCTCCAAATTCTTTCTCTAATTGGTCCACAAGTGGGACTTTTACAAAACGATAGATACTGTTGTATGTGTCAGAACCCTGAATATCTTGAGACAGAAAAACATATTTTTTGTTGGGCCCATTTGTACATGAGTATGAATCTATTGAGTGGTGATTTTTGGGCATATGTTACGCTCACCTGGCTCCCACAGAGGCGTCGATCTGAACTGGACAGCTGCGGTCTCCACCAATGTGACGCGTAGAGCCGAGATGACAGACTGGACTGGTCCACCTAACTTCGTTTGCTTGGCCCGTAGGAATATTCTTCTGCAAATGGAGAAAGGGAATTAACCACCCGTGGAGTTGAGCGTAAATCCCCCCACCACCGCTGTTCTCCCCACTGATCACCTTTGATGTCCCCTCTTATAGTCTCACCTGATGGTTTGAAAAGATGAGCTCTCCATCCTGCATTGAGTGCAGGGGCGCGTAGATAACCAGTTGCTTCACTGGCTCGAAGGAATTGGTGAGTTCCAGAACAATATTGACTCCGAGATTCCCGGCAAGACGCCGTAAGTATGTAGTTCGTAAGAGTTCAAATGCCTGACTTTCACTTTTGTCCGATTCCTTGCAGGTTGCATCTTGACCCTAGTGAAGAGTTCCTCGTGGCAACCGGTAATATTCTGGTAAGGATTTGTATTATCCAACACAGTTCGATAAAATAATGTTAATATGTAACCTGTTGCTTTCTCCCTTATTCAGGCGCTGAGAGAAAGTATGAAGTCTCGGGGAATAATAGCTCCGGCGGTAAAATCAGGTAAGTCTATTGTGGTTAGGAGGGTTCCCCTTGTTAGTCCCTTTGTTTCACCTTGCTGTCCTTTTGTTTCCCCTTGGGGGCCGGGGTTCGGCGAAGATGCAGTGGAAGCTGTGCCGACCCGTGAAGAGGAATAGTACCCCCGGTGGTAAAATCAGGTAAATCTATGGGGGGTAACTAATATTCCTCTGTGTATTCCCTTGGCTCACCTTGCTGTTCTTGTCTTCTCCTTGGTGCCGTAGTGCGGCGGGAACATGCAGGAGGATGCGGTGCAATGTGAAGATGCTGCGGAGGCCAGTGAGTTCAGCGCGGCGCTGCAGCAGGCGAGGCGACGCGCATAAAATAACTTCTTTCTTCCAGCTTGAAGGTGCGATGGATCGGGAATTCAGGTAAGGATCAAAGGTATTGCTCTTGTTCTAACCTTTTCTCCTTCTTTCTCCCTTTTTCTAGGAGCTCCAAACTCGAGGCGGGCGTGGCAGAAGGCTGGATGCAGACTTGCAGGCACGGTGAGCGTTACGCTGCTGGATGCAGAATAACGCGAAGCGTGTGCTGCTCTTTGGGCGTGGTTTAAATAGCCTCCAAAGTAGTCCCAGGTAAGTATTCCTCCCCAGCTCCACCCAAGTAAAAAAATAGTCCCTAGGTAAAGTAGTCCCTTCCAAGCCTCTTTTGGCTTGGAACTCTTGCAGCATGGTCTGCATCAGGTAAGTTTGCAGCATGGTCTGCATCGGGTAAGTTTTAATCTATGAGCCTGACGCCTATGGCGCCAGGACTGACTCTCCCTATGAGCCTGGCGCCATAGGCTCCATGACTGCACCCAAATAGCCCCTAACAGGGGTTGTTGGGCTTGCTTGGGATAACTTGATGCCTGCTTCCGGGGTTGCTGGACTTGGTCTGGGTCCCCGGGGGTAGGCATCATGACAGCATATCTCAAAAAGTGCATATTGCCATCTACCAGCTGTGGGCAATCATTAAAAAAAGTCTAGATAAGGCTACGAGAATGAATTGATAGAGTGAATATGTCCCTGTTTTAAATTATATCTTTTGATAGATATTTAAAACCCTGGTTAAATGTATATGATGCTTTGTATTGTGATTGTTTTTAATGAAATAATGTGTTTTGATATGTAATGTTTATGTATTTTTGTGTTTTTGTACAGTTTCTTTGAAACTAAGCAAATAAAGAATAACAATAATAATAATGCATACTATAGTGCCTATTTTAAAAAGAATGGGCATCTATCTCCTACTGCATGGGGGTTGTGCACCGGGTAGGAGGTCGATTTGACAATCGTATGATCTGTGAGGAGGTCATGTATTGGCCTGTTCTTTTTGAAAAACATCCTGAAATTCTTGGTATTCCTGAGGTAACTGCACGATTGGGTTAACGACTGTAGCCAGGCCTTTGTTCAAAGTTTTCTCCGGGTAACAGGTGTGTGCACAATCCGGGAAGGTTATTCTCTTCTCTCGCCATTCTATACAAGGATTATGTGTTTCCAACCATGGCATCCCCAGTATTATCTGGAACTGTGGGGCTTTGATTAGATCAAACACAATAGTCTCTCGATGCCCATCTTGACTCAACAGTGTCATCTCTGTAGTGGAATGAGTTACAGGCCCTGAGGCAATCTCAGTTCCATCAACTGTGGTGATGACATCCGAAGTGGTCTTTTTGCAAAGAGGTAGATTCATCCTTGACACCAATTCGTGGTCCATATAGTTTCCTACGGCCCCGCTATCTATGTATGCCCTTACTGCGTGCATACGTGATGACTGCCTGGGATCAAGTAGGACCATTGGGATGATCAGATGCGAGGTCTGAGTGTCCTTCTTTAAGCTCGGCAAGCGGACCTCTACACTGTCGGGCGTGGTCGTTTCCCGAATCAGGCTCTATGTGGCTTTTATCAGCAACCCCTACCACCTTCTTGGGTGGTTTTGTAGGGCAATCCCGTAGAAAATGTCCTAAAGTTCCACAGTAGAGACACAACTGCATCTGTCATCTTCTTTCTCTTTCCTTTTGAGTTAAGGGTCCTTTAACCCCCCCGATCTGCATAGGTTCAGATGCATCTGTTCCTTTGGGGGCAACGTTGGGTTTAACCAATACCCGATTCTCGAACTTAGCTCGATCAATCTTTCGGTTCTGAAGTCGGTGGTCTAGCTGGACCACTAAGTCTATACATTCTGTGCAATCCTAATGGTGGGTTCACAACTTGAGCCAAGACGTCTTTGAGTTCTCCCCGAAGTCCACGATGAAACAATGTAATTCGTTTTTCCTCCGGCCACCCGGTTTCCACCACCAACCTATTGAAGGTTGCAATATAGGTTAGCAGATCCTGATTACCCTGTCGTAAGGATAAAAGTTCATTGTCCAGGGCTTGACCCTGTGAGTGTCTGGCGAATAGTTTTTCCATGCTCCTTTGAAAACCCTGAAAATCCCGGAAGAAGAGGATCATCCTGGTTGACTAATGGAATGGACCAATCCGCTGCGCTGCCACTAAGATATGACAATACAAAGGCTACTTTGGCTTGGTCATTTGGAAAGGCTCCCGGTCCGCATAAAAAGTGCAAGCGGCATTGGTTCATAAACAGGGGGAACCTTTTCGGGTCTCCAGCAAAGCATTCGGGTGGAGCTAACGGAATATTTCCTGGTAAAACCACTTGCACAGGATTCCTTGATGAAACGGGGGTTGGTTTTCCCCCATATCCAGGTAGGGGCGTTTGCCCAGCTTGGTTTTGCAGTAGTTGCCTAGCCAGATCATCAGTGCGCTCCTTTGAGACAATCAGTTCTCTCCTGCGGGCATTAGTCTCTTGGCGAGCGGCATCTACTTCCGCCCTAAGTTCCCCCAATAATTGGGCCAGTTGGTCAGTTTCCGAGGTTTCCATAACACCCGGGTGGGTATTTTTAGAAAGGCTTTGTGTTCTGTTATGCTCACCTGGACCCCACAGGGGTGTCGATTGGACCCGGACAGCTGCGGTCTCCGTCAACGTGATGCATAGTGCAGAGATGACTGTCTGGACTGGCCCGCCTAGTCTTGTCTGCTGGACCCGAAGAAGTATTTTCCTGCAAGTGGAGACAGGGATTAGCCACCTGTGGGTTTTAGTGATGGCCTCCCAACGGTTCTCGCTCTCTCCCACTAATCACCTCTGAAATCCCCTTAGTAACCTCAACTTATGTTTGTAAAAGATGAGCTCTCCATCCTGCATGTCTTGCAGGGGCGCGTAGATACCAGTTACTTCACTGGTTTGAAGGCGTTGGGAGAGTTCCTGTAAGCATTGACTCTGAAGTCCCAGGTGGGATTGGTAAATATCAAGTTCAAAGAGTTCAATGTGCCCGATGTTCACTCTTGTCCACTTCCTTCCTTAAGTTGCAACTGAGTTTGTGAGAAGAAGGTCTCGTAGCTGCTGCTGGCGTTCAGGTAAGAGTCTGTGTTACCCAACGCTGTCCGGTAACTATTGCATGCGTTAACGTGTTGTTTTTCTCCCTCTTTACAGATGCGGCATATGAAGATATGGAGAATAATACCGCCGGTGGTAAATCAGGTAAGTCTATGGTGGTAAGAGGTATTTGTTGATTCCCTTGGCTCACCTTGTTATTCTTGTGCCCGTAGGTGCCAGAGTACGGCGAAGAAATGATGGAGACAGTGCCGGATCGAAAGATGCTGTGAGAACTGGTGAGTATGGCGCCGTGCTGGAGCTGGCAAAGTGACGCGTGCAGGACTGATGTACTTCCCAGGTCGGGAAATGAAATGGATCCGGAATCAGGTGAGGAATTTGAAATAAGTTTGTTTTCTAACCTTGTCCTTTTCTTCCTCTTTATTCTAGGAGCTCCGGATTCGAGGCGGGCGTGGCAGAAGACTGGATGCTGGCTACAGGCACGCGAGCGTGGCAGAAGATTGGATGCTGGCTGCAGGCACGGTGAGAGTCACGCTGCTGGATGCAGAATAACACGAAGCATGTGCTGCTGTTCGGGCGTGGTTTAAATAGCCTCCAAAGTAGTCCCAGGAAAGAAGTTCCCCAGGACCACACCCGAGTAAAAAATAATCCCTGTAGTAAAACAGTCCCATCCAGGCCTCATGTTGGCTTGGATTTATTTGCAGCATGGTCTGCATGAGGTAAGTAATGTATATTAGCCTGGTGCCTATGGCGCCAGGAGTGATTTTTATTATGAGCCTGGTGCCTACGGTGCCAGGACTGAACCCAGACAGCCCCTAGCTGGGGCTGCTGTTTTTTTTGTAAATGTCTGGATGCCTGCTCCCCGGGCTGATGGGCTTGATCTGGATGGCCGGGGGTAGGCATCATGACAATCTATTGCTGTAATATTTCTTATGTCAGTTATTTGAGCACTACATTTTTCTAATATCTAGTGTCTATTGAGAGTGGGTATTATATTTCATATATAAACACAGTTTGGCCTAATGTCTGTGTTATTTTGTAATAAATACATATCTGCCTTGTCTCTTATGCAGCTACATGTGTCATATGTGAGATGACAAAATGACATCACTTACTTCTGTCATCCATGGCTCACACCATGTTTATCCTCACTGTTTCTGTATAGGGTATGGATAATATGATTTCTTGAGTGCATAACTCTTCTCATATTTGCAATATTGGACGAGGGGACAGGACATAGACCCTGAATGACAGGTTCACCTGTCCGTTCACCAGAGGAGGGGGTAGTCTCTTTTGGGCTACTCCTGTTCAGGTGCTCCGTTCACTGATCCTGAATCAAGAGCACACACTGAAACAAGTGTGAGTCTTTTAATTAATTCAATAATTTTGGCATTTGGTATAGCGCCTTTCACCATAATTATGGTGCCAACGTGCTTTTGGGTGAACGCCCTCGGAGGGACCGGAGTCCAAAAATGTGGGAAAATTTGGGAGGTGCTATTATACGTGTGTGCATTTCAGCTGTTAAAAATATGCAAGGGTGGCCAAGACCCTGTTAGTCACCCATGTTTAAACGTTATGTTATTTGGCATTTATATAGCGCTCTATATGTCATTGGTATGACCTCAAAGCGCTTGTGGGTTGCATGCCCTCTGGGATGGTAGTTCAGGTCTGTCAAGAGAGTAGGGTATCATAGGATGTTTGGGTGCACTCAATATGTGAGCTGCTGATGCGATTGCCTGATGGTAGCTGCATCCTAACATTATGTGTGGTGGTATTGAGATCAGTTGAATGTTTGCAGTCTGGAGGTTGGTCTCCAAGACTCGATTCTGGTGGCTTTAGGCCTGTGTAGGACGCTTATGTGTGCAGCTAGGCCGATTTTTCATGGGGTATAGCTGCGTTCTAGCAGGATGTTGAGGTGTTCATGAAGTATTGTTTGTATGTGAGCAGCTAGTCCGAAATTGATCGAAGGGTGTAGCTGCACTCTATTGTGTGTTGGTGTAGAGTAGAGAGTGAGCATATTATAGGAGAGGTGAGTGTCTGGAGTGGAGGTTTTATTCTTACAAGGTCACTGTTCCGGATTTCATTTACGTGTTACGCAATAGCTTAATTCAGAGTGACTTATTAGTGACTAATTAGTCGCTTTCAGTGGTGTCATTTCTCAGTATCTCCTCGAACATTTGTCCCCAGGTTGCCAGGTGTCAGCGGCCCTTGATGGTCTTAATCGGGTTTATGGAAAGAGCCAGGTTTTTAGAGCTTTGCATAAAGCCATGTAGTCTTAGGTGTGTCGAATGTGTGGGGTGGAGTGAGTTCCACAGAGTTGGAGCCAAGGTTGAGAAGGCTTATCCTCCAATCCTGGCTGAATTGGAGGTTGGAATCACTAGGAAGAGGGCAGTGCTTGATCTTAGGGAGTGTGATGCTAGGTAGGGTTTTATATTCTCTTGTAGGAACGTTGGGCCAGTCTTGTGCACTGCTCGGTGGATAATGCATAGAGGTTTGAAGGTGGCCCTTCGTCCAACAGGGAGCCAGTGGAGGGTGCGGAGAGCGGGGGAGAAGTGATCTCTGTGTCCCAAGTGCATGAAGGAGTTTGGTGGCAGCGTTTTGGGCTCTTAGGAGTTTGTTAAGTTGATATGCCGGTGCTCCCAGGTATAAGGAGTTGGCATAGCCCGAACTTGACATGACAGTAGACATAACAGCGGCGAGTCTGTTGGGATAAGGTGAGGTAAGGGAAAATGCGTCTAAGGAGTTTGAGGAGGAAGTGACAGGATTTGGATACATTATTGATCTGACGGGAGAGGATTAGGCCTGAGTCCATAGCGGAGCTAAGGTATTTGACTGGAAGGAGCGGGGTTGCCAAGGGAAGGGCCCTATGGGAATGGTTGCGGGAGTAGGGCAGTATTGCCGCACATCATGATTTCACTTTTATCTGGGTTCAGAAGGAGATGGTTTCTTGTCATCCATCGGTCAATATCACTGAGACATGCTTCAAGGTTGGGACATGGGTTGGTGCTTGTTTTTGGAATTCTTAGGATCATTTGGGTATCATCGGCATAGTTGTAACAGGAGAGGTTGCACACGTGGATGATTCCTGGCAGAGTGGTCAGATAGAGATTGAAACGGAGAGCAGAGAGGCAGCTCCCTTGGGGTACTCCAGTGTTCACAGTGAGAGCAGTTGAGACAAAAGTGGAGAGGAAGGTGATTTGTTTCCTGTTGCTGAGGATGTAGGCAATCCATTTGAGTGCAGAGCCATGGATTCCTAGGGAGTGGAGGCAGTCAAGGAGGATTTAATTGTCAACGGTGTCAAAGGCTGCTGACAGATCAAGGAGAATCAGCATTGCACAAATCTCAGAGTCTGCTGCGACCTTGAGATCATCCCAGATCGAGATCAGGGTGGTTTATTTTCCGCGGTCTGAGGCCTGATTGTGTGGGGTCGAGTAGTTTGCTGGATTCTACAAAGCAGTTGAGCTGGGAGTATTCAGCCCGCTCAATGAGTTTCACGAGAAATCTGGTGTTGGAGATCGGCCTGTAATTCTTAGGGCCAAGGTGGTCGAGGGTGCCTTTTTTTAGAAGCGGTTTTATATCTGCTATTTTACAAGCTTCTGGAGAGGTGCCAGAAGTAGGGGGTAATTTAATATGGACATTGCATGTTCTCCTGCACACCTGCGCAAGCAGAGGAGAATATTTATTTTAGAAGAGAGGCAGGGCAGGGATCTAGGGGGCATCCGGAGGGTCTGCTGCCGGATAGTAGATCTAGGAACTCATCTCTCGAGATGAGTTGGAAAGAGTCAAAGGTTGGCATAGTGGTCGTCAGGCAACGGGATCAGGAGGAGTAGATGTAGGGCGGGGGTGAGGGTGGAAAGTTTGGTGTTAAGGGTTGCCATCCTGTCAAGTGCGGTGTTGTAGATATGTAGCGAGAGGGAGTCGCAGAGCGTTTGCATGGAAGTGGTTTGGGCATAGGTGCATGTAGGTTTCACGAATTCAGAGATGATCTTGTGGAGTTCTTTGCTGCTACCTCTGCCACATTTCAGAATGTGTTTATTGTAATAGGCCTTTTTGGCCTTTTGGATGTCAGATTTGTAATTACGGTGGTGGAGGGCGAACATAGATCTGCTGAAATCTGTTTTAGATTCTCGCCATTTGCATACAAGAGAGTTATTTTGATTTTTTTGAAAGTCCTCAGGTGGGGCGTGAACCATTTGGGGGATGGTCCTTTGCGTGAGGCTGCGGGGCGTGAGTGGGTGAGAGGAATTAGTGATTCTTTAAGCCAAGTGTCAAAGGATTCAATGGTTAAGGGTCTACCAAAGGTCAGCATCGCTGGGGGACAGAGTAGCAGGGCTTAGGCTAGGTTCGGAAGTACCTTGACTTTGTTCCAGCATTTGTGATCAAAAGTGGGGGCATTGGGAGCTGTGGGAGGAGGGGCTGGTGTGTGGATATGGAAAGGGATGGGAGAGTCTAACTGTCCAGATCAGGGGGTTGGGACTGGATATAGAGATGAGGTCATAGGAGCTGAAGATTGCACAAGGATGTAACCACCTGAGTGAGTTGGACCAGTGGTATTTCGGGAGAGGTTGTGTACATCAAGACTGTTGACCAGAGGTTGGGTCATGGGGTTGTTGGGCATATCGAACCAGATATTGAAATATCCCAATAGTGTGAGAGTTGGGTGATTTACCTGAATGGTAGCTATTGAGTCACAGGGATTGTTGGCAAAATGTCAGTTGTATCCAGGGGGGTCTGTACATGAGTAGGAAGCTGTGGGAGAGTGTTGTGGTAGCAAGAGTTTTACTAGAAGTGATTCACAGGTAGCATTGCATGTCTGGGTTTCAACGAGTGAGATGGAGAAATGAGGTTTGTAGAGGTTTGCCACTCAGCCACCTCTGGAAGGTCTGTTGTGGGCGATAAGTTATTAGCCAAGGGGGAAGGCCTCGCAACTGGTGCAAAATCGTAAGAGAACCAGGTTTCTGTGATAAAAATGAGGTCTGGATTGTCAGAGGACAGGAGATCAAAGATGCTGTGCCTGATTCTTGCTACGGAGTGGGCATTGAAAAGGATGCATGTGACTTCATGAGGGGAGGTGATTTTCATGCTGCTCATCGCTGGGAGTGCTCGGTGGACATGGGTGCCCGGTGAGATGGGGGGGTGGTAGGATCAGTCTGGGTGGTTTAGACTGACTGAGGGGAGGCAGTGGGGGTCTGGATGCATGTGCCCTTTGAGGGTCGGTGAGTATATTTGGGTCGATGGGGAGCGGGAAGAGTAGGCATGCAGTGGTAGGTATGTGAGAGAGTTGGTGGGGAGGATCAGGGCGGGACATGTGGTGAGTGGTGCACTTGTAGTGTGGGGGGTTGGGCATGTTTGTGGAGGGTGCTGGGGTTTTAGGTGTACTGGGTGAGAAGTTGAGAACAAGGGGGTAGAGACAGGAAGAAGGGGAGGAGAGGGTCTGATAGTAGAGGTGGGGAAGGATGGGAGGTTGGACAGACAGAGAAGTGGTGAGGTATGGAGCGTTGAGGGAGAGGGCCAGTCAGTCTTTCCGTGCTTTGTGGGTTTGGGTGCCAGAGGATTGTGAGAGAGGGTAGGAGGGTCAAAGGGAGAAGAGGATGAAGTGACTGTTTTAGGAAGGGCGATACGAGCTACTTTCAGAGAAGGGAAAGGGTATGAAGGGGGTCTGTGGGCAGGGTTTGAGTAGAAGCTGAGGGGGAGAGGGTGGCGTGGGATGTAGGGTGAGAGGGTATCACAGGTGAAATTGGGGGGCAGGCTGTGCGGAGTATGTGGGGCGCGGTTGTCCTCGAGGGATTGTGCTGTCAGGGGGATGCTGGGTTTTCAAGGGATAGGTGTTGGGGGTGAGGAAGTGTGGGACTGAGGTGGGGGGTGGATGGGAGGCATGTTAGTAAAGGGATGACGATGCTGGAGTGATGCAGAACTCTACACACATTGGTGTGCGGTAGTGCGGGTGTCAGAGGGGGATTGGCAATGGCAGGGAGGGCTGAGGTGGGGGGGTTCATCCGGGTGAGAAGTTCCTCAGTGGGCGCAGGGATGGCGTGGTAGTGGCGGGGGACTCGTGATGTTTGGAGCGCCAGAGAACTCCTCAGGCTTGTGAGTTTGAGATTGCGCGGGGTGTATGGATGGGGATTATGGGGTTGGTCTCAATAGATGTTTGGGGGAAGATGGATGTTGATATGTTCAGGTGGGTTGTGGTGTGTGGGATGAAGGTCTGAGGCATGGGCTGTTTGACATGCCAGAGTGCTTCTCTGATTTATTTATTTGGATTTGTAAAGCGCACTGCAGTCCGCTGGTATTGAGGCGCTATGGGATAGACTTAAGAAGGCTTGATTTAGGATTACAGGAAAGCCGCCCATGATAAGTACTGATCTTAGAGTTAGAGGTGGAATGATGGTTTGGGGGTTTTCAGGGGGTCAGAGTGTATTGATGTCTGGGGGCAAGGGTTGCAGGTGGCGACCCGATGTGGGATATAGGGAGTGTTCATGAAGTTGAGCGCTAGAGCGGAGGTTATGAGTCGGGAGGGGTGAGTTATGGGGGTGGGTATGGTGCAGAAAGGCCAAGAATCGGGAGGGGTTCGAGAGGTGTTCTTTGTTCATGCGGTATCTCCATCCGGGTGGGGAGGTCAGGGGCAACACCTAAAATTTGATTCACCCGGATAGAGGGAGAAAGGGCCCTACATAAGGGGACAACAGTAAATGCAGTAAAACAAAATGCAATAACCCTATATCTAATAGCAGCGCCTAGATTTGGGACACCTGGATAGAGGGAGGAAGGGCCTAACACGGGGGGACAACAGTAAATGCAGTAACAGAAAATGCAATAACCCTAGGGGTTACTGGATGATTAGATGCAAAATATGGCTATTGGGCTAATTACGTAAGGAAGTATTTGGTTAGAGTCAAGACTAAAAGCTGGAGGACTCAAAAGGAGCGGTTTTCGACAAGTTTGTGCACTTCATAGAGGATCAGGTGGTGTAGGTCTCCTACCTGGTCGTACGCTGCTGGTTTACCGCTGCAGGCACCACAGGCTAACACGGCGCAAACATGGTCTGGAGCTGCTTCTCCAGGGGCTGCTGTCCTTTACCTCGGCCCTTACCATGGGGGCTGCACGGGCAGGGGCTGCCCTGGATGTGTACTTTAAGTGGGTTTCAGTTGGCCAATCAGGGGAGGAGATGGGCTAGGAGGCAGGTGGAGGGAGGGAAACTAGGAAGTAGGAAGGGAGAAGGAGGTCCGGGAGATGGGAGCACGATTAGGGGCTGGGGGGCTCAAAAAATCAAGTGGTGAGTGTATGAGTGCAGTGAAGGTATACTATGGACTAAAGGCAGGATTGTGTTTAAGAAGATAGAGAGTTATGTGGGAAGCTACAGTTCAAATTTTGTGCCATTAAAAGTCGCTTCATTTTTATGGCACAGGTGATGTGCAATAGTGTTTGTGTTATATGTGAGTGCAGGGTGTGTGGAAGTGAGCCTGTGCCTTCCAATAGGTTTCAAAGGTGTGGTGTGCGAGAGGAGAAAAGGGTTAGCAGTACAAACAACAATGTCTACTTCCTGGGTTTCAGCTATATAGATGGAGCAGTGCTATGTTTCACAGGCAATCTGAGTGCTAGATCAATGCAACGCATAATACCTAACACAATCAGGCTAATTACAAGATATGGCTGGCTAACACAAATGGGTTAGCAAGGTAAGGCTACCTTACAAAATTAGGTGACATGCAAGATACGTCTGACTAACAGAAATGGGCTAAAAGCAGGGTGTGGCAATGTTACAAAATAAGAGAGGAAGAAGATTCAAATTTGAACCCTCCCGTCCCCTGCACACTAATATGAGCTGAAGAGATCAGCTAGATTCAATTCGGAGAACTCATTGTACATACATTATTGTGCCCAGTTTTGGAAACAGGATACTAACTTGAAAAAGAACAATAACCACATTTTTTTTTAGAAAAATATATCTGTATATTATTTGCATATACACAATTTGTAACAGAACACAAAGCAAGTAAACATCAAAGTAAAGGAACAAAAAAGTGTGATTGTTCAAATCCAATCTTTTTCGGCCGACGCGTTTCGAGGAATAAGTTCCTCTTCTTCAAGAGCCTTGATGGACTGCAAGGAAATGTTGTTAAACAGGACAATATCAGTGTCAGATAATGAAAATAAAACTAAAGAGGAAATTATTTGTATTTATTTTGTATTTTATTGAATTTATATAGCCCTTTAATCCAAAGTGCTTTACATAAGAACAAGAAGAAATACAACAAGCATAAGATGGTAATTGAATCACAACACGAAAACAGTATAAGGAACAATTTACAATATTGCAGAGGTGAGGAGGGAGTGGAGAGGGACAGAGGAATAAGAGGGAGGGGAGATACAATAAACATAAGATGGTAATTGGAACACAACTCGAAAACAGTATACGGAACAATTTACATTATTGGTGAGGAGGGAGTGAAGAGGGACAAAGGAATAGGCAGGAGTGGGAGATCCAACAAATAACGGATGGCAACTGAATCACATCACAAACAGTATAAGGAACAGTTTACATTATTGCTGAGGTGAGGAGGGAGTGTAGAGGGACAAAGGAATAAGAGGGAATGGGAGGGATGAGCGGAGATGTTAGCGGAAGTCAGAAGGGAGGCAAGAGGGTGTGAGGAAGATGAGAGGGAAGAATAAGATTGAGCAGGAGGAAGGATACAAGGGGAGTAGAGGGGAGGAGAGGGTGTATAGGTGGAGGAGTAGGAGGTGAGGCATGGGCGGGGAGAAGTAGAAGCGGAAGAAGGAGGTGTTAGGGGGGTATGGAAAAGATAAGATTTTAGAGAAGAGCGGGTGGGTAGGGGGAGGTGGTTCCAGTGGAACGGAGCAAGGAGTTGGAAAGAGCGAAAGCGGGAGGAGGCGGAGGGAGGTGGAGGAGGAGAGAGTAGGAAAAGATCAGCAGAGCGAAGAGAACGAGGGGGGAATAGAGAGTAAGAAGGGAGGAAAGGTGGGGGGGGGGCAAGACCATGGAGGGATTTGAAGACAAGACAGAGGAACTTGAATTTAAACTGGGAGTGAAAAGAAAGCTAGCCTAGGGAAGTGAGAGAGGAGGAGATGGAGTCAAAAGGTGAGAGAAGGAGGAGGGAGCGGATGGCGGAGTTGAGGCAAGAATCGTAGAGGGTGTGATAGGAGAAGTATGCAGATTGGTTAGAGGGGGTGGGGTGTTTAAGCCAGAGACGTTCGAGGCGCCTAAGGAGGCGGCGGCACATGGAGGAGAGATGAGATGAGAGCCAAGGTTGAGCAGGTCAGCGGGAAGGGTGAAATGAGGAGAGAGTGTAAAGATCATCGAGAGTGGAGGAGAGAGAGGAAGTTAAGACAGAGGAGGCATCAGATGCAGAGAGAGAGAGGAGAAGTGGGAGAGGGGGGAGGGAGGATGGAGCAGGATGCGTGGAATAGAGAAGGGTCAAAGCTGCTTAGGTCACGCCGGAAGAAGACGGTGGATGATGGGGGGAAGGAGATGGGGATGGGGGGTGAGGGAGAAAGAGAGTAAAGAGTGATCAGAAAGGTAGTTGGGTAAGGAGGAAATAGGAGAGGCGGTGAAAGAGGAGGTGAAGATGAGATCAATAGTTGAGCCAGACTGATGGGGGATGGTAGGGGAGAGAGAAGGTAGGAGTCAAGGATGGATAGGAGAGGAGAGGAGGGAGGGTTAGAGGAAAGATGGAGATAAAAAAGTCTCCAAGTACAAGAAGTGGAGTGGGGGTGGGGGAAATGAGGATAAGGAGATAGTCGCTGTCCTTGTAGAAGGAGCCGACAGGGCCAGGGGGGCGGTAGATGATAAGGAATGAGATAGTATGAGGAGAATTAAAGATTTTGAACATGAATTCGAAGGAAGGGGGGAGGTAGAGAAGTAGGAGAGGGAGAGGATGTGAAGTGTGGTCGAAAGAGAAGGCCTAGACCACCACCACGGCCAGAGGATCGAGGGACATGATCAAAAGAGGAAGAGGAGGAGGTGAGAGAAGCAGGAACGGAGGTGTTTTGGGGCGGGATCCAGGTTTCTGTAATGCAGAGAAATTGGAGGTTGAGGCATAGGAAGAGGTCGAGGACAACTGTGGTTTTGTTACAAATTGACCTGGTGTTCCAGAGGGCAACGTCAAAGGCATTGGTAGAGTTAGTGAGATGAGGGTATATGAGGTTGCAGCGTTGGAATGAGGCATTGGGGAATGGGGTAAAGTGGGGTTGAGAGGTGAGGGGAAGATTGAGAGAGGAGATGGCCATGAAGAGAAGGAAGAGTTTTTTGAGGAGGGTAGGGGAAAGAGAGGAGGGAAGGGGGGGTGGGGCGAGCCAGAGAGAGGGAAAAGAGAATAACAGGGAGTAAGACAAGGAGTTGCTCAGTAGGATGCAAAGCTTCTAATGTGGGTATGCTTGGGAAGGAGAGGGTAGGAGGAGGAAGGTGCCCTGTACAGTGACACGAAGTGTGATCTCCCTGTAGAGACTCGAAGTTGGTGCATCAAGCCACTGAGATAGGAAGCTGGGAGTGAGTGGAGGGAGAAGAATTAGGATGCTGAGGAAAGAGGAGTAGGGCGGGGATAGCTCAGGGCGACCAGGGCAGGAGCTCCCAGAATGGGGGTGGCGTAGGAGGAGGGTGTCCCCCCACGGAGACTTGATGTGTGAGCCCCGACAGTGATTCAAGGTTGGTATTCTGCGTCTCTGAGATAGGAAGCAGGGAATGAGCGGAAGTTCAGAAAGTTCCAGGCAGGTACACACAAGATGATGGTGGTGCGAGCACAATGGTAGTAGGGAACAGTCAAGGTAGTCCAGGAATCAGAAGAGGAGGTGGGGGGACACACTGGCGTTGAGTAGTAGTGGAGTAGAGTAGAGGTGAAGTGAAGGGCCATACTGAAGGACCGCTTAGAGTACAGGATCCAGTTTAAAGCACAGGATGAGGGTTGGTGGAGCAAACTGGCAGTGAGGGTGGCTGGAGCAGACAGTGGAAACCTGGAGGGTTGGGGCAGTGGCAGGTAGAGGTTGCACACGAAGACCAGTGTGGACAGTAGGAGAGGCAGCAGGGAAATGGGGTTGAGGTAGGCAGGAGCATAGGCCGGATCTTAGAAGGAAGGCAAGAGCAGTCGGAGGTGGAGGCTGTCCATGTAGGCCACTGCAGGTGGAGGGAGCAGTAGACAGCAAGCGAGGAGGAGGGAAGCCAGAGGACTGGTTGAGCAGTGGAGAGGAGGTAGCAGAGTAGATGGAGGTGGAGGGGGTCCTCTCAGATCAATTCAGGAGGAGGGAGCAGAGGCTGAATTGATGAAGCAACTAAAGGTTTCCTAGAGTATACACAGAAATGCTCATGTTGGTTAAGCTTATTGAAAACTCCATAATCCACAAATTATTGTGTAACTTCAGTTCAGAGGAACTCACCACTGTTCCATTGCTGAGGAATGCTGTTTTCATGTTGATCAGCTGGTGTACACCTATCCCCCCTTCAATCCCTATAAACCTCTGTCTTTTTCATTTATTTATTCTCAAAGGTCTTCTACTCAATTAATGGATGACATCATGACAATGACCAGTTAATCACTGTTCTGGCTAAATTAGAGTCAACTTGATCCAGTGTTAACACAAGCAGAATTGAGTTATGAAGCAGTACTTCCTAGCAACCATGTTTCATGCTAGAGTTATCTGAATATCGCTGGTACTTAAAATCACTCAATAAGTAATACCTTTATGCTTGAATTTGATTAGAAATGTGAGGTTGCCCCGAAACTTCAAGGATCCCGGGTAAAAGGGTTCCTAAATCTGTTGTCAATCTTTTGTCTGAAGGATGATTGCGGTCGTGCTGTCCGTTCTGCGGGATGAAATAACGCCATTAAACAGATTTCCAGATAGGAATGTGCTATGTAATGTTAGATTGACAATGTTGCTGAACTATCCCTTAGTATGTGTGACCCGTCAACGTGCATCACGGGAGCTGGTCCCTGTACACCGACCCATTACATCTAATAGGTCTAGGCAAATCTAGATATATTAGTATAAGCAAGGTAACGCTACCTTACACAAATAGGCTAAATATGAAATATGTCTGAATAATACAAATGGGCTAAAAGAAGGCTACCTTACACAATTTTCCTAAATGCAAGATAGGGCTAACACAAATTGGATGAAAGCAAAGTAAGGCTACCTTACCCAGTTAGGCTAAATGCTTGATATGGCTGACTAACACATATGGGCTAAAAGCAAGGTAAGGCTACCTTACAAAGTAAGGCTAAATGCGAGAAATGACTACCTTAAACAAAAGGTCTAAAAGAAAAGTATGGCTACCTTAAACAATTAGGCTAAATACCTGATATGGCTGACTAAGACAAATGGGCTAAAAGTAATGTAAGGCTACCTTACACAGATAGGCAAAATGCAAGAAAGTACTGCTTGAAACAAAAGGGCTAAATACAAGGTATGGCTACCTTACACAATTAGGCAAAATGTGAGAAATTGTTACCTTAAATAAATGGGCTGAAAGCAAAGTAAGCCTTCCTTACACAGTTAGGCTAAATGCTTGATATGGCTGACTAACACAAATGGTCTAAACACAAGGTAAGGCTACCTTACACAGTTAGGCTAAATGCAAAAAATGGCTACCTACCGTATACAATTAGACTAAATGCAAGATATGGCTGGTTAACACAAATGGGAGAAAGCCAGGTAAGGCTACTTTACACAATTAGGTGGGTCCATGTGTTAATATCCCCGAAGAAATATCGCCATACAAAAATATTGCCATATTTTTGCAGCAATATTAAAGCATGGAACCTGCGGGAGACACCCCCGCAACCCCTGCATTCATTTTAAAGGAGAAGAGGACACCCCCCAGAGCCCCTGCTCCCAAAACCCCCAAAAATTATCCCCCCCAAAAATATCGCCTATGGCCGTCATGGCTGTTCCTGACGACCATATATATGGCGATATTTTTGGTGGGGATAATATGTAGTGATACCAATTAGGTGACATGCAAGATATGGCTGACTAACACAGATGGGCTAAAAGCAGGGTATGGCAATCTTACACAATTAAGCTAAATATGAGATATGACTGATTAACACAAAAGGGCTAAAAACAAGATAGGACTACCTTACATAATTAGGCTAATTATGGGATATGGCTTACTGACACAAATTGGCTAAAAGTAAGGTAATGCTACCTTACATAATTAGGCTAAATGTGAGATATGGCTGACTAACACAAATGGGCTAAAAACAAGTTAAGGCTACCTTACACAATTGGGATAAATGCAAGATATGGTTAACACAAATGAGCTAAAAGCAAGGTAAGGCTACCTTACACAGTTAGGCAAAATGTGAGAAATTGCTACTCTAAACAAAAGGGCTAATTGCAATGTATGGCTACCTTACACAGTAAGGCTAAATGTGAGAAATGGCTACCTTAAACAAAAGGGCTAAAAGCAAGGTATGGCTACCTTACACAATTAGGCTAAATGTGAGATATGACTGACTAACACAAATTGGCTAAATGCAAGCTAAGGGTACCTTACTCAGTTAGGCTACATGTGAGAAATGGCTACCTTAAACAAAAGGATCAGAAGCAATGTATGGCTACCTTATACAGTCAGGCTGAATGCGAGAAATGGCTATCTTAGACAAATGGGCTATTTTATAATATAGAGTGGTGGGGTTTTAATGGAGTACAGTAATGGCTGTGCACCCCGCCCACATCACGCTTACCTTCTCCATTGCTGTAGTTAGTCTATGTCAGGTGTCCAAGGCGAACACGGGCAAGCACAGAGTGGCGCTGTTCAGTAGCAAGCTGCCCTTTGCCTTTGGCCCTTAGCAGACTGGCTATCCGGACAAAGCTGCCCTGGCCCCTACTGTTAAATGGGCGGCTTGGCCTACAGTCAGCCAATGAGAAGGAATGGATGTGTGAGGAGAGAGGGAGAAAAGGCATGGGGTGACATTGCAGATGAAAACCAGCAAAGGAGCCGGAGAAAGAGAAAAATAAAGGTAAGACAAACCAAAGGGGAATAAAGAAGATGAGGGGGCAAGAAGGGAGCACTCACCTGTCTTGGGGCGGCCGCAGCAGGACCCGCATGCACTTGCCACTGCAGATGAAAAAGCCGACCCGAGACAAAGCATGCAGGAAAGCAGGTCTACAGCCAGCCAATCAGAAGGAATGGAGGCGGGAGGAGGGAGGGAGAAAAGGCAGGGGGTGGGATAGCAGGTGAAAAACCGGCAAAGGAGGTGTGGAAAGAGAACAAGAAAAGTAAGAAAAACCAAAGAGGAAGAAACAAGATAGAGGGGAGAAAAAGGGAGTGCTCACCTGTCTCGGGGTGTGCACATCAGGACCCGCATGAACGGGCCGGATTTTGTAGTGGTGACCTGCCCAAGATGGACGCCTGCTATGCATCTCCAGGAACCTTAGTCTCCCGATGATGTTTGGAGCGTCCTGGAAAATAAACACTCTGTAAGGGCTTTTGTTGATGTCCCTTCCCTCTGTTTAGCCGGAAGATGTAGCAAAGACACCCATGGTCTTTGGCCACCATCCACCAGGTGTTTCTAGATGGCAGTTTAGGAGTGCACATGTCCACACATGAGGCCCCTACGGTGGGGTGTTGGTTCTGTGACACCAAATGTTGGTGCTGGGGTGTTGGTGATGTGGTGCAGGGACAGTTGTGGTGTCTTGACAATCTTCTTATATTTGTACTTAGCATTTTTCTTTTTTTCTGTAGGACGACACAGTCGTAATTCAGGAACACACTTTCTAATTTTGTTTATTTAATCTGAAGACATACTGTACTTTTCCAATGCTTGTTGGCGAGGCAGTGGGAAATGGGACAATATAATGGTATATATATATAATTTTTTTTTTTGCTTCTCCTATCCCCTAAGAAATAGATACTTTTTGGTTGTTCTAAGTTTACAACAGAATTAGAACGCATTGTGCACTTTCCAAAACGAACCTTCGTCAGCAGCTGGAGCTGCTTCTCCTTCCCGGCATTGCAAGCTCTCCTTAGCTCTTGCTGGCAACGCTGACCCATCGCTTCCTGGAGGAGGCGGGACTACGTTTCCCTCGTGACCCGATCACATGACTCTGGGCTTCCCTAAAGGTCAGAGGCTACCACCCTTGCGGCGCTAAGCCCGTCAGGAGCCAAGCCCAGTGCAGTGACTGTTGAGCGACTGTTCGGTGCTGGTGGCGCGCTAACCTCATGGGGAGACAGCGGAGGAATTACCTCTTTGATCCCTTTTTGAGTGCCAACGGAGTCGTGCGCTGAATCAGTTCACGCCTGTTTGCCACCTGCCCATAATGACTGCTCAAACAGAAAATGGAGGGCCGCACACGCGTAGGAAAACCATCCAACAACGTCGGATACAAAATCCTTGGGCAGCCTTAAAAGCTGATTCACTTCCTCAGACTGTAAAGGTAAGCGCTGCCAAAAGTGTTCGATATCCTATCGAACTAGCTCTTCCTGCTGACTCTTCATCTGACTTACCATCCGTCTCAGCATTATTGCCCATTCTACCATTGAAAACGCGTGCTCTCAATTCACCCCCCTTAACATCACCATTGCGCTCCCCAACATCCTTGCTTGCAACCGCCAAGCTGACAGACGATAGGGGTGAGATGAACAATCCTCCCCTACCTGATAGCAGTGACATCGCTCCTGGTCAGGCACTACTGCCCCCAGATATAACCATCTGTCAGCTTGCGGGAGCTGGCGAGCTGAATATTTCCGCCCGTGTAGAGACTGCAGCTCCCGCTGAGCGCGAACAAATTATCGCGCCTGCAAACGATCCGACATACTTCAAAACCCCACCTCCATGTCACTTACTAACGTTGACTGATTTACCTTGTGTACCTGTAAGTCCATCAAGTTTGTCTCTATCAGCCAACTGTAAACAAACTGATCTTAACTTGCCAATCTCGGCAACAGCTGATGAATTTTTTTCTCCCTTTGACTGCACCGATGCAGAGTTAATGGAAGCCTCGCAAGATGGTGACGAAAACATGAGCATCAACAAGAGTGTGTATTCCTCCGACCAATACACACATGAAACTCAGCGCCCAAATATTAAAGCTGTAATTGGCTATGACCCTGAAACTGACACCATGAACTCTCATAATGTCAGCCGTAGAGGGCATGAAATTAATAACTCTCAACCCCTCGAAGGTGAGGCAACTGTAAAGCCACCAAAGAATCATCAGAATGTCACCACTCCACCCCAGCCCCTCTGCACAGAGCCTCAAAATCGGCCGTGCTTGTCAAAGCTTCCTCAGCTATGTCTTCCGATTAAATCTGTTATGAACACTCAAAATATTTCTCAATATGATGCTGACTTGGACAACCTGCCTTTCCTCGCAAGTGACAACTCACGTAATTTACGAAATTCAAAACTGACCTCTCTTCGCCCTTGTGCAAATTCACTCGATAGTAAAAACTCTGGAGGTCTGGCTGGCCTTAGCGTGAAAGAAACTCCACCAAAATTACGTGTGCATACAATGCACAAAGACATTCTTAGCACCCCCAGGAGTGCAAGCTTACACACCAAAGCTGCACAGCCACTATGTGACAGTCAAGTCCTGCCAGCTGTCAACACATTTGATCTCAGCGATGTCCACTCTGATGCTGCAAACAACTCCCAGTCAAGCACTGCCGAAAAATCCCGCTCTAAATCTAAACCAAGTCTCTCGTCCGCTGCAGCGATGCAGATTTATAATAACGTCTTGGCTGCCTCTTCCACCGCATTGCTACCTTTTCTAAAAATGTATGAATCACTTCATGAATCCTTCAAAGACCAGGCTTCTGCAATCATTACCCTACAAGAAAAGATGGACAAATTTGAAGCCGTGACCAATTTTCTAAAATCTCAGTTATCTCGGGAGGCTGAACAGACTCTGCGATGGCAAGAGCGACTAAGCGATCTTGCCGCACGGCACCATTGCCAAAATGACACTCTATCAGATGGCCTGCTCGAAGCCGTAAAGTGGATGTGCCATTCAACACAAATGATGAATCCAAATCTGGCGCCAGTAAAGGATCCTCCAAGGCCACCCATCGACACCAATGTAATGCCTTTATTACAACCATCGGTACCTGTTCCTGACTCTATGCCCTCCCTTGATTGTGCAAACCATCCACACTTACCTGTTATTGCCCTTGAAAGTGAGTGTACTGAAAATGGCACTGGTCGTCCAATCGACGAAGTCGCAATAATTAAGTTGGACACAGAATAACACATCAAAGGAACATCCAAAATGCCCACCTCCACTTGCTATTCCATTGAATCCAACAAGCTCCTTCGGCATCTTTGGTGGTCCTGCCAAATCAATAGTGGTTACCCCTAAGCCGGTACAAAAATTTCCAGTAAAACAACTCTTAAACGACGGCACTACTGCAGGCATGAAAAAAACGAAAAATCGTGAACAGAAAACAAAGCAAAGAAAATACATCAGAAATGTTATACCTCCCATTAAACCCGGTTTAATCTCTCGGCCGAAATTGCCATCCTCCATCCCCCAAAATGGCATTTCGTTGGAAGATCTCTCGGTACCCAAACCCCCTAACCTTGCGGCACCTGCAAAAAAAAGGCCACGCTTGGAATCAGACCATGAAAGTCTTGTGAGCAACCCATCAGGATCTGAGATCGATCTTTGTGATCTCTCAACATATTCAGATAGTTCTCTTACCGACCAGCACACCGGTCATTTCCATAGAAATCCCAAAGTTGCTGGTGCGGCACCCATGTCTAGTTCTAAGCCAGAACCCCGGCGGAATAATAACTTGGACCACAGACGAAAGTTCCTGAACGAGGACAGCAAACATCTGGGTTCTTGAACCCCAAGCAACTGAGACTCCAGTCACAAAAACAACCTCGGTTTACTTCACGAGTCCACGCAGATGGAAAAACTGGACCTGGAAACCGGAATTATAAACTCCGCTTACAAAATGTTCACCATGAAGACTGCAGACTTAATTTGAATCGACACAACGTGATGAAACTTTTTACCTGCATTCCATCACTCCGCAACATTCGATCCGACGACATTCGAATCGTGGAGTATGCCACAGAGAAATGTTGTGACCAGGTTCTTTTACATATAACCTCAGCCTCAGTCAGAAATACTCTGCTGAATGCCACAGAAGGCCTGCTCGTCTTTGGGTTCGACATCTCAATCGAACCGTTATGCCTCAGGCCTAACCCGTCACCATCAAGCCCAAGAAGTAGCTTGCAAGGAAACAATGAACAACGACGTGCGGATCTTCGTCAAGAAATATCAATTCCAAACAACTTAAGACCGCCTTCCACTGAGGTGCAAAAAAGTGTCAATCGACATGCCGCTGCATTTCAGCGCTAGCCATCATCCATCCCTGCTGAATGCAAACGGGAATTCTTATCCTGGAATACCCGTGGATTCACCCACCTATTCACCTCTTGTGATTTTGAACTGGACAATGTATTTGCTATCTGTCTCCAAGAGACATGGCTAATCGATCCCCCAATTAGAGACGGCTTTGTCTCCTTATTAAATCCGGCCATCAAAAGCCCTATAGGACGCCCATCGTCTGGGCTCCTGATGCTGATTAAAATCAATCCTTGGTGGAGTCTCGTGGATTCATTCAACCCGAATCCATTCGTACAAGGAGCCTTACTAAAAACTGCCGAAACAAGAACCTCTGCGAGAACACATTTGTTAATCCTGAATGGATACTGGAATCCAACCAAAATAAGCACAAAGACCTTCATAGACACGGTCACGACAATTATCGACAAAACATTTTTGATTCACAAAAATCTGACAATAATATGTGCTGGTGATTTGAATTGTTCCTGGTTCAGCTATGATCTCAGCGCTGGAAATTACAAACTATTGTCAGTTGATGATCTGTCTACAAGAAGCCGTCATTGGAGTCTCTCTCTTGGAAATCGCAATTGTATGATGGTAAATGGAAATGTTCCAGGTGATCAACCACCGCGACCAACCTGGTCAAATCAAAATGTACATTCAATAATTGATTATTTCTGGGTCTCACGAAACTTACTAGAGGAGGAGACAACTTTGACAGTAACTGAGATGACATCTAGCGATCATAATCTTCTGCGTTTATCCTGCTTTTTGGAATGGCAAACAGACTGTATCCAATTTAAATCCTCAATCTCTGACGACGCTGGAGGAAACCGCCTGCGGATAGATGGACCAAAGATCGAGAAAGTAGGCCTCAAATTCTTGCACGACACAGCTTTGTCCGTGAACTATGCTCCTTTATTACATGACTTTATTACCCCTAAATCCCACCTTTTGAAATTGGGTATAAAGTACAAACACATATCCTCAGTGACACTGTCGCAAGAAAAAAAGGCCATGAGACGCAACATTCGCACAATAAAAAAATCTAGTTCCCCGACCAGCAACAACATCTTGATTCAAACAAAAATCCGCCAGCGGCGTCGCACATATCGTAATTGGCTAAAATCTCAAAAAATAATCATCGAACAAGAACAAGCGGAAGCACTAATGAAGGAACTGATCACAAAGAATTCCCGTGAAATCTGGGTAATCCTGAATGCAGGCAATTTCCGGCACTCTTCCATGATGTCAAATGTAATTGATGCCGGAAAATGGGAACAACACTTTTCAAACCTCTTTAGTGATCAATCCCAGGAAACATCGACAGTCTCTGACCTTGGTCTGACTCCATGGGATTTAAATATCAACAAAGAGGACATTGAGTTAGCAATACGAGCCTTAAAAAGATCACATGCCGCAGGTCCGGATCTAATTTCCAACATGATGCTCAAGGAAAATGTTGATCAGTGGGCAACGTTTATTGAAATGCTGTTCCTGCGACTATCTGCATCAAAGTCGATCCCAGATTCTTGGCGTGAAGCGATTATTGTGCCAATATACAAAAAGGGCAATCGGGCTGACCCTGCCAACTATTGCCCGATTGCCCTGTTGGACACAATAGGAAAAATATTCGCCTCATTTCTGCGCCAAAAACTAGCAACATGGTCTGTGTCTAACCACATCTTTGACATCAGACAAACTGGCTTCACCAAAGGTGTGGGTGTGGAAGTAAATCTCCTGTTGTTAAACATACTAAAGCTAGAAACTCTCAAGTCCAAGACCCATCTCTACTTGGCCTTCATCGACCTAAAAGGCGCCTTTGACAGCATTAACCGAGATAAATTGTGGCAAAAATTGATTAACTGGAATTGCCCCCACAATTTAATCGACCCTATAAAAGCTTTGCATTCCCAAACTGCTATTCGCATCAGGCTGAATGATCATGGCACTTTATCAAACCAAATACCCACAACTAAAGGAGTAAAACAAGGGTGTCCGTTGGCAGCCGATCTGTTTAAAATGTTCATTTGTGATCTACCAGATTTCAGGAAGAATCTAAGATGCTTTCCTCCCAAAGTCAACCAGAACGAAATCGGTTGCATAATCTATGCCGACGACGTGTTCCTCCTGGACCGTACCCAAATTGGTCTCCAGCGGCAGTTAGCAAATTTACAAGAATATTTAAGTATCAATGACCTGACACTAAACATCGATAAGACAAAGGTTGTCATAATTGGCGAACGGAATCCCAAAAAACGAAAAGCTTTCTCATGGAAAGTCGATGGGAAAGCTCTCGGGATCGTCAACTCTATTCGCTACTTAGGAATCACCTTTAACAAGTCCCTACATGAACACCACTGGAAACTCGACATAGAAAACAGAATGACACAACTTACCATCCAAGCGAGGCTGCTGAACAGAAACTACGGCAAATTCACCCTCACTCCAGTTCTAACCTACTTTGCTTTAAAGGTTGTTCCAGCAATTACCTTTGGTTCAGAAGCCGGATGGAATATCGACACCTTATTTTGGCAGAAGATGGAAGGCCTTTTTTGGCGGCGAGTTCTGAGGTTACCTTCATACATTTCGATGGTCCAAATTAGATACGAACTGTCCTTGAACTCGCTCCACACTTATGTTCTGTGGAAATCACTAATGGCTTTGCGCAAGATGTGTCTGACTCCAGTGACACCAGCTTTTCAAATCTTTTGCACACAACCATGCCAGAGTTCATCGAAGATACTAGAAGAGTGGAAAGAGATGATGATCTCAACTCTAACAGCTGCCAATCTAAATTTGAATGACTTGATCTTGCGCCCCCAAGTAACAAAAAAGAAGTTCGAACTCTGGTGCTGGATTCAGAACACTGACCGCCGTCACCAAATGCCGACTACTTTAGATTCCGGACCTAGTGCCCATAAATTGAATGTGCCAAGCATGTATCTGAAAAACTGTCCCTCTCGTCATCACAGGACCCAATTCTTGAGACTTCGCTTAAACGTGCTTAAAACAAAAGAGATGCTGCGGCAACGACACATCAACGAAGAAAATGATAAAATGTGTTGCTTCTGTAATAGCGATACAGAAACAACCGAACACCTGCTAACAAAGTGTGAGCAGCTTGTAGCATACCGGACACAGCATCTAAGTGAATTTAGCCTGAAGCAGAAGGAAATCGAGACTGGTGGATTTACGCCAGTGCTGTATTAAATTGAGTTGTGCTGTAGTTAACTTTTTAGACTCCCTACGACTTGACAAACTGTGATTGTCTAGTGATATATATACCTACTTGGGCGCATATCACTCTCTTTTTTATGAACATGGATTTCTTTCAACATCGATGATCAACAACTTGTAACAAAAGCGTGAGGTCTTGATCCTAGCATTGAGTCTATCAGGCTGAAGTTTCAATAAAAAAAAATAAAAAAAATGCACACGTAAATAGGATTGGCTCTGAAGGGTGCGGCAAGCCCATTTATACTCTGTTTGCTATGTATAGTTATTGCATTGCTTAACTAATGTTAAAAATGCACCAAAATGCTGTTATTTTTAAATGCTAGACCCTGACAAATGGACCAGGCCCTGAAACATGTTGTGCACCAAACAAATACATGTATGTGCAACAATTTAAAAGCAATCTAACATCGAACAATGAGACATTTGCTATGGAAAGGCTTGTAGACTTTTGCTTCATGGCTGTGAAACTCGACGCCAAGATCTGACTGTGGTTTTTCTGTGAGTGGGTTGTCACTCTGAAAGAACTTCTTATCCTGGGGTTCATTATGAAACGTTATTTAGTCTACTTGAAAGAAGCATACACTTACAAAATGCATGCAGTTTCAGCCAATGATACCATAAAAGCTGCGATAGGTGTGGTGGGCATTGGTTTGCCTAGTCGTCGGTTGCTCCCAAGGAGTTACGCATTTTTGTTAGGTTCTTCTAATAAAGTAGTATGACACTGAGTTATACAGGTGTGCATTATTTTTTTTAATTAAACCATTTTTTATTATTTTTCTTTGAAACAAAAAGGCACTAAACAAGTGACAAAAAATCACAGTATGTAGGCACCTCTTTCCGCCCTACTCGTAAGCCCTCCCAACCGTGGCTCTTTCCTCACCTCCTGTCCATGCGTCGTCTCCTCTGTCGCCTTGAGCATCGCTGGCTCAAATCCCCCTCTCTTCCTAACCAAACCGCCTACTTCTCTTATCATTCTCTATATGACTCCTGCCTTAAATCCGCCAAACGCTCATACTTTTCTAACCTTCTAAGCTTCTCAACCTCGTTGTATCTTTTAAACCCTCTCTTGTCTCCTCTCCCCTCCCGCTCCGGACCTGTCTTGTACCTCCCCTCTTTCTCCTTCTGACTTTGCCAACTTCTCTGAAAAAATTATTCCTCTTTGCCAAAAAATTGTATGTTCTCCTTCTTATTCACCTCCCCTCCCTACATTCCCCTTCAGCTCAAATGTCTATATTTTCTCCTATCACTCCCTCTGATGTTTCTCTCCTCTTAACTAAATCCCACCCTACTGCTGCCCCCTCCGATCCTATCCCAACCCTTCTCATTCCCAAGATCTACCCCCATCTCTTACCCTATCTAACCTCCTTCTCCAATACTTGTCTCTCTACGGCCACCTTCCCTTCTGCCTTCAAGCATGCGACTATTATCCCTATACTGAAGAAGCCTTCTGCTAATCCTCTCCTCGCTTCCAACTTTTGCCCAGTCTCACTTTACCTTTTCTCTCTAAATTACTCGAACGCTTAGCATATTCTCAGCTCTCTACTTTTGTCGCTACCCACTCTCTTCTTCCCCCTTTGCAATCTGGCTTCCGTCCCAAACACTCTACGGAGTCCGCTCTTACCTGTGTCCTTAACTCTCTCTTTACTGCTCGCTATTCCAAGCAATCCTCAATCCTTATCCTCCTTGACCTTTCTGCTGCTTTCGACACTGTTGACCACCCCTTACTTCTCAATACTCTTTCCTCTCTCGGTTTTAAAGGCTCTGTTCTTAACTGGCTCTCCTCTGACCTCTCCCACTGTTCTTTCGCCGTTTCTTGGGGCGGACGAACCTCTTCTACCTTCCCTCTCGAATATGGTGTTCCCCAAGGCTCTGTCCTCTGACCCTTCTTATTTTCTCTTTACACTTCACTTCTTGCTCCTTTTATCTCCTCCTTCAGGATTTCTCATCATTTCTATGTCACTGACACCCAACTGTTCCCCTCCTTTTCTTCCTTCACCTCTGACTTGCATCTCAATGTCTCTTCCTGTCTTACTGCCATTCAAAATTGGATGTCATCTCACTAACTCTCTCTTAACACTGACAAGACTGAAGTCTTGTTCTTTCCATCTAACACACTTTCTCCTCCTTCTCCCCCTTCTTCTATGCAATTTCCCCCTTTTAGTCTCCCTATTTCAAAGCATGCTTGTAATCTTGGCATTTATTTTGACTCTTCCCTCTCCTTTACTCATCATATCTCCCTCACCTCTCGGGCATATCGCTATCATCTCTTCAACATCCGTAAAGTTAATTCCTCTCTCACCTTTCATGCTACCAAACTTTTAATCTCCTCCCTCATCTTTTCTCGTCTTTTCTATTGTTCTTCTCTCTTCTTTGGTCTTCCCGCTTCCCACCTTTCCCCCCTCAAATCCCTTTATCACTCTGCCATCCGCACCCTCTCTCTTCTCTCTCCTCATGGCTCCATTTCCAACTCACTTTCTCAGCTAGAATGGCTTCCTTTTCATTCCCAACTTAAATTTCACTTCCTTTGTCTGGTCTTTAAATCTCTTCACGACCTTGCTCCTCCTTACCTCTCCTCTCTTCTCTCATTTTACACCCCCTCTCGTTCCCTTCATTCTGCCGATCTCTTCTTACTTTCACTTCCCCCACCCCCTTGTGCCTCTTCTCGTTTCCGTTCCTTTCAGCTCCTTGCCCCCATACACTGGGACTCCCTACCTTTCTCCATACGTTCCTCCCCTTCCAATTCTTCCTTCCGCTCCTCACTGAAATCTCTTCTTTTTCATTCCCCTCCCTGGTCCTTTTTCCCCGCGTACCCTTCTTTACCTCTTTCTTGTACCCTTCTCCGTGTTCTTTATCTTCTCCTTCTCTTCTAAATCTCCCTTCTTCCTACTACTCACTTCACTCATCACTCTCTCCCCTCCTCCTTCTTTCTCCTCCCCCCTCTTCTCCTCTTCTTTCTCATATGTAAATTGTTCAACATGCTGATTTTCTGGTTTAACTCATGTTTATCGTTATTGCTTCTACTGTTCCTTGTTTAATGTATATTTGGTTGTTAATTGTAAAGCGCCTTGGATTAAGGCGCTATATAAAACAATAAATACAAATACAAATACCTCACAATTAAGAGTCTGTCCCATATTGTACTCACTGCCCGTATTATAACCAGGCGTCCATTATTAATTACCTTGTGTAGGTACCTCTCAAAATGGAGGTGCTGTTTTATTTTCTAATTTGGTGTCTTTTTCTGAGATGAGGTTGCCGAATTCTAATAATTTATTGTGGTCACGGCAGTGTATAATACCAACTAGCCTGGGCGACTTTGGCCACTCCATGTCAGAAGAATAGTGTTCTGCTTGCCACCTGCAGCGAAATGTATCACATGTGGGGACACAGGGCCTAGAAAGGGACCATGGAAGTACTTTGTGGGGCAATTGCGACATGGCCCGGCATGCAAAATTTACAAAATTGATAGAAGGCACAAAAGCGGGGTCATGCAAATTGTGGAGGTTGTGGGTAAGTGCCCTGAGATAGACACAAATTGCACAGCAATGAAGTTCCCTATATGGCTCTTAAGGTCAAAGACGGGGTGACCAAGGGGGTCAGGCAATGCCACACGCTAATTAATGCAGGTGTGGTGTGGGTTGAATACGCTGATGTACTGTACCTTTTTCTAGAAGCTTAGCAGGTACTTGTCACTGAGCACCACTATAGAGTACTATCCTTCTAAGGCAGAGCCGGTCTTACACCAGATTGCACACCAGGCGGAAAGCATCTCTGATGCCCCCCATCCCCAAAAATGACAACCAAATTAATTGTATGTTTAGAATTACATGTGCTGAACGTGGACATTTAAACTAAATGGGGCACAAGTACTGCTATGCAATGCACACATGCACTGTCATGGCATGCATGCCTGCCACAGTCAGTGTTGAGAAGGCGGGAGCTGAGAAGGGAGAGTATCATTCCCTAGGCCTAGAGGTAGCGACTGAGAAGCGTCACAGGCTACCACTGGGACCTACTCCAGGCCGGGCAGGCCATGCAGAAGCAGCACGGGGGGTGGAAGTCAGAGACAGTGATGAGTATGCCACTATGACAGGCACTGAGGAGTATGCCACTATGCCAGGCTGCACAACCTGGTGGTAGCCTGGCACGGGTATGGCACCGGGTTCCATGCGCCCAGGGAGAGGGGCGGGTCAGCCCTCTCCCTCAGAGAATGGCACATAATTCTCGATGTGCAAAATGCTTTGCTCTCTTCAAACAGTACACATCAAAAGTATATTGCCAGAACATCATATGCATAACTCCTGTGTCTTATGTGACACTATGGGAGTGGGCTGGCTTTTCAGTCTATCTTGTAATGTAAGACTTGCATCTTAATCTAAGGTTGCTCTGAATACAGACTGGTGGTCATGGAGAAAGCCAACAGATTCAGTGTGGTGGATCAGTTGGGAGATGACCAACTTCTCCAAACATTTGCCCAAGAAGGGGTTAGTGGAAAAGGGGCGGTAGTTAGTCAGGCAGGCAGGAAGGGTACGCAATTGGCTTTTTTAGGGTGGGTGCACAAGGGAGTGCCAAAAAGGAGATGGGAAGGAGCCATTGGCAAAAGAGTGATTGCAGATCCCAAAGAGGGAGCAAGGGCAGCAATATTGTCCTTGATAGTTCTAGAGGAGCATTGAAGCACTTGTTTCGGAGGAGACTTTCATAGAACAATCAAACAGTCTAGGTGACCTCATCCAGTGCTATGGGTGAGAAGGAAGAGAGTAGGAGGGAAGGAGAGAGAGGGGCCATGGGAGGCCTACTTAAGGTACAGGGTAGAACCTTCATGTAAGTCCAAAATATTGTTACTCATTTATACAACTCCATGTGTCAATATCTGTCCATTCCGTAATGCTCCCCGCACTGCTAAAAATAAACAATACAATCGTTCTCAACTCGTGTTTCTGCACACAATCTATCCGTTAAACATAAAATACTGAGGCACTTAGAGGCATCCAGACCCACAAGCGAGTCCAGAGGCCTTTAGTTAACGCGGCATGGATAAAGGCGCTGCTGCAGAATTCACCGCTATGGCCCGGAACTAACATCAGACCCGCTCCTCATTGCTTGACCGCCACGCCTGGATTCCCGCAGCCGCCAGAGCCAGTCACACATGCCATAGATAACCACCAGCGCCCTAAGGAACTCATAAAAATGTAGCTGAGGTATCGATCTCCTAGACAACTTCTGAGCCACTGCTGTGGGGCATAACACCTCACTTGGTGAAGGCAGGCGTAATGTAAGTTACCCAGGTGGCTTTTTCGAGACCCTCACACTGGGAAACACATCCGTGACCGCAGGGACACATACCAGAAATACCTGCAGGAGAGTGCCTCTGCTGAGTGAAGCTGACTGTCTGCATGCATGAATAATTATTCAAAGACAGCACCATACTCGGATGTTGGCTTGGTGCACAGACACAAAGAGCAAGGAGGTAAATCCCACAACGCGGTCATAGACCGCGTAAGACTTCAAATAGGCCAATCAGATTTACTGATTAATTATCCCTCACACCTCAGAACGATCATGGCAGGAGGTTCAAATGCAACAAGGGAAGCCCCTATGAAAGGGAGTACAATTGGCAGAAGAGGATAGTAGTCCAGAAGGAGTGGAGGTGCAGTGAGGGAGTATTGTGGAGTTGGGTGAGCCTGAAGAGAGGAGGCTGATGCAGAGGATCCTGAAGGAGAGGAAAGAGGTGGTTTGCACGAGAGGAGATGACTTGGAGACAGCAAGGTGGAGGTGGGAAACAGCTAGTGAAGAAGGATGTGGTGAAACAACAGGTGGAAGAGAAGAGTAGACCTTCGGAGAAGGTGGTTGAACAACAGAAGGAAAAGGTGAGGAGATATCAGGAGGATGCGATGAGACAACAGAAGAAGGAGCAAAGGAGACCGCTGAGGAGGTGGAAAGAAAGCAGAAGGAAGAGAAGAGAACACCTCAGGAGGAGATGGTGACAGAGTATGAGAAGGAGGAGAGGAGACCACGTACAGGCAATGCACGGGGTCTTTTTATGTTGTGTCATCCACCAGAGGACTTCTTCATTTCACAAAAGGACTGTATTCATGCCAAGGTACACCAATGTCTCCCATTGATAAAGAAGCTATCCATCTCAGATCTTTGCTTTATTCCAGAAATAAGATTGTTAAGCACAGGCCTCTTCCTGCAAATATGTTAGTCCCCACTGATCATTAAACGGAGGCAATGTAATCTTTCACAGAAGTGCCTTTGAGCACAAGAAGCTCGGCCTCGATTAACCATCTCAAATATAGGTTTGGAGCATCTATTATTGCAAGCCATTCAGTTCTCATTTTCCAAGCATGTGCACATTTCCATTTGTGAAAGAAGTTCCCTGTATTCAGCATAAATATTCTGAAGCAGTCATTTCCTAAATGCTGGCCCTGTGCATACCACTGCGCCTTTCCCTTCTTAGTCACACTGGAACACATTGGGGGCTTGTCAAAAGAAAAACAGAGCCTCGTATGAGTCCTTTGCTCAACACGCTGTGCCCCATGTCACGGATTTCCTCATCCTGCTTCACCCATCTTTTATGAGACGTGAACTGGGCACCATGCCCTTCAGATGAGTTACAGTATTGTGCAACTATCCTATTTGGAAAGTGCAGCGCTACATATTGTGTACACGGTCCAGTGCCCTGTTGTAGATATTGACATTTCTTCGTGAAGGTGCAGTGTGCTGAATGCAAATTAACAAACGAAACAGAACTTTTTGTTGGCGAGTGAGTGCGGGAATGTTGTGTCCATGAACAGATTTCATAGGAAGTTTCTGGCTTTATTTATTTGGAGTTTTAGAAACAATACTATTGCCCTGTCATTGCAATATATCTGTTTTCTAAATGTTTGTAGAGGAATTAGGAATGAGCAGATTTGGTTGTGGCACCAGAGTTGTTTTTTTGTTTTTTGTTTTGCTCTTTACTATTTTAAGGGTTGCAGGATTCCATTCTGGTGTAGTTGTTGGGTGTATGGGTTTTTATTCCTTTACTTTGCAAATGACTCCGTTTATGATGCCTTTTAGGTCCTCATGGTGTTGAATGTTGAGTGTGTTTTTAATACCTTTTAGGTCTTCATGGTGTTAGATCTTAGTTTGTTTATGATGCCTATTAGGTCCTCATGGTGTTGAATGTTGAGTGTGCTTTTAATGCATTTTAGGTCCTCATGGTGTTGGATCTTAGTTTGTTTATGATGCCTTTTAAGGTCCTCATGGTCTTGGATCTTTCATTTGTTTATGGTGTCTTTTAGGTCCTCATGGTGTTGAATGTTGAGTGAGATTTTAATCCCTTTTAGGTCCTCATGGTGTTGGATCTTACTTTGTTTATGATGCCTTTAAGGTCCTCATGGTCTTGGATCTTTCATTTGTTTATGGTGTCTTTTAGGTCCTCATGGTGTTGAATGTTGAGTGTGTTTTTAATGCCTTTTAGGTCCTCATGGTGTTGAACCCTAGTTTGTTTATGATGCCTTTAAGGTCCTCATGGTCTTGGATCTTTCATTTGTTTATGGTGTCTTTTAGGTCCTCATGGTGTTGAATGTTGAGTATGTTTTTAATGCCTTTTAGGTCCTCATGGTGTTGAATCCTAGTTTGTTTATGATGCCTTTTAGGTCCTCAGGGTCGTGGATCTTTAATGTGTTTATGATGCATTTTAGGTCCTCATGGTGTTGGATCTTAATTTTGTTTGCGATGCCTTTTAAGTCATCATGGTGTTGGAACTTGAGTTTGTGCACTTCTCGGTTGCGCTGAGTTTTGGAAGATTTCCTATTGCTCATTTAATTATGGTCCAGTGTCAATATTCATTAGAACATTTCTCTGGGATTTGTGTGGTTTCCCTTGGCTGGTTGTCCAGACATATAAAGGTTGAGGGTAAGTGGAATTAGTAAGTGATCTGACAGGTGGAATGAGACTGGACATGCCATTGGGATGTTGTTTTTTGGAGACGGTAAGGTTCTGTATTTTCCATATGTGTGGGGATGGCGTTGCAGTTTTTAGTGTATTCCGCAGCCCAACTCAACACAGAACTGAAGAAATATGAGCTCAAAGAGCTACATTGATTACTTCTCTAATAATGCATCTGCTTCAAAATGACCTGCTTTACATGCAACGCAATGGAAAACAAAGTTCCATCCGACCTGCATAAGAAAGCCATCATCACCAGAGGCCTCTGAGCAAAAGAAATTGCAAACTCACCAGATTAGAATTTAAGAGAGACAAAAAGGAAAGACCCAAAAAATAAGGCCATGTGATGTTAGATATCCATACTCTGGAATAGCTTACTGACACACATTAGATTGGTCCCATTTCTCCTGTACTGCACTTCAAGGAAAACCTGGTGGTACATTGACTGCCCCCCTGATAGGAGGCATGAGTTATAGTTCGCGTGGGGGGAGGTGATTTATTTTAGGATGCTGTGATGTGGAGAGTTGTGTTGTTTGAGGTCTGGCCCCACTGCACTCTGAAGATTTGTGTTACGCTCACTTGGCTCCCACAGAGGCGTCGATCTGAACTGGACAGCTGCGGTCTCCACCAATGTGACGCGTAGGGCCGAGATGACGGACTGGACAGGCCCACCTAGCTTTGTTTGCTTGGCCCGTAGGAATATCCTTCTGCAAATGGAGAAAGGGAATTAACCACCCGTGGAGTCGAGTGTAAATTTCCCCCCAACCCCGCTGCTCTCCCCACAGATCACCTTTGATGTCCCCTCCTATAGTCTCACCTGATGGTTTGAAAAGATGAGCTCTCCATCCTGCATTGAGCGCAGGGGCGGTTTGATAACCAGTTGCTTCACTGGCTCGAAGGAATTGGTGAGTTCCAGAACAATAATGACTCCAAAAAATATGTAGTTCGTAAGAGTTCACATGTCTGACTTTCACTTTTGTCCGATTCCTTGCAGTTTACAGCTTGACCCCAGCGAAGAGTTCCTCATGGTAGCTGACGAAGTTCCGTAAGGATTTGGCTTATCCTACACAGTTCAATAAAATAAGGTCAGAATGTAAGCTGCCTGTTCCCTTATTCAGGTGTGGCGAGAAAATATGAAGTTCGAGGAATTATGCCTCCGGCGGTAAAATTAGGTAAGTCTATTGTGGTGAGAAGAGTTCCCCTTATTGTCCCGTTGTCTCACCTGGTTGTCCTTTTGTTCCCCTTAGGGGCCGGAGTGCAGCGAGGATGCAATGGAGACTGCACCGAAACATGAAGAGGAATAGTACCCCCGGCGGTAATCAGGTAAGTCTATGGGGGTAGTTACTATTGCCTCTTGTGTTCCCCTTAGGTGCCAGAATGCGGCAGAACGTGCAGAAGGATGCGATGGATCGTGAGGATGCTCTGAGGGCCTATGGCGCCAGGACTGACTCTTCATATGATCCTGGCGCCACAGGCGCCAGGACCGCACCCAAACAGCCCCTAACAGGGGCTTTTGGGCTTGCTCAAAACAACTTGATGCCTGCTTCCGGGGTTGCTGGGCCTGGTCTGGTTCCCCAGGGGTAGGCATCATGACAGCACTCCCCCCCAAGGCTCCTCCTAAAGTCGTTCTTCCCCGTGGTTTTGGTTTGTCTGGGAAATTTCGGTGGAATCTTTTCACCAATCGAGGTGCATGCACGTGGTCACTGGGTTCCCAAGACCTTTCCTATGGTCCGTACCCTTTCCAGTCGATTAAATAAAAAAGTTTTGACTTCACCATCTTGGAGTCCAGGATATTCTTAACTTCAAATTCGGGTTCCCCGTCTATAAGGACGGGGTCTGGTGGCTTGGTTAGTCTTGTCCCTGGTTGCACTGGCTTCAAAAGTGACACATGAAAGACGGGATGAATTCGCATATTAGCAGGTAAGTTCAACTTGACGGCCACCGGGTTGATAATGGCCTTACTAGAGTAAGGTCCCAAATACCTAGGGTTAAAGGTCCGCGTTCCCTTGAGAGGTATGTGTTTTGTGGCCAACCATACTTGGTCCCCTATCTGGTACTGTGGAGTATCACTTCTATGCCGATCAGCATTTTTCTTATATTTCTCCTTCGTCTGTTTCAAATGTGCAGTTGCCTGCTTAAAGGCTTGTGTAATTGTAGCTTGTAGATGGTCCACTGCAGGCATTTCTAAGTGTTGGGGTGAGTCAAGGTCTGAGGTTCGAGGGTGGTGCCAATATAGGGTATAAAAGGGACTTTGTCCACTTCCAGAATGTACTGAATTATTTTATGCATATTCAGCGATCCAAACGATGTCCTTCCAATTACTCTCAGTTTGATGTAACATACAACGCAGGTATTGTTCAAGAGTCTGGTTGGTCCTCTCCATTTGACCATCAGTCTGGGGGTGGTGACTGGTCGATAATCTCACGTCGACTTGCGCCAATTGACAACATTTCTTCCAAAAATGTGAAACAAATTGACTGCCCCGGTCAGAGACCAACACGGACGGAAATTCATGTAAGCAAACCATGTTTTCGAGGAATTCTTTGGCCAGGATTAAGGCTGAAGGTAGTTCTTTTAAAGGAATAAAGTGGGCCACCTTGGCAAAAAGATCCACAATAACTAGAATGGTGTTAAACCCATTACAAGGAGGTAGATCAGTAATAAAGTCTAACGATAAGGTGTGCCATGGTGTAGGCGGAATGTCTAAAGGTTGTAAGAGTCCAGCTGGTTTTTTCTTTTGACTTTTGTTTTGGGCGCAAATGCCACAAGACATCACAAATGATTTAATATCCTTTCGCCAGGTGGGCCACCAGAATTCTCTTTTAATCTTAGCTTCAGTTTTTGCAATAACTGGGTGCCCCTCCATTAGGGTATCATGATAACTGGAAATGACTTGCTCTTGTAGTTACTTTTGTGGCAGAAACAGTCGCCCTTGGTAATAAGGCAGATCATTGGTGACAGAGTAGTCCGGGCCTTTCTTTACCCAGTCCTGCAGGGCTGTAGGATCAAAGAGTTGCTGGATCTTTACCTGAATGTCCTCTAGTGTCTGTAGAGTAGTCATGCCAAGGATCCTTTGTTCGGAAATTATCGGTACTGGTTCTGGGTTCACTTCTGCCTCTCCCATCCCTATTCGGGATAAGGCGTCTGCTTTACCATTCTTACAACCTGGTCGATAGGTTATCACAAAATCAAACTCGGCAAAGAACAATGCCCATCGGAGTTGACGTGACGATTGGGCCTTGGCTGTTTTTAAATACTGTAAGTTCCGGTGATCGGTGATCACAGTAATGGTATGCCTGGCACCAAAAAGGTAATGCCGCCAAGCCTTGAAGGCGGATTTAATGGCTAATAACTCCTTGTCGGTAACCGCATAGTTTAACTCGGGTGCCGAGAACTTTCTGGACCAAAATGCTACTGGGTGAAGCTGGCCAGTTTCAGGGTCCTTTTGCGACAGGACAGCTCCCATGGCTAGACTGGATGCATCAGTTTCCACTATGTATGGAAGTTCAGGGTGTGGGTGCTTTAACACAGGTGCAGACGTGAATTTCACTTTCAGCTCTTGGAAGGCCTTTTCAGCTTCTGCAGTTCAATTAAAGCGTTAATTTTTTCGCAAGAGTGCTGTGATGGGATGTGCGACATGTGAAAAATCTGGGATGAATCTGCGGTAGAAATTGGCAAAGCTTAGCGTGCTTTGTACTCCCCTAACTGAACTTGGTGATGGCCACTTAAGGATTGCGTCCACCTATCGTGAGTCCATTCGGACTCCCTTTGGGGTCAGGATACACCCAAGGAATTTAACTTCTGTGGCATGAAAAACGCATTTTTCTAGTTTTGCGTATAGTTTGTACTGGCGTAATTTCTCAAGGACTGCTCGGACGTGCTTCACATGATCAGATTCTGAAGAGGAGTATACTAGAATATCATCGATATACACGACAACACAAACGTCAATGAGTTCACGAAGGACATCGTTCATGAAGTATTGGAAGGCTGCTGGTGCATTGCACAACCCAAAAGGCATCACCTGGTACTCAAATAACCCATACTTAGTGCGGAAAGCAGTCTTCCATTCGTCGCCCTCTTTTACACGTACCAGATGGTATGCCCCCCGGAGATCTAACTTGGTGTATATACAGGCGCCCTTCACTTGGTCTAATAGTTCAGGGATCAGAGGCAATGGGCATCGGTTCTTAACAGTTATCTGGTTCAATGCGCGGTAGTCTATGCACGTTCTGAGGTCGCCTTCCTTTTTGGGCACGAAGAACAAAGCTGAAGATGCAGGGGACTTGGATGTGTGAACAAAGCCATTGGCAAGGTACTGGTCTAAATATTGTCGTAGGTGAAGGTTTTCAGGTTCCGTAAGGGCATAGATCCTGCTACAAGGGAGTTGTGCACTGGATTTGGCAATTGTACGATCTGTGAGGAGGTAAGGTGTTTGCCTGTTCCTTTTGGAAGACATCCTGGAATTCTTGGTATTCTGGAGGTAGTTGCATGACTGCTGTGGTTACTGTGGACAGGCCTACATTTTGATTTTTCTGTGGGTAACAGGTTTGTGCACAATCCGGGAAGGTTATTCTCTTCTCTCGCCAATCAATACAAGGATTATGTGTTTCCAACCAAGGTATCCCCAGTATTATTTGGAACTGTGGGGCTTTTATTAGATCAAACACAATAGTCTCTCGATGCCCATCCTGACCCAATAGTGTCATCTCTGCGGTGGAATGAGTTACAGGCCCAGAGGCAATTTCAGTTCCATCGACTGTGGTGATGACATCTGAGGTGGTTTTTCGGCAGAGAGGTAGATTCATCCTGGAAGCCAATTCATAGTCCACATAGTTTATTTATTTATTTATTCACATTTGTTGAGTGCACAGCAGACCGAAGACATTGTGGCACTAGTTACAGTGTTGCTTATACTTAGTGGCATACAGTTCATGTCAGTACGGTTACATTGGACGAGATATACTTTTTTACAGATATTCAAGAGCAGCAGGAGCACATGAGAACGGGGTTAGTTGAATAGGGCAGTTTTGAGCTTTTTTCGGAAGGAGAAGAGAGATATGTCAGCTCTGAGGTCAGTAGGTAGGGAATTCCAAAGTTTAGGTGCGAGGAAAGGGAAGCCTATGCCTCCTGCTTTGGTTCTGTTGATGCGAGGTATTACTAGTTGATTTGTGTATTGTGCTCTTCTTGGTCTCGTGGATTGATATCTACCTATCGTGTCCGATAAGTAAGAGGGAGCTGTGAGGTTGATGCATTTATGGGTGGTTGTGAGAATTTTGAAGGAGATATGGTCTTCGACTGGGAGCCAGTGAGCTGCCTTTCTGGCTTGTGTGATATGTTCTCTTTTTGGTATGCTGAGGGCTGCTCTGAGAGCGTTGTTTTGGGTTGTTTGGAGCCTAGATAAGTTTTTTTTGGGGTGCCGGCTAGGAGCGCATTACAATAGTCTAGTTTGGCTCCTATAGTTGCTCGGGCGATGGAAAGGCAGTTATCCTTGCTTAGGAATGGTTTTATTGCATTAATGAGTTTAGTACTCAGTGCTGAGGCCGAGACTATGGCGCTGACTTGTTTGTCCATGGATAGTGTGGCGTCTATGTGAACCCCCAGAGTTTTGACTGAGGATAGGACTGGGATGATACAATTGTCTATGTTGAAATTAATGTACAGTGGATTGAGGTTGGAGAGGGTGGATTTCTGTCCAAGAATGAGGATTTTGGTCTTGTCCCCGTTGAAGCAGAGGCCGTTGGTAGCCATCCATGCTTGTATGGTAGAGTAGATTTGCTGTAGGGTAGAGGCGTCTTGGTGGTAATTCCCTGTCAGGGGGAGGAGAACCTGGGTGTCGTCGGCGTAGTTTGTGTAGGTGATCCCCAGCGCGTCCAGTTTATCAAATAGTGGCTTGGTAAAAACATTATAGAGCGTGGGGGCAGTACAGGAGCCTTGTGGCACACCACAGTGGATGATGGAGGGTACTGCATGTGCTGTGTTAGTGAACACTTTCATAGCTCTACCCTCTAAGAATGATGTTACCCAGGATGCTGCGTCATTTGAGAAGTGTGCAGCGTGTGTCAGGTGACTGGTAAGAGTAGTGTGGTCTACCAGGTCAAACGCAGCTGAGAGGTCGAGGAGAAGGAGGAGGGCGGGCTTGCCTTTATCTAGGATGTTGGTAATTTTGTTTTTTAAGTCTATAAGGGCGGTTTCAGTTCCGTGTCCCTTGCGGAACCCAGATTGTCTTTTACCTAGGATTGCGTTAGATTCAAGGTATAGTTGAATCTATTTGTGGGCGGCCTTGTCAAGTAGTTTCAGGAGGAATGGGACTGTGGTTATGGGTCTGTAGTTGTTAGGGTCAGCAGGGTCTAGTGTCGGTTTTTTTAAGAGAGGGCGTACCCAGGCCTCTTTAAGACTGTCTGGGACTATGCCTGTTTTGAAGGATGCATTGATAAAGGCAGTGAGAAGAGGGGCGAGTGGTTCTGCGCAGTCTTTGATGATTTTAGGGGGGCATACATCACCCTTGCATTGTGAAGGTTTGAGGTGTCTGAGGATGTCGGTAACCTCAGCTTCGGAGATTTCGGTAAATGCAAATTTGGGCACGTTTCTTACTTTTACATTAGGTTTTATCTGTGCATGTGCACTTTGCTTTGGTAAGGTATTGAAGTGGTGGGATATTTTGTTTTGGAGGAGGTTTATTTTTGTAAGCATGGCTGATTGAATGCCTGTACACCATGCTTCATCTTTGATGATCTCATCAGGGCATGTAGGTGGTACGGTTAGTTCTTTGAATATATCGAAAAGTTCTTTAGAGTGGGAGTTGGCATTGGAGATGCGGTGGTTGTAGGCTTCAGATTTAGCAAGGAAGATTGCGTCTTTGTATTTTTTTGCTATGGATTTGAAGTTAGCTTTTGTGGTATCGCAGGGGTTAAGCTGCCAATTTTTTAGCGCTAAGCGTTTGTCTTTGCACAAAGTCTAGAGTTCCTCTGTGAACCAGGAATTGGAGTGAAAGGATTTTTTTCTTTTTTGTTTTCCAATGGGGCAACGGTGTTGACAGCCCTTGTGATGGTGTCTTTGAATATTTCTGCGAGGATGTTAGGGTCAGCGGAGAACGGAGGCGCTAGGCATGGCAGATTGAGGAGTGCACTGATGTTGTCAGCGGTGAGCTTTTTGGCACTTCTGGCTAGGGCCGCTGGTGCTTTAGTAGGCACCTTAGCGCTTAGTGAGACAGGGATGTCCAATAGGAGAAGGTTGTGGTCTGTCCATGGGAGGCTAGTATTGGAGGTTATGGCTGTGTTACAGTTGTGGTCTATAATCCAATCTAGGGTGCGTCCTTTAGCATGAGTAGGCAAAGTGATCTTTTGAGAGAAGCCTAGGTCTTGGAGGTCTTTGGCTAGAGAGATAGCAGTTTTGTCCTTAGGGTCGTTGAATCCTAGGTTAAGGTCACCTATAATTAGTGATTTTGTGGATTTTTTAAGGTTGTTTCCTAAGAGGTGATTGTCTTGACCTATGAAATTGATGGTTGGACCGGGAGGACGCTATACGGTATGAATATTTATTGTGCTATTTGGTGAGAGTGCTAATTTTTACTGATAGGATGTCAATATTTTCTTCCTCTTGGTGGGGTACGGTTCTGATAGAGTGTTTCTTTGTGAATAATGGCTACCCCCCCTCCTCTTCTGGCTATCCCATCTTGTCTAAGGATGGCATACCCTTGTGGTAGGGCTAGTGAGATGGCTGGGCTGGAAGCTTCGTTGAGCCAGGTCTCTGTGATCGCGAGTAAGTCTAGATTTTGGGTAGTTATTAGGTCATTTATTTCTAATGCGTGGGCATTGAGTGATCGTACATTGATTAAGGCGCATTTGTATAGCGTTGGGCAAGAGATTTCTGTAGGTATGGTGTGTGTGTCTGCCTTGGGTACAGTGGTACATTGTGAGTGGGAGTTACCGCTAGGTGTAGTAAGCGTGGGTTTGAATTTATGGCATATGGAGGTATTATCACAGTGGTGGGGTGTGTGCACTTTAGAGGTGCGTGAGCTAAGTCTGTAGTTTCTGTGTGGTATGTGAGTAGGGATGGCATGGTAGTGAATAAGGAGGGTGTGGGCTCTGAGTCTGTCTAGTCTGAGGCTGAGGTTAGGTATCATCAGTGCTGTGTTATTTGGAGTGTGTGAGGGCATGGGCAGGAGTTCCTTTGTGTGTCCTCGATGACTCGAAGTGATTTGATAGTGGTGGAGGTGCTTTGATGTAGAAGGGTAAGGTGTGGTCATAAAGGTGAGTAGCGTGCAAACTATGCAGGTGAGGACGGGCAGAGAGTACATATTGTGTGTGAGTTAGTTTTGCTCATATGTTAGGGGCATTTATTACTGTTACTATAAACCGAAAGGCAGGTGGTTAGCATATAATGTCTATGTGGGTGGGGCACTGGTGAGCTGAGAGCAGTGGTCAGATATTATAGATACAACTATCACAGGGCAGAGCGCACATGGCACTAAATCACAATTACAGTCTCCAGATGGGCAGAATGCAGTGTTCTAATAATAACAGTGGCAGCCTGCCTAGATTCGAATATCACAAAATGGAGCAAAATGCAGTGTTCAGGCAGTAAATAATAACAGTGGCAACCTGCCAAGATTCGAATATCACAAAATGGAGCAAAAAGCAGTCTTCAGGCAGTAAATAATAACAATGGCAACCTGCCTAGATTCGAATATCACAAAATGGAGCAAAATGCAGTGTTCAGGCAGTAAATAATAACAGAGGCAACCTGCCTAGATTCGAATATCACAAAATGGAGCAAAATGCAGTGTTCAGGCAGTAAATAATAACAGTGGCAACCTGCCTAGATTTGAATATCACAAGATGGGTTTACTGATGCATGCTAGGTAATGCAAAGCAGTGGGCAGCATACGCTAGCGTCAATGGACAGTGCTGATGGAAGCAGCCAGGCTATAAACATATAATGGTGCAGGCAGTGTAACAGCATTGAATTACATTATGGTTTGAAGGAGGTGTGCAGCCGAGAGCAGTGTGCAATCAGGGCAAGTTTTGAGTACAATTATCACGTAATGGTTGGGCAGCTGCCGTGACCAGAGTGGTGTGTTGGTGTGTAGAGCGGCAGCCAGGTGGTAGGGTTTAGCGCATGGGGGTGGGAGTTAGCCAGTTTAGGGATCAGTGGGTGCACATAATATGCTGGTGGTGGGCTTACCCGTTGACCTCAGGAGCTGGAAGGCGACGGTGAGTGGTCCTGGGGCAGCTGGTCCTCCATGCTGGCGCTCTCCTGTGTGGGCCAGGGGGACTGGCAGAACAGGCAAAGGAACAGGTGTTAGCCTTGCTTCCGTGGGCCTTGGGATGAGTGGGCCGGCTACGCCTGCCGGCGGCCAATCCGGCCTTAGGAGCCGGAGGCAGCCAATCAGATGGGGGCAGGGCTGTTCGGGGGCCTGGTTAGGCTCTTATGGCTAGCAACAAAGAGCGGGCGGCCATCTTGAAGCGTGGAGGTACTTCGTGTACCTGGGCTGCAAGATGGTGCAGAAAAACGGCAAATGCTGCTGATTTAGGCAAGGCAGCCTATTCTTCTCTGGAGTCTCAGCGCTGCAGCAATATTGGGCGCTCCGGCGCTCCCAGAGGCGACCTCACAAGGGTGGATGCGGCACGCAAGTCACGGGACAAAAAATTCACTCAAATCAGCTGGGCAGGGTGCCGGGTGCCCGCTGCTCCTGCAGTGGCAGACCTGGACGAGGAGCTCCTGCTTCTGGCTTGGGAGGGATGGCAGTGAGCCCAGGCAAGGAACAGGTGTTAGCCTTGCTTCCGTGGGCCTTGGGATGAGTGGGCCGGCTACGTCTGCCGGCGGCCAATCCGGCTTTAGGAGCCAGAGGCAGCCAATCAGATGGGGGCAGGGGCTGTTCAGGGGCCTGGTTAGGCTCTTATGGCCAGCAACAAAGATCGGGCGGCCATCTTGAAACGTGGAGGTACTTCGTGTACCTGGGCTGCGAGATGGTGCAGAAAAACGGCAAATGCTGCTGATTTAGGCAAGGCAGCCTATTCTTCTTTGGGGTCTCAGTGCTGCAGCAGTATTGGGCGCTCCGGCGCTCCCAGAGGCGACCTCACGAGGGTGGATGTGGTGCGCAAGTCGCGGGACAAATAATTCACTCAAATCAGCTGGGCAGGGTGCCGGGTGACTGCTGCTCCTGCAGTGGCAGACCTGGACGAGGAGCTCCTGCTCCTGGCATAGTTTCCTATGGCCCGCTATCAATGTATGCCCTTACTGCATGCATACGCGATGGCTGCCCTGGATCTACGAGGACCATTCGTATGATGAAATGCGAGGTCTGAGTATCCTTCTTCAAGCTCGGCAAGTGGGCCACTACGCTTGTCGGGCGTGGTCGTTTCCCGAGTCTGACTCCATATGGCTTTTCTCAGCAGCTCCTACCACCTTCTTGGGTGGTTTTACAGGGCAATCCCGGAGAAAATGCCCAGAAGTTCCACAATATAGACACAATTGCATTAGTCATCTCCCTTCTCTTTCCTTCTGGGTTAAAGGTCCTTTAACCCCTCCGATTTGCATGGGTTCTGAAGCATCTGCTCCTTTGGGGTTAGCGTGAGTTTTGACCAATACCCGATTCTCAAACTTGGCTCGATCAGCCTTTCTGTTCTGAAGTCTGTGATCTAACTGGACCACTAAGTCTATATATTCAGCACAGTCTTGAGGTGGGTTCAAGACTTGAGCCAAGACATCCTTGAGTTCTCCTCGAAGCCCTTGATGAAATAACGTGATTCGTTTTTCCTCAAGCCATCCAGTTTCCACTATCAACCTATTAAATGTCGCGATGTAGGATAGAAGGTCCTGGTTACCCTCTCGTAGGGACAAAAGTTCGTTATCCAGGGCCTGTCCTTGGGAGTGCCGGGCAAATAGTTTTTCCATGCTAGTTTGAAAGCCCTGAAAATCCCGAAGAATTGGGTCATCCTGAGTGACAAGTGGAATTGACCAATCAGCTGTACCGCCGCTGAGATATGACAATACAAAGGCTACCTTGGCTTGGTCGTTCGGGAGGGCTCCAGGTCTGCATAAAAAATACAGGCGCCATTGGTTCATAAACACGGCGAACCTTTTGGGATCTCCGGCAAAGCGTTCGGGTGGAGCTAATGGAATATTTCCTGGTAGGTTTATTTGCACAGGGTTACTCGATAACACAGGAGCTGGGTTACCCCCAGAACCAGGTAGGGGTGCCTGTCCAGCCTGGCTTTGCAATAGCTGCCTAGCAAGGTCATCACTTCGCTCCTTTGACAAAATCAGTTCTCTCCTAAGAGCATTAGTTTCTTGACAGGCCGAATGCACTTTAGCCCTCAGTTTCCCCTAGTAATTGGGCCAATTGGTCAGTCTCTGAGGTATCCGTAACGCCCACAGAGGCGTCGATCTGAACTGGACAGCTGCGGTCTCTATCAATGTGACGCGTAGGGCCGAGATGACGGACTGGACTGGCCCACCTAGCTTCGTTTGCTTGGCCCGTAGGAATATCCTTCTGCAAATGGAGAAAGGGAATTAACCACCCGTGGAGTCGCGTGTAAATTCCCCCCACCCCCGCTGTTCTCCCCACAGATCACCTTTGATGTCCCCTCCTATAGTCTCACCTGATGGTTTGAAAAGATGAGCTCTCCATCCTGCATTGAGCGCAGGGGCGCATTGATAACCAGTTGCTTCACTGGCTCAAAGGAATCGGTGAGTTCCAGAACAATAATGTCTGACTTTCACTCTTGTCGATTCCTTGCAGTTTGCAGCTTGACCCCAGCGAAGAGTTCCTCGTGGTAGCTGACGAAGTTCAGGTAAGGATTTGGGTTATCCTACACAGTTCAATAAAATAAGGCCAGAATGTAAGCTGCCTGTTCCCTTATTCAGGTGTGGCGAGAAAATATGAAGTTCGAGGAATTATGCCTCTGGCGGTAAAATTAGGTAAGTCTATTGCGGTGAGACGAGATCCCCTTATTGTCCCATTGTCTCACCTTGTCGTCCTTTTGTTCCCCTTAGGGGCTGGGGTGCGGCAGGGATGCAATGGAGACTGCGCCGACCCGTGAAGAGGAATAGTACCCCCGGCGGTAATCGGGTAAGTCTATGGGGGTAGTTACTATTGCCTCTGTTTATTTCCTTGGCTCACCTTTGCTGTTCTTGTGTTCCCCTTAGGTGCCAGAATGCGGCGGAACATGCAGAAGGATGCGGTGGATCGTGAGGATGCTCCAAGGGCCGGTGAGTTCAGCGCAGCGCTGCAGCAGGCGAGGCGTCGCGCGTAAATGCTTCTTTCTTCCAGTTCGAAGGTGCGGTGGATCCGAATCCAGGTAAGGATCGAAGGTTTGCTCTTATTCTAACCTTTCTCCTTCTGATCCTCCCTTTTTCTAGGAGCTGCAGACTCGAGGCGGGCGTGGCAGAAGACTGGATGCAGGCTTGCAGACACGGTGAGCGTTACGCTGCTGGATGCAGAATAACGCGAAGTGTGTGCTGCTCTTCGGGCGTGGTTTAAATAGCCTCCAAAGTAGTCCCAAGTGAGTATTCTTCCCCAGCCCCACCCGAGTAAAAAATAGTCCCTAGGTAAAATAGTCCCTTCCAAGCCTCATTTGGCTTGGAGCTCTGCAGCACGGTCTGCACCAGGTAAGTTTACTCTCTGAGCCTGGAGCCTATGGCGCCAGGACTGACTCTTCATATGAGCCTGGCGCCATAGGCTCCTGGACCGCACCCAAACAGCCCCTAACAAGGGCTTTTAGGCTTGCTCAAAACAACTTGATGCCTACTTCCGGGGTTGCTGGGCCTGGTCTGGTTCCCCGGAGGTAGGCATCATGACAATTTGCAAGAGCATGCTGTCAATTAACTGCCCAATCATAAAGTAAATTGTTTGTCAATCAATAGTAATTAATGAATAGTCTGTCATATCATGATGAATGCCAAATAATGTTGGGTCTTAGATTTCTTGAGCCTGCGATTTTGTAACAGTTTATTGAGAAGCCACCCTCAACACTGAGAGTTCCTTCCCTCCCCACACAAGTGGTGTCACAACAAACTGTTTAACAGATTATTTTCTTTAACCCTATCTCAGAAACATATCACGCCCCTTGGATCCTTCTCCCCTGAGCTAAGAATGAGCCAAGAACCAGGCCAGTGTACAGGAAATATATTGGTATTTCTTTAATTTAAATGTAATAGAAATTAGCACGAAAATATCAAAAACCACTTTATCCATGGCATAACACAATCAACTTCTTTCAGCATAAATAAATCACAAAAGTGAGTTTAAAAAGAACACAATCCCAATTCTTAACTTTCTGCAAATTTCTTTCTGCAAAATAATTATACTGATCAATAACAAAGGCTCTTATGTAATGTGCGATTTTGATTTTCCTGCAGGCTTAAAAGGGTAGCATTAGGATTTCAAGATTGGTAAAAAATACATATGGCAATTATAATTTTGCCCACACATTTGGTTTAAAATAAACACATGGTGATTTATCGGTTTGTTTTTCCGACCCTCCCCCCCCTTGCTGTGGGGGGGAATTTTTTAATTTCAGTCACCCCTTACTGAAAGGCCTGTGTTGGGGAAGCTGGATAAAATGGTTGGATGGATTTAAGAACAAAGACACCCCTCTTCCTTAAAGAAGTCGGGGTCAGCTGGACAACAAGGATTACACAATAAATGCATAGGCTATAGTTTTCAGCACGCACTGGGAAGTGAGCTTTATTAATTTCGAACTTTAACAAAATTCATCACGTAGTGTTCTGCCAAATGTGGAATTAATTACATTAATATTTTTATTAAAATAGGCTAATCATCTACACAGTTTTGTGCCCCTGCCCGCTACAATGGGAAGGGATTCAAGGCAAGCAGACTCCCCCACCTTTTGGTTTTTAAGGGTTCAGTTCTACTTACATAGCAAGCCTCTGTTTAAGGTTCAGGAAAGCCAGCTTCATCTCAGGACACTCTGCAAAGATAGGGCAGGGGTATGGTCACTCCATTTTCAAAGATGGCCTCCTGCTCTCCAGCATCCATAGGAGCCAGTCAGCTTTGAGGCCTTCATAGAGATAGACAGCTCCACCCAGATGCACTCTCAACAATCTCCTCTGGTGTCTCCTTACAGCTGTCAGATGGTAAGTTTCAGCAGCCTTCCTGATGGTCTGTCTCTTCTCTCATTCCCTGTCTTTCTCCTTTCTCTGTGTGCCCTCTGTCCTAGCGCAGTCCCTCTTATACAGCAGCGATGACACCACCAATTTTACAATCTTGGGGAAGTACCCTGCAATAATCCCTGCCACTAGTATTGGAAAGTTACCCTTCTCTCTCTTCCCAAACCCTGCCTCCAAGTCAGGTTTGGTTTATGGGTCTGGAGCAACATATGGCAGTTCCCATTTGTCATCATCCTTTGTTCTCCTTTCAACATTTTGACAAAAACTAGTTATGTATCACAACGTCATAATTTTACTAGCAACTGCCACACTAAACATATTTTCTGTCTCTGCTAATCATGGGAAATTAGATAAGGTGACCACTAAATCTGTATCATGTAGCACGGCCATGTGGCAACTTTCTGCTGTTTACATAAAAAGCACAACAGTTATGAATGTGTAAATTATTAAACATATCCCTAATTTCAATCTCCACCTGATCAACAACTCTCACATTTGGAACATGTTCAGTTCAGGCAGAAACCTAGTTTAACTGGCCCTTACAGTTCCCAGAGTCACAGGAAGATGAATTTTATATCCCCAAAATCACCTGGAAATTACATATAAAATGGTACATAGATTAAATACATCTGCCTTAGGATGGCGGTAGAAAAAGGCCTAAATGATAATAGTCCATTCCGGCCATTTCACTGTGCCCAGATATTTTTTCATCAGTCTCCTGCTGTTTGAAGTGGGTGCCCCATTTTCACACATATTAGTCATGCTCCAGCCAAGCATTAACTTTTTCTTGAAGTCAATGCTTTCAGAGACAGCAGGTCTGGTCAACACTGAATTTTGACACCTTTAGCAGGACATTTTTATTGTGGTTGGTCATGAGATGGGAGATTTGACATTCAGGCTGGAAGTGGGACATATCCTTGTGAGGTTTTGCCCACAGTCAGCAAAAGGGTCTACTTTGGGCTGACATTTTTTTCACGAACACAAAGTGGCTCTTCAAATGTCACTAGAGTTTTGTGGGTGAAACATAATATACATTGCTCTTTGTCAGCCCACACATCATGTTTTGCTTTCATGACATTTTTCTGAGCAGTGATATTTTTTTCACTTTTACTTTTTCAAACCGTTTTATTTGCACACACATGTACAGGCCGTTTGTGTTTGCGATGTTTAAAAATCCTGTTTTCCATGTGACCGGGACTTCCGTTTCCTCCTTCTTTTGTAAATTAATATGCTGATTATCCATTGGTAATGACCAGGCTGTTTTTGTTTCAGTGCTGCCATTCATGTGAAAGGGACTTCTATTTGGGGCCTTTAAATGCACCCACACCCCCCCCGGTTCTTCCATGACTCTATGTTGGGGAAGAGCGGGGCAGAGTGGGGTTTCATTAGGAATCATTTCTTTCATCAGGGAGTGGGCACTACAATCTCCTCTTTCATCTCGGGGTTGTGGGGTATGGCATGCCCCCCTTTTCTTCTTTCTTTTTGGAGTGGGAACTCCAGCCTCCCCTTCTATATTTGGGTTGGAGGGTGTGGCATGGCACCCCTTTCTTCCTTCCTTTCCAGGTTTCCAACTACAACATACAGTTATAACATGACATTTCCATTTCACAAAACACATTTTATTTATTTTCTTCATTTGTACAATAACACCAAGTACATTACTCCTTGATATATATATATATATATATATCACAAAACAAAGCAGAGGAAAAAAACCGCACTCCACCAAAAGGTACTGCAGGTCCCAAAAAGAATAACAAACTCGAATCCAGAAGAAAACACGAATTTTTAATGTTGGTAAAAAGGCAAAAAAAGGGCAAATCACACACAACAAACAAAGCAGGACGCCAAGGATGGGTCCTGAACGACGCGTTTCGCGCTTCCCTGAGCGCTTGATCACGTTAAGGGAACCATGATGTCCCGGGAGGATAGCTCCGCGGCATCGTGCGCGTCTTGGAAGCAAGATGACACGAAGCAACAACAGGTTCGATCACCCTCTGGGTGTTTAAGCGCGTTAGAAATACGTAATTAAGATACGCAACTAAGAAAAACAAACAATTCCTGTAACAGCGCCTCAATGCCTGCGGGCTGTGTGAGCGCTTTATAAATGTAAAATAAATAAATAAATGATGAAAAACACAATACAAATTGCGCAATAGTCCCTCTTCCATTATGCTTGTTTCCACACATCAACCACTATGTTGTGAAAACCAGGGCAGCTATGTTAGACTGGAGTATAGTCCAACACAGAATCAGCATTTAAATATAGTAGTATAATACAACGCACCATAAAGCAAATTTAAGAAACACGTTTTAAAATATCAAAGAGGGAAGAGACAAGCTTAGTGCTAAAATATAATCCCCAAAATAAAAATGGTTAAAGAACAATTGATACGTATGCGTACACCACAGTAGTTTTGCTCTGTTGGGGGAATGAAAACATGGCGTTCCACAACATGTAGTCAAGGGGTTATAACATAAAGTGCAAGTGCAATAATATGTAAACATATTGACATAGCAGTTGCAAAAGATCAATTCATCAGTATCTTGAAGATGCAACCATGGAAATAAAACAAGTTTCTATAAAGTGCAAGTGCAATAGCATAAGATCTGGTGAGTAGGACAACCCACAGTTACAACATAAAGTGCAAGTACATTTCTATGTAAACATATCGACTTAGCAGCCATGGACAATCAAACAATGTGGTTTGATACTCATAAAGTGCAAGTGCAAGTGCATTTCCATGTAAACAAACCGACTTAGCAGCAGGAAACAAGAGACAAAGGTTATTGTGGTAATCCTAAGGTGCGAATGCACAGAAATTACAATAAAGTTCCATATTAAAATACATATTGCTGCAAGCTAGGGTAGGAATAAA